>NC_069499.1:994804514-995404514 GCF_027579735.1 Bombina bombina | reverse complement strand
TGGATGCATTGTCACTTCCTTGGAAGTATCATCCTGCTTATATCTTTCCGCCTCTAGTTCTTCTTCCAAGAGTGATCTCCAAGATTCTGAAGGAATGCTCGTTTGTTCTGCTGGTAGCTCCAGCATGGCCTCACAGGTTTTGGTATGCGGATCTTGTCCGGATGGCCTCTTGCCAACCGTGGTCTCTTCCGTTAAGACCAGACCTTCTGTCGCAAGGTCCTTTTTTCCATCAGGATCTCAAATCCTTAAATTTAAAGGTATGGAGATTGAACGCTTGATTCTTAGTCAAAGAGGTTTCTCTGACTCTGTGATTAATACTATGTTACAGGCTCGTAAATCTGTATCTAGGGAGATATATTATAGAGTCTGGAAGACTTATATTTCTTGGTGTCTTTCTCATCATTTTTCTTGGCATTCTTTTAGAATTCCGAGAATTTTACAGTTTCTTCAGGATGGTTTGGAGAAAGGTTTGTCTGCAAGTTCCTTGAAAGGACAAATCTCTGCTCTTTCTGTTCTTTTTCACAGAAAGATTGCTAATCTTCCTGATATTCATTGTTTTGTACAAGCTTTGGTTCGTATAAAACCTGTCATTAAGTCAATTTCTCCTCCTTGGAGTTTGAATTGGGTTCTGGGGGCTCTTCAAGCTCCTCCGTTTGAACCTATGCATTCGTTGGACATTAAATTACTTTCTTGGAAAGTTTTGTTCCTTTTGGCCATCTCTTCTGCCAGAAGAGTTTCTGAATTATCTGCTCTTTCTTGTGAGTCTCCTTTTCTGATTTTTCATCAGGATAAGGCGGTGTTGCGAACTTCTTTTAAATTTTTACCTAAGGTTGTGAATTCTAACAACATTAGAGAAATTGTGGTTCCTTCATTGTGTCCTAATCCTAAGAATTCTAAGGAAAGATCGTTGCATTCTTTGGATGTAGTTAGAGCTTTGAAATATTAATTTGAAGCTACTAAAAATTTCCGAAAGACTTCTAGTCTATTCGTTATCTTTTCCGGTTCTAGGAAAGGTCAGAAGGCCTCTGCCATTTCTTTGGCGTCTTGGTTAAAGTCTTTGATTCATCTTGCTTATGTCGAGTCGGGTAAAACTCCGCCTCAAAGGATTACAGCTCATTCTACTAGGTCAGTTTCTACTTCCTGGGCGTTTAGGAATGAAGCTTCGGTTGATCAGATTTGCAAAGCAGCAACTTGGTCTTCTTTGCATACTTTTACTAAATTCTACCATTTTGATGTGTTTTCTTCTTCTGAAGCAGTTTTTGGTAGAAAAGTACTTCAGGCAGCTGTTTCAGTTTGATTCTTCTGCTTATAATTTCAGTTTTTTTTTCATTATAAGATTTAAACTTTGTTGTGGGTGTGGATTATTTTCAGCGGGATTGGCTGTCTTTATTTTATCCCTCCCTCTCTAGTGACTCTTGCGTGGAAGATCCACATCTTGGGTATTCATTATCCCATACGTCACTAGCTCATGGACTCTTGCTAATTACATGAAAGAAAACATAATTTATGTAAGAACTTACCTGATAAATTCATTTCTTTCATGTAATTAGCAAGAGTCCATGAGCTAGTGACGTATGGGATATACATTCCTACCAGGAGGGGCAAAGTTTCCCAAACCTCAAAATGCCTACAAATACACCCCTCACCACACCCACAAATCTGTTTTACAAACTTTGCCTCCTATGGAGGTGGTGAAGTTTGTGCTAGATTCTACGTTGATATGCTCTCCGCAGCAGGTTGGAGCCCGGTTTTCCTCTCAGCGTGCAGTGAATGTCAGAGGGATGTGAGGAGAGTATTGCCTATTTGAATTCAATGATCTCCTTCTACGGGGTCTATTTCATAGGTTCTCTGTTATCGGTCGTAGAGATTCATCTCTTACCTCCCTTTTCAGATCGACGATATACTCTTATATATATATATACCATTACCTCTGCTGATTTTCGTTTCAGTACTGGTTTGGCTTTCTACAACATGTAGATGAGTGTCCTGGGGTATGTAAGTCTTATTTTCTGTGACACTCTAAGCTATGGTTGGGCACTTTTTTTTATAAAGTTCTAAATATATGTATTCAAACATTTATTTGCCTTGACTCAGGATGTTCAACATTCCTTATTTCTTTCATGTAATTAGCAAGAGTCCATGAGCTAGTGACGTATGGGATATACATTCCTACCAGGAGGGGCAAAGTTTCCCAAACCTCAAAATGCCTATAAATACACCCCTCACCACACCCACAATTCAGTTTTTACAAACTTTGCCTCCGATGGAGGTGGTGAAGTAAGTTTGTGCTAGATTCTACGTTGATATGCGCTCCGCAGCAAGTTGGAGCCCGGTTTTCCTCTCAGCGTGCAGTGAATGTCAGAGGGATGTGAGGAGAGTATTGCCTATTTGAATGCAGTGATCTCCTTCTACGGGGTCTATTTCATAGGTTCTCTGTTATCGGTCGTAGAGATTCATCTCTTACCTCCCTTTTCAGATCGACGATATACTCTTATATATACCATTACCTCTGTTGATTCTCGTTTCAGTACTGGTTTGGCTTTCTACAAACATGTAGATGAGTGTCCTGGGGTAAGTAAATCTTATTTTCTGTGACACTCTAAGCTATGGTTGGGCACTTTGTTTATAAAGTTCTAAATATATGTATTCAAACATTTATTTGCCTTGACTCAGAATGTTCAACTTTCCTTATTTTTCAGACAGTCAGTTTCATATTTGGGATTATGCATTTGAATTATTCATTTTTTCTTACCTTCAAAAATTTGACTCTTTTTCCCTGTGGGCTGTTAGGCTCGCGGGGGCTGAAAATGCTTCATTTTATTGCGTCATTCTTGGCGCGGACTTTTTTGGCGCAAAAATTCTTTTCCGTTTCCGGCGTCATACGTGTCGCCGGAAGTTGCGTCATTTTTTGACGTTATTTTGCGCCAAAAATGTCGGCGTTCCGGATGTGGCGTCATTTTTGGCGCCAAAAGCATTTAGGCGCCAAATAATGTGGGCGTCTTATTTGGCGCTAAAAAAATATGGGCGTCGCTTTTGTCTCCACATTATTTAAGTCTCATTTTTCATTGCTTCTGGTTGCTAGAAGCTTGTTCTTTGGCATTTTTTCCCATTCCTGAAACTGTCATTTAAGGAATTTCATCAATTTTGCTTTGTATGTTGTTTTTTCTCTTACATATTGCAAGATGTCTCACGTTGCATCTGAGTCAGAAGATACTACAGGAAAATCGCTGTCTAGTGCTGGATCTACCAAAGCTAAGTGTATCTGCTGTAAACTTTTGGTAGCTATTCCTCCGGCTGTTGTTTGTATTAATTGTCATGACAAACTTGTTAATGCAGATAATATTTCCTTTAGTAAAGTACCATTGTCTGTTGCAGTTCCTTCAACATCTAAGGTGCAGAATGTTCCTGATAACATAAGAGATTTTGTTTCTGAATCCATTCAACAATTTCTGAATTGTTTCTGAATCTGAAGAAGGCTATGTCTGTTATTTCTCCTTCTAGTAAACGTAAAAAATCTTTTAAAACTTCTCTCCCTACAGATGAATTTTTAAATGAACATCATCATTCTGATTCTGATGACTCTTCTGGTTCAGAGGATTCTGTTTCAGAGATTGATGCTGATAAATCTTCATATTTATTTAAAATGGAATTTATTCGTTCTTTACTTAAAGAAGTATTAATTGCTTTAGAAATAGAGGATTCTGGTCCTCTTGATACTAATTCTAAACGTTTAGATAAGGTATTTAAATCTCCTGTGGTTATTCCAGAAGTTTTTCCTGTTCCTAATGCTATTTCTGCAGTAATTTCCAAAGAATGGGATAAATTGGGTAATTAATTTACTCCTTCTAAACGTTTTAAGCAATTATATCCTGTACCGTCTGACAGGTTAGAATTTTGGGACAAAATCCCTAAAGTTGATGGGGCTATTTCTACCCTTGCTAAACGTACTACCATTCCTACGTCAGATGGTACTTCGTTTAAAGATCCTTTAGATAGGAAAATTGAATCCTTTCTAAGAAAAGCTTATCTGTGTTCAGGTAATCTTCTTAGACCTGCTATATCATTGGCTGATGTTGCTGCAGCTTCAACTTTTTGGTTGGAAACTTTAGCGCAACAAGTAACAAATCATGATTCTCATGATATTATTATTCTTGTTCAGCATGCTAATAATTTTATCTGTGATGCCATTTTTGATATTATCAGAGTTGATGTCAGGTTTATGTCTCTAGCTATTTTAGCTAGAAGAGCTTTATGGCTTAAGACTTGGAATGCTGATATGGCTTCTAAATCAACTCTACTTTCTATTTCTTTCCAGGGTAACAAATTATTTGGTTCTCAGTTGGATTCTATTATTTCAACTGTTACTGGTGGGAAAGGAACTTTTTTACCACAGGATAAAAAATCTAAAGGTAAAAACAGGGCTAATAATCGTTTTCGTTCCTTTCGTTTCAACAAAGAACAAAAGCCTGATCCTTCATCCTCAGGAGCAGTTTCAGTTTGGAAACCATCTCCAGTCTGGAATAAATCCAAGCCTGCTAGAAAGGCAAAGCCTGCTTCTAAGTCCACATGAAGGTGCGGCCCTCATTCCAGCTCAGCTGGTAGGGGGCAGGTTACGTTTTTTCAAAGAAATTTGGATCAATTCTGTTCACAATCTTTGGATTCAGAACATTGTTTCAGAAGGGTACAGAATTGGTTTCAAGATGAGACCTCCTGCAAAGAGATTTTTTCTTTCCCGTGTCCCAGTAAATCCAGTGAAAGCTCAAGCATTTCTGAATTGTGTTTCAGATCTAGAGTTGGCTGGAGTAATTATGCCAGTTCCAGTTCCGGAACAGGGGATGGGGTTTTATTCAAATCTCTTCATTGTACCAAAGAAGGAGAATTCCTTCAGACCAGTTCTGGATCTAAAAATATTGAATCGTTATGTAAGGATACCAACGTTCAAGATGGTAACTGTAAGGACTATCTTGCCTTTTGTTCAGCAAGGGAATTATATGTCCACAATAGATTTACAGGATGCATATCTGCATATTCCGATTCATCCTGATCATTATCAGTTCCTGAGATTCTCTTTTCTGGACAAGCATTACCAGTTTGTGGCTCTACCGTTTGGCCTAGCTACAGCTCCAAGAATTTTTTCAAAGGTTCTCGGTGCCCTTCTGTCTGTAATCAGCAAACAGGGTATTGTGGTATTTCCTTATTTGGACGATATCTTGGTACTTGCTCAGTCTTTACATTTAGCAGAATCTCATACGAATCGACTTGTGTTGTTTCTTCAAGATCATGGTTGGAGGATCAATTTACCAAAAAGTTATTTGATTCCTCAGACAAGGGTAACCTTTCTGGGTTTCCAGATAGATTCAGTGTCCATGACTCTGTCTTTAACAGACAGGAGACGTCTAAAATTGATTGCAGCTTGTCGAAACCTTCAGTCACAATCATTCCCTTCGGTAGCCTTATGCATGGAAATTCTAGGTCTTATGACTGCTGCATCGGACGCGATCCCCTTTGCTCGTTTTCACATGCGACCTCTTCAGCTCTGTATGCTGAATCAATGGTGCAAGGATTACACAAAGATATCTCAATTAATATCTTTAAAACCGATTGTTCGACACTCTCTAACGTGGTGGACAGATCACCATCGTTTAATTCAGGGGGCTTCTTTTGTGCTTCCGACCTGGACTGTAATTTCAACAGATGCAAGTCTCACAGGTTGGGGAGCTGTGTGGGGATCTCTGACGGCACAAGGAGTTTGGGAATCTCAGGAGGTGAGATTACAGATCAATATTTTGGAACTCCGTGCAATTTTCAGAGCTCTTCAGTTTTGGCCTCTTCTGAAGAGAGAATCATTCATTTGTTTTCAGACAGACAATGTCACAACTGTGGCATACATCAATCATCAAGGAGGGACTCACAGTCCTCTGGCTATGAAAGAAGTATCTCGAATTTTGGTTTGGGCGGAATCCAGCTCCTGTCTAATCTCTGCGGTTCATATCCCAGGTGTAGACAATTGGGAAGCGGATTATCTCAGTCGCCAAATGTTGCATCCGGGCGAATGGTCTCTTCATCCAGAGGTATTTCTTCAGATTGTTCAAATGTGGGAACTTCCAGAAATAGATCTGATGGCGTCTCATCTAAACAAGAAACTTCCCAGGTATCTGTCCAGATCCCGGGATCCTCAGGCAGAGGCAGTGGATGCATTATCACTTCCTTGGAAGTATCATCCTGTCTATATCTTTCCGCCTCTAGTTCTTCTTCCAAGAGTAATCTCCAAGATTCTGAAGGAATGCTCGTTTGTTCTGCTGGTAGCTCCGGCATGGCCTCACAGGTTTTGGTATGCAGATCTTGTCCGGATGGCCTCTTGCCAACCGTGGACTCTTCCGTTAAGACCAGACCTTCTGTCTCAAGGTCCTTTTTTCCATCAGGATCTGAAATCCTTAAATTTAAAGGTATGGAGATTGAACGCTTGATTCTTGGTCAAAGAGGTTTCTCTGACGCTGTGATTAATACTATGTTACAGGCTCGTAAATCTGCATCTAGAGATATATATTATAGAGTCTGGAAGACTTATATTTCTTGGTGTCTTTCTCATCATTTTTCTTGGCATTCTTTTAGAATACCGAGAATATTACAGTTTCTTCAGGATGGTTTAGATAAGGGTTTGTCCGCAAGTTCCTTGAAAGGACAAATCTCTGCTCTTTCTGTTCTTTTTCACAGAAAGATTGCTATTCTTCCTGATATTCATTGTTTTGTACAAGCTTTGGTTCGTATAAAGCCTGTCATTAAGTCAATTTCTCCTCCTTGGAGTTTGAATTTGGTTCTGGGGGCTCTTCAAGCTCCTCCATTTGAACCTATGCATTCATTGGACATTAAATTACTTTCTTGGAAAGTTTTGTTCCTTTTGGCCATCTCTTCTGCCAGAAGAGTTTCTGAATTATCTGCTCTTTCTTGTGAGTCTCCTTTTCTGATTTTTCATCAGGATAAGGCGGTGTTGCGAACTTCTTTTGAATTTTTACCTAAAGTTGTGAATTCCAACAACATTAGTAGAGAAATTGTGGTTCCTTCATTATGTCCTAATCCTAAGAATTCTAAGGAGAAATCGTTGCATTCTTTGGATGTTGTTAGAGCTTTGAAATATTATGTTGAAGCTACTAAATCTTTCCGAAAGACTTCTAGTCTATTTGTTATCTTTTCCGGTTCTAGAAAAGGCCAGAAAGCTTCTGCCATTTCTTTGGCATCTTGGTTGAAATCTTTAATTCATCTTGCCTATGTTGAGTCGGGTAAAACTCCGCCTCAGAGGATTACAGCTCATTCTACTAGGTCAGTTTCTACTTCCTGGGCGTTTAGGAATGAAGCTTCGGTTGATCAGATTTGCAAAGCTGCAACTTGGTCCTCTTTGCATACTTTTACTAAATTCTACCATTTTGATGTGTTTTCTTCTTCTGAAGCAGTTTTTGGTAGAAAAGTACTTCAGGCAGCGGTTTCAGTTTGAATCTTCTGCTTATGTTTTTCATTAAACTTTATTTTGGGTGTGGATTATTTTCAGCAGGAATTGGCTGTCTTTATTTTATCCCTCCCTCTCTAGTGACTCTTGTGTGGAAAGATCCACATCTTGGGTAATCATTATCCCATACGTCACTAGCTCATGGACTCTTGCTAATTACATGAAAGAAAACATAATTTATGTAAGAACTTACCTGATAAATTCATTTCTTTCATATTAGCAAGAGTCCATGAGGCCCGCCCTTTTTTTGTGGTGGTTATGATTTTGTATAAAGCACAATTATTCCAATTCCTTATTTTATATGCTTTCGCACTTTTTTATCACCCCACTTCTTGGCTATTCGTTAAACTGAATTGTGGGTGTGGTGAGGGGTGTATTTATAGGCATTTTGAGGTTTGGGAAACTTTGCCCCTCCTGGTAGGAATGTATATCCCATACGTCACTAGCTCATGGACTCTTGCTAATATGAAAGAAATGAATTTATCAGGTAAGTTCTTACATAAATTATGTTTTTCAGACAGTCAGTTTCATATTTGGGATAATGCATATGAATAAATCAATCTTTTTCTTACCTTAAAATTTGACTTTTTCCCTGTGGGCTGTTAGGCTCGCGGGGGCTGAAAATGCTTCATTTTATTGCGTCATTCTTGGCGCGGACTTTTTTGGCTCAAATTTTTTTTTCTGTTTCCGGCGTCATACATGTCGCCGGAAGTTGCGTCATTTTTGACGTTCTTTTGAATTTTTACCTAAGGTTGTGAATTCCAACAACATTAGTAGAGAAATTGTGGTTCCTTCATTATGTCCTAATCCTAAGAATTCTAAGGAGAAATCATTGCATTCTTTGGATGTAGTTAGAGCTTTGAAATATTATGTTGAAGCTACTAAGAATTTCCGAAAGACTTCTAGTCTATTTGTTATCTTTTCCGGTTCTAGGAAAGGTCAGAAGGCCTCTGCCATTTCTTTGGCATCTTGGTTGAAATCTTTAATTCATCATGCTTATGTCGAGTCGGGTAAAACTCCACCTCAAAGGATTACAGCTCATTCTACTAGGTCAGTTTCTACTTCCTGGGCGTTTAGGAATGAAGCTTCGGTTGATCAGATTTGCAAAGCAGCAACTTGGTCTTCTTTGCATACTTTTACTAAATTCTACCATTTTGATGTGTTTTCTTCTTCTGAAGCTGTTTTTGGTAGAAAAGTACTTCAGGCAGCTGTTTCAGTTTGAATCTTCTGCTTATATTTTCAGTTTTTTTCATTATTAAATTTAAACTTTATTTTGGGTGTGGATTATTTTTCAGCGGAATTGGCTGTCTTTATTTTATCCCTCTCTCTCTAGTGACTCTTGCGTGGAAAGATCCACATCTTGGGTAGTCATTATCCCATACGTCACTAGCTCATGGACTCTTGCTAATTACATGAAAGAAAACATAATTTATGTAAGAACTTACCTGATAAATTCATTTCTTTCATATTAGCAAGAGTCCATGAGGCCCACCCTTTTTTGTGGTGGTTATGATTTTTTTGTATAAAGCACAATTATTCAAATTCCTTATTTTTTATGCTTTCGCACTTTTTTCTTATCACCCCACTTCTTGGCTATTCGTTAAACTGATTTGTGGGTGTGGTGAGGGGTGTATTTGTAGGCATTTTGAGGTTTGGGAAACTTTGCCCCTCCTGGTAGGAATGTATATCCCATACGTCACTAGCTCATGGACTCTTGCTAATATGAAAGAAATGAATTTATCAGGTAAGTTCTTACATAAATTATGTTTTTGCCATTTCTCTCATTCAGAGAGGGATTGCCTGGTATTTCGGGGCTGGACTGCACTGTTTTAAGTCAGGATCAGACTGATATGCTACAGGAAAGTTCTTCTCTGTGAAAGGCACACATTGAGCAAAAAGAGGCTGCTTCTAGGGTGGTAACTAGCCATAGAACAAGCTATTATGCTATTGTTCGTTCCCAGGTTGAGCGCTTCTCTCTTTTTATTTATGCAAATTATGACACTTAGGGAAGTCTCCCTAAATGTGATGCGGTAATCCAGACGTGGACCCGTTGCTCAGTGTGCCTAGAGGGATATGGCTGCACCTCACTGACGAGGCCCACAATAGGCCGAAACGTACGTCTGGGGTTTTGCCATTTCTCTCGTTCAGAGAGGGATTGCCTGGTATTTTGGGGGCTGGACTGCACTGTTTTAAGTCAGAATCAGACTGATATGCTACAGGAAAGTTCTTCTCTGTGAAAGGCACACATTGAGCAAAAAGAGGCTGCTTCTAGGGTGGTAACTAGCCATAGAACAAGCTATTATGCTATTGTTCGTTCCCAGGTTGAGTGCTTCTCTCTTTTTATTTTATTTTTTATTTAGTTTGTATTAAGCCTGTCATTAAATCAATTTCTCCTCCTTGGAGTCTTAATTTGGTTCTGAAGGCTTTACAGGCTCCTCTATTTGAACCTATGCATTCTTTGGACATTAAACTACTTTCTTGGAAAGTGTTGTTCCTTTTGGCCATCTCTTCTGCTAGAAGAGTTTCTGAGCTATCTGCTCTTTCTTGTGAGTCTCCTTTTCTGATTTTTCATCAGGATAAGGCAGTTTTGCGGACTTCTTTTAAATTTTTACATAAGGTTGTGAATTCTAACAACATTAATAGAGAAAGTGTTGTCCCTTCTTTATGTCCTAATCCTAAGAATACTTTGAAAAGATCCTTACATTCTTTGGATGTGGCAAGAGCTTTGAAATATTATGTGGAAGCTACTAAAGATTTCAGGAAGACTTCCAGTCTATTTGTTGTATTTTCTGGTCCTAGGAAAGATCAGAAGGCTTCTGCTATTTCCTTGGCTTCTTGGTTGAAACTTTTGATTCATCAAGCTTATTTGGAGTCGGGTCAGGCCCCGCCTCAGAGAATTACAGTCTCCACTCGACGAAGTCTCCACTTCGTGGGCTTTTAAGAATGAAGCTTCAGTTGATCAGATTTGCAAAGCAGCAACTTGGTCTTCTTTGCATACATTTACTAAATTCTACCGTTTTGATTTATTTGCTTCTTCGGAAGCAGTTTTTGGTAGAAAAGTTCTTCAGGCAGCTGTTTCAGTTTGATTCTTCTGCTTTTGATTTAAGTTTTTTCTTTGAATTATGAAAATAAACTTATTTTTTTAGGTTGTGGATTAATTTTTTCAGTGAAAAATGGCTGTTTCTATTTTATTCCCTCCCTCTCTATTGACTCTTGAGTGGAGATCCACATCTTGGGTATTGCTATCCCATACGTCACTAGCTCATGGACTCTTGCCAATTACATGAAAGAAAACATAATTTATGTAAGAACTTACCTGATAAATTCATTTCTTTCATATTGGCAAGAGTCCATGAGGCCCACCCTTTTTATGGTGGTTATAATTTTTTGTATAAAGCACAATTATTTCCAAATTTCTTTTGTTGATGCTTTCTACTCCTTTCTTTATCACCTCACTGCTTGGCTATTCGTTAAACTGAATTGTGGGTGTGGTGAGGGGTGTATTTATAGGCATTTTGAGGTTTGGGAAACTTTGCCCCTCCTGGTAGGATTGTATATCCCATACGTCACTAGCTCATGGACTCTTGCCAATATGAAAGAAATTAATTTATCAGGTAAGTTCTTACATAAATTATGTTTTTTTCCTCTTCTTCCTAGCGCACCGCCATTTCATCGCATCTCACTTCTCAGCTCCTCCCTGCTAGTCCCCACGTGCGGTGTTGGAGGCGTGTAATTGGCAATGCAAGATATGCAACGGAATGAAGGCTAGTTTATGAATTGATTCAGATGACATGTTCTGCATCTAATGAAGGTTCATTAATGCCACCAGTAGAATAATATATTAATAGCCCTTGGCAAGAAAGAGTGTGCAGTGTAAACATGGGACCTTTATAAATATATATAGATTGGCTCCTCAACAACATGTTGAGCTCCTAAGTGTCATAAATGCAGCAAACCATTGAGTGACATTGTAAAATATCATCATACAAAATAATAAAGGTTTTAAAAGCATTTTAACCTGTTTTATGTTAACATTTGCAAGGCTTTGCTGATTGATTGGTCCAGGGATAAACCCCTTTAAAACGTATGTATATTAACCTGGTCTGCTTTGTTGTGGCTAGTCTAAATATGAGAGAAGAGAGGGGCTAAAAAGCACTCATTTCTTTATGTAAAGTAAAGGGGATAAGTTAAAACATTAGCTTTATTAATATGTGTTAAAACAGGATATAACCCTTACCAACACTTCCCACCACCTTAACCAGGTAAAAGGCAGTGTATCACCTCCCTGTTTCCTATAGGGGGTGATACACAGCCTTTTACTTGGTTAGTGTTTTTACTTATCCGCTTTACTTTACATAAAGGAATGAGTGCTTTTTAGCCCCTCTCTTTCTTCTCTCATATTTAGATTTAATTATTTAAAGGGGCAGCACCGAATCCTGTTAGCTTTTGGCAGGAGGATTCTTTTTCCTTTATACTTACCTTTTGCAGTGCCAGTATTTACTCTCTTTTATGATATAGATAAAATTGTTGTGGCTAGTAAAAGAGAATGCAAATTAGCACTTTCCTTATTTAATATGACTATGTAGCATGCTTAGGCTTACAGTAGCATACTTAAATATACACTATGCACTCCAGCATCTCTGTGGCAACTAAGCATTAAAGATTCTACTTGTATGATGCTTTGAGAACATTTGACATTCATTGCTGTATGTATCCTCACACATTTAGCTTTGTTGCTTATTTTAACTTGTAAGTCTAATATAACCAAGCAGTGTGTTAACTTCAGGGCTTGCAAATGATTTATTATCAGTAAAAGTTTGATTTGTATACCTATTTTATATACCCCGGGTCTTGCTCAAAAAGGGGTAGCGAGAGGAAAAAGTTTAAGAAGCCCTGCCATATGTAACAGCTCATGGACTCTTGCCACCATAAATAAATTAATTTATCAGGTAAGATATAAATGATGTTATTTTGCTTCTTCAGTGGCAGCCTTTGGCAGAAAGTTTTTTAGGCAGTGGTCTTAGCATTATTTTACTTGTTGGTTATTTTTTGTGTTCCTCTCATTAAGGAATCTCTTCTTTATTTGGAGGGCTATAGATTTAGTTTCCTTATGGGGAAAAAAATGTTTTTTTTTATCCCTCCCTACTTTCTTCATTATTCGTGGACTCTTGCCACCTTTATGAAAGAAAACATAATTTATTCTTAACTGATAAATTAATTTCTTGCATGGTGGTAAGAGTCCACAAGACTGTTATATTTTTTTGGTCATGGTCTCTCTTATATGGCACATCTTTTTCTCTTGGCTCCTATATATTTTTTTGCTCTTGCTTGGCTATACGTCAGACTAGCTACCATAGGTGTGGGAGGGGTTATATAGAGCTCTTGGGGTTTGGATATATGTTGCTGCCTTTTAGTTGCAGGAAGAGTATATTCCTAAGAGTAATGGATCGTGGACTTTTACCACAGTGAAAGAAATTAATTTATCAGGTAAACATAAATTATGTTTTTCAGAATTTTGCATTGGATTGCTGGCCAGACTATAGGTCTCTAGCATATTCAGATCCCTGTGCTAAGCACTTTCCCACCTGGGTGCTAAGCTGATCTAAGTTTTTTTTTTTTTATTATTTTTTTTTTTAAATATTTTTTATTTTATTATTTTTACAGATCCCCAAGACATACACCGTTGGAAAGGTTAGGCAGTCAGTAGGTGCTTAGATGCCTGAGTTAAAGGCTTCTAAGCAGCATGCCCCCTTTCCCTATTCTTGTCATTGTCTATTTTAAATAACGTTGCGCGGTGATGTCATCATGTCATTCCGCGTGACGTCACAGCGCAAAACATGAAGCCCCAGTGATGCCTGTCAATATACAGGCCCGATCGCTGGGGTAGGAGCGGGTGGAAGCCCCCAGATCTCCCTGAAGGTGGGAAAGTGCTAGCGACGGCACTAAATCGTAGTTAGCACCTGAGTGAGAAACTGCGACGGCTCAGAGCCGTCATTAGCACTGAAAGGGTTAAACAAAGGACTGCATTGTGTTACTGGGTCTTATGATAGACTCCTAGGCAGATTTCTTAAATGAGCCCTCCTTGCCAAGGTAGTACAATGCCAATTTGGAATTCAAGTGCAATAGAAATGGAAGTAAACACCAGAACAGATGTTTGCATTTGAGCTGGCAGCTTCTCTGCTGAAACAGGTTGTGTTAGAGACAGGATTATCCTGGTACAGTAGTTCACACACGGAATTTAGTCTGAACTTAAAATGACTAGGGCTGAAGTAGGTAGAAACACAAATTATAATTTGCCCTACAACGTTTTGAACAGGTTTAAACACAGGGACTGTTTGCAGAGGAACATGAATCAATTATTCTCAGAGGAACTGTTGTTTCAATAGAGGCAAAAAACTACCCAAGTAGGAGTTTAAGAACTGCAGTTACACAGGAACAGGAATGTGTGCACATGTAAGAAGTCTGGTCTAGTGGTGGCAGGAGCTTGGGCTAGACTGCAAAGGCATTTCCTGTAGGGAGGTGCCAGAGTAAAATAGCAGCAGCCCGCAACATTAAATATTGTAGTTTCAGGACACCATATATCCTTTTATCAGGCTTAAAAAAATAATGTAACATTCATTAAATACCTTTAACCTGGAGTACTCCCCTTATCACCTCAGCAAACACACCTGTGGGGAACAAAACGTCTTAACTGCAACTGCTAAAATATGTATACATAAACCAACCACCAGAGGGCAGCAAACCCACCAAATTCACAAAAATCATCTGAAATCAAAATGATCATTTAGACCAACAGGCTTCCAAGCGAAATAACAAGTATATGTGTTTTGCCTCAATTTTTTTTTTCTATTATCCCTCTTGAATGAGTAGGGATGACACTTAGCTGGTATTTTACTTACATAGACCCAGATTACAAGTGGTGTGCTCATTTTGTTTTCTGTGCTTGATAATATGTGTATGTGTGTGTGTATATATATATATATATATATCTGGTATATATCTCTATGGGCCCGATGATCTAAAGCTCTCTGGGCTGGCGAGATTATTAAAGAATGCTCACCAGTACTTCTATTTCTCTGGTGGAATGATCTAAAGCAGTGATGGTGAACCTTGGCACTCAGATATTTCAGAACTACATTTCTTATGATGCTTGACTGAAACATCTGGAGTGCTAGGGTTCCCCATCATTGATCTAACGCCACTATTTACCCTGAAAGCAGGGTGTCTCGCTAAGGAGCGTATACTGCATTTTTGTATAAAAGTGCACAATAATATTTAACATTTTAAACATCATACAAAATTAATAATTAAACCATTCACACACAAAAAAAACAGGGAAAAAGTGTATTGTTAAGGTGCATCAAAAATCGTAACAAAATTAAACCAGAAAATCGTATTTTATCAAAGGCGTAAAAATTATATGTAAATTACACGGGATTAAATCGTATTAAGCATAAGTAAATTGTAATTTAAGTACACTGGATGTGCAAAAAAGAAATTAGTATCTAAAAGTACAAAATACAAAGCGTAATTGATGGGTTTTTTCGTAAAATGGGCTGAACATGGGTGTATATTAAATTGTCTCTCCATCTATTTATACCCAGCATAATTCTGTAAATTTTTTCGCACTACAGACCTCACAGTTTTTTCTCTCCGACTAAAAGGTGGTGAGCTTTTTACAAAATACTCAAAATACTTATAACCAGCATAGACAAACACATGCATACAAATATATAGGTGATTGTAAGATGCTATATGCAAAAAGCAGCGTAATGTGATTTGTATTGGCTGCAGGATTTATTTTTAATGTGTGCCCTCTGCTCACTGCCAACTTTGCTCCACTGTGCAAAGTTTCCCTATCCAGCGAGCTCCATTACTTTCAATAGGAGACATCTTATTATGCCACTTGCAGGGACTGCCCCTTTTTTTACGATAATTCCACCAGGCCATCCCCTGCAAGGGTCAGCGAGAAAAACCAAGGGGCTGAATTATCAAGCTCCGAATGGAGCTTGATGCCCCTGTTTCCACGCAAGCCTTCATGCTTGCCGGAAACAGCAGTTATGAAGCAGCGGTCTAAAGACTGCTGCTCTAACTGGTGCACTGCGTCTAAAGGCTGTGGTCTGCAATCCGCCCAATTCTATACGATCGGGTTGATTGACACCCCCTGCTAGCGACCGATTGGCCGCGAATCTGCAGGGGGCGGCATTGCACTAGCAGTTCTACCGAACTGCTTGTGCAATGTTAAATGCCGACATGTATCGGACACACACATATTTTGACACATATTTATATATATATATATATATATATATATATATATATTTCTCTTGTAAAGGTGTATCCAGTCCACGGGTTCATCCATTACTTGTGGGATATTCTCCTTCCCAACAGGAAGCTGCAAGAGGACACCCACAGCAGAGATGTCTATATAACTCCTCCCCTAACTGCCACCCCCAGTCATTCTCTTGCAGCTCTCGACAAGAAAGGAAGTATCAAGAGAGATGTGGTGACTTAGTGTCGTTTTTACCTTCAATCAAAAGTTTGTTATTTTTAAACGGTACCGGTGTTGTACTGTTTTTACTCTCAGGCAGAAATTGGAAGAAGACTTCTACTTGGATGTTTGATGATCTTAGCAGTTTGTAACGAAGGTCCATTGCTGTCTCACACATAACTGAAGAGTATGGAAAGAAAACTTCAGTTGGGGGGACGGTCTGCAGATTGCCTGCTTTGAGGTATGTTCAGTATATTTTTTTCTAGAGAGATAAGGTCTAGAAAATGCTGACAGTGCCTGGTATATTTAAGGTAAGCCTGATACAGTGATTTAACAAAAACTGGGATCATGCTTGCAAAAAGGGATAATATTCATGTTAATACCTATATTACTTAGTGTAAAAAACGTTTGCATGATTTATAAATAAAAATGTTTTTTTCTCTGAGGGTGATAAATCTTTATTTGGGGCCTAATTTCCACATGGCTTGTTAGATTACTCCTAGGAGTACTTTTTTAAGGCCCTCTGACTTTGAGTGCATGGTGGGAGGGGCCTATTTTCGTTTCAGTCTGAGACATCCAGCTTCCCTGAAGGAGTCCTCTGGCTTATAGGACCTCTATAGAGGGTTTTGTTCCTGCAAAAATCGTATTTGAGGGTAGCAGAGCTGTGGCAGTGTGTTTGACTGTTTGTTAACAGGTTTAACGTTCTTCTAATTCGTTTTTGGGCCTGAGGGGTTAATCATCCATTTGCAAGTGGGTGCAATGCTGCTTTAGTCTCTTATACACACTGTAAAAATTTTGTAGATTTTAATACTTTTTTTCACTGTTTTGCAGTTTATGTGGTAGTTTTTTTCTCTTAAAGGCACAGTACCGTTTTTTATTATTGCTTTTTTCACATTTATTAAAGTGTTTTCCAAGCTTGCTGGTCTCATTACTAGTCTGTTAAACATGTCTGACATAGAGGAAACTCCTTGTTCATTATGTTTTGAAGCCATTGTGGAACCCCCTCTTAGAATGTGTACCAAATGCACTGACCTTTCTATAAGTTATAAAGACCATATTATGGCTTTTAAAGATTTATCACCTGAGGTTTCTGAGACTGACAAAAGGGAGGTTATGCCATCTAACTCTCCCCAAGTGTCAGCACCTATAACTCCTGCTCAAGGGACGCCAAGTACATCTAGCGCGTCCAATGCGTTTACAAGACATGGCGGCAGTTATGAATCATACCCTCACAGAGGTATTGTCCAAACTGCCAGGGTTACAAGGAAAGCGAGACAGCTCTGGGGCTAGAACAAATACAGAGCTCTCTGATGCCTAACCAGGCTTGGAACAAGGGGAAAAAGGCCAAAAAGCCTGCTGCTGCCTCTAAGACAGCATGAAGGAGCAGCCCCCGATCCAGAAACGGATCTAGTAGGGGGCAGACTCTCTCTCTTCGCCCAGGCTTGGGCAAGAGATGTCCAGGATCCCTGGGCATTGGAAATTGTGTCCAAGGGTTATCTTCTGGATTTCAAAACCTCTCCCCCAAAAGGGAGATTTCATCTCTCACTTTTATCTGCAAACCAGATAAAGAGAGAGGCATTCTTACATTGTGTTCAAGACCTCCTAGTTATGGGAGTGATCCACCCAGTTCCGCAGGAGGAACAGGATCAGGGCTTCTATTCAAATCTGTTTGTAGTTCCCAAGAAAGAGGGAACATTCAGACCAATCTTAGATCTCAAGATCTTAAACAAATTTCTCAGAGTTCCATCCTTCAAGATGGAGACTATTCGAACCATCCTTCCTATGATCCAGGAGGGTCAATATATGACTACCGTAGACTTAAAGGATGCTTATCTTCACATCCCGATACACAAAGATCCTTTCTAGACAGGCACTACCAGTTTGTGGCTCTTCCCTTCGGGTTAGCCACGGCACCAAGAATCTTTACAAAGGTTCTAGGGTCCCTTCTAGCGGTCCTAAGGCCGCGGGGTATAGCAGTAGCCCCTTACTTAGACGACATTCTGATACAGGCGTCGACTTTTCAAGTTGCCAGGTCCCACACGGACATTGTTCTGGCATTTCTGAGGTCCCACGGGTGGAAGGTGAACGAAGAAAAGAGCTCTCTATCACCTCTAACAAAAGTTTCATTCCTAGGGACTCTGATAGATTCGGTAGAAATGAAGATTTACCTAACGAAGGCCAGATTGTCAAAACTTCTAGACTCTTGCCGTGTTCTTTATTCCACTTCTCGTCCTTCAGTGGCTCAGTATATGGAAGTAATCGGTTTAATGGTAGCAGCAATGAATATAGTACCGTTTGCCCGTCTGCATCTCAGACCGCTGCAACTTTGCATTCTCAGTCAGTGGAATGGGGATTACACAGATTTGTCCCCTCTACTAAACCTGGATCAAGAAACCAGGGATTCTCTTCTCTGGTGGTTATCTCAGATACATCTGTCCAAGGGGATGAGCTTCCGCAGGCCAGATTGGACTATAGTAACGACAGACGCCAGCCTTCTGGGCTGGGGTGCAGTCTGGAACTCCCTGAAGGCTCAGGGCTCGTGGACTCAGGAGGAGGCTCTCCTTCCGATAAACATTCTGGAACTAAGAGCGATATTCAATGCTCTTCAGGCTTGGCCTCAGCTAGCTGCGGTCAGGTTCATCAGATTTCAGTCGGACAACATCACGACTGTAGCCTATATCAACCATCAGGGGGGAACAAGGAGTCCCCTGGCAATGTTGGAGGTTTCAAAGATAATTCTATGGGCAGAGGTTCACTCTTGCCATCTCTCAGCTATCCATATCCCAGGAGTAGAGAACAGGGAGGCAGATTTTCATCCGGGGGAGTGGGAGCTCCATCCGGAGGTATTTGCCCAGCTGATTCAACTATGGGGCAAACCAGAACTGGATCTCATGGCGTCTCGTCAGAACGCCAAACTTCCTTGTTATTGGTCCAGGTCAAGGGATCCCCATGCAGCGCTGATAGATGCTCTAGCAGCGCCCTGGTCCTTCAGCCTGGCTTACGTGTTTCCATCGTTTCCTCTGCTCCCTCGGCTGATTGCCAAGATCAAGCAGGAGAAAGCTTTGGTGATTTTGATTGCTCCTGCGTGGCCACGCAGGACTTGGTACGCAGATCTGGTGGACATGTCATCCTTTCCACCTTGGACTCTGCCGCTGAGGCAGGACCTTCTACTTCAAGGTCCCTTCAAACATCCATATCTAAATTCTCTGCGTCTGACTGCTTGGAGATTGAACGCTTGATTTTGTCAAAATGTGATTTTTCCAAGTCGGTCATTGATACCTTAATTCAGGCTCGAAAGCCTGTCACCAGGAAAATCTATCATCAGATATGGTGTAAATATCTTCATTGGTGTGAATCCAAGGGTTACTCATGGAGTAAAGTCAGGATTCCCAGGATATTGTCTTTTCTCCAAGAAGGTTTGGAGAAGGGTTTGTCAGCTAGTTCCTTAAAGGGACAGATTTCTGCTCTGTCTATTCTTTTGCACAAGCGTCTGGCGGATGTTTCAGGCATTTTTTCAGACTTTAGTTAGAATCAAGCCTGTGTTTAAACCTGTTGCTCCGCCATAGAGTTTAAATTTAGTTCTTAAAGTTCTTCAAGGGGTTCCGTTTGAACCTCTGCATTCCATAGATATCAAGCTTTTATCTTCGAAAGTTCTGTTCTTGGTAGCTATCTCTTCGGCTCGAAGAGTTTCAGACTTATCTGCCTTGCAGTGTGATTCCCCTTATCTGATCTTCCATGCAGATAAGGTAGTTTTGCGTACCAAACCTGGGTTTCTTCCTAAGGTGGTATCTAATAAGAATATCAATCAGGAGATTGTTGTTCCGTCACTGTGTCCTAATCCTTCTTCAAAGAAGGAACGTCTATTACACAATCTTGACGTGGTTCGTGCTTTAAAGTTTTATTTACAAGCTACTAAAGATTTTCGTCAAACATCTGCATTGTTTGTTGTCTACTCTGGACAGAGGAAAGGCCAAAAGGCTTCAGCAATTCTCTTACTTTTTGGTTAAGAAGTATAATCCGCTTAGCTTATGAGACTGCTGTCCAGCAGCCTCCTGTAAGAATTACAGCTCATTCCACTAGAGCGGTGGCTTCCACATGGGCTTTTAAAAATGAGGCTTCTGTTGAACAGATTTGTAAGGCGGCGACTTGGTCTTCGCTTCATACTTTTTCTAAATTCTACAAATTTGATACTTTTGCTTCTTCGGAGGTTATTTTTGGGAGAAAGGTCTTACAGGCAGTGGTGCCTTCCGTTTAAGCGCCTGCCTTGTCCCTCCCTTCATCCGTGTCCTATAGCTTTGGTATTGGTATCTCAAGTAATGGATGAATCTGTGGACTGGATACACCTTACAAGAGAAAACAAAATTTATGCTTACCTGATAAATGTATTTCTCTTGTGGTGTATCCAGTCCACGGCCCACCCTGTCATTTTAAGGCAGGTGTTTTTTATTTTTTAAACTACAGTCACCACTGCATCCTATAGTTTCTCTTTTCTCTTGCTTGTCTTCGGTCGAATGACTGGGAGGTGGCAGTTAGGGGAGGAGCTATATAGACAGCTCTGCTGTGGGTGATCCTCTTGCAGCTTCCCCTTGGGAAGGAGAATATCCCACAAGTAATGGATGAATCCGTGGACTGGATACACCACAAGAGAAATAAATGTATCAGGTAAGCATAAATTTTGTTTTCTAAGGAATGGGATAGACCAGGTGTGCCGTTCTCTCCCCCTCCTGCTTTTAAGAAAAGGTTTCCTATAGATGCCGCTACACCGGACTTGTGGCAGACGGTCCCTAAGGTGGAGGGAGCAGTCTCTACCCTAGCTAAGCGTACAACTATTCCTGTTGAGGACAGTTGTGCTTTCCTAGATCCTATGGATAAGAAATTAGAGGGTTTCCTTAAGAAAATCTTTATACAACAAGGTTTTATTCTCCAGCCTCTTGCATGCATTGCCCCAGTCACTGCTGCAGCGGCTTTCTGGTTCGAGTCTCTGGAGGAGGCTTTACAGGTAGAGACCCCCGTTGGATGATATCCTTGACAGGCTTAAAGCTCTTAAGTTAGCCAATTCATTTATTTCTGACGCCATTTTTCATTTAACTAAGCTAACGGCTAAAAATTCAGGTTTTGCCATTCAGGCACGTAGGACGCTATGGCTTAAATCCTGGTCAGCTGATGCTACTTCAAAGTCTAAACTTCTCAATATCCCTTTCAAAGGGCAGACCCTATTTTGGCCTGGACTGAAGGAGATAATTTCTGATATTACTGGAGGTAAAGGCCACCCCCTTCCCCAGGATAGGTCCAACAAGTTAAGGACCAAACAGACTAATTTTCGTTCCTTTCGAAACTTCAAGAGTGGCGCAGCTTCATCTTCCTCTTCTACAAAACAAGAGGGAAATTTTGCCCAGTCCAAGCCAGTCTGGAGACCTAACCAGGCTTGGAACAAGGGGAAACAGGCCAAAAAGCCTGCTGCTGCCTCTAAGACAGCATAAAGGAGTAGCCCCCGATCCAGGACCGGATCTAGTGGGGGGCAGACTTTCTCTCTTCGCCCAGGCTTGGGCAAGAGACATCCAGGATCCCTGGGCTCTGGAGATTGTTTCCCAGGGATATCTTCTGGATTTCAAAGCTTCATCTCCAAAGGGGAGATTTCATCTCTCACAATTATCTGCAAACCAGATAAAGAGAGAGGCATTCTTACATTGCGTTCAAGACCTACTAGTTATGGGAGTGATCCACCCAGTTCCAAAAGAGGAACAGGGGCAGGGCTTCTATTCAAATCTGTTTATAGTTCCCAAGAAAGAGGGAACTTTCAGACCAATCTTGGATCTCAAGATCCTAAACAAATTTCTCAGGGTCCCATCCTTCAAGATGGAGACTATTCGAACCATCCTCCCTATGATCCAGGAGGGTCAATATATGACTACCGTGGATTTAAAGGATGCTTATCTACATATTCCGATACACAGGGATCATCATCAGTTTCTCAGGTTCGCCTTCCTAGACAGGCATTACCAGTTTGTGGCTCTTCCCTTTGGGTTAGCCACGGCACCAAGAATCTTAACAAAGGTTCTAGGGTCCCTTCTGGCGGTTCTAAGACCGTGGGGTATAGCAGTAGCCCCTTACCTAGACGACATCCTGATACAGGCGTCAACTTTTCAAATCGCCAGGTCCCATACGGACATTGTTCTGGCAATCCTAAAGTCTCACGGGTGGAAGGTGAACAAAGGAAAGAGTTCTCTCTCACCTCTCACAAGAGTTTCCTTCCTAGGAACTCTGATAGATTCAGTAGAAATGAAGATTTATCTGACAGAGGTCAGGTTGTCAAAACTTCTAACTTCCTGCCGTGCTCTTTATTCCATTTCTCGTCCGTCAGGGGCTCAGTGTATGGAGGTAATCGGATTAATGGTAGCGGCAATGGACATCTCAGACCATTGCAACTTTGCATGCTCAATCAGTGGAATGGGGATTACACAGATTTGTCCCCTCTACTAAATCTGGATCAAGAGACCAGGGATTCTCTTCTCTGGTGGCTATCTCGGGTCCATCTGTCCAAGGGAATGAGTTTCCGCAGGCCAGAATGGACTATAGTAATGACAGATGCCAGCCTTCTGGGCTGGGGTGCAGTCTGGAACTCCCTGAAGGCTCAGGGTTTATGAACTCAGGAGGAGGCCCTCCTTCCGATAAACATTCTGGAACTAAGAGCGATATTCAATGCTCTTCAGGCTTGGCCTCAGCTAGCTGCGGTCAGGTTCATCAGATTTCAGTCGGACAACATCACGACTGTAGCCTATATCAACCATCAGGGGGGAACAAGGAGCCCCCTGGCAATGTTGGAGGTTTCAAAGGAACGTCTTTTACACAATCTTGATGTGGTTCGTGCTTTAAAGTTTTATTTACAAGCTACAAAGGATTTTCGTCAAACATCTGCTTTGTTTGTTGTCTACTCTGGACAGAGGAGAGGCCAAAAGGCTTCGGCAACTTCTCTTTCTTTTTGGCTGAGAAGCATAATCCGCTTAGCTTATGAGACTGCTGGCCAGCAGCCTCCTGAAAGAATTACAGCTCATTCCACTAGAGCGGTGGCTTCCACATGGGCTTTTAAAAATGAGGCCTCTGTTGAACAGATTTGTAAGGTGGCGACTTGGTCTTCGCTTCACACTTTTTCTAAATTCTACAAATTCGATACTTTTGCTTCTTCGGAGGCTATTTTTGGGAGAAAGGTCTTACAGGCAGTGGTGCCTTCCATTTAAGTTCCTGCCTTGTCCCTCCCTTCATCCGTGTCCTAAAGCTTTGGTATTGGTATCCCACAAGTAATGGATGAACCTGTGGACTGCTACACCTTTACAAGAGAAAACAAAATTTATGCTTACCTGATAAATTTATTTCTCTTGTGGTGTATCCAGTCCACGGCCCGCCCTGTCATTTTAAGGCAGGTGTTTTTTATTTTTAAACTACAGTCACCACTGCACCCTATAGTTTCTCCTTTTTCTTGCTTGTCTTCGGTCGAATGACTGGGGGTGGCAGTTAGGGGAGGAGCTATATAGACAGCTCTGCTGTGGGTGTCCTCTTGCAACTTCCTGTTGGGAAGGAGAATATCCCACAAGTAATGGATGAACCCATGGACTGGATACACCACAAGAGAAATAAATTTATCAGGTAAGCATAAATTTTGTTTTTTATAAATATTTTTAACTAATTGTATTATTATTTCTGGAAACCCAAATTCTAGCAATTAAGTAAATAAATGGTCCCATTCCACTGAATCGAAGGCTTTCTGTGCGTCTAGAGAGAGCATGGCTAAGCTGGATCTATCCCCTTTTTTTTATTTTTATTTTTTCTGTTTTTGTTTTTCATTTTTGTATAATCTAACACTAAGAACAACTTGCATAGATTGGAAGCAGAGTTTCTACCTACCATGAAGCCCGTCTGATCAATATGGATTATGGATTTTAAGACTACCTGAAATTTATTTGTAACAATGCCTGTTAAAATTTTGTAATCTGAGTTCAACAAAGATATGGGTCTGTATGATTCCATCATTGTAGAATCTTTATGTGGTTTTAATATTAAAGTGGTCCATGATTCCGTAAAGTGAGATGACATTTCCTTCCCCCTTACTTAGTATTGATTAAATAGCAAAGTTAAACTTGGAACTATACATCCTGATAGTAATTTATAGTATTCATTCGGTAGTAGGTCTGGCCCAGGGGCTTTGTTATTTTTTAGTTTCTTAATAGCATTACTGACCTCTTCTTCTAAAATTGGTCTAATAAGTTTGTTTCTTTCCATTTCCTTAAGCTTTGGATTTTTAATCTTAGCCCAAAATTCACTCTTTTTTTTTCAAAGTTCAGTTTTCCCGAACTGTAAACCTTCTGATAATAATCTTTGAACAATTTTAAAATATCTTATGTTCTGTTTTCAATCTTCCCATTCATACGTATGGAGCTAATATAACTATGTCCTTTTGCTCTTTTTACTAAGTTGGCTAATAATTTCCCTGTTTTGTTTCCATGTCTATGAAATTTTGCACTCAGTCTGAGTTCTTGTTGAGTAGTTTTATTAAGAAGCCAAATACCCCTAGCCTCCTTTGCCTCTACAAACTGTTGCCAATTCATATTATTTGGTTCATCAAGGTATTTGTTGTATGCAGAGGATAGCCTCTTTATCATTTCTTTTCTCTATTTTTTTGTTTTTTCTTTTTTTTACTCAGAAAAGCAATAACTTCACCTCGAAGAACCACTTTTGACGCTTCCCAAAATATCTCTGGTTTTTCCAAATATTCTAAATTATTTGTATAGAAATCCTGCCATTTTGTCATCAACATATTTTTAAATTCTATGTCCTTAGTCAGATAGTTAGTAAACCGAAATCTTCTCATGGGAGAATAACCATTATTCATATGAATTTTAAGAATTATTGGGGCATGGTCTGAGAGTATTATGTCTTTTATTTCTACCTCTGCCTCTAAGCCAAATAATTTCTCTGAAATCAGAAACATGTCTATCCTTGAAAACGTTTTATGAGCCTTAGAGGCACACGTGTATTTCCTACCAATCAGGTTCCTCTCTCTCCAAATGTCTTTTACCTTAAAGGGACACTTAACCCAAAAAAAATATTTAGTGATTCAGATAGAGCATGCAATTTTAAGCAACTTTCTAATTTACTCCTATTATCACATTTTCTTAATTCTCTTGCTATCTTTATATAAAAAATTAGACATCTAAGCTTTTTTCTTGGTTCAGAACTATGGACAGCAGTTTTTGATTGGTGGATGAATTTATCCACCAATCAGCAAGGACAACCTAGGTTGTTCACCAAAAATGGGCAGGCATCTAAACTTACATTCTTGCATTTCAAATAAAGATACCAAGAGAATAAAGAACATTTGATAATAGGAGTAAATTAGAAAGTTGCTTAAAATGTCATGCTCTATCTGAATCACAAAATAAAAAAATTGGGTTCAGTGTCCCTTAAGATTTGTTATGAGTCTGCACAGTAGCTTAGCCTCAAGCTTATCTCTTCTAGTTTTCTTCCCGTCAGCTCCTTTTCTATCACATGCTTTTTTATTTGCTTTTCACTACAGGGGGAGCTAGTTCATGTAAACCATATAGATAACATTGTGATCATGCCCGAGGATTGTGGCAGACACTGAACTAATTGGCTAAAATGAACGTCAATAGATAATAAATAAAATGTCATGTGATCAGGGGGCTGTCAGAAGATGCTTAGATACAAGTTAATCAAAGAGGTAAAAAGTATATTAATATAACTGTGTTGGTTATGCAAAACTGGGGAATGGGTAGTAAAGGGATTATCTATCTTTTTAAACAACAAAAATTCTGGTGTTGACTGTCCCTTTAATGCAGATTGCAACCCACAATGCTTTTTTTGTTGTTCAAAAAAAGCAAACCCTGGAATGAAACAGACTTTTTTACAGTATCAGCTACAGATCATTTTGAGGATTTTGTGCCAAGATGCACCTGCTCCCCGGGCGGTGATGGGAGAGAGCAGAGTTGGGGCTACCCATTTTATTTTTAAAATCCCCCCTACTGCCACAAAGCAGAAATCACACACAAAAAAAAATGCAGAGTCTGTACCAAGAGGGGGAAGAGAAGGGACACCATATATCACTGTCCTGATTGCCCTGGACAGCCTATACTCTGCATTGGGGACTGCTCCAAGCGGTACCATACAATGGTCCATTTTTAAAAAATAAATTTGCTGTTATTCTTTTTTTGGTTATGTTTACTGTTAGAGGTTTTTGTTTTTGGTTGTTTTTTTACTTTTACTGTGCCAGTTCTAAAATTGGGGCTGTTTTTTTTTTTTTTTTTTACCAAAACCCCTGTCAAGCCTATGCATGGGGGGCATAGGTGTACTCAGGGTACCTTGCAGAAAACAACCTGGAGTGTTTTTTTTTTGCAATAACTTACAACAGTCTCTCCTAAATCATAGTCAAAAAGCAATGTGTGTGTAAAAATGAAAATAGAAAAATTACAACTCTCCATTTTTTTTTTTGGCTAAAACGGTTGCATCAAAGGCATCAAAGCACACCATATACAATACCTTGGGGTGTCAACATTTTAAACGTTTACACTTTCATGGCAATAAATAAAAATGGGGTATGTGATAGGCTCCAAACTAATTATAGGCCTATTAGAAGAAATACTCTCACTAAAATTGTAACAGAACCTTCCCGAAATCCTGGCAAACCTATGCAAGGGGGGCATAGGTGTACTCAGGAGGTCTTGCACAAAACAACCTGGAGTGTTTTTATTTTGCAATAACAACAGTTTCTCCTAAATCATAGTCAAAAAGCAATGTGTGTGTAAAAATGAAAATAGAAAAAAATACCACCATACATTTTCTCAATTTTTTGGGGCTAAAACGGTTGCATCAAAGGCATCAAAACACTCCATATACATTACCTTGGGGTCTCAACTTCTGAAATATATGCATGTTCATGGCAAGCAAATAAATTGGGGTATGTAAAAAAAAAAGCCCCCCAAAAGAACATAGTCAAAAAAGATATGTTAAAATTGAAAAAAAAATCACAAACACATGTCAGAAGTTTGGCATTGCAAACCGCAACCAACCCAACAAACCTATGCATAAGTGGTATCACTGTATTCAGGAGATGTTGTTGAACACATTTTGAGTTTTTTTTTGCAGTAACACATAACAGGAACTAAGAATCCATGCCTAAAGTACAACATGTGTGAAAAATAACACAAAATAATGACTACCCAAAAGTTTGACAAAGACTGGTGGTTGAATAAGTGCATGGAAAATGTTAAAATACCAGCATTTGAAATACCCTAGGGTGTCTACTTTTCAAAAATATATGGTTTGATGGGGGTAAATTCCATTGGCCAGCTTCAGAAATGTCCCAAATAGGACATGGGTGCATGATGACCGATGTGAAAATTCCAAGTTGGAAAACTGGAATGTGCCCCCTAAAAATAAGGCCTTTTAGCCACCTGAGAACCCAACAAACCTATTCATGAGTGGTATCACTGTACTCAGAAGATGTTGAATACATATTGAGGAGTTGTTTTGCAGTATCACATAACAGGAACTAAGAATTCATGCTTAAAGTATAATCACCATTTTTTTTCTTTCAAACTTTGGCAAAAATTGGTGGTAAAATGGTTGCATGAAAAGAGTCAAAATACCTTAGGTTGTCTTCTTTTTAAAAATAAATACATTTGAAGGGTTATTCAGGGATTACTGGCAGATATCAGTGTTCCAATGTAACTATCGCTAATTTTAAAAAAAAAAAAGTGCGTTTTTTTTCAATTTTTTCCTCATAGTTTATTTTTTATAGTAAATTATAAGATATGATGAAAATAATGTTATCTTTAGAAAGTCCATTTAATGGCGAGACAAACGGTATATAATATGTGTGGGTACAGTAAATGAGTAAGAAGAAAATTACAGCTAAACACAAACATCGCAGAAATGTAAAAATAGCCTTGGTCCCAAACAGTCAGAAAATGGTAAAGTGCTGTGGTCCTTAAGGGGTTAAGGGCCATGATACCCAAATGTTGAAACACTTGAAAGTGATGCAGCATAGCTGTAAAAAAGCTGACTAGAAAATATCACCTGAACATCTCTATATAAAAAAGAAAGATATTTTACCTCAAAATGTCCTAAGTATTCACACTGCATTGTAAAGGACTTTAAGCAGTAAGGGGTTGAGCTTTCTGCACACTCATGTTATTTCCCTATTCAGTTTAAGGAAGTTTACTATGAAATCTCATGAGAGTTAAGTCAAATCTCATGAGATCACAGTAAAAGAGTTCATGACCTCAGCACTGTTGATGCTGATTGGCTGCTGTTCATTTCTTTCTTTCTTTTTCTTTTTTTTTACCTGCAGCTGGACAGCAGCTGAAGTATAACGTTTTACACGGCACTTAAGGCTGTGACACACTGCAAGTGGAGCGGCACACAGCGTGTAGATGCATCTGTGCATGCTCAGTCTGTCCTGCCTTTTCATCTCTGAGCACTCTGGTGTAACGTGTAACTGACCACTCAGAGATTAAATATTTCAACTTCATAAGCGATGCGACGCTGTGCGAAGCAGCTGCTTCGCCTCGCTCCGCATCGCTTGCAGTGTGTTACAGCCTTTACTCTGGTGAGCTGAGGAAATTGTGAGGTGTGAGCTGAGGAAATTGTGAGGTAAAATATCTTCCTTTTTTACATAAAGATGCTAAGGTGATATTTTCCTGTCAGCTTTGTATAGATATACTGCATCAGTTTCAAGTGAATTAGCATATGAGTATTATGTCCCTTTAACCCTTTCCGGTCCTATGTCGGAATATATCCAACAAAGGGTTTTACCTCTTGCAGCCCAATGTCGGATATATTCTGACATGACATTTACACCGGGGATATCTGGCATTCTGATTGGAAGGTGTGTACATACTCACAAGAGCGCTATAGCCCATACAGGGACGCTTCCGAATATGAGACACGGATCTCATTGTAAATCCAACAGGTCTTCTCACAGCACCAAGGGACTCGGTGATGTATGGAATAGAAGGCAATCTGTCACATGGTCATGAGGTTGCCTAGGAAGGCTCTGGGTGGCAAGGGGTTAATCCAACTAGGACACTATAGCTGTCATTTATTTGCCCATGGGGCACATATATGCCAGAGCTTCTAGCCGGACCTGGCCACTATGGGCTGTGTGTGCAGTGATCCTATTACTAGCTATACGGGGATGCCTGTGATTAACCTGCATGAACGCATATAAATTAGCAAAATTAAATAAGACCTGCTGGCTCAATAAAGCTAAAATGTATAGTACCAGAAAGGGTTAAGGCATAGCACAGGCTTTGAGGTACAATTGGAATATAATGTGTAGACAGAAATGTTATTTGGAATTCTGAAGTTTTTTCATAGATTTTGGTTATGGTTTTATCTCTTAGGTCACTGAGCATTCAGGTTTCTGCACATTTAGTTCTTTCTGAGCAAAAGGCTGTCATCAATATGCTGTGTCATTCTTTTAGGCCCTTGAAATAATTTGTCTTCAAGCTTCCATTATTCCATGTGATCTACATTTGTTTCTGAATGTTTTTCAGCATCATTGTTAGAAACATTTCTGCATAGAGTCTTTAGACTGTAAGACTATACTGCTTGTGGCTAGGGAACGTGCAATTTGAATGTTGATAATAACAAAAATCCATTAAAATTCGGTAATTGAATGTTATTTTTGGCTTTCAAATCTAACGTTCATTTTCGAATGTTCATAATTAGATCAAATATCCACATTCGAGCCTTCAAATGTAACATTCGAATTAACAAATATTATTCAGAAGTTCAATAGTTCATGTGGTAGAGAAATTAGTAAATTGATACGTAATAGATTCAAAATTTTCTATTTCAAATATTGCATAATTTGAATATGACATTTAAAGAGAGCATTATAAATACTATTACAAATATATAATTTAGAATTTTTTCTAATTTGAATATTGCATAATTCAATTAGCCTGTTCTATAGCGATTTACCACCTGCAGCATCTTTTTAGCCCAGTAATGCTTTTCACAGAGTAGAACTATACTGTAGTATATCAGTCTGATCCCGCCTAGTACGGTCAGTCCAGCGCCAAAATACCTCTCTGAACAAGGAACATAGCAACCCCAGACAATCATTTCAGCCTTCATTGGGCTTCGTCAGTCAGGTGTAGGCGTAGCCATATTCCTCTAAGCACACTGAACAAGGATTCCACGTCTAGTTGCCCCTTTTTCCCTTAGGGAGACTTAATACACAGAGAGTGAAGCGCACTCACAGGAACGAACAACCAGCAGCTCTATAACATTGTTAAACTGTTCTATAGCGATTTACCACCTGGGGGCAGCTTCTTTCTCTAATGCTAGACATGTTTCTTAGTTTGCCACTCTTCTATGTTTTCAGCCTTATCTGATATTTTTACCAGGATAAGGGAGTGTTAAGACCTCCCCCTTTCAAAGGTGGTTTCTTCTTGGATTATTATTATCGGGTTCTGGTTGTTTAATATTTTTCTGAATCTTAGGAATGAACAAAAGGCTTTTCTACGAAGGCATGATGTTGTCAGAGCTCTTAAATATTTGGATGCCACTAAGAAAAAACAGCAAGTCATATTTTCCTATGTCCTCCATTTTGATGCCGGTGAAATGCCAGAATGCTTCCAAAGTCTCTTTAACATACTAGCTTTGCTATGTGATGCTAATGGTTTCTTTTTCCTAATTGTTTCTTTTTCAGACTCATTCCATTTGGATAATTGCACCTTCCACTGTCTGTCATTGTGAATTTTAAGTGGAAGACATTTGTAAGGAGGCCATTTAGCAATGAAAACAAAGCTTTTTCTACAAATGTTTGCTATAGTTAGTTTTCAAATGTCTAGAATCTGAAAAATGGAAATACTGGAAATATTGTATAATTTATTTAGTCAGTTTATTTTGTTCCTCTTCCCTTAAGGCTCATATGTCAATAAAAAGTGTAGCCACAGGATATTTATGTTTAAAGAATGTTACTAGTTTAATGTATTTGCTTCTTTTTTTTGCAAACAGCATTTGAAAGGAACATATTGCAGACTGCCATTTCTTAGAAGTTTGGCATGAAGTATCCAATCAGGCAAACTATACCAATCAGAGATGTACAGTACCCTTTGCTTTTCTCCCCTCCAAAGGGCTCTTTAGAGATGCAATCAACTTGTTTACTCACCCACCCTTAAAACGCAAACATTTTTTTCTTTTTTCCTGGGGGCCACAAGACAACTGGGCCACATGTGGTAATTTCTGCTCTAAAGGCAGCAAAGGAAGATGGGAAAGGCTTCACAATTTAATTATTCGATAAGGATCAAGCAATGTGCTTGTCATTTTATGTGTCATTTGATTAGTTTCTTGTATCAGTTCTTTCATACAGGTGGTAAGAGTCCATGCTCCATTACTCCTGGGAATTACTCTTTGTGACGGACTTTGGCTACCCCGACTGGGTAACTCCGTCAAAGGGGTCCTACCTGTACCTGCAACCTGTAGCTGTAGAGTGGAGAAAGTGATTTTTGCAAGATCCCCACCCTAATAACCAGACAAGACCAGTATTAAGGTGAAACACAAACAGACTTTATTGGGAAAACCACACAGCTTATATACACATTCTTAACTTAATAAGAGCCTTATCTGATCCCACCATTTCCACCCCTCCAGACAGGCTGGCGCCTCCATAGGAGCCATAGTCACATAGAGACCGCCACAGTATCTGGGGTCACGGTTTTGGGGTGATCCTGGGGGAGCGGCGGCACTTCCAGGGTGTCGTTGGAAAGCCCTTGGTCCCCAGATGCCACAGCCCAAAAAGTGACATGATTCGTTACTGGGGACCGGAGCGGCAGTCTGGCAAAGTTATAAAGGTGGGGGTGTCCAAAACCCCCGGTTTCCGGGTGAGCTCCCCCTCAGCAATCCCACCAACCCTTGTCCACCAAGGGCACAACAAATCCTTAAAAGAGTGGAGCTCTGGGACAAAGGGCCTCTGGAGTAACCTAGGGTAAAGTTCAGCGGCATTCCTAGGTAGCCCAGCCGGCTAGTAGTTCCATAAGTCTGGTCAGCCTGGAAGGAGCCAAGCAGCAAGAGATCAGCTCTTTTCAAGATGAAATATAAGCAGTGAGAACACAAGAGGGAGGGAGTTTGGGGCACACAGTAATCCACAATGGGCCAGAAAACAGGGCAAAGCACAGTAAGGAGGGGGCTGGAGGTAGCCTTGGCAGGCTGGTATCCGTGACTGTGCTCCCTCCCGTAAAGTCTGGCAGACCCGGCTAGATCCACACGGGTCGGCCTGGGTCTGTCCGGTGGTCTTCTCCAATTCAGTTTGCCAGGAGAGTCCATCTGCATTCCCATTGTTCCATCCTGGCCGGTACTGAATAGCAAAATTGAAGGGCTGCAAGGCTAGGCTCCACCACAGCAGTGGTCCATTGTCCCCAGAAACCCTGTTAAACCAGACCAGGGGGTTGTGGTTAGTGAGCACGGTGAAGGCCCTTCCATATAAGTAAGGTTGCAGTTTCTTAAGGGCCCACACCAGTGCCAAGCATTCCTTTTCCACCGCCATGTAGCCTACTTCCCTGGGTAGTAGCTTCCTGCTTATATATGTTATGGGGTGTTTATGGCCCTCCTCATCCACCTGGCTTAGCACTGCTCCCAACCCGAACATAGAGGCATCTGTATGGACACACAAACGTTTGTATGGGTTAGGGGCAGCCAGGATAGGGACAGAAATTAGTGCTGTCTTTAGGGTTTGGAAGGCGGCCTCACACTCGAGGGACCACAGGACTTGGGGTAATGCGTCAGGTCCGTCAAAGGTTTCGCCAGGGCACTATAGTTAGGGACACACTTTTGGTTGTACCCTGCTGTCCCTAGGAAGGCTAAGACCTGGGTTTTGGTCTTGGGGGTTGTCCAGTTCACGACTGCTTCAATCTTGGCCGGCTCCGACCACTGCTTCCCGGAGCCTACTGGACCTCTGAGTGCCCTACCATACGTTTGTCTGGCTTCAGCATCAGACCCGCAGCCTGGATGCAGTCCAAAATGATGCCTAGGTGGATCAAGTGGTCCTCCCAGGTATCGCTGTAGATCGCAATGTCATCCAGGTATGCACAGGCATAATCCTGGAGGTGATTTACCATCCTCTGGAAAGTTGCCGGAGCATTCTTCATCCCAAACGGCATGACCTTAAACTGGTACAGGCCGAATGGGGTGATGAATGCCCACTTCTAAACAGATTCCGGATCCAGGGAAATCTGCCAGTACCCTTTGCAGAGGTCTAAGGTCATCAGAAAGTTATCGTGGGCGATGCGGTCCAGCAGGTCATCCACCTGGGGCATAGGATAGGCATCGGTCATGGTTCTGTCGTTAAGTCTACAGTAGTCTACGCAAAATTGGGTGGTGCCGTCCCGCTTGGGTACCAGCTGCGCAGGGACTGTTGGATGGCTCAATAACGCCTATGTTGAGCATCTCGCTAAGCTCGCTGCGCATGCTTTCCCTAAACAATTCGGAGACCCGGTACACTGGCTGCCACAGGGGAGCCTTTCCCAGGGTCTCCACTCAGTGCACTGCTACCGTGGTGTACCCAGGGTCAGTGGAGAACATGTTTTGTCAGCTTTCTAATACCTGTCTGACTTGATCCCGCTGCACAGTCCCTACCCTCTCATCTAACTTTATATCCTCTACATCTGCGGGCGCCCTATTCTGCCCAGGTAGCTCTGGCTTGGGGAGACTCTCTGAGTCCTCCATGGCAGGAGCGCATATGGCGGCTACCTCTTTGGGCCTCTTCTGACATGCCTTCAACATGTTCACATGAAAGGTCCGGCAGACTCGATCATCTGAACATTTGGCTTCCAGGTAGGTAGTGTCACACAGCTGCTCTACCACTCCGTAGGGCCCCTGCCAGGCGGCCTGCAGTTTGTCGGTCTTGGTAGGTTTCAGGGCTAGGACCTTTTGCCCTACGTCTAAGGTGTGGTTACGAGAATTCCTGTCATACCACCGCTTCTGCCTACCTTGGGCGATCTGAAGGCTCTCTCGCACGCTAGCGGTTTGGTCCTTCAGTTGGTCCCTAAACTCAAGGACATACCCTACGATGGAGGGTCCTTCCTCCCCAACTGACCCTTCCCAGTGGGATCTAAGTAGGTCTAGGGGCCCCCTCACCCTCCCGCTATATAACAACTCAAAGTGGGAGAACCCAGTGGATTCCTGGGGCACCTCTCTGTAAGCAAACAGGAGGTGCGGCAGGTATATTTCCCAATCTTTGTGAGAGCTCAAGAACGTCCTAAGCAGCTGCTTTAGGGTCCCATTAAACCTCTCGCACAGCCTGTTAGTCTGGGGGTGGTGTCAGGATATCTGTGAGTGTTATTAAATGATATATATTTACATATATATATATATATATATTTGTCTACACCAAATTATCCATTTCTTTGTGAGGCTGTTTGTGACACAGCCCCCCTTTCTCATTTGTCAAGGACGCATTTAGAACGTTGTATAAATAAGGCCAGTGGGCCACTTCAATGTAAGTATTAGCATTATGGAACCCTCAGAAATGTTGTCCCTTTGAAGCTTAAGTATATGCAAGAGTTGATTACCCCTGCTGTGTTGAATCCACGAATTCTAGACGTTACGTCTAGATGAAGATTAGCTAAACAGAAACACATGTTGCATTGTAATTTTTAAATTCATTTTAAAGTACAACTATGTTTAAATTACAACTTGTATAATTTTCAATATTGTATAAAAATGTGTATTTGATTTTGCAATGGTGGATGGCAAGATAGGTTCCCAGAGATGCCTGTTAGAAAAATGTAGAGATGTTTTCTCCTCCTGGTTGAGATACCACCAGCTCACTCATTACTTGACACACCACCAACACAAAGAAAACTTCTTGAGGCAACTTACTGCATTTGAGCACCTATGCACGACACCCGCGGTAACAAGACGGTTAATCTCCTTAGTATATAAACTATTACCCACACCCACAGAATGTGTATTTATAGGTATACAGAATACAGTTGTCTGAGGAGCATTTTGGAAAATAACTGATTCCTCTTCACGCACTACGAACACATTTACAATTTGAAAAACATTGCACAAATCATTTAAGGATTATTTTGTATTTATTTGACTCATAACGTTACCTGGATTAACATCAGCACCTTTGGAATTTAAACTGTTTTTTAATTTTTTCTCTTTTTCTCTAACTTTTTATTTATCATCGGCTTGTGCACCACCCACATTTTTTGCGCACTCACAGGATTCACCTTGTGTGCCTCACTTTGTTCATTTTCTTTTTTGTAATTTTTATAATTTTCAATTTGTTCATATTTTAAAACACATTTTGTCACTTCGCACTCAGTAATTTTCCACTTATTTTTTCACTTACCTGTCTCATTTGTCGCCTTGTATCTTCAAAGGCTCATTTGGCATTTTTGATATATTGATATTAATAATTTACTATATGCATGTCTATTTCCATTAAGTTTTGGACTGCCTCTCAGATTGTAGCGTGATTACAGCCTTCTCCATTTATTCCTATCGCTACGATTTTTATATCAGTGTTTTTTATATATCAGTGTTTTTTATTAGTGTCACTGTGTACATCATGGATCCATGATTTTTATTCTTGCATAATTTTTATCGTATAATTTGTATTGCGAGTTTTATTGTATATTTTATTGTATATTAAATCTTTGTCAATTAAATATTATCACATTTACTTTTATATATCTCTGCCTACTTTGGCGCTCCTTGAAACTATTTTTCCACATTTATTTAGGGTTTAGCTAAGGACCCTCTCTTTGAGGAGCTGTAGATATTTGTCTAGCGCTGATAATACTTTTCATTTCCACTCCCACAGAAGCACAGCTACCGACATATACCATAGCTTGGAATAAAGATCTAAATAAAGAAATCGATCAGGACGAATGGCTTTGGTCATTCCAGCTTACAAAACGCTCATCAGTATCAGCCGTGGTGCAGGAGATACATTTAAAACTGGTATGTAGGTGGTACCTAACGCCTACTAGGCTACACAGGTGCTTTCCAGCAGCGAGTACAATGTGCTAGAGGGGCTGCGGTGAGCATGGCTCCCTCCTGCACATTTGGTGGACATGCCCTAGACTACAGGGGTTTTGGACAGAGGTTCTGGGCCTTATGTCCAGGGGACTACAAACCCCCATACCTAATACGGCGGAAACAATGCTATTACTTAATATACCAAAAATCAGGGAATCACACAAGAAGTCCCTCCTGCTCCTCATGGTCACTGGAGCTAAGAGATGAATCCCCAAAAAATGGAAGACCGGGATAATACCTACGGTCGAGGAGTGGGCCAGCTCAGTGGAGAACCTACTCCAACTGGAGAGGTTTCACTATTTCAAAATCAATCAATTAAGCACCCACGAAATGATGCTAAATACCTGGAAGGAAATCATTGTGTGAAGTTTTTTTTTTTTCTCCCATCCTCCCCTCCTTTACCCTTCCTGACTGTGAGTACTCCCCCTGTTTTGAGGGAAAATTAATACATAGAACTTTGATTATGATATACTAGTTGATAAAGTATTTTTAAAAGTTTTAAAAAGAATTCAAGCATATATAAAACAGTGTTCCCACTCCCCAGTAGACTGGGATTTGTTATACTCATGAAAATGTTGTAATACAGCTGCCTGTTAAATATTCTAAATCTCTTAAATGTGCAACTGTCTTATAGCTTGAATGTAAAAAGAAGAGAGCTCTTTTGCACCTGCAGAGATGTTTGTTGTTTGCAATATTTTATTCTTTATGCATTTTGTAAACTCTGTTGACTTTGTTTATACAATTGACCCAATAAAGCTTGATTGAAATATTAAAAAATGTGTATTTGTGGACCTAAGAAGCCGTGCATAGCAGTAGCATACTGGATAAATATTTGCTGAATTAGCTATACAGTCAGTTTAAAAGGTCAATCTATTTCAAAATTAATAACCTATTCTTTTTTTTTTTTTTTTCAGGCATCTGACAAGTACATGAGTGGTTGCCCCATAAATTGTGTCATATGTTTTTGTGCACTCCGCAAGAGGTGTACTGAATATGAAATATGCTGTGTTTGTTTTAATCTGGGAAAATAATCAAATGCAACTTTAAATGCATTTTATAATTTCTAGTATGATACTAGAAATACACACAAATAAACACTCATGCCTGGTGTCTATGAATGCATACTGGATTATCTTAGATGGGACAGATATATGACCAGACAGGTTTATTAATATAAAGAAATAGTGTATTTGATAAACTTTTTTTTTAGATAGTTAAACTGCAACAATATTTGATGGTAAAACTGTATTTCTGGGTGTCTGCTGCTACCTATAGATCAGAGATGGTGTCATATTTTCATCAGTTACCTTTTTCTCTGACAATCCTTTCTTGTTACTATCCTTGCACCATGCCTTTTACATTACCGCCCATAAACTTTTACATAAAAGGTTTGCATCCACTTCCTATGTTGCTTGGTAATTCTTCACATTTACTCAGTCAATCCGCTATCGTATTGAGCTACGCTCTGACAGTTACGTGTCTCATCCCAGCATGAAATCTACAGCGGTGACGTCCCACACCATCGTGCCGCAAGCTAACACAGAACTAACAGCAAACACAGACTACAGCCGCTTCCCGTATGAACATCTAAGGTTTCATAAACCAGTGCAGGATACAACGGCTTGCCTACCTCTCCCCTGCAACTTCACTGTAAGTGGATCTCAATTTGTGGATATTCCATTTACTAGGGATTGCATATAATCTTTATCCTTTTGCTCAAGTATATTCTATGTTCTAAAGATTGTGCTTCCAAATGCTACAAACTGAAAATGTAATAATTTAATTAGTATTTCATTACCTGGCTCGTTGTTACTATTAGCTTTAGTTATGAAACTGAAACATTTATATCATAAGTCATTTTGACACACATACATCTGTTTAGCTGTTACACTCAAATCTCATGAGAATTATGAGGGGGAACTCAGACACTGGGTTAAGCTATTATTACAGCTTAACATATCCATTTGTTAGATATAATCCCAACCTTAAATTAAGTGTTTGACTTCCTGTTGTTACAGAGTGCTTTCCATCGTGTTGCCTTCCATCAACCTATCTCTGTATCTCAGGTAGTCTAGCTTACACATCAAAATTCAATTCTACACGAAATCTGCAATTGTGGTTCCATTACTGAGAAATACCATTCCTTTCTTTTAGGTAGTCTTATATCTGACAGATGGTATCGCAGCCAAAAGATAAATGGCTACTCAGGGAGGCGTCTCCCAAATAACCAAGATATGTTCAGCTCAAGGGGCCTATCACAGACAAGCTTCTGTGGGGCGTTTCCAATTTCCCCCAATGATTAAAATAAAAAGGGGTAGGGTTATATCACGTGATATAGCATCATGAAAGAGAGAAAAAAAAGGGTCTTTGCTGCTGAATTTTGACTGACAAACTGTTGCCTTGGAATCCAGTTTCTTTAAAGCAAATCTGGGCCTAACTTTCATCCATCTTGCAAAAATTACCTCTTTTAATTTATGAGTTGAAATTGGACTTATATGAGAAAACTGAAACATTAGTTTGGTTATTTGTGTAAAGCATACGCGATTGATAAATATATATATAATATTTTAATCAAGGGTATTTGGTAACTACAACTAGATTGAAGTTAGTAATTTTAAAAGGGCACCATTTGTATTTAAGCTCATGTTCATAGTCCTGTGTAGTTTAACTAGTCATATTTAGTGCTAAGTAATTTATATTTGCAACTATATATATATTTTAGAATTTGCCTTATTGTAGCTAAAAAATAGTTATTTCAGCTCAGATAGATTGCCATAGAAACTGGCTGTTAAAGTATCTTGTTATATTGTTTAATTAGGCACTGTTAAAGTATCCGGTCCATATTCTGGTATTTTGTTATGATATTTTAATGTGTTTCATTGTGAATAAGGTAAACTGTAAAGGTATATTTTTTATGATCTTTGTATAGAATATTGTAACGGCATAAGTGTGCATCATTTGATTCATAATCTGGTTTCTATAAATATAATTCAATGTGTTTATAAATTTTAACTAATCTAAAGAATTTAGGAATAATTATTGATTTTAATTGTTTAGTATATGCATTTTAATTGGAGGTTATTTTAAAGAATAATTATTAAATAAATTATATTATAACCCTGCTATATACTGACAGTAGTATGGAGAGCTCGGCAGGGCTTTTATCCCGCAAAGCCTCCATAGCTGCTGGGTGAGCTCAGCAGTAAACTGGGTTTCTTGGTCTGAGATAATCTCCCAGGGGAAACCCATTGTGGCAAATATCTGGAGAAGCGCATCGGCTACTGTCTCCGCCTGAATATCGGCCAGGGGGATTGCCTCCAGGTATCGGGTGGCATAGTCTACTACTGTCAGGATGTACTTTTTTCCCGAAGGACTGGGACAAGCAGCTACTCTGCTGAATGGTTCATCGATGATAGGGTGCAGGGAGGCTTTGGAGTGGTCCCCTGTCTTGCCTACTCTATGGCAAATGTCACAGGTCTGACAGTACTGCCTAACGTCCCCTGTAATCCCTGGCCAGAAGAAGGTCGGAGTCAGTCGGTGGTGGATTCTAGTGATACCTAGATGTCCTGCCAGGGGAATGTCGTGCCCTATGGGTAGCAGGTTGTACCGATACTTTTGTGGTACCACCAACTAGCGCTTGGGCATCTGCCTGCTCCCACCCACCTCTGTAACCCTGTATAGGAGCCCTCTGTCCCAATCAAAATGGTCCCCTCCTAGCCCCTCTGAGTCAGTCCTAATGTCTGGTCACTCAATGTCTCCTGGGCGAAGTCGGTGGGGGAAGCCCAGGGGACAGGGTAAAAGGTTGGGGTAGAAGTCAGGAAGTAGTGGCTTACCTGGGTCCCCGGGTCGAGTGCGGTGGCCTGGAGTCTAGCTTGCTGGTGTGTGGTGACAGGGCAAGCATTGGTTGAGCCATCCAATACAAAGGAGGAGGCGAGGTGCCCCAAATCGTTGCCTTGTAAGACTTCTGCTGGCAAGTGAGTCATGGCCCCTACTTTTACAGCTCAGGAGCCGGCACCCCAATCCAGGTGATCTTGTGCTGTAGGGATCTGGAGCACCTTACCCCAGCCACATAAACTGTAATGAACTTCCTCGTCCAGTCCGAATTCGTGGCCAGGTGTGGCTGAACAAGGGTAATGGTGGCTCTGCTGTCCCATAGTCCTTGTGCTTGACAGCCATTAATCCATATGACCTGGCGGTGATGTAGGCGTTGTCACCCATTGCTGCTTGTACCGGGTCACCTCATGCAGGACCCCAAATTCCTCTTCAGTACAAGCAGCGGGGATAGCTGAGCTCTCTGACTCCAAGCAGTGGGTGGCGACCCTGGAGCTCCCAGTGGGTGCTCTTGTCTATTGAGCAGGGGGTGGATTCTTTGGACAGTTGGATCGGACATGTCACACCCGTAACATCTGATTCCCATCTTCCAGGGTGGACTGGGCCCGGAGGAGTGGGGTTGCACTGGGGGGTACTGGTGGGCTAGCCAGAGCTGAAGTGGAGCGGCCTGCTGGGTGAGGTTTGGGTTGATCCGGGTGCCAGGCATCCAAAAACTGATCCCCCAGGATGGCAGCTTGATCTACCATCTCAGGTTTCTGGTCCCTGACCCATTCTCGTACCTCTGGCATGGAGTTTCATAAAAATGCTCCAGGAGAATGAGCTGGGAGGCTTGGGCCAGGAATGTCACTTGGCAGCCTGCAAACCTTTAGTCCAAGAAGCGGGTGAACTGGTACGCCCACTCAGTGAAAGGCTATCTCTATTTCCTCCTTAACCCTCGGAACTTTAGCCAGTGAGCCTCCGTTGTGATGGACTAGGATGTGTTCTTTCACCCGGTCATAATTCCTTTTGTCTTCCAAGGGGATAGCCTCGAAGGCATCCAAGGCTCTCCCTGATAGCTTCCCAATCAGCAGGGTAACTCTGTCGGCACTGGTGATGCCCTGCAGTTCGCACTGTGTCTCAAACACTTGTAAATATCGGTCGATCTCCTTGTCTCCCTTCTTAAAAGCACGAAAAGCCTTGTGAGGTAACTTCTTGGGGGGGGGAGTGGGTCTCGGCTCACCTGGTGTGGCTCCCCCCATAGCTTTCTGTACCTCCAACATCTTGAGATGGGTTGTGTTGGTAATTATCTAGGTGATAATCTCCTTTGGTGGGGTGGTCTCATAGAGTGCCAGTCACCACCAGATCTCTCGCTGGACCTTGGACCTCGGACATCTCTGTCCCTGCCATTGAGGGCTCTCTGGCCCGGTCACTGCCCTGGCTGCTGCCGGGCTCACTAGCCTGATCGCTAGCTCGATTGCCTTCCATTAGCTCGGCGATGATCGCTGCCTTGGATTTGTTGCTGGCCCACGAACTTCCAGCAAATCTTTAAGGGTACTGCTTTTAAGCCCAGAGTACTGCTGCTCCATTCGGAGTGAGCCTGGTAGTGGTTTGGATGTTCCAGGTAGAAGGAAGCATCCCACCGCTGCCAACCAGTTGTGACGGACTCCGACTACCCCGACTGGGTAGCTCCACCAAAGGGGTTCTTCCTGTAGAGTCGAGAAAGTAATTTTATCAAGAGCCCCACCCTAATAACCAGACAAGACCAGTATTAAGGTGAAACACAAACAAACTTTATTGGGAAAACCACACAGCTTATATACACATTCTCATCCTTATCTGATCCCGCCATTCCCGCCCCTTTCAGACAGCCTGGCACCTCCATAGGAGCTATAGTCATATAGAGACCCCCACAGTATCTAGGTTGTGGTTTCGGGGAAAGCCCTCGGCCCCTAGATGCCACAGTCCAAAAAGCGACATGATTCATTACTGGGGACCGGAGCGGTAGCCTGGCAAAGTTATGGAGGTGGGGGTGTCCAAAACCCCTGGTTCCCAGGTGAGCTCCCCCTTGACAATCACCCAACCCTTTCCCACCAAAAGCACAACAAATACCAAAAGAGTGGAGCTCTGGGACAAAGGGCCTCTGGAGCAACCTAGGGTAAAGTTCAGCGGAATTCCTGGGTAGATTGGCCGGCTTGTAGTTCCATAAGTCTGGACAGCCAGGAAGGAGCCAAGTGGCAAGAGATCATTTCTTTTCAAGATGAAGTATAAGCATTGAGAACACAAGAGGGAGGCAGTTTGGGACACACCGAAATACACAATGGGCCAGAAAACAGAGCAAAGCACAGTAATTCAGGTAGGAGGGGGTGGAGGTAGCCTTGGCAGCCTGGTATACATGACACTCTTCTTTACGATTAAGAGGAGTCAAAGATTCCCAAACCCCAAGAGCCCTATACAACCCCTACCACCTCACACATACCTAAGTCTTAACTTTGCCTCCGCTGGAGGTGGTTGAAGAATGAAGATGTGCATTTGATTCTTCAGAGAGAGTGGTCTTCAGTCTATAGTGAGGCCTGGTTTCCCCTCAGAGTACAGTGCTTGTCAGATGGATGTATAGGGGGTATGGTTTGTAATTATTTTTTCACCTCATGGAATTTTTTTCATAAACCTTCCTTAATTGGTTGCAGGGCCTTGTCTTTTGCCTCCCTTTATGGTTCTACAATATACTCCTATTCCTTAAAACTCTGCTGATATGTTTCAGTACTGGTTTGGTTGTCTGCTGTTTATTTGCTGTTGGACGAGTGTCTATTGTTAAGTATAATTTTATAAATTTTAAACTCTATAGCGATTCAAGATGGCATATTTGGATTCCTATTGGCTGATTTGATTTTGGAAATTCAAATCAGCCAATAGGATGAGAGCTAATGAAATCCTATTGGCTGTTCAAAACAGCCAATAGGATGAGAGCTTCTGATCTTTGGGGGGTTAGTGACAGTTTGTTTTTTTTTAGAAGTTTTTGGGTGGGTTTTTTTTTTAGTTTAGGGTTTGGGCTATTCCTAAACAAGCTAAATGCAAAAGAGCTAAATTCCCTTTTTAAGGGCAACGCCATACAAATGCCCTTTTCATGGCAATGGTTAGCTTAGTTTTTTTAGATAGTTTTTTTATTTTGTGGGTTTAGGGGGGGGTGGAGGTTTGTAATGTTAGTGGGGGTTTGTATTTTTTTTTCAGGTAAAAGAGCTGTTTAACTTAGGGCAATGCCCTGCAAAAGGCCCTTTTAAGGACTATTGGTAGTTTATTCTAGATAAGTTTTTTATTTTGGGGTGGTTATTTTTTAAAGGGGTATTAGAATAGGAGTAGTTTTTATTATTTTTGATAATTTGTTTTTTATTTTGTGTAATGTATTTTTTTCGTTTTGGGATGGGTTTTTATTTTTAGATTAGGGCTTGGGCATTTCATAAAAGAGCTGAATGCCCTTTTAAGGGCAGGAAAAGGAGCCAAATGCCCCTTTAAGGTCAATGGCCATACAAATGCCCTTTTCAGGGCAATGGGTAGAATCAGGTTTTACTTTATTTTTATTTTGTGGGTTTGGAGGGTGGGGGTTTGTATACTGTTAGGGGGTGTTTGTTTTGTAGCAAAATAGCTGTTAACTTTAGGGCAAATCCCTACAAAAGGCCCTTTTAAGGACCCTTGGTAGTTTATTCTAGATTAGGGTTTTTAATTTTCGGGTGTTTTTTTTAAGGGTATTAGAATAGGAATAATTTGTTTTGTTTTGGGTTATTTAGTTTGTTATTTTTTGTAATGGTAGTTTTTTTTGTTTTTTTAGTAATTTTAGTGTTTGTTATTTTTTGTAATGTTAGGTTTTAGTGTAGGGCAGCTTAGGTTTTATTTGACAGGTAAGTTTGTATTTATTTAAACTAGGTAGTTAGTAAATAGTTAATAACTATTTACCAACTAGTCTACCTAGTTAAAATAAATACAAACTTACCTGTGAAATAAAAATAAAACCTAAGCTAGCTACAATATAACTATTAGTTATATTGTAGCTATCTTAGGTTTTATTTCACAGGTAAGTATGTATTTAGTTTTAAATAGGTATTATTTAGCTAATAAATGTAACTTTGATTTAGCTCTATTTTAATTATGTTAAAGTTAGGGGGTGTTTGGGTTAGGGTTAGGGTTACGTTAGGGTTAGGTTTAGGGGTTAATATATAGTTTAATTTAGGTTGTTGTGATGTGGGGGCTGGCTGTTTAGGGGTTAATATATTTATTTAGTGGTAGTGATGTGGGAGGCCAGAGGTTTAGGGGTTAATAGCTTTATTTAGTTGTGGCAATGTCGGGGAGCGGCGGAATAGGGGTTAATACATTTATTATAGTGTGGGTAATGTTGGGGTGCAGGAGAATAGGGGTTAATAACTTTAGTATAGTGGCAGCAATGTTGGGGCGGCAGATTAGGGGTTAATAGCTTTATTTAGGTGGCAGCGATATCGGGAGCGGGGGGTTAATAACATTATGTAGGTGCCGGCAATGTCGGGGGCAGCAGATTAGGGGTGTTTAGACGTGGGGTTTATGTTAGGGTGTTAGGTTTAAACATAACTTTATTTTTCCCCATAGACATCAATGGGGCTGCACTACGGAGCTTTTCATTCCGCGCTTCAGGTGTTCATTTTTTTTCTGTCACCTCCCCATTGATGTCTATGGGGAAAGCGTGCATGAGCATGTCAAAACAGCGCTTAGATTGTGTGTGGTATGGACACCATATCGCACACACAAGCCGGCTGTTTGAAAACTTGTAATGGCTGCGCTATAAAGGGTTACATAACGCAACTTTTGTTGCATTTGTTAATTTCACTATAGCGCGCATAACTCGTAATCTCATAATCTAATCCATTCCTCAAGAGCTTCTTAAGGGGGTTATAGTGTTTATTGCATTGCTTTGCCATATGCTGTAGTGGAGCAGTCTGATTTTAAACACCTTTTTACTGTTATTAGGTGTGCTTATTGTAAAATAAGTTGAGGTGTCTTCTCTAGCTAATTTATGTAGCTCATGTTTTGTTAATGCAATAAGACCAACCTAATGCTGTTTCTTTAGGTATTAACGCACCTTCTGTTTGTTCATTACAGGAGAATACAGACATAGTTTCACCTACTGTGAAAAATGTTATCATGGCTGCAGTTTCTGAGGCACTGTCTGCTCTCCCACCTTCAAAATCCAGTTCAGACTTTACCTTCTTAAAGTTCTATGTGCCCTAAAACCATGGATAATGTTATGTCTTCAGATGGTGAACTTTCCTCTGGTGATGAGGAATCTTCATCTGATGTTGAGCCTGATATTTCCTCTCTTTTGTTTAAAGTTGAACATATGTGTTCTCTTTTAAAGGGTGTCCTAATTACTTAAAGTGAAGGTAAAGTTATTGGACCCATCAATCATAATTATAACCCTTTTACTAACTTACATACAGTCGCTAGTTTTTTTTTTTCAAAAAACATTATTGATTTATGTTATTTCATCGATACATTTTTCTTACGGTTCCCTTCCGTTTCTCCTCCCATTCTCCATTTCCTGGTTTGGAATACTGTGACGTATAGAGCGGTCCCACCCGCTCTATACGTCTCTACTCTGCTTGTGCACATCGAGCATTGAATAACCGCGCATGCGCCTCATTTTTAGACTGTCATATTAGAGAATGCGTTAATAGCGGCTGCTGCTCTCTACTACCCATGCGTCAATACTTATTATGCTGCAGATAATGCGATCGTTTTTTACTTACCAATATAAAAGAAAAGAGCGATACAAATGTTTCTAATAGCTTGTCGCCTGAGTTTCTATGCTATTCCAAATATGCCCACTAAATAAAGTTTAAACTGCGCATGTGCGAAATGTGGATGCGCGCGCTTGGAAAATGCTGAGTAGAAGATCTTAAGCATGCGCATCTACATCCAACGGGTGATGACGAAATTTGACGGCCGCCTAACGGCCAAAGAAACCATTGGATGGCTGAACAACGTGATCGTTGTCTAAAAATAAAAAAAATTCACGGGTTGATTTTCGGATAGCCGAATACATAACAAGAATATAAAATATCGCAGGTAATATAAAGATTAGAAAAGATTGATGAATGAAAGTTATATTTATTTTGCTGGATATATGTAATTCTTTATAATACAGCGTTTGACTTTACCTTCACTTTAAGGGGTTAAAGATCCTAATGTTTCTTATGATAAGCCTTGTAATCATTTAAATTCAGTTTTTAAGACTGTTGTTATTCTCCTTGGGGTTCTCCCTATTCCTTATACTGTCTCTTATTTGATTTCTAGAGAATAGTCTAAGCCAGGTAATTTGTTTAGCCCTTCTGCAAGGTTTATAAAGTTATAACCTTTACCTGCTGCTTATATTGATTTGTGGGAAACAGTTCCCAAGGTTGATGGGGCCATTTCCACTCTGGCTAAACGTACTATTATTCTTTTGGAAGACAGCACTTCTTTTAAAGACCCTTTAGATAGAGAGATTTGGCTATATTCTCAGGGCAGCTATTTTTATTGCTGATATAGCTGCTGCTTCTACTTACTGGTTGTCTAATCTTTCATAGCAGTATTATGATGACTCTGCTAGTGCAAATCTTTTGGGTTTACTCAAGAGTGACATTTATTTGTGATGCTGTATTTGCTATTATAAAGATTAATGTCAAAAGCATGTCTTTGGCTGTCCTTGCCAGCCAGGAGAGCCTTATGGCTTGAATCCTGGTCTGCTGATATGGTGTCAAAATCCAGATTATTACCTCTTTCCTTTCAGGGAAAGAAATAGTTTGGTTTTGATTTAGATTTTATAATATCTACTGTTACTGGAGGTAAGGGGCTTTTGTTCCTCAGGACAGGATGTCTAGAGGGAAATCTAAAGCTTCTAATCTTTTTGTTCCTTTAGTCAGAATAGGGAACAAAAGGTTGACTCCTCTGCTCAAAAGCAAGGCACCTCTAGTTCAGTATGGAGACCTAGTGATAACTGAAACAAGTCAAAGGATGGTAAGAAATCTATCCCTAATACCAAAACTGCATGAAGGTGTGCTTCCCGTCTGTTCCAGATCCCTGGTTTCTGAATATAGTTTCTCAGGGATATCAAATAGGATTCAGAATAAGGCCTCCCAGAGGAAAGTTTTTCTATCTAATGTTCCAAGAAATCCTGTGAAAGCTCAAGCTTTTTTCAAGTCTGCCTCAGATCTGGAAGCTATGTTAGTGATTGTTCCAGTTTCTTTGTAGGAACTGGGGGGGAGGGTGATTCTATTCAAATCTCTTCATTGATCCAAAGAAAGAAGGTACTTTGAGATCAGTTCTGGATCTGAAAGCCCTGAACAAGTTTTTAAGGATTCCATCTTTCAAAATGGAAACTATTCAGACTATTCTGCCTTTTGTAAAGCAAGATCAGCTTATGTCCACAATATATTTAAAATATGCTTACCTTCATGTTCCTATTTACAAAGAACATTACCAGTTTCTGAGGTTTGCCATTCTGGACACGTATTTCCAGTTTGTTGCTCATTTGGTCTGGCTACAGCTCCAGGAATATTCACAAAGGTTCTCAGTGCCCTTTTGTCTGTGATCAGGTCTCAGGGTATTGCAACGTTTCCATACCTGGATGGTATCTTGGTTCAAACTCCATCTTTTCCTTCAGCAGAATCTCACACCAACCAACTTTTGTTGTTTCTTCAACAGTATGGTTGGAGTATCAATTTCCAAAAAAACTCTTCCTCAGACAAAGGTAACCATTTTGGGTTTTCAAATAGATTCAGTCTCTATGAGTCTTTCTCCAACAGAGCAGAGAAGGTGTAAATTGGTGTTGGCTTGTCTGAACCTTCAGTCTCTCTCGTTTCCTTCAGTGGCTCTGTGTATGGAAGTCCTAGGTCTTATGATTGCCGCCTGAGATGCAATTCCATTTGCATGTTTTCACATGAGGCTGCTTCAGCTTTGTATACTGTGTCAATGTTAGAATACAAAGAGCTATTGTAGGTGCCAAAAAAGGCAAGTCTATCAAAACTCCACAATATAGATAAGGATATAATATATTTTACTTCACATATAATAGAAATATGTATTAAAAATGTAATAAAAACATATTATAAAAAGCAGCTGCTATGTTAGATAAATCATACAGACCAATAATCATACAGACCATATCATGCATGAAAAAAGCTATTGTAAATCACTATGCTCAAAGTTGATATCTCTGCTGCAGTCAGATATAATAATGTGTCATAAGTTCATGACTCCATACAGCCATTTTAGTATGAAAGGGTTTGACAATCCAGCAAACGGTCCACAGGTCAATATAATATAAAAACAAGTGTCATAAAAGTAACAAAATGTCACAACACCCTATCAATGCCTCTGTTGATTCCAGAGCTCCTGTGTAGTTTCATTGCTGAAGTGGGAGTGGTCGAGGCTTGAATGAAACACTGCGGATCGCAGGGAAGTGTAGCTTGGCAGCTTACTTCTGTGTGGCGTGCTGGAAGTTTAACAGCAAAAAGAACACCACCACCACTCATAAAGGATACACCGCCCGGAGCTCCAGAATCAACAGAGTTATTGAAACCTTGATGCAAAGTCTAAAAGGGTGTTGTGACATTTTGTTACTTTGACAAAAAATGTTATACTATTTTGACCTGTGGACCGTTTGCTGGCTTGCCAAACCCTTTAATATTTCTATTATATGTGATATAAAATATATTATATCCTTATCTATATTGTGGAGTTTGAGGGACTTGCCTTTTTTGGAGCCTACAATAGCACTTTTTTCAAGATTTTGGGATTATCTTGTTTATTGTGGTGCTGTTCCGATTTACAAGCGCAGGTAGTTTGTATTTTTTGTATACTGCATCAAGGTTGCAGAGATAATACTCAGCTGTCTCAAAGGATATTTGTGGATCCCAGTACAAGTCAGTCTCTAACTTGGTGGCTGGATCGTCAGTTTATTATTCAGGGGCTTCTTTTGTTCATCCTACCTGGACTGTGATCACTACAGATGCAAATCTTTCAGCTGTTTGGGGGTCTCTGACAGCACAGGGAGTTTGGTATACTCGGGAGGCAAATTTACCAATCAAAATTCTAGAACTCTGTGCAATTTTCAGGGCTCTTCAAGCTTGGCCTCTGTTGAAAAGAGAGTCTCATCTCTGTTTCCAGACAGACAATGTCACAGCAGTGTCTTATGTCAAACATTGGGGGAACTCACAGTTCCCTAGCAATGATGGAGCTGTCTCAAATTCTCTCATGTGCAGAAACCAATTCCTGTCTAATCTCTGCTATTCATATTCCAGGAGTGAACAACTGGAAGGCAGACTTTCTCAGTTGTCAGGGGAGTGGTCTCTTCACCAGGATGTGTTCAATCAGATTGTGGATCTTTGGCGTCTCCCAGAGGTAGATCTGATGGCCTTTCGTTTGAACCACAAACTTCCCAGGTACTTTGCGAAGTCCAGGGATTCTCAGGAAGAGTTAGTGGATGCTTTAGTAGTTTCTTGGTCTTTTCATCTTGCTTATCTGTTTCCTCCTCTGGTACTTATTTCCAGAGTGATTTCCAAGATATAGTTACAAAAGCCATCAGTAATCCTGATTGCCCCAGCATGGCCTCGTAGGATTTGGTATGCAGATCTGGTTCAGATGTTCAGCTATCCTCCTTGGCCTCTGCCTCTTCATCAGACCGTCTATCTCAAGGTCAGTTTTTCCATCTCAATCTAAAATCTTTGAACTTGATGGCATGGTGTAATAATATGCAGTAAATGTTTCTTGTATAAATTGGAGTTGTGGATTGCTTATTTATAATAAACAGTTTAATAGTTCAGATGTTTAAGCTAGAAGTCACAGATAAATGTTGCTATTAGAGCTGACATATAAAAGGTTGTTTTGTGTCACAGAATTAACCACTAAAGATGCTGTATGGGTTAAGTCTGTGACTTACTATATGCCAAAGCTGGGAGCAGAGTGTGGTTAAATAGAAAGTTATCACACAATTGACAAGCAGGCAATATATACAGTGGATGCAGCAAGTTGAAAGTTTGTACTCACAAAATAGCTGTTGCTCAGTAAAGAGAGTACTCACAGACCGGAAGGTAGTTCAAGTTGGTAACTGTGGAAGTCCGGTCCGGTCTGGGAAAATGAAGGAGGTAAGTATTTCTGTGGAACTCCAATGCGGTGAAGAGCTGGACAAGCTGAGATGTAGGCAGTGAGACAGCGTGTGAGGAAAGACACGCAGTCTCGTCGGTAGCTGATGGTCAGAGGAGGACACAGCAGCTGAGGATATGACTGCAGCGGCAGTCTAACGAAGAGCTGACAGGTTGCAGGGAACTGGGAACAGAGAGCTTGTTCGCAGGTAAGTCTGCAATAAACCAGCAATAGTGTGTCTGGAAAGCAGCCTTAAATAGGGGGAAGAACCAAGCTTAAAGGGACAGTAGAGGTGCGCTGCAACACCTTACACAGACCCCCCCCTAAGGAAACCACAGCGAGGTTTCAAGGCCGAGGGCGATCAGGGTTCCTGCGGTGGAAGAGAGACAGCAGACAAGGGGCAGTGATGTTAACAGCTGGCTCCCATGAGTCTTCCTCATGACTGTAACCTTTCCAATGGATTTGGTAGAACAATCCGCCGGAACGGATACATGAATCAACAATACTGTGTACTTCATATTGAACTTCAGGAAGAGTACCATAGGTGGCATCACGAGCGGCAGCAGAAGGTGTGTTGGAAGTACAGGGTTTAACCAAGGACACATGGAAGGTGGGATGAACCTTAATATTTGAAGGAAGTTGCAAAGTGACAGTAAGTGGGTTTTTTATGGAAATGATAGGGTAAGGTCCGATGAACAGTTTCCCCAATTTTCTGCTGGGGTAATGTAGTTTAAGGTTCTTTGTTGATAACCATACCAATTGTCCAACCTTATAGTCTGGAGGCTTTCTATGGCGGAGGTTATAGTACTTTTGTTGTGAGGATTGAGCCTCAAGTATATGTTGTCTCACCGATGTGAATATACTAGAGATATCGTTAACAAGGTCGTTAACCTGTGGAGACTGAGTGTCAACTCTCGGAAGAAGGTTGAAACGAGGATGGATACCGTAATTGATGTAGAAGGGGGTGTAACCAGTGGATGAGTTGACATGGTTATTGTAAGCGAATTCGGCAAGTGGTAAGTATGGAACCCATGAATCTTGATGTTGAGAACAGAAGCAACGCAAGTACTGCTCAATCCACTGGTTAACATGCTCGGTCTGTCCATTAGTTTGTGGGTGGAATGAGGTGCTCAATTTCTGGTCCATATGTAAAGCTTCGCAGAGGTGTTTCCAGAATTTAGATGTAAATTGTGTCCCTCTGTCACTCAACACAGATGTAGGTAGACCATGAAGGTGTACGATGTCCTTAATAAATAATTTGGATGTGACTTTAGAGGTGGGTACACCTGAAACTGGGATGAAATGCGCCATTTTAGAAAATAAGTCAGTGACCACGTATTTGGTAGTGTAAGAGTGAGATGGTGGAAGGTCAACTATAAAATCCATTGAAAGTGACTGCCAAGGATTATGAGGAACTGGAAGAGATTGGAGTAGACCCATTGAGTGTTGACGGGAATGTTTTGAAGTGGCGCAGACATCACACTGAGAGACGTAAGTCTTTACAGACTTGGATAAGGAGGGCCACCAATAATACCTACTGATTAAGTTTAAGGTTTTATCGGTTCCCATATGTCCTGCCAGGGGGGAGTCATGCGTCAATTTAAATATGGAATGTCTTAGAGGTGGAGGTATGTAGAGTTTGTCATTCATGTAAAGGAGACCATCGTCTTGTTGGACTAGGATGTTTTTGGGTTTGGAATCATCCAAGGATTGTGCAGTCTTAATTTGTTTTCTCAAGTCTGCAGTGGAGTCTGTCAGTAAGCCCATGAAGTTGTGCTTAGGAATGACAGTGGAAGGGGTCCTGTCCAAGGAAACCCTGGTATCTTTACGAGTGAGAGCATCAGCCTTGCCATTCTTTATGCCAGGTCTGTAGCAGATGGTAAATTGGAACCTAGAGAAGTATAAACTCCAACGGAGCTGTCTGGATGAAAGAGTCCTGTTGGATTGAAGATACTGGAGGTTTTTGTGATCAGTATATATGATGGTAGGATGAGAGGCACCTTCCAAAAGATAACGCCACTGATCAAAAGAGGACTTAATAGCCAGTAGTTCCTTCTCTCCGACTGGATAATTTATTTCAGCCGGTTGCATAATCCTTGAGAAATATGCCACAGGATGTATGGGGTCCTTGAAAGATTTCCTTTGTGAAAGAATGGCACCTATGGCGTAATCCGACGCATCTACTTCCAGAATAAATTGTTTGTTAAGATCTGGGAATTGTAGAATGGGGGCGGAGGAAAATTTGGATTTCAGTAAATCAAAAACAGTTTGAGTAGCTTCTGTCCAATAGAAAGTGGAAGTGAGTTTGGTTAAATCAGATAGCGGTTTTGTAATAGCAGCAAAGCCGGGGATAAATTTTCGATAAAAATTGGAAAAACCTAAAAATCGTTGAACATCCTTTTTTGAACGAGGAATAGGCCAGTCTTTTATTGCTTGAACTTTGTTGTTTTCCATACCAATACCAAGGGGAGTGATGTGGTAGCCTAAAAATGTGATATCTTGGGAATCGAAAATACATTTTTCTAATTTGGCATACAACTGATGTTGTCGCAACCGCTCTAAAACATTAGCCACATGAATTTTATGATCAGCAAGGTTTTGGGAGAAAATCAAAATATCGTCTAAATAGACAACAACGTATACATCCAAAATGTCTCTGAAGATGTCATTGATGAGACACTGAAATGTAGCAGGTGCATTGCATAACCCGAATGGCATTACTGTATACTCAAACAGGCCATATCTGGTCCTAAATGCAGTAAGCCATTCGTCACCTGCTCTTACTCTGATTAGATTGTATGCTCCCCTGAGATCCAATTTGGTGAATACAGAGGAGCCACGTAATCGTTCTATTAACTCGGGTATAAGGGGTAGCGGATATCTATTTTTGCGAGTGCGTTTATTAAGCTCTCTGTAATCCACAATAGGGCGTAGAGAACCATCCTTGTTAGTAACAAAAAAAATGCCCGCACCTGCGGGAGAGGTACTAGGTCTTATAAAACCCTTCCTCAGGTTCTCATCTATATAACCTTTCAAGTGTTCTAGCTCGGGCTTCGACAGGGGGTATATATGCCCGAAAGGTATAGAGACACCAGGCAAAAGGTCAATAGGGCAGTCGTAGGCCCTGTGGGGAGGTAAAGTCTCTGCTTCTTTTTTATTGAATACATCAGAGAACTGATTATAATGGGTAGGCAGGGAATTGTCAGAAACCTGGGAAATTGAGGCGTTAAAATTACAAGAATCCGGGTGGAGTGGAGGAGAGAAGTGTAAGCTAAGGTTTTCCCAGTTAATTACCGGTTTATGTGTGTGTTACCAGTTTATGCCTAAGATGACATCAAACATAGGTGAGTTTATAACATCAAATGACAACTGGTCTGCAAAACCGGAATGTGTGGTGATATGAATAGTAGAAGTGTGATGTGTGACATCAAGTAAAGTACCATCAATGACTTTGACTGAGACTGGTTTTTTCTTGGTGACAAGTGGTATTTTATTTTTTCTCACAAAACCCCAGTGCATGAAATTCCCAAAGGACCCGGTGTCGATGATGGCAGTGGCATTAATCTTGTGATGATCCCACTGCAAGAGAAGAGATACAGTTATGTAAGGGTTTGTGGAACGTGATACCATAGGATCAAGATGGAGGATGAATTCCTTACCCATTTTTTGCTTACAGAGGACTGGGCATTCCTTAACGACATGTGCAGGGGATGCACAATACATGCATAAATTTTGATTCTTCCTTCTAGTCTTCTCTTGAGGACTTAGAGGACCCCTAATGAATCCTATATCCATTGGTTGCCCAACCTCCTTGTTGATGTAGGTAGGTGAAGAGAGATATTTTTTAGGGGCGCTAGCCTTTTCAGAACGTCTCTCCCTTAGACGTCTGTCAATGCTAATTGAAAGACTGTATAAATCTTCAAGGGTATCAGGTATGCCTGTACGAGAGAGCTCGTCCTTTATGTCCTCAGATAAACCCAATCTGATCTTAAATTGCATGATATATGTCTCTACAGGATTCTTTAGTTGTCTTAGGGACCTGAGAGTATTCTCAGCAGAAATCTGCTTGTAGGGGTCGTCGTAAAGCACTGACATCTCAGTGAAAAAACCATCCAGGGAACCCAGGATATAGGACTGCTGTTCATAAAAGGAATCAGCCCAAGCCCTGGGCTCTCCTCTAAGATACGAAATCACTGTGAGCACCCTGATTCTATCCGTGGGATAGGTCTTTGGCTTTAGCTCAAACAATAAGTTACATGAATTCCTAAACTCCCTGAATTGGGAGCGGTCTCCAGAAAATTTTTCAGGTGCAGAGACTAATGGCTCAAGATGAGTATCAGTAGAAGGAGTCTTTGAGAAGAGCACCTCCCTGAGACAAGCTTTTAAAGCTTGATTTTCTACCTGGAGCTCATGGAAGGAATTAGTTAAAATGTCCATCCTGTCAGACAGACTCTGAATCTGACCAGCAACCTGAGTAGGATCCATATTGAAAAAACAAAATGTGCAAAGGAAATATGTATAGGAATCAATGAAGCAATCAGGATATTTAACACACACCTGTGTGTTATTGCAATTTGTTTGGGCTGGTTTATTATGTAATAATATGCAGTAAACGTTTCTTGTATAAATTGGAGTTGTGGATTGCTTATTTATAATAAACAGTTTAATAGTTCAGATGTTTAAGCTAGAAGTCACAGATAAATGTTGCTAGTAGAGCTGACATATAAAAGGTTGTTTTGTGTCACAGAATTAACCACTAAAGATGCTGTATGGGTTAAGTCTGTGACTTACTATATGCCAAAGCTGGGAGCAGAGTGTGGTTACATTTTAAAGTTATCACACAATTGACAAGCAGGCAATATATACAGTGGATGCAGCAAGTTGAAAGTTTGTACTCACAAAATAGCTGTTGCTCAGTAAAGAGAGTACTCACAGACTGGAAGGTAGTTCAAGTTGGTAACTGTGGAAGTCCGGTCCGGTCTGGGAAAATGAAGGAGGTAAGTATTTCTGTGGAACTCCGATGCGGTGAAGAGCTGGACAAGCTGAGATGTAGGCAGTGAGACAGCGTGTGAGGAAAGACACGCAGTCTCGTCGGTAGCTGATGGTCAGAGGAGGACACAGCAGCTGAGGATATGACTGCAGCGGCAGTCTAACGAAGAGCTGACAGGTTGCAGGGAACTGGGAACAGAGAGCTTTTTCGCAGGTAAGTCTGCAATAAACCAGCAATAGTGTGTCTGGAAAGCAGCCTTAAATAGGGGGAAGAGCCAAGCTTAAAGGGACAGTAGAGGTGCGCTGCAACACCTTACACATGGAAATTAAACATTTAGTCTTTAGACATAGGGGTTTCCCTTATTCTGTGATTAAAACCTTGATTCAGGCTTGTAAGCCTGTAAGAAGAAGAATCTATCATAATATCTGTAAGGCCTTTTATTTCTTGGTGTGTAGATCATGGTTTTCCTGGCATTCTTTTAGAATTCCAAGGATTTTGTAGTTCTTGCAGGATGGTCTGGATAAGGGTCTATCTGCCAGTTCTCTGAAGGGGCAGATTTCTGCTCTTTCAGTTTTGTTCCACAGGAAGATTGCTAATCTTCCTGATATTCATAGTTTTGTTCAGGCTCTGGTTCATATTAAGCCTGTGATCAAGCCAATTTATCTTCTATGGAATTTTAACTTGGTGTTAAGGGTTTTGCAGGCTCCTCCTTTTGAGCCTATGCATAAGGTGTGGATATTAAACTTCTTATTTCGTTTGGATATTTCTTCTGCCAGAAGAGTTTGAGTTATCTGCTATTTCTTGGGATCCCCCTGATATGTTTTTTTTTCATCAGGAAAAGGCTGTTTCTCCAGATAACAGTTGCAGAGAGATTGTTGTTCCTTCTTTGTGTCTTAATCTTAAAGGGATAGTAAACACCAAAAATGTTATTGTTTAAATAGATAGATAATCCCTTTATTTACCATTCCCCAGTTTTGCATAACCAACACTTTTTACCTCTGTAATTACCTTGAATCTAAGCATCTGCAAACTGCCTCCTTATCTTTTGACAGACTTGCAATTAGTGCTGACTCTTAAATAACTCCACGTGCATGAGCACAATGTTATTTATATGAAACACATGAACTAACTCAATTTAGCTGTGAAAAACTATTGAATGCATTCAGATAAGACGCGGCCTTCAAGCGCTTAGAAATTAGCATACGTAGGTTTTGCTTTCAACTAAGAATACCAAGAGAACAAAGCAAATTTGCTAATAAAAGTAAATTAGAAAGTGGTTTAAATTACATGTCCTTTCAAAATCATGAACGTTTAATTTGGACTTTACCTTTTAAGAATGCTTCAGAGAGATCTTTACATTATTTGGACATTGTTAGGGCATTGAAATATTACATTGATACTACTAAAGACTTTAGACAAACCTAGTTTATTCATTCATTTTTCTTTCATGTAATTGGCAAGAGTCAATGAGCTAGTGACGTATGGGATATACAAACCTACCAGGAGGGGCAAAGTTTCCCAAACCTCAAAATGCCTATAAATACACTCCTCACCACACCCACAATTCAGTTTTACAAACTTTGCCCCCCTATGGAGGTGGTGAAGTAAGTTTGCGCTTGATTTTCTTCTATGATATGCGCTTCTCAACATTTTGAAGCTCGATTCCTCTCAGAGTACAGTGAATGTCAGAGGGATGTGAAGGGAGTATCACCTATTGAATTCTATGGTTTTCCTCGTGGGAAATCTTTTCATAGGTTCTGTTATCGGTCGTAGAGATTCATCTCCTACCTTTTCAGATCGACGATATACTCTCATATTCCATTACCTCTACTGATAACTGTTTCAGTACTGGTTTGGCTATCTGCTATATGTGGATGGGTGTCTTTCGGTAAGTATGTTTTCATTAATTAAGGCACTCTCAGCTATGGTTTTATGTATTAATGTAAAGTTCTAAATATATGTATTGTACTTATATTTGCCATGAGTCAGGTTTATGTATATTTCCTTTTGCAGACTATCCGTTTCAAAATTGGGAAAACATATTTAGGAAGTTATTTTTCTTAAAGTGAAGGTAAAGTTCACTTTATTAACTACAATCTACCATTTATCATTATCCCCTTACTCTAGTCGCTAAGTTATTTTTGTGATTTTTCAGGTATTTTACTTAAAAAAATCTATTTCCAATTCCCTACTGTTTGGGTCCTGACTCCTCCCAAGCCCTACTTCCTTCTTCAGCGATCCCACCCGCTTTCTCCGCCTCTAAAATGCGCGTTCACGGATCCGGAATAAAATGAGCATGCGCTACTCGCCGATCCTAATTTTCAATGCGCATGCGCTACTTGCCGATGTCAAGAGATTTGCTTGTCCGCATCCGTAATAAGCAGATGTGAGGACGCAGTAAGGCTGGGATTCCTAACTGGCAGTAGGACGCATGCGCAAAACAGGAGCGTGTGTGGGTATCAAGATAAGGAAAAAATCAATGGCGCATGCACTTTACAGTAAAGGGGCGGGTGACATAGTATGACGGTCGCCTAACGGCCGAAAAATCAGTTGGCTAAGAAAAACATGTGATCGAAAGGGAAAAAAATTATATATTTACGGGTTGAATTTGTGCACGGGTAGAAACAGCTTTATAAAGGTGATATCTTTCTTAATACTCATTAATATAAAATCTGATGAATGAAAGTTATAGTGTTTTTCCACACATAAGGCTATACTACATAGACATTGGGGGAACTTTACCATCACTTTAACTGGGGTATAGTCTTTTCTTCAAAATTGACTTTTTTCATTAAATTTCACAGGCAAAATTAGGCTTGTGAGGCCACAAAATGTTAATATTTATTGCGTCATTCTTGGCGCGAGAATTTTTTGGCGCAAAGGTACGTTCAGTGACGCAAATTTCTAATTTCCGGCATCTTAGTTGACGCCATGTTCCTTGCACAAGGTTGCATCTACCATGATGTGAGTTGCGTCATTTCCGGATGTTGTTAGTGCCAAAAAATTTAATTTTGTGTTGAGAATCATACTTGGCACCAAATAATTTTATTATTTAAACCCCACATCCTATGTGCCTCTTGCCTTTTTCTATGTTCAGGGGGCAATGCTGTTTGCATTTTTTTCCCATTCCTGAAACTGCCATATAAGGAAATTGATAATTTTGCTTGATATGTTGTTTTTTCTCTTACATTTGCAAGATGTCTCAATCTGAACACTGTTGGATTCCTGCTGCCTGATAACAGTTCTACCATTGATAAGTGTATCTGTAGTAAATTAGCCGAGATTATATCTCTAGCGGTAGTATGTAACAGTTGCCATGATCAGCTTTTACATGCAGATAATGTACCCATCAGTACTAGTACAATGCCTATTGTTCTTTCAACATCTAATGTACATGATATCCCTGTGAATATAAAAGATTTTATTGCTGATGTGATTCAGAAGGATTTGTCTGCTATTCCGTCTTCTAATAAACGTAAAAGGTCTTTTAAAACTTCTCATAAAGTTGATGAAATTTTAAATGACAAACAACATACCGATTTATCTTCCTCTGATGATCTATCTTCAGAAGATCCTACCTCAGATATTGACACTGACAAATCTACTTATCTCTTTAAGATGGAGTATATTCATTCTTTGTTAAAAGAGGTGTTGATTACTTTGGATATTGAAGAAACTAGTCCTCTTGATATTAAAACTAGTAAACGTTTAAATTCTGTTTATAAACCTCCTGGGGTTACTCCAGAGGTATTTCCAGTTCCTAAAGCTATTTCTGATATGATTTCAAAGGAATGGAATAGGTCTGGTACTTCTTTTATTCCTTCTGCTAGGTTTAAAAAGGTGTATCCTTTGCCAGCAATTAGATTGTAGTTTTGGGGGAAAATCCCCAAAGTTGATGGGGCTATCTCTCTACTTTTGCCAAACATATTAATATCCCTATGGAAGATAGTACTTCCTTTAAGGACCCTTTAGATAGGAAACTTGAATCTTATCTAAGGAAAGCTTATTTATATTCTGGCTATCTTCTCAGACCTGCCATTTCTATGGCTGATGTTGCAGCTGCATCAACTTTTTGGTTGGAAAGTTTAGAGCAACAGGAAACAGATCCTGATTTGTCTAGCATTGTTCACTTGCTTCAACATGCTAATCATTTTATCTGTGATGCTATTTTTGATATCATCAAAATTGATGTTAAATCTATGACTTTAGCTATTTTAGCTAGAAGAGCTTTGTGGCTCAAATATTGGAATGCTGACATGGTATCTAAGTCTAGATTACTATCTCTTTCTTTCCAAGGTAATTTATTTGGTTCTCAGTTGGATTCAATTATTTCAGCTCTTACTGGGGGGGAAGGGAGTATTTTTACCTCAGGATAAAAGATCTAAGGGTAAATCTAAAGCTTCTAATCGTTTTCGTTCTTTTTCACAGAATAAGGAACAGAAAGCCAATCCTTCCCCCAATCCTTCCCCCAAAGAATCTGGTTCCAATTGGAAACCCTCTTCAAGTTGGAATAAATCCAAGCCTTTAAAGAAACCAAAGCCAGCCCACAAGTCTGCATGAAGGTGTGGCCCTCATTCCAGCTCAGCTGGTGGGGGCAGATTAAAATTTTCCAAAACATTTGGGCAGTTTCTGTCCAAAATCAATGGATTCAGAGCATTGTCTCTCAAGGGTATCGAATAGGATTCAGAGTAAGACCTCCTGTGAGAAGATTTTTTCTCTCACGTGTTCCAGCAAATCCAGTGAAGGCTCAGGATTTTCTGAAGTGTGTTTCAGATCTAGAGCTTTCAGGGGTAATTATACCAGTTCCGTTTCAGGAACAGGGTCTGGGGTTTTATTCAAATCTATTCATTGTCCCAAAGAAAGAAAATTCATTCAGGCCAGTTCTGGATCTGAAAATTTTGAACCGTTTTGTAAAAGTGCCAACTTTCAAAATGGTGACTATGAGGACCATTCTGCCTTTTGTTCAGCAAGGTCATTATATGTCCACGATAGACTTACAGGATGCATATCTTCGTATTCAGATTCATCCAGACCACTATTGGTTTCTGAGATTCTCTTTTCTAGATAAGCATTACCAATTTGTCGCTCTTCCATTTGGCCTAGCGAAAGTTCTCGGTGCCCTACTCTCTGTAATCAGAGAACAGGGTATTGCAGTGTTTTCTTATTTGGAAGATATTTTGGTACTAGCTCAGTTTTTTCATTTTGCCGAATCTCACACGAATCAACTAGTGTTGTTTCTTCAAAGACATGGTTGGAGGATCAATTTACCAAAAAGTTCCTTCATTCCTCAGACAAGGGTCACATTTTTAGATTTCCAGATAGATTCAGTGTCCATGACTCTGTCTCTAACAGGAAAGAGACAAATTAAATTGGTTTCAGCCTGTCAGAACCTTCAGTCTCAATCATTCCCTTCAGTGGCTATGTGCATGGAGGTTTTAGGTCTCATGACTGCAGCATCGGACGCGATCCCCTTTCTCTTTTTCATATGAGACCTCTCCAGCTTTGTATGCTGAATCAATGGTGCAGGGATTATACAAGGATATCACAATTAATATCCTTAAATCCCAATGTTCAACTTTCTCTGACTTGGTGGTTAAATCACCACCGTATAATTCAAGAGGCCTGTTTTGTTCGTCCAACCTGGACTGTAATCACAACAGATGCAAGTCTTTCAGGTTGGGGAGCTGTCTGGGGATCTCTGACAGCACAAGAAGTTTGGAAATCTCAAGAGGCGAGGTTACCAATCAATATTTTAGAACCCCGTGCTATTTTCAGGGTTCTTCAGGTTTGGCCTTTGTTGAAGAGAGAACCATTCATTTGTTTTCAGACAGACAATATCACAACTGTGGCATATGTCAATCATCAGGGTGGGACTCGCAGTTCCCTAGCTATGAAAGAAGTATCTCTGATACTTTCTTGGGCGGAATCCAGCTCTGGTCTAATTTCTGCAGTACATTTCACAGGTGTAGAACTGTAGACAACTGGGAAGCGGATTATCTCAGCCATCAGATTTTACATCCGGGGGAGTGATCTGTCCATCCAGATGTGTTTTTTCAGATTGTTCAGATGTGGGGTCTTTCAGAAATAGATCTGATGGCTTCCCATCTAAACAAGAAACTTCCCCTGTACCTGTCCAGGTTCAGGGATCCTCAGGCAGAGTCGGTGGATATGTTAGCAGTTCCTTGGTTTTACCAACCTGCTTATATCTTCCCGCCTTTAGTTCTTCTTCCAAGAGTGATCTCCAAGATCATCATGGAACATTTGTTTGTGTTTCTGGTAGCACAGGTTCTGGCCTCACAGGTTCTGGTATGCGGACCTTATCCGGATGTCCAGTTGTCAACCTTGGCCGCTTCCTTTAAGACCAGACCTTTTGTCTCAAGGACCGTTTTTCCATCAGGATCTCAAATAATTGAATTTGAAGGTATGGAAATTGAATGTTTAGTGCTTAGTCATAGAGGTTTCTCTGACTCAGTGATTGACTATGTTACAGGCTCGTAAATCTGTTTCTAGGAAGCTTTATTATCGAGTTTGGAAGACTTATATTTCATGGTGTTCTTCTCATAAATTCTCTTGGCATTCTTTTAGAATTCCTAGAATTTTACAGTTTCTTCAGGATGGTTTGGATAAAGGTTTGTCTGCAAGTTCCTTGAAAGGACAAATCTCTGCTCTTTCTGTTTTATTTCACAGAAAGATTGCTAAGCTTGCTGGTATTCACTGTTTTGTTCAGGCTTTGGTCCGTATCAAGCCTGTCATTAAATCAATCTCTCCTCCTTGGAGTCTTAATTTGGTTTTGAAAGCTTTACAGGCTCCTCCTTTTGAGCCTATGTATTCTTTGGATATTAAACTACTTTCTTGGAAAGTGTTGTTCCTTCTGACTATCTCATCTGCTAGAAGAGTTTCTGAATTATCTGCTCTTTCTTGTGAGTCACCTTTTCTGATTTTTCATCAAGATGAGGCAGTTTTGCGGACTTCATTTACATTTTTACCTAAAGTTGTGAATTCTAACAACATTAATAGGGAAATTGTTGTCCCTTCTTTGTGTCCTAATCCTAAGAATTCTTCGGAGAGATCATTACATTCTCTGGATGTTGTAAGAGCTTTGAAATATTATGTTGAAGCTACTAAAGATTTCAGGAAGACTTCTAGTCTATTTGTTGTCTTTTCCGGTTCTAGGAAAGGTCAGAAAGCTTCTGCCATTTCCTTGGCATCTTAGTTTAAGCTTTTGATTCATAAGGCTCATTTGGAGTCGGGTCAGGCCCCGCCTCAGAGAATCACAGCTCATTCTGCTAGATCAGTCTCCACTTTGTGGACTTTTAAGAATGAAGCTTCAGTTGATCAGATTTGCAAAGCAGCAACTTGGTCTTCTTTGCATACATTTACTAAATTCTACCATTTTTATGTGTTTACCTCTTCTGAAGCAGTTTTTGGTAGAAAAGTTATTCAGGGAGCTGTTTCAGTTTGATTCCTCTGCTTATGTTTTATGTTTTTTCTTTTCAATTATGAGAGAAACTTATTTTTTTGGTTGTGGATTTATTTTTTTCAGCCGAAAATGGCTGTTTTTATTTTATCCCTCCCTCTCTAGTGACTCTTCTGTGGAGTTCCACATCTTGGGTATTACTATCCCATACATCACTAGCTCATGGACTCTTGCCAATTACATGAAAGAAAACATAATTTATGTAAGAACTTACCTGATAAATTAATTTCTTTCATATTGGCAAGAGTCCATGAGACCCACCCCTTTTTTTGGTGGTTATGTTTTTTGTATAAAGCACAATTATATTTCCAGTTCCTTTTTTGATGCTTTTAACTCCTTTTTCTATCACCCCACTACTTGGCTATTCATTAAAATGAATCGTGGGTGTGGTGAGAGGTGTATTTATAGGCATTTTGAGGTTTGGGAAACTTTGCCCCTCCTGGTAGGATTGTATATCCCATATGTCACTAGCTCATGGACTCTTGCCAATATGAAAGAAATTAATTTATCAGGTAAGTTCTTACATAAATTATGTTTTCTGGTCCTAGGAAGGGTCTGAAAGATTCTTCTGTTTCTTTGGCCTCTTGGTTGAAACTTTTAATTCACAAAGCTTATGTGGAAGCAAGTCAGCCTCCACTACAGCGGATTACTGCTCACTCTACTAGGTCAGTTGCTACTTCTAAGGCTTTCAAGAATGAGCCTTCAGTTGATCAGTTTTGTAAGGCAGCTACTTGGTCTTCTTTGTATACTTTTACTTATTTCTACCATTTTGATGTTTTTGTTTCTTCAGAAGCAGATTTTAGAAGGTTATTCAGGCAACTGTCTCAGTTTGGTTTATTTTAAAGGGACAGTCTACACCAGAATTTTTATTGTTTTAAAAGACAGATAATCCCTTTATTACCCATTTCCCAGTTTTGCATAACCAACACAGTTATAATAATATAATTTTAACCTCTGTGATTATCTTGTATCTAAGCCTCTGCAAACTGCCCCTTTTTTCAGTTCTTTTGACAGACTTGCAGTCTAGCCAATCAGTGCCTGCTCCCAGATAACTTCACGTGCACAAGCACAGTGTTATCTATATGAAATATGTGAACTAACACCCTCTCGTGGTGAAAAACTGTTAAAATGCAATCTGAAAGAGGTGGGCTTCAAGGTCTAAGAAATTAGCATATGAACCTCCTAGGTTAAGCTTTCAACTAAGAATACCAAGAGAACAAAGCAACATTTGTGATAAAAGTAAATTGGAAAATTGTTTAAAATTGCATGCTCTATCTGAATCATGAAAGTTTATTTTGGCCTAGACTGTCCCTTTAAGTGCATTTAAAAAGAAAAGAAAACAATTTTTTATTGGGGTTGTAGATTTAATTTCTATGTTTTTAAATCTCTCCCTTTATGTTAGAACTTGTTATGGATCATGGACTCTCACCTCCTTTATGAATCAAAACATAATTTTATACATTTCTGTCATGTGGTGAGAGTCCATGAGACTCCCCACACTTATGTTTTTTAGGGTTAATCTTTTCGTTAGCACATCTTTTTCTCCTGTGTTCCTTTTTATGGCTCTTATTCCTTTTTTTTACCTCACTGGCTATATGTTAGACTGACATATGTGTGAGGTAGGATGGGTTTTATAGGGCTCTTGGGGTTTGAGAATCTTTGCCTCCTCCTAGTGGCAGAGAAGATTAATTCCTGGAGTAATGGATCATGGACTCTCACCACCATGAAATAAATTGATAATGCATACTGTATATTGGGAAATAAACTGCCAACACAATTGTGATATTTATAAGTTACCAGCACTTGCCACATACATATAAAAATACCATTTGTGTTGGTAAAACACAAGTCAGGTGTCAGCCATAACTGTTTTGGGTCTGTATCTATATGGAGATTTTTGTCATAAATATAATGAGAATTTGGATCAAGGATTTAAATGAAGGCAACATCATAAACCCTACAAAATAATTGTTTTTAAGTACTTTATATAGCAATGAATATTGTTTAAGTCATAAAAGTCCACTACGAGAGAATACAAAACTCCATTATAGTTCTTGATTAAAACTGTTCATAGAGAGAAAAGTGCGAAAGTTGAACCGTGGTAAAGTTGGTTTGATGTTCGATATTTGACAGATTTTCGAACATTCAAAGCTCAATAGCACCTCAACGATAACAGCTAGAAACCTTGTGTTAGTCTAGTTTTGAAAGAAAAAATGTGTACAACACTGCACAGGTCTTATTTTCCTGACTCCCACAAAAAATAAACAATGGCACCATATTTTATTCTCAAGATTGTGTACAATATCTGCACAGTCAATGGAAGTTGCAAGGGACCGTCAACAAAGCGCATCACTACATTTTTGGGCACAGTTTATAAATTCAAAAGCTCCCTGATCACATGACCTAGAAACTTCAAATTAATGTAGTATGTTTTAGAGAGCTGGCCACACATTGCACAGCATTTAGTTTATCAAAAAAATGATGCACATTTTATTAATAAGCTAATATAGGTGCTAAAAAGGCTTTGAAATTCAATAGCTTCAAAGTCACATGACCTAGATAGTTCAAATCAAATCTGTATCTTTCAGATGGATGGAACACACATTGCACAGCCTTTAGAATTACAAAAAACTGATGCACATTTTATTAATAAGCAGATATAGGTGCTAAAAAGGCTTTGAAATTCAATAGCTTCAAGGTCACATGACCTATGATGTTCAAATCAGTAAAGTATCCTTCAGATGGATGGGCCACACATTGCACAGCCTTTAGTTTTGATTACAACTGATGCACATTTTATTGATAAGCTGATATAGGTGCTAAAAAGGCTTTGAAATTCAATAGCTTCAAAGTCACATGACCTAGATACTTCTAATCAAAATTGTATCCTTCAGATGAATTGGACACACATTGCACAGCCTTTAGAATTACAAAAAATGGATACACATTTTATTAATAAGCTAATATAGGTGATTAAAAGGCTTTGAAATTCAATAGCTTCAAAGTCACATGACCTAGATAGTTCAAATCAAATCTGTATCTTTAAGATGGATGGGACACACATTGCACAGCCTTTAGAATTACAAAAAACTGATGCACATTTTATTAATAAGCAGATATAGGTGCTAAAAAGGCTTTGAAATTCAATAGCTTCAAGGTCACATGACCTATGATGTTCAAATCAGTACAGTATTCTTCAGATGGATGGGCCACACATTGCACAGCCTTTAGTTTTGATTACAACTGATGCACATTTTATTGATAAGCTGATATAGGTGCTAAAAAGGCTTTGAAATTCAATAGCTTCAAAGTCACATGACCTAGATACTTCTAATCAAAATTGTATCCTTCAGATGATTTGGACACACATTGCACAGCCTTTAGAATTACAAAAAATGGATACACATTTTATTAATAAGCTAATATAGGTGCTAAAAAGGCTTTGAAATTCAATAGCTTCAAAGTCACATGACCTAAGTTGGTTAAATAACAATTTGATCCTTTTGAGGGATGGGCCACACATTGCACAATTTTTAGTTTAGCAAAAAAATAATGCACATTTTATTAATAAGCTGATATAGGTGCTAAAAAGGCTTTGAAATTCGATAGCTTCAAGGTCACATGACCTAGGATGTTCAAATCAGTACAGTATCCTTCAGATGGATGAGCCACACATTGCACAGCCTCTAGTTTTGAATAAAACTGATGCACATTGTGGGCGTGATCCGATATACGGCGCAGGTTTCGGCGCAAGCGTGGAAACCTGTACCGCCCGTAGTTTCAGCTCGCAACTCGAGCTATCCCATATACGGCGCCGTCAGAGGCTAAAGTGCAATGTGTGTCCCATCCATCTGAAGGATACAATTTTGATTTGAACTATCTAGGTCATGTGAATTTGAAGCTATTGAATTTAGTAAGTCTCACAAACCAGCGGTGTCCAGAAATCTGCGTAAGTACAAATTTCTGGAGTCGCCAGTGACTTACGGCCTTTTAGAAACTGCTGCTGCATAAAAAACCTGACTAAGTTATTAAATCACCCGTACTGTCTAACACGCCTCCTAAACATAGCCCGACACGTCTAACCCTCTTTCCGCTATCCCCCCTCACTCTCCTAATAATAATAATAAATGTATTAACCCCTATCCGCCGCTCCCGGACCCCGCCGCACCTAATAAAGTTATTAACCCCTAAACCGCCGCTCCCGGACCCACCGCCACCTACATTATCTATATTACCCCCTAATGTGAGCCCCCTACACCGCCACTGCCTATTTTATCTATATTACCCCCTAATGTGAGCCCCCTACACCGCCGCTACCTATTTTATCTATATTACCCCCTAATGTGAGCTCCTACACCGCCGCCATCTATATTACCTACCCCCTAATGTGAGCCCCTTACACCGCCGCCATCTATATTACCTACCTCCTAATGTGAGCCCCTTACACCGCCGCCAGCTACATTAAACTACCCCTAATGTGAGCCCCATAATCCCCCGCTAGCTACATTAAACTACCCCCTAATGTGAGCTCCTACCCCGCCACCAGCTACATTAAACTACCCCCTAATATGAGCTCCTACACCGCCGCCAGCTATATTAAATGTATTAACCCCTAATCTAATCCCCCTACACCGCCGCCAGCTATATTAAATACATTAACCCCTAATCTAATCCCCCTAAAATAATCACCTCTATTACCAGCCCTTAAAAGGGCCTTTTGCGTGACATTGCCCCAAAGTAACAGCTCTATTGCCAGCCCTTAAAAGGGCTTTTTGCGGGTCATGCCCCAAAGAAATCAGCTCTTTTACCAGCCCTTAAAATGGCTTTTTGCGGGGCATTGTCACAAAGTAATCAGCTCTTTTGCATCTAATCTAAATCCGCCTATACCGCCGCCACCTATAATAAATGTATTACCCCCTAATCTAATCCCCCTACACCGCCGCCACCTATATTAAATAGATTAACCCCTAATCTAATCCCCCTTAATTATATTATGGTTAATATAGTTATTATATTATATATATTAAAGGGACAGTTTACTCAAAAATGTTCTCCCCTTTAATTTGTTCCCAATGGTCCACTTTACCTGCTGGAGTGTATTAAATTGTTTACAAGTAGCTCCTTTACCCTTATATTGGCATTTGAAATTGTTAATTTAGCATGTGGTATCCCCACCTATTCTGAAAGTTTGTGGCCGCGCATACCAGCTATAGATGAGCTTTGTAAACACAGCCAGCAGAAGAAATTACACTCCCAGTGTGATAAAGCAGAGATAAGGTAATAAAATGTTGATTTTCCATTGTTCTCTCAAAGTATTGGTGATTGTTTTAAGGACAGATATAAGATAAAGAAGCAGGTATATGTGCACAGTGTGATACAGTAATGAGATCTGATTATACCTACAAGCTCAACCTATTTTATTAGGCTGTGGCTTCAAAACACAAAATCAGAGCTTTAATATACAGAAATAAACCTTAAAAAGCTAATTTTCATACATTTTTTACTCTGCAGTTGGTAAAAAAAGCAATTGTAAACACATCAAGGGAAAAACTATTTTACAGTATACTGTCCCTTTAACTATATTAACCCTAATTATATTAGGGTTAATATAGTTAATATCGTTATTATATTATATATAATAACCCTGTCTATCTCTAACATCCCTAACTAAATTCTTATTAAAATAAATCTAATTAATATTAATATTATTAATTAAAATATTCCTATTTAAATCTAAATACTTACCTATAAAATAAACCCTAAGATAGCTACAATGTAATTAATAATTACATTGTAGCTATTTTAGGGTTTATATTTATTTTACAGGTAACTTGGTATTTATTTTAACTAGGTACAATAGCTATTAAATAGTTAATAACTATTTAATAGCTACCTAGTTAAAATAATTACCAATTTACCTGTAAAATAAATCCTAACCTAAGTTACAAATACACCTACACTATCAATAAATTAAATAAACTACAAATATCTAAACTAAACTACAATTAAATACACTAAACTAAATTACAAAAACAAAACAAAACACTAAATTACAAAAAATAAAAAAAAAGATTACAAGAATTTTAAGCTAATTACACCTATTCTAAGCCCCCTAATAAAATAACAAAGCCCCCAAAATAAAAACATTTCCCTACCCTAATCTAAATTACAAAAGATAACAGCTCTATTACCAGCCCTTAAAAGGTCCTTTTGTGGGGCATGCCCCAAAGAAATCAGCTCTTTTGCCTGTAAAAAAAACAACACCCCCCCATTAAAAACCCACCACCCACATACCCCTATTCTAACCCACCCAATCCCCCCTTAAAAAAAACTAAGTTTAACCCCCAAGTGCTCCTTACCTGTCCTGAAGACCGGCGGAGAAGGTCCTGTTCCCGGAGGCGACCTCTTCTTCTTCCAGGACCCAGCCGGCGCGGAGCGGAGGAGTTGAAGACCGATGGCCGTGGAGCTGAAGACCGTCCATCTGGACGAAGAAGAGGTCGCCGCTTGACAGAAGACGTCACCGCCTGGAACAGGACCTTCTCCGCCGGTCTTCAGGACAGGTAAGGACCACTTGGGGGTTAGACTTAGGTTTTTTTAAGGGGGGATCGGGTGGGTTTTAGAGTAGGGGTGTGTGGGTGGTGGGTTGTAATGGGGGGATTGTGCTTTTTTTTACAGGTAAAAGAGCTGATTACTTTGGGGCAATGCCCCGCAAAAGGCCCTTTAAAGGGCTGTTAATAGAGCTGATTACTTTTGTAATATAGTTTAGGGTAGGGAAATTTTATTATTTTGGGAGGCTTTTTTATTTTATTAGGGGGCTTAGATTAGGTGTAATTAGCCTAAAATTTTTGTAATATTTTTTTATTTTTTGTAATTTAGTTTTTGTTTGTTTTTTGTAATATAGTTTAGTGTATTTAATTGTATTTTAGTTTAGATAATTGTAGTTTATTTAATTAATTAATTTATTGATAGTGTAGTGATAGGTGTAATGGTAACTTAGGTTAGGATTTATTTTACAGGTAATTTTGTAATTATTTTAACTAGGTAGCTATTAAATAGTTATTAACTATTTAATAGCTATTGTACCTAGTTAAAATAAATACAAAGTTACCTGTAAAATAAATATAAACCCTAAAATAGCTACAATGTAATTATTAATTGTATTGTAGCTATCTTAGGGTTTATTTTATAGGTAAGTATTTAGTTTTAAATAGGAATAATTTAGTTAATAATATTAAAATTATTTAGATTTATTTAAAAAATAATTAAGTTAGGGGGTGTTAGGGTTCGACTTAGGTTTAGGGGGTAATATAGTTAATATAGGTGGCGGCAGTGTAGGGGGCTCAGATTAGGGGGTAATACATATAATATAGGTGGTGGCAGTGTAGGGAGGTCAGATTAGGGGGTATTACATATAATATAGGTAGCAGCGGGGTCTGGGAGCGGCAGTTTAGGGGATAATACATTTATTGTTAGGAGTGAGAGGGGGGATTGCGGATATAGGGGTATACATGTCAGGCTATTTTTGGGAGGCGTGTTAGACAGTAACGGGAGATTTTATACTTTAGTTAGTTTTTTGGCGGCGGCAGTTTCTAAAGTGCCGTAAGTCACTGGCGACTGCAGAAATTTGTACTTATTTCTGGAATATCGCTAGTTTGTCTGACTTACGGCACTTTAGAAACGGCACGGCGCCGTATATGTGATAGCTCGATGTGCGAGGTGAAACTACGGGCGGCGCAGGTTTCCACGCTTGCGCCGAAACCTGCGTCATATATCGGATTGCGCCCCAAATTGTTATTTGACCAACCTAGGTCACGTGACCTTGAAGCTATTGAATTTCAAAGCCTTTTTAGCACCTATATCAGCTTATTAATAAAATGTGCATCAGTTTTATTCAAAACTAGAGGCTGTGCAATGTGTGGCCCATCCATCTAAAGGATACTGTACTGATTTGACCAACCTAGGTCATGTGACCTTGAAGCTATTGATTTTCAAAGCCTTTTTAGCACCTATATCAGCTTATTAATAAAATGTGCATCAGTTTTGTTCAAAACTACAGGCTGTGCAATGTGTGGCTCATCCATCTGAAGGATACTGTACTGATTCGACCAACCTAGGTCATGTGACCTTGAAGCTATTGAATTTCAAAGCCTTTTTAGCACCTATATCAGCTTATTAATAAAATGTGCATTATTTTTTTGCTAAACTAAAAATTGTGCAATGTGTGGCCCATTCCTCAAAATTATCAAATTGTTATTTAACCAACCTAGGTCATGTGACTTTGAAGCTATTGAATTTCAAAACCTTTTTAACACCTAAATCAGCTTGGTAATAAAATGTGCATCAGTTTTTTGCAAAACTAAAGCCTGTGCAATGTGTGGCCCATCCCTCAGAAGAATAGTACATGGATTTGAACAACCTAGGTCATGTGACCATGAAGCTATTGAATTTCAAAGCCTTTTTAGCACCTATATCTGCTTATTAATAAAAATGTGCATCAGTTTTTTGTAATTCTAAAGGCTGTGCACTGTGTGTCCAATCCATCTGAAGGATACAATTTTGATTAGATCTATCTAGGTCATGTGACTTTGAAGCTATTGAATTTCAAAGCCTTTTTAGCACCTATATTAGCTTATTAATAAAATGTGTATCAGTTTTTTTGTAATTCTAAAGTCTGTGCAATGTGTGTCTCATCCATCTGAAGGATACAATTTTGATTAGAACTATCTAGGTCATGTGACTTTGAAGCTATTGAATTTCAAAGCATTTTTAGCACCTATATCTGCTTATCAATAAAATGTGCATCAGTTGTAATCAAAACTAAAGGGTGTGCAATGTGTGGCCCATCCATCTGAAGGATACTGTACTGATTTGAACATCTTAGGTCATGTGACCTTGAAGCTATTGAATTGCAAAGCCTTTTTAGCACCTATATCTGCTTATTAATAAAATGTGCATCAGTTTTGTGTAATTCTAAAGGCTGTGCAATGTGTGTCCCATCCATCAGAAAAATACAGATTTTATTTGAACTATCTAGGTCATGTGACTTTGAAGCTATTGAATTTCAAAGCCTTTTTAGCACCTATATTAGCTTATTAATAAAATGTGTATCAATTTTTTTGTAATTCTAAAGGCTGTGCAATGTGTGTCCAATTCATCTGAAGGATACAATTTTGATTAGAAGTATCTAGGTCATGTGACTTTGAAGCTATTGAATTTCAAAGCCTTTTTAGCACCTATATCAGCTTATTAATAAAATGTGCATCAGTTGTAATCAAAACTAAAGGTTGTGCAATGTGTGGCCCCTCCATCTGAAGGATACTGTACTGATTTGAACATCCTAGGTCATGTGACCTTGAAGCTATTGAATTTCAAAGCCTTTTTAGCACCTATATCTGCTTATTAATAAAATGTGCATCAGTTGTAATCAAAACTAAAGGCTGTGCAATGTGTAGCCCATCCATCTGAAGGATACTGTACTGATTTGAACATTCTAGGTCATGTGAACTTGAAGCTATTGAATTTCAAAGCCTTATTAGCACCTATATCTGCTTATTAATAAAATGTGCATCAGTTTTTTGTAATTCTAAAGGCTGTGCAATGTGTGTCCCATCCATCTGAAAGATACAGATTTGATTTGAACTATCTAGGTCATGTGACATTGAAGCTATTGAATTTCAAAGCCTTTTTAGCACCTATATTAGCTTATTAATAAAATGTGTATCAGTTTTTTGTAATTCTAAAGGCTGTGCAATGTGTATCCCATCCATCTGAAGGATACTGTACTGATTTGAGCAACCTAGGTCATGTGACTTTGAAGCTATTGAATTTCAAAGCCTTTTTAGCACATATATCTGCTTATTAATAAAATGTGCATCAGTTTTTTGTAATTCTAAAGACTGTGCAATGTGTATCCCATCCATCTGAAGGATACTGTACTGATTTGACCAACCTAGGTCATGTGACTTTGAAGCTATTGAATTTCAAAGCCTTTTTAGCACATATATCTGCTTATTAATAAAACGTGCATCAGTTTTTTGTAATTCTAAAGGCTGTGCAATGTGTGTCCCATCCATCTGAAAGATACAGATTTGATTTGAACTATCTAGGTCATGTGACTTTGAAGCTATTGAATTTCAAAGCCTTTTTAGCACCTATATCAGCTTATTAATAAAACGTGCATCAGTTTTTTGTAATTCTAAAGGCTGTGCAATGTGTGTCCCATCCATCTGAAAGATACAGATTTGATTTGAACTATCTAGGTCATGTGACATTGAAGCTATTGAATTTCAAAGCCTTTTTAGCACCTATATTAGCTAATTAATAAAATGTGTATCAGTTTTTTGTAATTCTAAAGGCTGTGCAATGTGTGTCCAATTCATCTGAAGGATACAATTTTGATTAGAAGTATCTAGGTCATGTGACTTTGAAGCTATTGAATTTCAAAGCCTTTTTAGCACCTATATCAGCTTATTAATAAAACGTGCATCAGTTTTTTGTAATTCTAAAGGCTGTGCAATGTGTGTCCCATCCATCTGAAAGATACAGATTTGATTTGAACTATCTAGGTCATGTGACATTGAAGCTATTGAATTTCAAAGCCTTTTTAGCACCTATATTAGCTAATTAATAAAATGTGTATCAGTTTTTTGTAATTCTAAAGGCTGTGCAATGTGTATCCCATCCATCTGAAGGATACTGTACTGATTTGACCAACCTAGGTCATGTGACTTTGAAGCTATTGAATTTCAAAGCCTTTTTAGCACCTATATCAGCTTATTAATAAAATGTGTATCAGTTTTTTGTAATTCTAAAGTCTGTGCAATGTGTGTCCCATCCATCTGAAGGATACAATTTTGATTAGAATTATCTAGGTCATGTGACTTTGAAGCTATTGAATTTCAAAGCCTTTTTAGCACCTATATCAGCCTATTGATAAAATGTGCATCAGTTGTAATGAAAACTAAAGGCTGTGCAATGTGTGGACCATCCATCTGAAGGATACTGTACTGATTTGAACATCCTAGGTCATGTGACCTTGAAGCTATTGAATTTCAAAGCCTTTTTAGCACCTATATCTGCTTATTAATAAAAAGTGCATCAGTTTTTTGTAATTCTAAAGGCTGTGCAATGTGTGTCCCATCCATCTGAAAAATACAGATTTGATTTGAACTATCTAGGTCATGTGACTTTGAAGCTATTGAATTTCAAAGCCTTTTTAGCACCTATATTAGCTTATTAATAACATGTGTATCAGTTTTTTGTAATTCTAAAGCCTGTGCAATGTGTGTCCCATCCATCTGAAGGATACAATTTTGATTAGAACTATCTAAGTCATGTGACTTTGAAGCTATTGAATTTCAAAGCCTTTTTAGCACCTATATCTGCTTATTAATAAAATGTGCATCAGTTTTTTTGTAATTCTAAAGGCTGTGCAATGTTTGTCCCATCCATCTGAAAAATAAAGATTTGATTTGAACTATCTAGGTCATGTGACTTTGAAGCTATTGAATTTCAAAGACTTTTTAGCACCTATATTAGCTTATTAATAACATGTGTATCCGTTTTTTGTAATTCTATAGGCTGTGCAATGTGTGTCCAATTCATCTGAAGGATACAATTTTGATTAGAACTATCTAGGTCATGTGACTTTGAAGCTATTGAATTTCAAAGCCTTTTTAGCACCTATATCAGCTTATTAATAGAATGTGCCTCCGTTTTTTGTAATTCTAAAGGCTGTGCAATGTGTGTCCCATCCATCTGAAGGATACTGTACTGATTTGACCAAACTAGGTCATGTGACTTTGAAGCTATTGAATTTCAAAGCCTTTTTAGCACCTATATTAGCTTATTAATAACATGTGTATCAGTTTTTTGTAATTCTAAAGGCTGTGCAATGTGTGTCCAATTCATCTGAATGATAGAATTTTGATTAGAACTATCTAGGTCATGTCACTTTGAAGCTATTGAATTTCAAAGCATTTTTAGCACCTATATCAGCTTATTAATAGAATGTGCATCAGTTGTAATAACATGTGTATCAGTTTTTTGTAATTCTAAAGGCTGTGCAATGTGTGTCCAATTCATCTGAAGGATACTGTACTGATTTGAACATCCTAGGTCATGTGAACTTGAAGCTATTGAATTTCAAAGCCTTTTTAGCACCTATATCTGCTTATTAATAAAATGTGCATCAGTTTTTTGTAATTCTAAAGGCTCTGCAATGTGTGTCCCATCCATCTGAAGGATACTGATTTGACCAAACTAGGTCATGTGACTTTGAAGCTATTGAATTTCAAAGCCTTTTTAGCACCTATATTAGCTTATTAATAACATGTGTATCATTTTTTTGTAATTCTAAAAGCTGTGCAATGTGTGTCCAATTCATCTGAAGGATACAATTTTGATTAGAACTATCTAGGTCATGTCACTTTGAAGCTATTGAATTTCAAAGCCTTTTTAGCACGTATATCATCTTATTAATAGAATGTGCATCAGTTGTAATCAAAACTAAAGGCTGTGCAATGTGTGGCCCATCCATCTGAAGGATATTGTACTGATTTGAACATCCTAGGTCATGTGACCTTGAAGCTATTGAATTTCAAAGCCTTTTTAGCACCTATATCTGCTTATTAATAAAATGTGCATCAGTTTTTTGTAATTCTAAAGGCTGTGCAATGTGTGTCCCATCCATCTGAAAAATACAGATTTGATTTGAACTATCTAGGTCATGTGACTTTGAAGCTATTGAATTTCAAAGCCTTTTTAGCACCTATATTAGCTTATTAATGACATGTGTATCAGTTTTTTGTAATTCTAAAGGCTGTGCAATGTGTGTCCTATCCATCTGAAGGATACAATTTTGATTAGAACTATCTAAGTCATGTGACTTTGAAGCTATTGAATTTCAAAGCCTTTTTAGCACCTATATCTGCTTATTAATAAAATGTGAATCAGTTTTTTGTAATTCTAAAGGCTGTGCAATGTGTGTCCCATCCATCTGAAAAATACAGATTTGATTTGAACTATCTAGGTCATGTGACTTTGAAGCTATTGAATTTCAAAGCCTTTTTAGCACCTATATTAGCTTATTAATAACGTGTATCAGTTTTTTATAATTCTAAAGGCTGTGCAATGTGTGTCCCATCCATCTGAAGGATACAATATTGATTAGAACTATCTAGGTCATGTGACTTTGAAGCTATTGAATTTCAAAGCCTTTTTAGCACCTATATCTGCTTATTAATAAAATGTGTATCAGTTTTTTGTAATTCTAAAGGCTGAGCAATGTGTGGCCCATCCATCTGAAAAATACAGATTTGATCTGAACTATCTAGGTCATGTGACTTTGAAGCTATTGAATTTCAAAGCCTTTTTAGCACCTATATTTGCTTATTAATAACATGTGTATCAGTTTTTTGTAATTCTAAAGGCTGTGCAATGTGTGTCCAATTCATCTGAAGGATACAATTTTGATTAGAAGTATCTAGGTCATGTGACTTTGAAGCTATTGAATTTCAAAGCCTTTTTAGCACCTATATCTGCTTATTAATAAAATGTGCATCAGTTGTAATCAAAACTAAAGGCTGTGCAATGTGTGGCCCATCCATCTGAAGGATACTTTACTGATTTGAACATCCTAGGTCATGTGAACTTGAAGCTATTGAATTTCAAAGCCTTTTTAGCACCTATATCTGCTTATTAATACAATGTGCATCAGTTTTATTCTAAACTAAAGGCTGTGCAATGTGTGGCCCATCCATCTGAAGGATATGGACTGATTTGAACATCCTAGGTCATGTGACCTTGAAGCTATTGAATTTCAAAGCCTTTTTAGCACCTATATCTGCTTATTAATAAAATGTGCATCAGTTTTTTGTAATTCTAAAGGCTGTGCAATGTGTGTCCCATCCATCTGAAAGATACAGATTTGATTTGAACTATCTAGGTCATGTGACTTTGAAGCTATTGAATTTCAAAGCCTTTTTAGCACCTATATTAGCTTATTAATAAAATGTGTATCAGTTTTTTGTAATTCTAAAGGCTGTGCAATGTGTGTCCCATCCATCTGAAAGATACAATTTTGATTAGAAGTATCTAGGTCATGTGACTTTGAAGCTATTGAATTTCAAAGCCTTTTTAGCACCTATATCTGCTTATTAATAAAATGTGCATCAGTTGTAATCAAAACTAAAGGCTGTGCAATGTGTGGCCCATCCATCTGAAGGATACTTTACTGATTTGAACATCCTAGGTCATGTGAACTTGAAGCTATTGAATTTCAAAGCCTTTTAAGCACCTATATCTGCTTATTAATACAATGTGCATCAGTTTTATTCTAAACTAAAGGCTGTGCAATGTGTGGCCCATCCATCTGAAGGATACTGTACTGATTTGACCAACCTAGGTCATGTGACTTTGAAGCTATTGAATTTCAAAGCCTTTTGAGCACATATATCTGCTTATTAATAAAACGTGCATCAGTTTTTTGTAATTCTAAAGGCTGTGCAATGTGTGTCCCATCCATCTGAAGGATACTGTACTGATTTGACCAAACTAGGTCATGTGACTTTGAAGCTATTGAATTTCAAAGCCTTTTTAGCACCTATATCAGCTTATTAATAAAATGTGTATCAGTTTTTTGTAATTCTAAAGCCTGTGCAATGTGTGTCTCATCCATCTGAAGGATACAATTTTGATTAGAATTATCTAGGTCATGTGACTTTGAAGCTATTGAATTTCAAAGCCTTTTTAGCACCTATATCAGCTTATTAATAAAATGTGCATCAGTTGTAATCAAAACTAAAGGCTGTGCAATGTGTGGCCCATCCATCTGAAGGATATGGACTGATTTGAACATCCTAGGTCATGTGACCTTGACGCTATTGAATTTCAAAGCCTTTTTAGCACCTATATCTGCTTATTAATAAAATGTGCATCAGTTTTTTGTAATTCTAAAGGCTGTGCAATGTGTGTCCCATCCATCTGAAAGATACAGATTTGATTTGAACTATCTAGGTCATGTGACTTTGAAGCTATTGAATTTCAAAGCCTTTTTAGCACCTATATTAGCTTATTAATAAAATGTGTATCAGTTTTTTGTAATTCTAAAGGCTGTGCAATGTGTGTCCAATCCATCTGAAGGATACAATTTTGATTAGAACTATCTAGGTCATGTGACTTTCAAGCTATTGGATTTCAAAGCCTTTTTAGCACCTATATCAGCTTATTAATAAAATGTGCACCTTTTTTTGATAAACTAAATGCTGTGCAATGTGTGGCCAGCTCTCTAAAACATACTACATTAATTTGAAGTTTCTAGGTCATGTGATCATGGAGCTTTTGAATTTATAAACTGTGCCCAAAAATGTAGTGATGCGCTTTGTTGACGGTCCCTTGCAATTTCCATTGACTGTGCACATATTGTACACAACCTTGAGCATAAAATATGGTGCCATTGTTTATTTTTTATCAGAGTCAGGAAAACAAGATCTGTGCAGTGTTGTACACATTTTTTCTTTCAAAACTAGACTAACACAAGGTTTCTAGCTGTTATCGTTGTGGTGCTATTGAGCTTTGAATGTTCGAAAATCTGTCAAATATCGAACATCAAACCAACTTTACCACGGTGAAAGTTGAGCAGTTCAACTTAAAATATAAAACAAGAGATCACAATACAAAATAATGCATCCATAACAACATGCAAGCGTGTTCTTTAACCAAGAGCAAGAGGGTGGTATGTTCTATAAATACTTTAGTGGATAACTGTACAATAACATTATTTTTTTCCTATTGGAATTTAGGAAACATTTAGTGCTATTCAGAATTGTGCAAAGCAGTACACAGAGTAGGGTGTTTTTCGACTAATTTATAGTCTGGCAGTGAACAGGTTAACTTGTACCGTACCTCCGCTTACTGTGGTGCTGGTGCCAGAGGATGCTGTGGGCATAATTTGAATGACTTTTTTTCCAGCTCCTCTGAAACAGAGAGGACTGAGTCAGGAGATACCAGATGGCAGGAGCAACTTCCTCTGCATGCAGATATTAGTTCATGTCTACATTCCATTGCGCATTTAAACTCACTCAGCCATTCAGCGCATTCCAAAGCCAAGTGCAGATAACAGCTAAAGGAGCAGGAACAAAAAGGGACAGACACAGTGAAAAATGAAATATATGAAGTAGTCGGTAGATTATTATATATGGAACAAGTGTCTTTGTTTTTTTAAAGGTTTATGTGTAAAACTAATTCAAGTGCTAGGAAGACATAGGATGCAAAAAAAAAAAGGAATTTTCTGGATTTGTACTATTGATCTAAAAGGAGTTATAGTGAAGACTCATAAGAAGTGATTGGTATAATTATAGGGTTAGTTTATAAGACAATTCCCATATAGCAAGTCAGAACAGCTGGCAGCCTGCAGAGTGTTTTGTCAATCTTGTTTGCCCTCCCTTGGTCACCTTGCAAATTCTATATCCCCCCAGAGTAGTGGTGGACTGATTTATAATAGAATTAAAGGTGCATGAAACTCCATTTTTTTCTTTCATGATAAAGATAGATCATATACTATTAAACAACTTTCCAATTTACTTATTTTATCTAATTTGCTTTGTTTTCTCTTTATCCTTTGTTGAATTTAAAGTGATGCACTAGTGGGAGCTAGCTGAACACATTGGGTTAGCCAATGAGAAGAGGCATATATGTGCAGGCACCAATCAGCAGCTAGCTTCCAATAGTACATTGCTGCTTCTGAGCCTACCTACTTATTTTTTTCAACAATAAATACCATGAAAACAATGCAAATTAGATCATGGAAGTGAATTGGAAAATGGTTTCAAATTGCATGCGCTATCTGAAACATTAAAGAAAAAGGTTTGATTTTGTGTACCTTTAAAGCAGGGGTGCCCACACTTTTTTGTGTTGGGATCTACTGTACTTTACAAATGACCAGCTCAACGAGATCTACCCACTAAAAAGGGGCCGTCTCCTAAGCTTACATTCCTGCTTTTTCAAATAAACATGCCAAGAGAATGAAGAAAAATTGATAAAAGTAGTAAATTAGAATGTTGTTTAAAATTGCATGTTCTATATCTAAATCATAAAGAAGAAAGAAGTGTTTCATATCCCTTTAAGGTTGCATGATTTAGCAACACATGGATGTGCAAAGCATAAAGATGCAACAGATTTATTGTGACGACAAAAGTAGCACTGACTTTAATTCGGGTTAACAGGAAGCAACACTTGTGCGATGTTACAAAATACTGCATTCAAATTATTGCCACTGATCCCCTTTACTTTGCGCCACAGACTTGGCCTGATATGACCCAGTGAGGCTTACACAAATAGATTTCAATAGTGCTCCATGCAGACCATTTCTTACCAGATCAACACGTTCATTTGCCAGGCATCAATCTTCAATCAGACTTGTTCCTTTAGCATTGCACAGCAGCCTCTGCCTTTACTTTTTCTATCTATTGACGCCTTCCCTCCTAACTATACTACACCGCCATATCCATTGGGAGAGTACTCACTCAACCATGCTTTTGATAGGCCAATTGGCCAATTGTGTTGTCGTTCAAAAATCATCTACATTAATTGGTTGAAATGGATGTCCCTCAAGATCCAATCCTGTATCACTTTTCATGTCTAGCCATCAGACTGTTTAATGACCTGCCCCTTTACACACTGTGTTAGATCAAGCGGTATCCCTAGCAACCATACTCTATTCACGCCCCAGTGTTGAGATTGCGTAATTTGAACACATCATTTTGATAACATCGGCTGGGATCTACTGGTACCCCTAAAAAATTCCCCCCTTTCATTGGTTTGTAAGTTCCCTCGGGAATAGGGCCCTCAATTCCTCCTGTATGTGTTTGTAAATTGTGTCCTGTCTCTTAGAAGTTTTATATCATTGTTTTATTGAAATGAATTGTATCCATGGACAGCACTGCAGAATATGATGGGTCTTCATAAATAAAGTATAATAATAATAAAATTATCCATTTTACCTGCTGGAGTGTGTTGTTTACAAGTAGCTCCTTTACCCTTTTTCAACAAAGGATACCAAGAGTACAAAGCAATTTAGATTATAGAAGTAATTGGAAAGTTGTTTAGTACAGAATGCTCAATCCAAATCATGAAATCAATTTTTGGGGTTTTATGTCCCTTTAAGTATGGTATTTAAAAAAGTCTTATCTGTTTCTCATGAGTAAATTAGAGTAAATGTTTAGCATTACTAGATATTACAAAAATCTAGTTTCATGTCCGGAATGGACAGTGGTTGTAATTGTTTGTATTAGGAACCTAAATAAGCAGCATTTAGACAATACTGGTTGTTAAGTGTTTAAAGTGTGTACAGGTGTGGCCTGGAAAATCCCTAATATTTTATGTTAAGTTCTTTAGTTAAATACATTCAGCCCATTAGAATGCAGCTCTGCAGAATCACCAGGCCATGACAATGGACTATATGGAGTATTGCTTGCAATTCGAATAGCTGGTTTTGCTCACTTAATCCTCCCCTCATAATGAAAATTTCAGAGCTTGAGTATTAATCTCTGTGTATATATAGAAAGCTATGATAACAAGGTCCACTTTTTCTTTAGGCTCAGCCCATTTTAGAGTACAGTGTCCCTTTAAGTTATACAAAAGTGACAGTAAAGTCAAAACTAAATGTTCATGATTCAGATAGCACACATAATTGTAAGCAACTTTCAAATTTTTCCAACTTCTATTATAATTTTGTATTAGTTCTCTTGGTATCCTTTGTTAAAGAGTAATTCTAAATGAGTTCAGGAGTGTGTATGTTCTTTAGCCATCCGACAGCAGTGTTTATAACAATGTTTATAGCAATGTTATACATAGTTGCAAACTCTGCTGCCATAGAGTGTCTGTAGCATTCTATAGCTGCCTCAAGCTGAACGCAGACAAGACCGAAGTCCTCCTTCTCTGACCCACCACATCCGCCTGGGATAACTCCTGGTGGCCCACAGCTCTTGGACACCTGCCTACCCCCACCGACCACGCACAAAACCTAGGCATCATCCTCAACTCATCTCTCTACATGGACCAACAAGTCAACGCCGTCTCCTCTTCATGCTTCCACATATTCCACCTGCTGCGAAGGATCTTCGAGTGGATCCCAACCGAGACAAGGAAGACAGTTACCCACGCCCTCGTCAGCAGCGACTGGATTGCGGCAACACACTCTATGCCGGCTCCACCACCAAGCTCCAAAACAGACTCCAGCGTATCCAGAAGGCCTTGGCCAGACTCATCCTTGACCTCCCTCGCCATTGCCACATCACCAAACACCTGCAAGACCTGCACTGGCTACCCATCAACAAAAGAATCACATTCAAGCTTCTCACCCACGCTTTCAAGGCCCTCCACAACATCGGTCCCGAATACGCCAACCACCGCGTCACCACCTACACCCCCGCCAGACAGCTTCCATTGGCCAACCAAGTCCTCGTAGTCATCCCCCGCATCAGGGAGACCACAGCGGGAGGCAGATCCTTCTCTGTCCTGGTAGCCAAGACATTGAACACTCTCCCGCTGCACCTCAGACAAGCTACCTCCATAACTAAGTTCAGAAAGGACCAAAAGACCTGGCTCTTCGACTGCACCAACCCCAAGCGCCTTGAGACCCTTACAGGTGAGTAGCCGCGCTTTACAAAAACCCGATAGATAGCATACATTTTTGTATGTATAACATTTCTGTAAACACTGCTGCCAGATGGCTAAGGGTACATGCACGCTTCTGAGCTCACTTAGGATTACTCTATAACAAAGGATACCAAGAGAACTAAATTGAAAATAGAAGTGAACTGGAAAGTTGTTAAAAATGTTATGCCCTAACTATCCAATCTATTTAAGTTTACTTTTAACTTTACTGTCCCTTTAAATTTGGTGTCAATGAGTGAGATGCTATGAACCTACTTTGCCCTGCATAATGCATAAGTTTGATCAGGCAAGTCTGCAAGATCAATTTTAGATATGAATAAAAAGACTTTTCACATTGAAAGCAAGGACACATGACAACAAGATATTCCTCAGAGCAGGAGAGGGAAATACAGTACCATTAAGTGCACCACAAAATGTGTTTTATTTGTTTTAAACTGTGAATTAGGTTTATAGCAGTACATTTAATAATGCATCTAAAAACACACTATTGATTTATTTTTGCATTCTATTTAAAAAGAGACCCAAAATATTGACAACTGTTCTTTTTAGATTGATGCACTGACTAAAGACTGAGCCCCTAGCCTGACTATGGCATCACTTTACCCATTTTAGCCGAGATTACAATTGGCGCATTAACAGTCATGCGCAAGCAAAAAGTGGTTTATATTGGGTGTTTGCTCGAGTAGGGTTTAACACTCGTATTACAAGTTGAAAGTAAACAAGATCGCTTGAGCGCAATCACGAACTACGCTAGAATGATTAGCGTAGTTCAGCGCTCTGGTTAACTGCAAAAACAAAAGTGTCACAAAACACATGAAAAGTGCCTTACAAAGTACAGTTACACTCATAACAACAATGTCTAATAAGAATTATTTTTTAAAAATTGCACAAATAAAGTTATAACGGCTGAAAGATATGAGGTCTTAGCTGTTAGAGAGAAAAAAGGCAGGCAAAGGGCTTTTAGCACAGAGATACATACATGTACATGTACATATACATGTCTAAATATGTATATTATATGTGTGAACATACGATTTATTATATATGTGTATATGTATTTACAAGAAAAAGTTGTGAGGACAAACTATGCTTCTATTAAATAAAACTTGATTTTATTCAACACTTTTAAAAAATAGCAACAGGTCCGCTCAGTATGAAAAAAGGAAAGAAGCGTAGCACAGATAGCTTACGCGTTTCTGCAAAACCCTGTAATCATAGCCTGCCATGTACAATTCTATGCAACCTTAAAAAGACATGCTAAAATCTCCTGATTGGTTAATTAACTATGCTTAATTCATTAGGCACCTGTTTGTTTGGCAAGATTAACCCACAGTGACTAACAATGTATACCTTTATAAGGTTATCTGTATTCGCCTGGCTATTCACTGTATGCCTGACATATCAGTATGAAATAAAACTAGATAGGAATACACAGTGTTTTAGTTCTTTTGGACAGTTTATACCCATCTCTGATTAAATTGTACATTGTTTTCTACCATTTTGACTACTGGGAATATAATCATTATAGAAAGGGATCATTTAATGCTGACATATTTAATTAATGAACGATATATAGAAAATATTCTTTTCATATGTGTGTTATTAAGAGCTATTGCTCCTGTGTTATAGGTATATACTCATTGGAGACCCCAAGGAAAAATGGTCAGTAAACCATAACAAAGAGGAGATCTAACTATTCCCAAAAGTTTATGGTGTCATATCTGGAGTTTAGACCCTCAGGATATCTGGATCTTAATTTGAGGATCCAGTATACCTCTCTCTTGGCCAGAATTTTGTCCACATCACCTCCTCTTTTGGGGACCTTGACCTTTTCAATAGCACTTAATTTTAATATTTTGAGATTCCCTTTATGTTTCACTGAAAAATGGTTCACCAATGGGGTTGTTAGTTTACCTTTCTCTAATGTATAGAGATGCTCCCTGATCCTAGAATTTATGTCCCTAGAAGTGAGACCTATATATTGAACCTGACATTCCTCACACTTAAGCATGTAAATAACCTGGTTGGATGTACAGTTCATGCAGGATTTAATGGGAAAAGTTTCCCCTGTAATGCATGAACTAAATTATTTAGTCCTCTCAAGGTATTTACATGGCCTGCATCTAGTGTGGCCACATCCATACATTCCTAGGCTTGTGAGCCAGGAGCTTGTTGTTAATCCTTCTTGTTTAATTTGTGTGGGTGATAGAATGGATCCCAGTGTGGGAGACCTCCTAGAACTGTATCTAATACCTTGTTTGACTAATGCTGTTAAATCATCATCAGCTGCTAGATTTGGTAAATGGTTTTTAACTATGTTTGCTATCTGCGGGAACTGGGAGCTGTAGCTTGTAACAAAATTTACACCCTTGAAATCTTGTTTTTCTTTGTGTGTGTATTGTAGTAGATTTGTTCTCTGTCTACACTCAACTTTCTTTCTGGCTAACACTATGGTTTTCTTGGAATAGCCCCTCTCTCAATCTTTCCTCAAGACCTCTAGCCTGTATTTGAAATTCCTCATTACTGGTACAATTTCTCTTAATTCTTGTAAATTCCCCTTTGGCTACCGCTAATGTCGTATGTCTGGGATGGCAGCTCTTTCCGTGTAGGAGGGAATTGCCGGCTATGGGCTTCCTATAAACTTTTGTGTCTATGGTCCCATTTTTGTTCCCCATTAGGGTTAAATATAAATAGTTAATAGTAGAGAAATCACTCTCATAAGTGAAACTCAATCCAATGTCATTATTATTCAGATAATTAACAAAAGATGCAATGTTTGCTTTAGGACCCCTCCAGATGAATAGGAGGTCATCTATGTACCTCCTGTACATCTGTATGTATTCTTTGTATGGGTTTCTATCTCCAAAGATGTGGAAGTATTCCCAACCAACCTAAAAAAAGGTTGGCATACGATGGGGCGAATTTCGCTCCCATCGCTGTTCCACGTCTCTGGAGATAGAAAGTGCCCTGAAATTGAAAGAAATTATGTGTCAATAAGAATTTGGTGACCCTTAGAATGAATTCCTGAAATTCAAATGTATAATCTGTGAAGAATTGCAAAAAGAAGCCCACAGCCTTCAAACCCTCCTCATGTGGAATTGAGGAGTAAAGGGAAACATAATCCACTGTAACCCAACTGTAATTATCATTCCACTCTTGGTCTTTCAATAGATTAAGGACATCGAATCCAACCATTGGGATAGGTGTTCTGTGAGTGACCCTATGCCGCTGACTATAGGTCCTCCTTGTACATTCACTAAAATTGTATGTGTCTTTGGAAGGTGATGGAAAAGTGGAATTCTTGGATTTAGGACATTGATATTCTAAGTTCAGCTTTTTACGCACATCAGGTTAGCGCGCAAGTGAAAACTGTTTACTTTCAACTTGTAATACAAGTGCAACCCAACGCGCACAAAAAGCTTACTTCTAATGGAGTAAGTGCTCCAGTGGGAGCGTTAAATACCACTCCACTTGTAATCTGGCCCTTTATTTGTTTAAATTATTTAGATAGCATCTGTTTCTTTCATGTAAGGGGAAAGAGTCCATGAGCTAGTGACGTATGGGATATACATTCCTACCAGGAGGGGGCAAAGTTTCCCAAACCTCAAATGCCTATAAATACACCTCCCATCTAGGGTTTCCACCTTTTACCCAGCCGATTCCTGGACACTTTGAATTTGGGGGTGGTTGGGGGCATGGTTGGGTGTGGCTAGGGGCGTGGCAGGGGTGTGGCTTCACCCGGCCTTAATAAAATTATATTTTACCATTTTTGCTTCCTCTGAGTGTGTGTGTGAAGTTTCAGTGAGCTGCCTGTCAGTGTGTGTGTGTAAAGTGTCAGTGAGCTGCCTGTCAGTGTGTGTGTGTGTGTGTGAAGTATTGGCGAGCTGCCTGTCAGTGTGTGTGTGTGTGTGTGTGTGTGAAGTGTCAGTGAGCTGCCTGTAAGTGTGTGTGTGTGTGTGTGTGTGAAGTGTCAGTGAGCTGCATTTCAGTGTGTGTGTGTGAAGTGTCAGTGAGCTGCCTGTCAGTGTGTGTGAAATGTCAGTGAGCTGCCTGTCAGTGTGTGTGTGTGTGTGTGAAGTGTCAGTGAGCTGCCTGTCAGTGTGTGTGTGTGTGTTTGTGTGTGTGTGAAGTGTCAGTGAGCTGCCTGTCAGTATGTATGTGAAGTGTCAGTGAGCTGCCTGTCAGTGTGCGTGTGAAGTGTCAGTGAGCTGCCTGTCAGTGGTGTGTGTGAAGTGTCAGTGAGCTGCCTGTCAGTGATGTGTGTGAAGTGTCAGTGAGCTGCCTGTCAGTGGTGGGTGTGTGTGTGTGAAGTGTCAGTGAGCTGCCTGTCAGTGGTGGGTGTGTGTGAAGTGTCAGTGAGCTGCCTGTCAGTGTGTGTGTGAAGTGTCAGTGAGCTGCCTGTCAGTGGTGTGTGTGAAGTGTCAGTGATCTGCCTGTCAGTGAGCTGCCTTGCAGTGTGTGTGACAGGCAGCTCACTGACACTTCACACACACACACACACCACTGACTGGCAGCTCACTGACACTTCACACATACACACACACACTGACAGGCAGCTCACTGACACTTCACACACTGACTGGCAGCTCACTGACACTTCACACACACACACACACACACACACACTGACAGGCAGCTCACTGACACTTCACACACACACTGACAGGCAGCTCATTGACACTTCACACACACACACTGACAGGCAGCTCACTGACACTTCACACACACACACACACTGACAGGCAGCTCACTGACACTTCACACACACACACAATAACCAGCAGCTCACTGACACTTCACACACACACACACACACACACACACTGACAGGCAGCTCATTGACACTTCACACACACACACTGACAGGCAGCTCACTGACACTTCACACACACACACACACACACACACACACTGACAGGCAGCTCACTGACACTTCACACACACACACACACACAATAACCAGCAGCTCACTGACACTTCACACACACACACACACACACGGACAGGCAGCTCACTGACACTTCACACACACTGACAGGCAGCTCACTGACACTTCACACACACACACACACACTGACAGGCAGCTCACTGACACTTCACACACACACACTGAAAGGCAGCTCATTGACACTTCACAAACACACACACACACACACACACACTGACAGGCAGCTCACTGACACTTCACACACACACACTGACAGGCAGCTCACTGACATTTCACACACACACACACACTGACAGGCAGCTCACTGACACTTCACACACACACACTGACAGCTCACTGACACTTCACACACACACTGACAGGCAGCTCACTGACACTTCACACACACACACTGACAGGCAGCTCACTGACACTTCACACACACACACTGACAGCTCACTGACACTTCACACACAGACAGGCAGCTCACTGACACTTCACACACACACTGACAGGCAGCTCACTGACACTTCACACACACACACACACACACTGACAGGCAGCTCACTGACACTTCACAGTGTGTGTGTGTGAAGTGTCAGTGAGCTGCCTGTCAGTGTGTGTGTGTGAAGCGTCAGTGAGCTGCCTGTCAGTGTGTGTGTGTGTGTGTGTGTGAAGTGTGAATGTTTAACCGCTGTTCACTTATTTTATATGCACGATGCACTGTAATCACATAATATCACAATTAACTCCTTGAATGACAGAGAGCGCTGCAGCACAATACAAAACAATGTGATGATCATGCAGCATGTCCTGGCACTGGCAGCCAAGGGGTTAACCCATCTTTTGAGGCTGAGTGCATTTACCTTAGTCTCCCTCTCAGCTGGCAGGTCCGAGTCCTCCATGTTAGCAGCACAAACACAACAGTAAAACCCACGGGCATCGCTCACGGGCGGTATTTAGACAGCAGAAAGTGTTGCAGCAGGCGCGGGGAAAAAACTAGCAGAAATCTGTGGCGAGCAGTATCTATGTCACCTAATGCGACTCCAGTCTACAGTGTTATCCACCGCAAACTGTCAACTGTGTGATGCGCGTGTAGCTGTGACTCTGTGTGAGTCTATTTTCCCTAGTTTTCCCCCACATTGCCCTGCCGGGCGTCCCTGCCATCACAGTTTTTTTTAAAAAGCAACAGTGTTGATGTGTGTGTGACAGGGGAGCTGGGCAGGCAGGTGTTAAGTTCGCCCTCTTACCAGTGGGGCATTGGAGTCTAGTTCCGGAACACAGGACATACAGTCCCAGACCAGGACTGTCCCGGTGATACTGGGGCAGGTGGCAACCCTACTCCCACCTCACTCATACCTTAGTTTTACAAACTTTGCCTCCTTTGGAGGTGGTGAAGCATGATGTGCTTGATTTCTTCCGTGAAAGGCGCTTCTAAGCATATTGAAGCTCAGTTCCTCTCTAAGTGCAGTGTTTGTCTGAGAGATGTGAAGGGAGTATTGCCTGATGATACCATGTTTTCACCTATGAGTGATGTGAAGGGAGTATTGCCTGATGATACCATGTTTTCACCTATGAGTGATGTGAAGGGAGTATTGCCTGATGATACCATGTTTTCACCTATGAGTGATGTGAAGGGAGTATTGCCTGATGACGCCATGTTTTCACCTATGAGTGATGTGAAGGGAGTATTGCCTGATAATATCATGTTTTCACCTATGGGAAATCTATTCTAGGGCTCTCTGTAAATTCGGTCGTGGGGATTCATCTGCTGCCTCTCTTTACAGATCGACAATATACTCCTCTACCACTACCTCTGCTGATATGTTTCAGTACTGGTTTGGCTGTCTGCTATATGTGGATGGGTGTCTTACACGGAAAGTATATACTTTTATTATATAAGACACTCTCAGCTATGGATTGGGCACTTTTTAAGTAAAGTTGTTATATACAGTATATTAGGATAAATTAGGATGCTAAGTATTATGTTAGTCTCATGAAATGTTGATAGTCACATTTTATGCAGCTATAATAGGAGTATCCATTAGGCTTTATTATGGTACATTTTGTTATTTGGTGTATACAATCAAAATTCTTACCTGCTTTTTAGAGTGATAGGTGTATTAGAAATCCTCTTCAGCTTTGCATGTCACGCATGTGATGATGCTATTTATGTCATAGGGTGATGTGTCATCATTGTGTGCCATTTTCTGGCACCAAAAATTTGCAGTTATAAGCTCCGCCCCAGCTCATTCAGTGTTCTCAGAAAACACTTTAGCATTTTATGAATCATTTTTCTTTCTTTTTTTCATATTTTTTTTTTCGCTCTGTTTCCCATTCTCTCAAGACTTTATATATATATCTCTCTATATAAAGGAAAAAGAGGCTGGGGATCAGGATCCGGTGTGTATCCTCAGTTGTCCACAACAATTAAGCCAGCACGAAGAGATTTGAATAATCACCTTTAATGTACATGGAGGCCTTGGTCACATGTAAAAAACACACATCACAGGCATACAACACATCCCAAAGTGCTACCTTATATACCCCATCCCCTAAACCTGATATGCTAAACGACGCCCAAATTCATGAAGAACAGCTGAAAGAGATCTGATTGATCGCTGAATCATCACAGTGAGACCGTAGTCATAACAACAGAAAGCACCAGATAGGTATTTGCATAACCAGCAGACCACATGTCCACATTGTGTGATGATGTCATCAAAAATGGCGTCTGTTGTCATGGGAACGTGTGTACGCTCATAATATACAAAGCGTGACCACTTAGCAACAGCTTATCAGAGCACTGAACGCAGGAACACCGCCCCAGCTAGACAGGCATTACCATGAAAACAGATCCAATCAAAGAATTTTGAGCCTAAGCATAACAGGTTCATATAGTTAACTAAACAATATTACATATACAATTCAGATCGGTTCTTAGATTCAGTGACTAGTCAACAAGTAACTGTGTGGGGCAAAATATCTTGTATAAGAATAACACCTAACATATAGCCATATAAATATCTAGAGCATAAGATCCTATAGCAATGCTTAGTCACTAGCACTATTAACCAGATCATTGTGTTATACAGAATATACAGAATTAAAAACACACACACACAAAATGCTTCCAAGGAGATAGGTAGAAACTGAGTTATTGGAGGAGGGGAAGCTCACAGTCACTTATAAAAACAGCTGTAGTCAATCATCACGTTAAGACCATTCAGGGCAATGGTGTCCAGTCTATGTATCCAGCGTGATTCCATTCTCAGTAAAGCCTTTGATCGATCACCACCCCTCATAGATTTAGGGACATGATTGATTAATATAGTCCTCATCGTGGAGATGGCATGTCCCACTTGTAGGAAATGACAAGCCACAGGTTGATCCGAATTGCCCTTATCAAGGGCCAGCCTTATAGCCGATTTGTGGTTGGCCAACCTCTCTCTGAATATGGTTATCGTTTTCCCCACGTAATAAAGGGAACATGGACAGATAATCACATAAATGACATGATCAGAAGTATAGGTCAATCAATGCCGAATGGTAAATCTTTTGTTGGTATGAGGATGATGGAATGTATTGCCAGACAACATGCCATTGCAGGTCGTACAATTACCGCACATATAACAGCCTTTTTTCTTTTGCGGTAGCCAAGTGCTCTTTTGGTAACTTTGTACTGAATCAGTGTGCACCAACAAGTCTCTAAGGTTCTGCGCCCTCTTATAATCCCGCCAAGGTGGTGGCATCTCGCCAAACGGTAAGCTGGTATCCGTGGATACAATCGGCCAATGTTGTTTTATAACCTCCTGTACTTTATATACTTTATGTGATGCTGGGGTGTAAGTAGTGATATAATTCAAACGTTGTTCAGCAGGCTTCTGTGGTTGATTGCTAATGGATTGCTGGGTCATTGTGTGTGCTTTCTCACATTGTGTCATGATAAGTGGTTCTGGGTACCCTCTATTGATGAACTTCTGTGCCATCGTATCCATCTGTTGTTTCTTGTGAGCCTCCTCAGTGTTGTTGCGTACAACACGCAGGAGCTGAGAGTAACTAACCCCTGTTTTCTGAAATCTAGGGTGAAAACTATTAAAGTGTAGTATGGAATATTTATCAGTAGGTTTGTTATAGAGAGTAGTATATCACTTCAACCCATCTGCTGTCTCACTCTTGTATATCTCAAGATCAAGGAAATGGATTTTATCATTATCTAAATCCATCTTGAACCGTACAGTAGAATTAATGGAATTTAAATGATTCAACCACACATGTAGAGACTCCAAATCACCCTTCCAAACAAGGAATACATCATCTATATACCGTCGATAAAACCTAATAGAGCTCTGTTCTGTAGTCAAAATGTAATCATGTTCATACATGGACACATATATGTTGGCATATGAGGGGGCCATGTTAGACCCCATCGCAGTGCCTAACGTTTGTAGGTAAAAACTATTTTCAAACCAAAAATAATTATTGACAAGGCAGAGCTCCAGTAGATTTAGCAATAATTCTATAGGGGGTCCCATATAGTTAGCATTGGAAGAGAGGATTCTTCTGACCATGTCCATCCCATGTGTATGGGGAATAATGGTATATAAATTAATTACATCCATAGTCACAAGAATGTCAGACAAACCTATGTTAACCACTTGATTAAGTTGATGGATAAGTTCAGATGAATCCCTAAGGTAAGAGACAGTGGATTTGACTACTGGTTGTAAAAAGTAGTCAATGTATTCAGCCAGGGGTTGAAATAATGAACCCCTGGCAGAAACAATCGGAAAACCAGTTGGATTTGACAAACTTTTATGTATCTTAGGAAGCAGGTATAGTATGGGGCTGATGGGATTATCAACTGTCATAAATCTGTGAGTATCTTCATCAATATACCTAGCATTTAGAGCCAATCCTAAGAGTTTGTCAACCTGCAATTTAAATGTGTTGGTAGGGTTGAAGGTAAGCTTATGGTAAGTGAGTCCATCGTCAAGTTGTCATAATGCCTCCAAACGGTATACCGAGTAATCTAACACCACAATGGCTCCACCCTTATCGGCTGACCTAATCACTATTGAGCTGTCCTCAACTAGAGTTTTCAAAGCTCCTCTCTCAGGTGGTGTTAGATTATCATGTTAACTCACTTCAGATGACCAGTCATTACTCAATAAAGGTTTATCCTTTATTCCCACCCCTAAAAGTGACCCATTTGAGTTACAAATAGGTTTACACCGTTTTCAGAGACAACTTAAGTTAAGGGACCATTTTAAAAACAGCCCTGAATATGAGTCAAAACCTTTTAGGGTGGGTAGTACGTTTGAACCACAAAATACACACTCTTCTATTAAGACCTTCACTTGTATGTGTAATGCTGCCATATGTAAACAAGAAACCTCTACAATCAATACATGGGATAATCTAACACCACCTAAGAGAGGAGCTTTGAAAATCAGATCTCTTTCAGCTGTTCTCCATGAATTTGGGTGTCGTTTAGCATATCAGGTTTAGGGGATGGGGTATATAAGGTAGCACTTTGGGATGTGTTGTATGTCTGTGATGTGTGTTTTTTACATGTGACCAAGGCCTCCATGTGAGGCCGAAACGTTATGTTTTGATACATTAAAGGTGATCAGTCAAATCTCTTTATGCTGGCTTAAGTGTTGTGGACAACTGAGGATACACACCGGATCCTGATCCCCAGCCCCTTTTTCCTTTGGATATTTACAGGCCATGCACAGAGTGGTTGCTTTGCTGGTGAGTGCTGATCTCTTTGTACATATATATATATATATATATATATATATATATATATATCATATATAGGAGCATGGATATAAATTTGCAGAATTAATTTTATTTTATTTTTTCAATTTTTTTTTTTTTGCAATTATGTCTCAAACTGAACCTGCCTCTTACATTACCATAGGATTTGAGCTGCCTACAAAGGTATTTAACAATGCTAAGTATGTTTGTTGTAATTAAGCTGATCTAAATTATTCAGCTCAATTATGTGGCTCTTGTTTTAACAAATTTTTAAATATATCTATGAGTACAAATACACACACTGTTATTCCATCTCAGTCTAAATATACATAGCATTACTGTAAGATTTTATTGCTGCAGCTATAGAGAAGACAATGACTGCTATTTTGCCTTCAAATAAATGTAAAAAGGTTTTTGCAACATTTTCCTAAACTTAGTGAATTAAGTTCTGAACTTCAGCATACTGACATATCTTCTACTGATGGGGTCTCCTCTGATTCAGATATAGACAAATCTTCTTTTTTATTTAAGTTAGAACATATTTGTTCTCTCTTAAAGGAAGTTTTGTTTATTTTGGGTATTGAGGAGTCTAAATCTCCTGATGATGATAAAGCTAGTAATTGTCTAAATTCTGTATTTAAGACTACTGTTATTACTTCTGTAGTATTTCCTATTCCTGACGCTATCTCTAATGTGATTGCTAAAGAATGGTCTAAGCCTGGTACCTCTTTTAACCCTTCTTCTAGGTTTAAGAAATTGTATCCTTTACCTGTAGCCAAGAATCCTTTAGATAGGAAGCTTGAATCTTATCCAAGAAGGGCATATTTACATACTGGCTATATTCTTAGACCTGTTATATCTATGGCTGATGTTGCTGCTGCTTCTACTTTCTGGTTGGACAGTTTAGCACAGCAGTTGTTTCCAGATTCTGAATTATCTAACATTATTGTTTTACTTCAACATGCAAATAATTTTATTTGTGAAGCTATATTTGATGTTAGGAAGATCAATGTCAAATGCATGTCTTTAGCCATTCTAACTAGAAGAGCTTTATGGCTTAAATCTTGGAATGCGGACATGGTGTATAAAATTAGATTATTCTCTCTCTCTTTTCAATGTAAAAATCTTTTTGGGATATGGGCGGTATTCAAACTTTTTAGTTAACAAACAAAAGTCAGAGATCTTGAATGTTAGCTTATCAGAAGCTAAATTTCAATCACTATCGAAGATATGCCCATTAAAATTAAAAAAAGATTCTATAAAATACTTAGGAATACACCTAGCCCCCAAACAAAAAACACTCTTTGACAAAAATTATATAAATTTACTGAACAATACTCAACAAGATCTTCAGACATGGGCGAGTAAACCTCTCTCATGGTGGGGTCGAATCCAAGCCCTAAAAATGACCACACTCCCTAGGATTACATATATACTACAGACATTACCTATGCACTTACCCCGTTGGTATCTGAGCCGTCTTCAAAACAGCCTTAATTCCTTTGTGTGGGGGAAAACTAAGCCTAGAGTCAACAGGGACACAATGTATAGGTCAACTACTGATGGAGGGTTAGGACTACCAAAAATTGAAGAGTACTACCTAGCGGTCACATTACAAAGAATACTTGATTGGCACGGGAAACAGGAATGTAGGGCACGTGTTGCATTAGATTCTCACATACTCAAAGCTCCACTGGTATATGCGTTGTGTTGGGTACCTAACAACTTAAGACCACCCCAATGTAGACACCTGGAAATTCACAAACACTTATTTCAGACCTGGGATCAAATCTTATCCTCCAGACCATACATTTCGACTTCTAGATCTCCCCTTTTTCCGATTGTTCTAAATATTGAGATGGTGGGTGGTCTTGATAAAGGGTTTCAGAGGCTCTCTGAATGGGACTATACCATCCCTTTACTAAACTTCACGGAAGCAGGCAAACTACTAGAAAGAGACAAATTAACCAACATAGCACAAGGCAAATACAACAATTGGCTAAAATACGCACAACTACAACACTTCGTTCACACCTCCCCATTCAAAACAGACTTGTTAAGAACACCCACCACATTCGAAACATTGTGCCATAGAGGGATTATACCAAGAGGAACACTTTCGCTCTCCCGTAAACTATTAACCAAAAACACCAGAGACACCCTACCTCCATACTCAGCTAAATGGAATGCAGATATAGGTAATCACGTACCAGAGGATAACTGGGCCAATATATTTAAGTTCATCAAAAAATCCTCAACCTCTCCAGTAATATTAGAGCTCAACTATAAGATTGTAACGAGGTGGTATTTAACCCCGTCAAAACTAAGTAGTATTTACCCAAACCTACCAGATAAATGTTGGCGCTGCGGTAAGAGACATGGTAGCCTACTTCACATGTGGTGGCGATGCCCCAAAGTACGCCCCCTATGGAAAGCGGTAGAGCAACATTTCAGGCAAAGTCTTTCAACTGAATTTATACTAAACCCACAAATAGCATTACTCAATGATCTCCCTAATATACCATGTCGCTTGCGACTTTTAATGCTCCAAATAGGCCTTAACAGCGCGAGAAAATTAATAGCCCGTAATTGGAAGAAACATATAACCATAACTAAGGAAATGTGGCTTGAAGAAGTAGATGAACAATTCACACTGGAACAATACGGTTACCTCTGCCGTAACAAAGTAAACACCCTACTAGATGCCAAATTTCTCTGGCAAGAATCCCTACACACAGCAATTCTCTCAAATACCCCTAGGAATGCCATCCCTCCCCCCTAGTGAATTCAACCAACTATCACCAAACAGAAAGGGTACAAATTTTCTTTGTGACATGAACAGATCATACAACACCTCGATAAACATATAATCTAAGAGCCAGTGACGATCCGGATAAAGACATGCAGATGTAAGTTATTATATTTATTTTATTGATTAGTTTGTTTGTTTACCTGTTCACATGTTATCTAACCTACATGGACTGATTGACCACAGCACATGAGGCAACAACGAAACTCATGAACATACAGCCCTAATTGGCAACACTTGATAATGTAAAATCATTTCTATGCTGATATTTGTTATTGTGAATATTTAAATTTTCAATAAAAAAGAAAAATTAAAAAAAAAAAAAAAAACTATAAAAATCTTTTTGGTTCACAATTTTATTGTATTATATCCACTGTTACTGGTGGTAAGGGAGTTTTCTGCCCCAAGACAAAAAATCTAAGGGTAAATTTAAAGCTCCCAATCGTTTTCGTTCCTTTAGTCAGAATAGAAAACAGAAAACCACTCCTTCCCCTAAGGCCTCTGACTCTAATTGGAGACCATCTCCGAATTGAAATAAATCCAAGCCTTATAAGAAACCAAATCCTGCTCCTAAACCTACATGAAGGTGTGGCCCGCAAGCCAGTCAGACAGAATTGTCCAAAATCAGTGGATTCAGAATATAATTTCTTAGGAGTGTCAAATAGAATTCAAAATAAGACTTCCTTTGGGAAGATTCTTTCTTACCCATGTAACAAAAACAAACAAAAACCCAGTAAAAGCTCAAGTCTTAATGAAATGTGTTTCAGATCTAGAACTTTCAGGGGTAATTGTCCCAGTTCCACAGCAGGAAAAGGATTTGGGGTTTTATTCAAATCTATTCATTGTACCTATGAAGGAAACATCTTTCAGACCAATTTTTCTTAATCGTTTTGTAAGAGTCCCAACAAGATGGTGCTGATAAGGACTATTCTGCCTTTTGTTCAGCAAGGTCACTTCATGTCCACAATAGACTTACAGGACGCTTACCTTCACAATCCGATTCATCCAGATCACTATCGTTTTCTGAGATTCTCTTTTCTAAACAAGCATTACCAATTTGTAGCTCTTCTGTTTGGCCTTGCAACAGCACCAAGAATATTCTTAATAGTTTTAGGTGCCCTTCTATCTGTAATCAGAGAGCAGGGTATTACGGTGTTTCCTTATTTAGATGATATCTTGGTACTAGCTCAATAGATTTCCAGATAGATTCAGTATCCATGACTCTATCCCTAACAGAAAAGAGACATTTGAGATTGGTTTCAGCTTGTCTAAACCTTCAGTCTCTTATCATTCCCTTCAGTGGCTATGTGCATGGAAGTTTCAGGTCTCATTATTGCAGCATCGGACGCAATCCTTTTTGCTTGTTTTCATATGAGACCTCTACAGTTTTGCATGTGACACCAATGGTACAGGGATTATTCTCAGATATCACAACTGATATACTTAAATATCAACTCTCCACTCTCTCTGACTTGGTGGTTAAACCATCACCTTATTATTTAAGGGGCCTCCTTTGTTTGTCCTACCTGGACTGTGATCACAACAGATGCACGTCTTTCAGGTTGGGGAGCTGTTTGGGAGTCTCTGACAGCACAAGGAGTTTGGAATCCTCGAGAGGTGAGGTTACCAATCTATATCTTAGAACTCTGTGCTATTTTCAGAGCTTTTCATGCTTGGCCTCTATTAAAGAGAGAATCATATATTCAGTTTTAAACAGACAATGTCACAATGTCAATCATCAAGGGGGACTTGCAGTCCCCTAGCAATAAAAGAAGTATCTTTCTTGGGCGGAATCCAATTCTTGACTAATCACTGCGATTCATATACCAGGTGTAGACAATTTGGGAGCGGATTATCTCAGCCATCAGATTCTACATCCGGGGAGTGGTCTCTCCATCCAGATGTGTTCTATCAGATTGTGCAGATGGGGGTCCTCAAGACATAGATCTGATGGTCTCTCGTCTAAACAAGAAACTTCCCAGATACCTCTCCAGGTCCAGGGATTGATGAATGCTCTAGCAGTTCCATTTCTTTACCAACCTGCTTACATTTTTTCACCTCTGGGAGTGATCCCAAAGATCACAATGGAACAATCGTATGTGTTTCTGATAGCACCAGCATGGCCTCACAGGTTCTGGTATGCGGGACCTTGTCCAAATGTCCAGTTGCCAGCCTTGGTCATTTCCTATAAGACCAGACCTTCTGTCTCAAGGCCCAGTTTTCCATCAGGATCTCAAATCTCTAAATTTGAAGGCACATGGAAATTGAATGCTTAGTTCTTAGTCGTAGAGGTTTCTCTGACTCTATGATACAGACTCGTTAATCTGTTTCAAGGAAGATTTATCATAGGGTTTGGAAAACCTATATTTCATGGTGTTCCACTTAATATTGTTCTTGGCATTGGATAAGGTTTGTCTGCAAATACTTTGAAAGGACAAATCTCTGCTCTTTCTGTCTTATTTCATAGAAAGATTGCTAAGCTTCCTGATATTCACTGTTTTGTTCAGGCTTTGATTCGTATCAAGCCTGTTATTAAATCAATTTCTCCTCCTTGGAGTCTCAATTTGGTTTTAAAGATTTAGCAGGCTCCTCCTTTTGAGCCTATGCATTCTTTGGATATTAAACTTCTTTCTTGGAAAGTGTTTTTCTTTTGGCTATCTCTTCTGCAAGAAGAGTTTCTGAATTGTCTGCTCTCTCTTGCAAGTCTCCTTATCTGATTTACCATCAAGATAAAGCTGTTTTGTGGACTTCGTTTAATTTTTTGCCTAAGGTTGTGAATTCTAACTACATCAATAGGTAAATTATTGTTCCTTCCTTGTGTTCTAATCCTAAGAGTTCTCTTGAAAGGTCTTTACTTTCTTTGGATGTGGTAAGAGCTTTGAAATATTATTTTGAAGCTACTAAAGATTTCAAAAAGACTTCTAGTCTATTTGTTATTTTCTTCTGGCTCCAGGAAAGGTCAGAAAGACTCTGCCATTTCCTTGGCATCTTGGCAGTCTCCACCTCAGTGTATTACAGCTCATTCTACTAGATCAGTCGCCACATCTTGGGCTTTCAAGAATGAAGCTTCAGTTGATAAAATTTGCAAACCAGCAACTTGGTCTTCTTTGCATACATTTACTAAATTTTACCATTTTGATGTGTTTGCTTCAGAAGCAACCTTTGGTAGAAAGGTTCTTCAGGCAGCTGTCTCAGTTTGATTATAGTGCCTATGATTTGATTTGATTTTTTTTTTTTTTTTAAGAAAACGTAATCATTTTTTTGGATTTTATTTATCAGCGAAAATAGCTGTTTTTATTTTATCCCTCCCTCTCTATTGACTCGTGGACTTCCACATTTTGGGTATTATATCCCATACGCCACTAGCTCATGGACTCATTGCCACTTACATGAAAGAAAACATAATTTATGTAAGAACTTACCTGATAAATTAATTTCTTTCATAGTGGCAAGAGTCCATGAGACCCACCCAATTTGTTGGGGGTTATGATTTTTTTATATATATAAAGCACTTTATCCTTTTCCTCTTTTTTATGGTTTTTACTTCTTTTACACCTCACTAACTTGGCTATACGTTAAAGGGACAGTCTACCATAGAATTGTTATTGTTTTAAAAGATAGATAATCCCTTTATTACCCATTCCCCAGTTTTGCTCAACCAACACTGTTATATTAATACACTTTTTACCTCTGTGATTATTTTGTATCTAGGAACCTTCTTCCAGCCCCCTGATCACATGACTGTGACTGTTTATTATCTATTGTCTTAAATTTAGCATTGTTTTGTGCTAAATCTTAAATAACCCCCTGTGCCTGAACACAGTGTTATCTATATGGCCCACGTGTACTTTCTGTCTCTTTGTGTTGAAAAGAGATTTAAAAAGCATGTGATAAGAGGCAGCCCCCAAAGGCTTAGAAATTAGCATATGAGCCTACCTATGTTTAGTTTAAACTAAGAATACCAAGAGAAAAAAGCAAATTTGATGATAAAAGTAAATTGGAAAGTTGATTAAAATTAAAAGTCCTATCTGAATAATGAAAGTTTAATTTATACTAGACTGTCCCTTTTTTTTTTTTTTTTTTTTTTTAAATAAGTTTTTTATTGAGGTTTTCATAAAATACAATTGTGAACTAGTGTACAACAAATACAATTAATGGCATATCGTTGAGAATTACAATGCAAGGATATCATAACAATAAGAAACTTTTAAAACCATAGGGAATTTGTAGTACATATGAGAATATGAACCTCTTTTTATCCATTATGTTGCCCTCCACTACTGCCAATGGGTAATTATCAACTCAGTAGAGTGTGAATACTGTAGCGAGGGGATGCTTTCTTATATGTGCGTAATATGATGGACTATACTTGTTGCGGTGAATTGAAAAGAAACTGAAATTTAACATGGGAAAAGAAAAGATGATAAATTAACTTGCAGGGCTGGAGAGGGAAAACAGAGTCAATAATGAGGTGTACCGCAAGACTTGCGAATGAAAAATGTAAGGGAGGTGCGGCATAGGCAAGATAAGCCGCCTTTTTAACTCTCCTTGCTAAGGAGGTACATTATATGTAGGGGGGGGGGAGGTGATAGTACAAATAGCGTAGTGCACACAATACCTTAAAGTCAGGCAGAATATCTAGGTGGAAGATCCTGCAGGCAAATCTGTTGCTAGGGTGTACATGGAGTTGAGTCAATTGTGTGGCAAATCATTGTTATACCTGACACAGGAGGGTCTAAAGCTCTAAAATAAAAGATCCAATATGAATTATGGGTTATGAGGCTCAACTGTAGTAGCATGAGGAAAGGAGTTATATACGATGGCAAGAGTGTGGGTCCAGCTCACAATAAAATAACATACTGAATGCTGGAAGAGAGTGTGACATCTCATAAGGCAGGGATGGTCAGGATTACAAGTAGAGAAATATAGTTAGTATGGTAATGGAATATGTAAATGGAAATGGGCAGATTACGACATAGGCAAGATAAGTCGTGTTTTTAAGTCTTCTAAATAGGGGGTGCATTATTAAGTTATTTTTGCTAATAACAGCAGTAATAATAAGAGGGGGTGGGGGGGAGAGGTGGAAGTTTGAATATAGTAATCAGTATATATATAGGGGGCAGGTATCATAATGGGCAGTATGTAATAAATGGCTATAATGAGAGTGCTGAATGGAAGATGATTGTATATGAGGGTAGCAACCTGTCGTATAGCTTATAAGTGTAGATTGGGGCTGGCGTCATTCTAATATGAGGAGGAAAAGAGAGCCCTGCTGCCTCGGCCGCGGCAGCCTGACCTCTATTTGATAAAATTATAAGCATAGCCCAAAGGCACATCAAAGCAGAAAGACAAGATAATTAGGTCATGTAGGTGTATAGGGATCATTTGAGATGTAAAAATGATTGTGTATTCAAATGTATACCCTACACTAAATATTTCACATTAGTGTAATATACAAGAAAAGAAAAAGCTAAGTGCATATAACTATTTGTGACATGGTTATCTCAGCTTCCTACAGACCTAGAAACTTGAAGGGTACCTCTACTGTTCCAGTAACCTAAGAATCATATAGTATATGCATAGCCCACAGCTGGTCTAAATCAAAAGAAATTTAACGATCACTAGTGTGAAACTTGAACAAATGTTAACATTGGGAACCTTAAAATGACAATATTAAATTATAAACAGCATCATTAAACTAAGATTGTAGAGGCATAATACAAATGTAAGATGAAACAATCAGCCATGATGGCGTTATCTTAAGATAGTCCAGGGGGCAAGATGCACATAAATCAATAACGCAGCAGCTCAAAGTAGTATGCTAAGAGACCTTAAAACATTAGTAGAATAGTAACAACATACTCGCTGTAGACATTTTAGGTATAAGTCCATGAATCCAGCTAAGCTATATGTGGCAGCAGAGCTAGGTATGGTAATCAACATAAATCCTTTAGATCCTATATAATTTTGCAAATGAAATAAACAATCCTCATCCGTAAAGCTTTGTACGCATGAAACAGCTAGACACAGCTGAAAAACTAGTGTCCAGAACTTTGTATAAGTAGAGAGGAAAAGTGAGTGTATTATATGCTGTATGCATTATAAGTAAAGGTAATATGGTGATTTAGTAGCCTGTATGCGATACCTGTCCACAGGGAAATTACAGTCTCAAACAGAATCAAACTTTCCTCAGCGCTGCATTGAGAAAAGAAGAAAAAGGCTTCCACTATCCAATACCATGCCTGGAGTCAGCCCGTCCAAAGAGTGGTAAGTAATAACAACGCATCAAATGCCAAGAAGACAAGTAGCCAAACTCACTTAAGCTCTGCATCGCAAAACGGCCGCCATCAAGGGAAACCGCATGAGTAAGACCCATCAGCTCTGGATAAATCACGTCTCTGTGTGGCTGACCATTGCGGTGGCTGGGGCTAGGCCGTTGGGTGGATGACGGTACAGACATCGGGGCACAAAAAAGAGCATGTACGTTCGTTGCCTTTGTAGCGCGATAAGCGCTGTACACCTCTGGGGTCTTGTAACTGTTGTCATAATTCTTAGAAGAGATCTCTAGTGGCCTGCTCTCCGCTTGTCTGTGTCGCAGCGCCGAGTCAAGCGCTATGTGTGCGGACGTACTAACAGGATGAGTAGCCTCTGGGGGCGTTGCGTGTCCAGCCACGGGTGTCTTGTTTATAGCAGCGTTCCAGAACAGGTAATCCACAGCATACTCACACTCCTCCACTAAACTGTTGCAATGAGGGGGTAGAGGACGCCGGGGCCCCAAAGCGTCGTACCTTGCCGGGGTAGCCATGTGATTGGGTGAATGAGCAGCATGGTCCGTAGGGGTGCTTTCAATCCTCTTGGATGACAAAAAGGACAGTTGTTCAAATACACTATAGCACCCATCAAGAAAGGTGTATATGCCACTCATAATTTGCTCCGCAGTTTGCATAATTGGAGTGAGCGGAGGGCGCTTGGCTTAGGAATAATGTTGGGCCCAAGATGGCCGATTTCAGAGTTGCCACAATCTAAGTGTCCCAAAGTCGCAAAATGTTGTCAATTTCGCGGAGCTCACAGTAGAATTAGGTTCCCAAGGCACTTATGCCGGCCAGTATTATAAAAGGATTCAATTGATAAGCTAGAACAGTCCTTAAAATTGCATTGTATACATATTATAGCAGGAGCAGTTGAAATGTGTGACTGGATAGCTTCCCTAGACTGTCCCTTTAAACTGAGGTATGAGTGAGGTGTATTTATAGGCATTGAAGGTTTGGGAAACTTTGCCCCCTCCTAGTAGCAATGTATATCCCATACGTCACTAGCTTATGGATTCTTGCCACTATGAAAGAAATGAATTTATCAGGTAGGTTCTTACATAAATAACATTTTTTGCAAACCTGGAGTTGTATTCCATCATCTTTTCTTGATTTTTTTTTTTTTTAGGTTTTTGAGTTTGATGCCATTTTAAAGAGACGTTAAAAAAGATTAATAACATAAGTAAATTGGAAAGTTGTTTAATATTGCATGCTCTATCTGAATCATGAAAGAAAAAAAAAATGGATTTTATATCCCTTTAAAGGGATACTGAACCCAAATTTTTTTCTTTCATGGTTCAGATAGAACATGCAATTTTAAGCAACTTTCTAATTTACTTCTATTATCAATTTTTCTTCGTTCTCTTGCTATCTTTATTTGAAAAAGAAGGTATCTACGCTAAGGAGCCAGCACATTTTTGGTTCAGACCATGGAAAGCACTTTTTTTATTGGTACTGTCCAATCAGCAAGGACAACCCAGGTTGTTCACCAAAAATGGGCCAGCATCTAAACTTACATTCTTCCTTTTCAAATAAACAAACCAAGAGAATGAAGAAAATTTTATAATAAGAGCTAATTAGAAAGTTGCTTAAAATTGCATGCTCTATCTGAATCACAAAAGAAAAAAAATGGGTTCAGTGTCCCTTTAACTCATCTGCCACCTCTGAGGTGGCAGACAGCAATCATCCCAATCAGATATGATCGGGATGATGGACACCCCCTGCTAGCGGCCGATTGGCCAAGAATGTGCATGGGGCGACATTGAATAAGCATTTCACCGCAAATGCTTGTGCAATGATAAATGCCGACAGCATATGCTGTCAGCATTTATCGATGTTGGGCGGACATGATCCGCTACAGCAGAACATGTCCGCCCGACATTTGATAAATCTACCCCTTAGTATTGAGCTGATGTGTGAGTGCCGTCTCACTCTTCTAAATAGTGTTACAAGATATTTATTGTCATTGAAAATATATGTCAAATTGTAGATAATGGGAGGCTAAAAATGTTTAATAATCATGAAATAATTACAGCATTCATGAAAAAAGTGTGAACAAAAATGTAATACATTTTTGATAATGCATTTAGATATATGGTTAAAAAATATCTGAGTTGCAGGAGTGTACAAAAATATTTATTAGTACAGCTCTTTAAATACATGTCGATGTTTCGGCTTGATATACAAGCCTTTTTCAAGATCTGCTTTCATTCATATGAGTGAAATGTAGGTCTTGAAAAGACTTGTATATCAAGCCGAAACATCAACATATATTAAAAAAAATAAGCTCGTACTAATAAATATTTGTACATGTGTTCCACGATTAAGATTTTTTTTTATATTTTAGTTTGCACCCCTCTCACATTAAAAATCTGCAGTGAGCAGCTTAAAGGGACATTCCAGCCAAAATTGGAATCCACATGGATGCATTTCAGTTTTGAACAGAAGCATTCTTGTAATATACATGTATTAGCAAAAATGCTTCTAATAAAAGCTATAGCTGTGTCAAAAGTGTATTTAAGTATGCACCGTGCACCAGCATTTTAAACACATTACTTGCTCAGAGAACCTAAGTTGCTTGTACCATCTGGTAATGACTCAACTTGTTAATTGCAGACATGATACAAGCCCCACTGGGGCTCTGAGCAGCTGTAGTATTTAAAATGCTGAGAATATCTAACTATGTTTCACATGCACGTGCAGAGAAAATGCTAACACTTAAGCAGTGATAACTTTTACTAGAATCATTTTTGCCAATACATTTATATTGCAAATATGTTTCTATTCAAATTATTAAGTATTTTAATTTTGACCGGAATGTCCCTTTAAACTTTAATAGCTATGTGTTTGTTAGATAGATATACTGTATAGTTATCTTATGTTTTAAAAAAAATACTTTTATAAATAAAAATGGTTATTATATAAAATTTTAAATTTTATTTCTGAACCTATACCAGTACTTCACTACGCATTTGGTAAAAACATAAGTATAGGTCAGCGGTTCCCAACCTTTTTTCTCTCCCGTACCCCTTGATTAGGCTTTTCATGTATGAGTACCCCTCTCTTTATTACCCCCACCCATCCCTCAAAAAAGATATATCTCATATATAAATATAAATATAATTATTGCAGATGGGAATGGATTCTCTTTCATTGTAAATTTTACATTTAGAAATAATTTAAAGGGACATAAAACCCAACATTTTTCTTTCATGATCCAGATAGAGAATATAATTTTAAATAACATTCCAATTTACCTCTATTATCTAATTTGTTTCTTTCTTTAGATATCCTTTGTTGAAGAAATAGCAATGCACATGGGTCAGCCAATCACATGAGGCATCTATGTGCAGCCACCAATCAGCAGCTACTGAGCTTATCTAGATATGCTTTTCAGGAAAGATTATCAATAGAATTAAGCAAATTAGATAATAGAAGTAAATTAGAAAGTTGTTTTAAATTGTATTCTCTATCTGAATCATGAAAGAAATATTTTGGGTTTAATGTCCCTTTAAGGACTGAAATGTAGTAAAACAACAAAAGGGAAAGAGGCGCCACATGTGTAGATCAATCACATCAATTAAAAACAGACGAACTGGAGATACAAGGTACTCACAAATTGTGAAGGCACTCTCTTGTGCCAATAGATGCAGGCTGTTTTTTTTTTTGCAGAACACCAGCTGGTTGGGCTCAGGCAAATCTTGAAGTCTCCAGGGAACAGAGGTACTGGAACACTGGAACCATGGATCTGTAGCAAGTGCTGTGAGGGAGTAGGGCAATGAAGCCCCTTGGTAGCGTATAGGAGTATAATAAACACTGTATGCAATGAGTGTAACTTAAAAAAAGTTTATGAAAAGGTATGTAACAATACCGTGAATAAAAACAACTCCTGCTAAGTATTTAAATCTCTACAGTGAGATTAATAGCAATAATGCAACGCGTTTCACGGGATAACCCGTTTCCTCAAGCATATAAAACTCATGTCATAAACTGCCCTTTAAATAGAGCTATGCTACCAAACAAATAGTCCCTCCCCTTTCAATTACAATGTTAACCAATGATATCTCATCATCTCAAACACACCCCATTGTCACTCATAGTGTTTCTAAATCGGAATAATGTTGAAAATAAATCTTCCAATTATAATTCCCTAATAGTAAATGATAATATGTAAGTGTGTGGTCATGTGAACATATACATGTAAATTGTATAGATCGACAGATATATATATACTCATCTCCCAAACAAAAGAAAAGTGAAGTAACCACTACCGCATTTGAATCTGCAATCCTTGCTCTCTGTTACTTAAAATCGAGAGTACTAGCACTTTGAGACCATCACACATATAATGTTAATAGTGGAGACAAACTTATGATAGCTTCAGCATTGCTAACAAAAAACAATTTGTATATTTCTTCCGCAAGAGGGATCCAGCGACGTCCAAAATGGGGTGGAATCCTAACTAGTGCCGAATGTGATTTGGATGAGTGGGATCAGAAGCCGATTGGCTCACACCCAGTGACGTGTCCAAACCCAATGTGGATATTATATCAATGGGAATGTACCGTCACTAATAAATGGCAACTAACAATGTATCTCTAGTGTGAGTGCACAGCAAACAAGCCCATAAGGTCAAGGACAGATAAGACTACATATGATTAGACAACTAGAAAAAAAGAGCAATAGTGCCGTGACCAGTGACCTATCCCTACCTAATACTAATACCATAACAAATGAACATGGGCTCTTAAATAAGCTACAGAACAATAAGTTATAAGCTCAAAATATGTTAGATGGAAGCAGATATGGATAAGGACAATCCTAAGTGCTACAATAATTTTGTGCGCAGTAGCGCATAGCTCGACACTTGTAACAGAAGGGGCAATTAATCTATGGGTGAATTTCCGAAAACCATATTAATACTTATAGCAGCTAGAAGAGAAAGATAAACAAATGTGTAATATTATTTAGTGTGATCAGTATTCAACTATATAATAAATAATGTGATAAGTGTTCAACTAAAGTGTCACAGTCTAAATGTATAAACCTGTGTATAATCAATGTGTGAAAAATAATGGACCTCTCTAGGTACATACAGTATAACATTACAAACACATGGAATGCATAGTGTGTGTGTATTGTGATATACTAATGTCAATACATGTGAACTATAACGAGGATCAATACCACAAGGAACAATCCTGTCCTAAGCGTGAGTGAACTATATATGATAAATGAATATTACTCTGTTGATTGAGGATAATAATAATAATATAATGATATGAGTGTATAGTGACAATGTGATGTGGAGATTCCGGTGTACATATAGTAAGATAAAATAAATACCTACAATGTGAAAACAAATGAACATAGAAACCTGTAATATAAAAACTAAAATAAACCATATAGCCTAATAAGAGCATGATTAATAATATCAGTGCTAACCAATACCAAAAATACATAGAAATAAATTAAAATAAAATAAATTGGCTGCTTGAACCCCAAAAATATAAAAAAGATATATTAGACAAACACTGCTGAGTCTATTACTTCATTGAGGCCTAATGGAAACAAGGTGGGAAATTTGTAAATCCAAAAGGTTTCTCTCTGTCTGAGCTTAGTAAACCTATTAAACTGGCGACTCGGGGGGATACTTTCAGGAGGAGTAATTTTGATGTTACATCTCCCCGGAGTGTGCTCATGGCAAATATGTCTAGACACACTGTGTTTCAGGGATTTAGATGTAACATTTCTGAGGTGCTCACTTCATCTAACTCTAACTTTCCTGCACGTTCTACCAATATACTGCAACCCACATACGCATGTGAGTGCATAAATGACATACATGGAGTCACAAGATATTCTGTTTTGAATGGGGAAACATTCGCCTGGGGTGTGAGAAGTTAGACTCACTTGGCCATGAGTAACAAATGTACACATGTAACATCATTTCTTACCACACCTATAAACACCTCTCCTATCAGGTGCTTTTGGAAGAGACACATTTTGCTTTGTATTGTTTTTTCTACCCCTCTTAGACATCACCACTTTACTGGGTGCCAATTTCTGTTTAAGTGTGGGTGCTCTCCTATATACTAATTTTGATAATATTTTCTTTAAAACAGGGTCTTTCATTAAAATAAAGAGATACACTAAGCGCCTGCTGAATACAGACCTCTGGCTTTGATGTCTTGACACCTAGTTGTCAACTATAAAATAAGCGAACAGTCAGAAATATACCAAAGCGCCACCCTGGCGGAGGCTGGGTCTGAGTGGAACTATGTATAGAGTGCCACAAATAACAATGAAATAAAATTACGATTTATTTAGCAAGTGGTTAAAAACAGTACATAAATATATAACATGGATCCATGAAATTAACAATACTAATAAAACATGATCATAAAATATTATAAAATGAGAATAAAATACTAGCATGTATTATATAAACAAATAATCTTGATGAATAGAGTGTCAGTTTGGCAAATAATGAGCAGTCACAGATGATGAAAAAAATGAAAGCTCACAACATATATTTCAATTAAAGCTCACAACATATATTTCAATTATGTGCTTAACAGAGGGTTCACAGGCGAACTGTGATGATACAAAGGTGGATTTCAATTGGCTATCAAAATTCTAAACATATGATTAATGATAGGTAGTAGACACGGATATGTTCCAAACTTGGTGTCTGTATAAATGTTACAATAATAAATTGATCCAGGTGTATATACAATGAAGCGATCACAGACGGTGGAACAAATGAAGGCTCACAACATATACTTCAATTATGTGCTTAATATATGAGTCACAGACTGCGATTATACAAATAGTTGGTTTCAATTGGCTATCGAGTAACTAGACATATGCTCAAAGGTGGAGCGAAAAAATTAACAATAGACACGGTTAAATTCCAAACTTGGTGTCTGTATGAATGTGACTATGTGAAAGTGATCCAAGCGCATAAACAATAAAAATGGTATATGCAAACTTTGTGAAAACTTGGTGCACTATCTCAAAAGCAAAGTAAAAAATCCAAAATAGCACTACTAAAAACAGTGAGAAGAAAAAAAAGGTTGTGAAGCCAGGGGTGATAGACTGTGTCTTAAACAAAAAAGTGTCTTTAACAAGAAATGTCTAAACAAAAAAATGTATAAGCAAAGTCCAAAAGTGAGGTGAGGCTAACTTGAAATAAACGAAAAAGTACTTAAGTATCCCAACTTCAGTGTTGTGTGTCAATAACTGCTCCCATATTCAGTGTATAAGTGTTATGTGATCTTCTTAGACGAAGAAATAATTTCAACCGTTGGTTCTGAATAGTCCTTCTGCCAAAGGAAAAAGTGTATAATAGTGTAGATTGTTTTCAAAAAGTATAAATATCAGAATTATCCTTACCAGTCAACGCGTTTCGGTCTCACAGTGACCTTTATCAAGACTCGAGTTTTCATTAAAATAGGCCGGTGTTTCTTTAGCACTTTAGTGACTGCTTTGTGATTAGAATTGTACTGAGTCACAAACAGTGGTTGTCTCTTTATGTCTATATTGCTCTCCTTTTGATTAATTTTGGAAGAGGTCAATAATTGTTCTCTGTCTAAACCCCTTGCTCTGTCACATCCCTTTAGGATGAGATCCAAGGGATAACCCTTCTCCAAAAATCTTGAAGTGAGAATATCAGATTGTTTATTAAATTGCTCAACTGTGCTGCATTTGTTACTCATGGCCAAGTGAGTCTAACTTCTCACACCACAGGCGAGTGTTTCCCCATTCAAAACAGAATGTCTTGTGACTCCATATATGTCATTTATGCACTCACATGCGTATGTGGGTTGCAGTATATTGGTAGAACGTGCAGGAAAGTTAAAGTTAGATGGAGTGATCACCTCAGAAATGTTACATCTAAATCCCTGAAACACAGTGTGTCTAGACATATTTGCCATGAGCACACTCCATGGAGATGTAACATCAAAATTACTCCTCTGGAAAGTATCCCCCCGAGTCGCCAGTTTAATAGGTTTACTAAGCTCAGACAGAGAGAAACCTTTTGGATTTACAAATTTCCCACCTTGTTTCCATTAGGCCTCAATGAAGTAATAGACTCAGCAGTGTTTGTCTAATATATCTTTTTTTATGTTTTTGGGGTTCAAACAGCCAATTTATTTTATTTTCATTTATTTCTTTTTTTTTTACTCCTTTATTTACATTACCAACATTCCAGTACATTCCACCTTAATATACCACGCAGGGTCTGGTGAACAATAGTATCAAGAAAAATAAATACAAAAAAAGGAACGGCAAATTCAACAGAGTATCTCTTGTCATACAATGATCAAACAAAACAATAATGACATAACCCAGCATCAAATTTTGTTCAGGATGTTGGAATTGTTTTCTATCTTTGTCCCAAGCCCCAACCTCCCACCATAACCCACATTTATCCAGGGAAAGGGGAAACAAACAAACAAACAACAACAACAAAAAAAAAACAAAAAAAAACCCCAATGCTACTAAGTCAATAAAAGAATAGGATGACAGGAATGGAGTAAGGATACTTTTTTGTATAGTTAATGTGTAAGATTTAATACTAGGAAGCCATCTCGATAAAAAAATTTTTTTTTTTTTCTGTAGCATTTTGCAAGTGAAATGATTCATATATAATTTGATTTTGAATCAGTTTCAAAATTTGTGAAAAGCTGGGAGCTGTGGTGGATTTCCATTCCCTCACAATTTGGTATCTAGTCGCAAGAATAATGATATTCAAGGTATTTACTTGAAAACTTCTATTAGTAGAATTGATTAACCACACTATCTCATTAACTGATAGAGTGATTGCTGTCTTATAATGTACATTAAACCAATATTCTATCTTTCGCCATAATTGTAAAATTCTTGGACAAAACCAGAACATATGTAAAGTGTAAGTTTTCCTACAACGAGGAAAAGTCCCATCATTTGCAGGAAATAATTTGGTCAACCGTGCAGGGGATAAATAATAATTATTAATTAATTTTAAATGTGATTCTCTCCAGCTCCTGGGAATTACACATTTTTTTAAGTTTAACATAGTTTGTTTAATTTTTCCCGACTCTAATAAAGGAAAGCTAGGCAGCCACCTTAAAGTTAACTTATTTACAATAATTTGAGCTTGTTTCGAGAGCATAATATCATATAGAAGGGAAATAGAAGGATTGCCTGACACAAATTTTTGTATACATAAGTTAAGATCCGACCACGCAGCAATCTCATCCACTCCCCATTTTCTAGAATTGATAAAGTGGCGTGCTTGTAGGTACGCAAAAAAATTAGATTTGGGTAACTGATAGTTATGGGATAAAATTTCAAATGAAATTATCTGGCCCTCTTGTGTAAAGATCTGAGAAAAACATTTGAGCTCTTTTTCTGCCCATCTTATAAATTCTATTTGATCACATCCAGGAGTGAATTGTGGATTTCCGATCATTGGCAAAAAAAGAGAAAATGTAAAATCTATACCAAGTGTTGTACAACATTTCTGCCATGCTATAATTATGTTCCTTATTGAGATTAACGCCGATACTTTACCTGGTAATAACTGAATTGGACAGTGTAGTATTGCCTTGAGCGTATACGGGGAGACCAGATAAGTCTCCATCTCAAGTGAAGAAACTAATTCAGTTTCTGCGATCCAATCTATAGCTATCTTTATTAAACAAGCCCAATTATAAAACTTAAAATTGGGAAACGGGGACTTCCGGGCGGCGGCCATCTTACTGGTCGCACTGAGCTTCAGCTCCTCAAGTTTTCTTTGCTATTTCTCATTTCTGCAAAGTATCTTTTGTGATATCCTGCTTAACACAGTGGAGAAGCTTGGCTGACGACGTCTAAATCTGAGATATAGGGTTTTAGATTGTGGAGTGGTTTATTCACCCTCAGTACCGGACTATCTATGTGAGGCCTTCCCCTAAACTTGAAGCCTCAGTTCCGTCCCCAAAACTCGCTGTGCTTGAACGCGCAGTTCTCACTCTAAAGGGCATCTTACTCTTTGAATTGCAATCTTCCAAGAAGCTGCTCCCTATTGCACACTGCCCTTACTACTCAGAGTGCTAAATACGTTGTCTGACACCTCCTGTACACGCTTGCTATGGAGTCTTCTACAGTTATTCTTGAGGAACTACGCTGCCTGTTAGATGGCTACCTAATCGCAATAGAAGTTGCACTGAGCAGAGAACCTAATGATAGCAGTGGCTGTACTTTAGACCATCCTACTCCAACAGAATCACCCTCACTACAGCAGGGAAGCGTGGTGCTTCGGTGCCCCAGTGCCCCCTACTCACCTATGTAGGACCCATGTCAGAGGCTGTTTCAGTGAAGCCAGAGGTGGAGTGTGGAGAGGCTGCAGCCGAAAGCATGGAGAGTGTAGCTGGCCTCCATATAATCCTAACAGATGCCAAAAGCTCCCAATATGAGGGCCACCCCCACTTCAAGTTGACTCCGGACGAGTTATCACCCAGACCTACCAAATTTCCTGCTGAAGTTCCTCTCCAGGAGATTGGACTCGCAGCGCCTCAAACGTTATTCCTGTTGAGATCTAATTATGCACAGCCTGGATGTCATCGTGACACAGTCCCTTTCCCAGCACGGCATCTGGCCATCGTGGTTCGTCAGTCAGTCAGACCTCCAGAAGACTCGAATCGCGGAGCATCAGAGTATGACAAGCCCGAGGGCAACCTGAGCCAGCTTTTTGATCCCGGAGGATTAGATCTGGTAGTGGAGTTGACAGATGGACCGTCAGCTTTGGGCAACATGAGAACCGCCACTTGCCAGCCTTTTACCCCGGGTGGCTTAGCTGCATGCTGTCACCGGCAGCCCTATCCAGTACGGCAATGATCACCTCACCTGATTCATTCAAGAGTTCACGGGACGCTCTGAATCTCAGGTCTGTTGCGGGGTAAAAATCCCCTATAAACTGAGGCGATTAAATGTTTGCATAGCCATGTCGCCACTCGCTATGTTTTTTTGTTAGACCTACCTGGGACTTGGTCACATAAGTGGACTACGGTTAGTAATGTTATCAGCTGAGAATGTTAAAAGGTAGTCTGCTGCCCATGTCCTGTTGAGCGCATTATTGCATGGTTATTGCTGTTACCTTATCAGGTTTTTCCCACCCTAGGATATAACACTATCAATTCTTAAAATATATATAGTACAGGCACTGAAACAATGCAATAGTCTCTCTAAATAATGTATATGTTAACTGTTTAATGCCATAAATAGAGGCACCCTGGGCCTCAAACTTTAGAGTCCCTTTGATCCCGCGTGGGCCTGGGTGTCGGTCCTTGTCCTGTAGACTGCGGCCAAGCTTATAGAATGGACTAGGCAATGTGTTAAAAAATTTCTGAGCAACCCTGTGAGCTAGCTTTGTATGATTGATGCACTGTCTCCTCTTTGAAGAATTTTTCCCTGGGCTCCTTCTGGAGCATATATAAGATATAGTCTGCGGTTTTATTTCTCGGGTCCAAGAGTGGCCGATATTATTATTTTTCTACCCTCCCCCCAAAGACCCCCACCGTGTTTTAAAGCTATTTCAGGGTGTCCAAGAGAGGCCCTATATATTTCCGGGGGTGAACACTTTAGCTCTTATTCCATCACATATTAAGGGGACACACCTTCATAGAAAATATGAGGTTAATTTTGTTTTTGTTTTTTTCTTCTATATGCATTCTTTGACAATGTTTGTATTCCTATTTTGACATGTCTGTAGCCGGAGATTTTGTTTAACTCTTATTGAATTTGCATGTCATTTGTATTATCGCCTGATTGTCTTATTATGTATTAAACCTCAATAAAAATTATTAAATAAAAAAAAAAATTGGGAAACGACAGGCCTACAGCCTCAAATTTTTGCATTAGTCTATCAAGAGAAATGCGCGCTTTCTTTTTATCCCAGATGAACTTAGAACAACAGGAGTATAATTTCCGGAGATCTTTACTAAGAAAGAAAGGAAGATTCTGAAGGGGATAAAGCAACCGAGGAAAGATAATTGTCTTAACCAAGTTAACACGAGCAGTAATAGATAAACGAAATGACATCCACAATTCAAGATCAGTTTCGATTTTTTGAATGAGAGGTAAAAAGTTGTGCCGGTACCAATTTTTTGGATTATTATGTAGAACAATACCTAAATAGGTAATTTCTTCCACCAATTTGAATGAGTGATCTTGAAAACTAGTTCTTAACTTGTTTATCCACATAAGCTCGCTTTTATTAAAGTTAACTTTATAACCAGCAAATGAACTGAACTCCTCTAAACACTGTAATGTTGCCGGTATTGAATAAGAAGAGCCTTTTAAAAACAGCAATAAATCGTCTGCATACAACAAGGTTTTTAATGTATATGGGCCCACATTAATTCCTCTAAGCAGTGATCTCAACCGAATCGCCAAAGGTTCCAGTGCAAGGTTGAACAGCAGAGGTGACAATGGACACCCCTGCCTCGTTCCCCGCTCTAGAATAATTTTTTGGGAGAGACAACCGTTAACTACAAGAAAGGAAATTGGCTTTGAATACATTTTTGGGATAAAGTGGACAAATTGATTCTTAAAGCCAAAATTCTCTAATACTTTAAACAAATGCTCCCACACAATAGCATCAAATGCCTTTTCGGCATTGAGCGAGAGAATGGCATAGTCATCTGTAAAAGTTTTTCCCCCTTCCTTTTGTTTCAAGAAATAGAAATAGTCCAGAAAAGTCACTATTTTACTAATGTTTTTTGTTGAGGACCTTGCTTTAATAAAACCGGTCTGATCGGGGTGAATGAGATTACCCAAAAATGAAGATAGCCTATCTGCTAAAATGGCCATTAAGATTTTATAATCTGTGTTGAGAACTGATATGGGCCTATAGGAGGCCGGGTCTTGTGGATTTTTCCCTTTCTTAAGGATTAATGTGATGTTAGCAGCAGAGAAATAGGAAGAGATAGCATTATCTGAATGGAAATAGCTATTAAACAATTTTTCTAAAGTTGGAATAATTTCTGGTGCTAACATCCTGTAAAATTCCACTGGAAGACAATCCGGCCCTGGGGCTTTATTTAACCGCATCTTAGAGATCATTTTATCAATTTCCCCTGCTGTAATTGGAGCATTAAGTAATCTCAACTCGTCCTCTTGGATTTGGGGTAACCGTGTTTTGGACCAGAATCTTTCTTGATTATATTTATTAATAGTCTGCGTGGAATATAGTTTCTGAAAATAGGAGAAGAGCACTCTATTAATTTCTGTGGTATCTGTATAAGAAATATCATTCTCTTTGATGACTGGGATATAATTCTTCTTCTTCCTGTTCTTTACTAATTTTGCAAAATATTTAGTTGAGTCACCATATTGACCTTTACATTGTATATTAATTTTGACCTCTTCCGTTTGAGATCTCTGCTGTAGGAATATATCTCTTTCTCTTCTGGCCTGTTGATACGTATCCCAGGATTCTGTAGAACGGTGTTCAACATAATTCCTATAAGTGTTCCTAACTTGATTAGATAACTGGCTTTCTTGGGCCCTGGCTTTTCTTCTAATAAATATTAGATAACTCTTAATTTCACCCCTTAAGACTGCTTTAGCAGCTTCCCAAAAGGGTTCAATACTATTAAAATATGAAATGTTATGTGTACAGTAATCCTTCCACTTTTGTTTAAGCCAATTAGAAAATCTGGGATTATTCAAATAATATCGTGGAAAAAAGAAAACTTGTGTTTTCTCCATAAGATTCCTTACGGGGGGCAGGGTGAGATAAATTATTGCATGGTCGGAAACCACTATGTCTTCAATTCCTGTGGCCAATTGAACAATAGATAGAGATTCAGATACCAGAAAAAGATCAATCCTGGAAAGATTCCTATGGGCCTTAGATTCGCAGGTATATATTAAAGAGTCAGGATTTTTAGTTCTCCAAATATCTATCATCTTAAGTTTTGCACAGAGTGTCCTGAAGTATTTAGCTGTTTTTTTATATTCTTTAGCTCCTTTATTACAGAGCCTATATAATTCCGGCACTAAGGTCATATTAAAATCACCTGCTATTACCAGGTTCTCCCCTATGAAAGGAAAAATCTTCCTCTTTATTTTTTCCCAAAAGTTTTTAGCATTCTTATTGGGACCATATACATTACATAGTATAAATAAAATTTGGTTAATCTGAATTTGGAGTATAATATATCAGGCCTCGGGATCTTTATCAATATGGAGGATTTTATAATCCAAATTTTTATGTATAAGAAAAGCTACACCACATTTCCTGTTCATGCTTGAGGCAGCTACAACCTCACCAACCCATTTAATTTTAAGCTTTGCACATTCTATATCACTTAGGTGAGTTTCCTGGATATACACAATATCTGGCTTTTTTTTTGCTAGGGTTTTAATTATGAGTTTTCGCTTCATTGGAGAGGTTATCCCACCCACATTCCACGACAAAAGGTTAACTTCCGTCATAAAAAAAAAGGAGAAAAACATTTTACCTAGTTACTCCTATTTGTTGTTTTGTGACAATACTTAAAAAAAGGGAATATGGAGGAGAGGAGGAAGGGAAGGACCAGAACCGCGCAGGAGAGAGAAGGAGAGGAGAGAGAAAAAAAAAAAAAACACAAAAAATTTAAAAAGGGGAAAAATCACACATTCTATATACAAACTGGCGATCTTAACCATGATTAAGCAAGTAAACTTGTTACCCATCTTAACTTGAAGTTTTTAAAGCAATAAATTCTTTGATTTGAGCAATTTCATTAAATACCGTTATAGAACCCTTGTCTTCTAATATAACCTTGGCTGGATAAATCATACGGGCCTTAAATCCTTTATTAATTATGGGGCCATTAATTTTCTTTTTGCGGACATCTCACTAGAGAAGTCCTGAAAAAAGTAAGATCTTGCTATTACTAAATGTAATAGGGCCATTCTTTTTAAATAGTTTCAGCAATTCAATTTTGTCTTGAAATTTTAGTGTCTTAAATATGCACATTCTAGCTTTGGCTGTATTATCAGATTGAACTCTCCTTGGTCCAACTCTGTGTGCTCGTTCTATTATCAACGGGAGGTGTTCCGCTGACATTCCTACGGCTTGTGGTAATATTAGAGAGGTGAAGTTTAATAAATCTCCAAATTCTGGGGTTTCTGGTAGGCCAACAATCCGTATGTTATTGCGCCTGGAGCGATCTTCCAGGTCCTTTATTTCTATGTATTTTTGGTATTGGTTAGCACTGATATTATTAATCATGCACTTATTAGGCTATATAGTTTATTTTAGTTTTTTTATTGCAAGTTTATATGTTCATTTGTTTTTCATATTGTAGGTATTTAATTTTATCTTGCTATATGTACACCGGAATCTCCACATCACATTGTCACTATACACTCATATCATTATATTATTATTATTATCCATAATCAACAGAGTTATATTCATTTAGTTGAACACTTATCACATTATTTATTATATAGTTGAATACTGATCACACTAAATAATATTACACATATGTTTATCTTTCTCTTCTAGCTGCTATAAGTATTAATATGGTTTTCGGAAATTCACCCATGGATTAATTGCCCCTTCTGTTACGAGTGTCGAGCTATGCGCTACTGCGCACAAAATTATTGTAGCACTTAGGATTGTCCTTATCTATATCTGCTTCCATCTAACATATTTTGAGCTTATAACTTATTGTTCTGTAGCTTATTTAAGAGTCCATGTTCATTGGTTATGGTATTAGTATTAGGTAGGGATAGGTCACCGATCGCAGAACTATTGCTCTTTTTTTCTAGTTGTCTAATCATATGTAGTCTTATCTGTCCTTGCCCTTATGGGCTTGTTTGTTGTGCACTCACACTAGAGATACATTGTTAGTTGCCATTTATTAGTGACGGTACATTCCCATTGATATAATATCCACATTGGATCTGGACACGTCACTAGCTGTGGGCCAATCGGCTTCTGATCACACTCATTTAATAACATTCGGCACTAGTTAGGATTCCACCCCCTTTTGGGCGTCGCTGGATCCCACTTGCGGAAGAAATATACAAATTGGTTTTGTCAGCAACACTGAAGCTATCGTAAGTTTTCTCCACTATTAACATTAAATGTGTGATGGTCTCAAAGTGCTAGTACTCTCGATTTTAAGTAACAGAGAGCAAGGATTGTAGATCCAAATGCGGTAGGGGTTACTTCACTTTTCTTTTGTTTGGGAGATGAGTATACATATATGGCGATCTATACAATTTACATTTATATTTTCACATGACCACACACTTACATATTATCATTTACTATTAGGGAATTATAATTGGAAGATTTATATTCAACATTATTCCAATTTAGAAACACTATGAGTGACAATGGGGTGTGTTTGAGATGATGGGATATCATTGGTTAACATTGTAATTTAAAGGGGAGGGACTATTTGATTGTTTGGTAGCGTAGCCCTATTTAAAGGGCAGTTTATGACATAAGTCTTTTATGCCTGAGGAAATGGGTTATCCCGTGAACGCGTCACATTATTGCTATTAATCTCACTGTAGAGATTTAAATGCTTAGCAGGAGTTGTTTTTATTCAGGGTATTGTTACATACCTTTTGATAAAACATTATTATACTCCTATATGCTACCAAGGGGCTTCATTGCCCTAATCCCTCACACCACTTGCTACAGATCCGTGGTACCAGTGTTCCAGTACCTCTGTTCCCTGGAGACTTCAAGAGTTGCCTGAGCCCAACCAGCTGGTTTGCTGCAAAAAAAACAGCCTGCATCTATTGTCACAAGAGAGTGCCTTCACACTTTGTGAGTACCCTGTATCTCCAGTTCGTCTGTTTTCAAGTGATGTGATTGATCTACACATGTGGCACCTCTTTCCCTTTTGTTGTTTTACTGCAGAGTCTTATCATCAAGTTTGGTGAAGTTAGAGTGCTGCCTAGTTCATTCCTCCCAATAGAAGATCTCTATATCCTGGATAAAGGACTTGATTACATTTGTGAGGACTATACACCCCATTTTTGGATTATTGATTGCGTTGTTGTTACCAATAATTCAGATATCTAATTTATATCACTGTATTAGTGATTCTATTTAGAATATAGACTTACTGTTCTTATCTGGTTAGCCAGTATACATGTATTAGTACCTTGAGCGCCTCCTATAGGAGTGAGTATCACAGAGGTGTGTGGTTACACCAGTGTTAACTACTCAGATTCCTGTTTTTTAAGGACTGAAATGTGATTGGCACAAAAAGTATGTCTATCCAAGATAACTGGAGAATGTCTTAAATAGAGAAGTTCAGTATTTATAACATGATAGATATTTTTCCAGTTCTACTTGAATCAAAGCAGGACATTATTATATTATTATTTAATAATTGCATGAGACAGCATGTTCTTCAGTCATATTCGGAGTTCAATGAAGGATACACAAAACATAACAGAAGTATAGACATACAGTAGATAGGGCCAAGTCCATACGAGTCATAAGTGGTGCTTGCTGGGGACAATAAAAAAGAGGACTAATTGATAAATGTCAGCTTGTTTTAAAATGGTATCAGCCAGATATAAGTCTAAAATTGTCAGACAGGATCTAGGAACTGTAATAGGGCATTTAGCTCTGAGCCTTATGCTCATTTCACACTACTAAAGACCTATGAGTGTTTATTCAAAATGGCTGATATGTAGGCCTATGCAATGCACGTGTATATTTCTTTGACTCTTGGGGGTAGATTTATCAAATGTCGGGCAGACATGATTCACTGCAGCATTTATCATTGCACAAGCATTTCTGGTGAAATGCTTGTGCAATGCCGCCCCTGAACATTTGCGGCCAATCGGCTGTTAGCAGGGGTTGTCAATCTCCAGATCATATCCGATCAGGATGATTGCTGTCCGCCACCTCAGAAGTGGTGAATGAGTTAAGAAGCAGCGGTTTCACGACAGCTGCTTCTTAACGTTAGTTTCAGACGGACCTGAAACTTCGGGAGTAGATTGCAGCATCCGCTGCTTGATAAATCTACCCATTTATGTCTACAACAATAAACTTTACACACCACCACAAACAGGCCTTAATGTTGAAAGATATAAGGCCCTCACACAGGGAATTTTATTAGCTTCCATTAGTTATTAGATACTATTGGCTAGGAACTCACCATTACTTCAACGTTCAACCATTTTTTTTTCCTGAATTTTACAGTTTCTTATGACTCCAAGCTCAACAAGGCTTAATTTCTTTCATGTAATTAGCAAGAGTCCATGAGCTAGTGACATATGGGATATACATTCCTACCAGGAGGGGCAAAGTTTCCCAAACCTCAAAATGCCTATAAATACACCCCTCACCACACCCATAAATCAGTTTAACAAACTTTGCCTCCCATGGAGGTGGTGAAGTAAGTTTGTGCTAGATTCTACGTTGATATGCGCTTCGCAGCAGGCTGGAGCCCGGTTTTCCTCTCAGTGTGCAGTGAATGTCAGAGGGATGTGAGGAGAGTATTGCCTATTTGAATTCAAAAATCTCCTTCTACGGGATCTTTTTCATAGGTTCTCTGTTATCGGTCGTAGAGATTCATCTCTTACCTCCCTTTTCAGATCGACGATATACTCTTATATACCATTACCTCTACTGATTCTCGTTTCAGTACTGGTTTGGCTTTCTACTACATGTAGATGAGTGTCCTGGGGTAAGTAAATCTTATTTTTTGTGACACTCTAAGCTATGGTTGGGCACTTTTATGTTAAAGTTCTAAATAGTTTCATTATTTGGGATAATGCATATGAATTATCAATTTTTTTCTTACCTTTAAATTGACTTTTTTCTCTGTGGGCTGTTAGGCTCGCGGGGGCTGAAAATGCTTCATTTTATTGCGTCATTCTTGGCGCGGACTTTTTTGGCGCAAAAAATTTCTTTGTCATTTCCGGCGTCGTACTTGTCGCCGGAAGTTGTTTGTGATTGCGTCATTTTTTTGACGTTTTGCGCCAAAAATGTCGGCGTCACCGGATGTGGCGTCATTCTCGGCGCCAAAAGCATTTAGGCGCCAATAATGTGGGCGTCTTTTTTGGCGCTAAAAAATGTGGGCGTCATTTTTGTCTCCACCTTTTATTCTCATTATTTAAGTCTCATTTTTCTTTTGCTTCTGGTTACTAGAGGCTTGTTCATTGGCATTTTTTCCCATTCCTGAAACTGTCATTTAAGGAATTTGATAGATTTTTCTTTATATGTTGTTTTTTTTCTTACATATTGCAAGATGTCTCAGATTGACCCTGGATCAGAAGCTACTTCTGGAAAATCGCTGCCTGATGCTGGTTCTACCAAAGTTAAGTGCATTTGTTGTAAACTTGTGATATCTGTTCCTCCGGCTGTAGTTTGTGATGAATGTCATGATAAACTTGCTAATGCAGATTCAATTTCCATTAGTAATATTCCATTACCTGTTGCTGTTCCATCAACATCTAATACTCAGGATGTTCCTGTTAATATAAGAGATTTTGTTTCTAAATCTATTAGGAAGGCTATGTCTGTTATTCCTCCTTCCATTAAGCGTAAAAAGTCTTTTAAAACTTCTCATTTCTCAGATGAATTTTTAAATGAACATCATCATTCTGATTTGTCTGTTTCTGATGAGGATTTTTCTGGTTCAGAGGATTCTGTCTCAGATATTGACACTGATAAATCTTCATATTTATTTAAAATGGAATTTATTCGTTCTTTACTTAAAGAAGTTTTAATCGCTTTAGAAATTGAGGATTCTAGTCCTCTTGATACTAAATCTAATAAGCGTTTAAATTCGGTTTTTAAACCTCCTGTAGTTATTCCGGAAGTTTTTCCTGTCCCTGATGCTATTTCTGAAGTAATTTCTAGGGAATGGAATAATCTGGGTAATTCTTTTACTCCTTCTAAGAGATTTAAGAAATTGTATCCTGTGCCATCTGACAGATTAGAGTTTTGGGACAAAATCCCTAAAGTTGATGGGGCTATCTCTACTCTTGCTAAGCGTACTACTATTCCTACGGCAGATAGTACTTCCTTTAAGGATCCTTTAGATAGGAAGATTGATTCCTTTCTAAGGAAAGCTTATTTATGTTCAGGTAATCTTCTTAGGCCTGCTATTTCTTTGGCTGATGTTGCTGCAGCTTCCACTTTTTGGTTGGAGGCTTTGGCACAACAAGTGTCAGATCATAATTCTCATAGCATTGTTAAACTTCTTCAACATGCTAATAACTTTATTTGTGATGCCATCTTTGATATCATCAAAGTTGATGTCAGGTATATGTCTTTAGCTATTCTAGCTAGAAGAGCTTTATGGCTTAAAACTTGGAATGCTGATATGTCTTCTAAGTCAACTTTGCTTTCCCTTTCTTTCCAAGGTAATAAATTGTTTGGTTCTCAGTTGGATTCTATTATTTCAACTGTTACTGGGGGGAAAGGAACTTTTTTACCTCAGGATAAAAAATCTAAAGGTAAATATAGGGCTGCTAATCGTTTTCGTTCCTTTCGTCAGAATAAGGAACAGAAGCCTGATCCTTCCCCTAAAGGAACGGTTTCCATTTGGAAACCGTCTCCAGTCTGAAATAAATCCAAGCCTTTTAGAAAGCCAAAGCCAGCTCCCAAGTCCACATGAAGGTGCGGCCCTCATTCCAGCGCAGCTGGTAGGGGGCAGATTACGATTTTTCAAAGAAATTTGGGTCAAATCGATTCACAGTCTTTGGATTCAGAACATTGTTTCACAAGGGTACAGAATAGGTTTCAAGGTAAGGCCACCTGCAAGAAGATTTTTTCTTTCTCGCATTCCAATAAATCCAGTGAAGGCATTTCTGAAATGTGTTTCAGATCTAGAGTTGGCTGGAGTAATTGTGCCAGTTCCAGTTCTGGAACAGGGGCTGGGGTTTTACTCAAATCTATTCTATTCATTGTACCAAAGAAGGAGAATTCCTTCAGACCAGTTCTGGATTTAAAAATATTGAATCGTTATGTAAGGATACCAACATTCAAAATGGTAACTATAAGGACTATTCTGCCTTTTGTTCAGCAAGGGCATTATATGTCCACAATAGATTTGCAGGATGCATATCTGCATATTCCGATTCATCCAGATCACTTTCAGTTTCTGAGATTCTCTTTTCTAGACAAGCATTACCAATTTGTGGCTCTGCCGTTCGGCCTAGCAACGGCTCCGAGGATTTTTTCAAAAGTTCTCGGTGCCCTTCTATCTGTAATCAGAGAAAAGGGTATTGTGGTATTTCCTTATTTGGACGATATCTTGGTACTTGCTCAGTCTTCACATTTAGCAGAATCTCATACGAATCAACTTGTGTCGTTTCTTCAAGAACATGGTTGGAGGATCAATTTACCAAAGAGTTCATTGATTCCTCAGACGAGGGTAACCTTTTTTGGTTTCCAAATAGATTCAGTGTCCATGACTTTGTCTCTGACGGACAAGAGACATCTGAAATTGATTTCAGCCTGTCGAAACCTTCGGTTTCAATCATTCCCTTCGGTAGCCTTATGCATGGAAATTCTAGGTCTTATGACTGCTGCATCGGACGCGATCCCCTTTGCTCGTTTTCACATGCGACCTCTTCAGCTCTGTATGCTGAACCAGTGGTGCAGGGATTATACAAAGATATCACAGTTAATTATCTTTAAATCCGATTGTATGACACTCTCTGACGTGGTGGACAGATCACCATCGTTTAATTCAAGGGGCTTCTTTTGTTCTTCCAACCTGGACTGTGATCTCAACAGATGCGAGTCTTACAGGTTGGGGAGCGGTATGGGGGTCTCTAACAGCACAGGGGGTTTGGGAATCTCAGGAGGCGAGATTACCAATCAACATTTTGGAACTCCGTGCGATTTTCAGAGCTCTTCAGTCGTGGCCTCTTCTGAAGAGAGAATCGTTCATTTGTTTTCAGACGGACAATGTCACCACCGTGGCATATATCAATCATCAAGGGGGGACTCACAGTCCTCTGGCTATGAAAGAAGTATCTCGAATACTTGTATGGGCGGAATCCAGCTCCTGTCTAATTTCTGCGGTTCACATCCCAGGTATAGACAATTGGGACGCGGATTATCTCAGTCGCCAGACGTTGCATCCGGGCGAATGGTCTCTTCACCCAGAGGTATTTCTTCAGATTGTTCAAATCTGGGGTCTTCCAGAAATAGATCTGATGGCTTCTCATCTAAACAAGAAACTTCCCAGGTATCTGTCCAGATCCAGGGATCCTCAGGCGGAGGCAGTGGATGCATTATCGCTTCCTTGGAAGTATCACCCTGCCTATATCTTTCCGCCTCTAGTTCTTCTTCCAAGAGTGATTTCCAAGATTCTAAAGGAGCGTTCGTTTGTACTGCTGGTGGCTCCAGCATGGCCTCACAGGTTTTGGTATGCGGATCTTGTTCGGATGGCCAGTTGCCAACCTTGGACTCTTCCGTTAAGACCAGACCTTCTATCTCAAGGCCCATTTTTCCATCAGAATCTCAAATCATTAAATTTGAAGGTATGGAAATTGAACGCTTGATTCTTAGTCATAGAGGTTTCTCTGACTCGGTAATTAATACTATGTTACAGGCTCGTAAATCTGTGTCTAGGAAGATATATTATCGAGTCTGGAAGACTTACATTTCTTGGTGTTCTTCTCATCAATTTTCCTGGCATTCTTTTAGAATTCCTAGAATTTTACAGTTTCTTCAGGATGGTCTGGATAAAGGTTTGTCTGCCAGTTCCTTGAAAGGACAAATTTCTGCTCTTTCTGTGCTGTTTCACAGAAAGATTGCTAATCTTCCTGATATTCATTGTTTTGTACAGGCTTTGGTTCGTATCAAACCTGTCATTAAGTCAATTTCTCCTCCTTGGAGTTTTGAATTTGGTTCTGGGAGCTCTACAAGCTCCTCCTTTTGAACCTATGCATTCTTTAGATATTAAATTACTTTCTTGGAAAGTTTTGTTTCTTTTGGCCATTTCTTCTGCTAGAAGAGTTTCTGAGTTATCTGCTCTTTCTTGTGAATCTCCTTTTCTGATTTTTCATCAGGATAAGGCAGTGTTGCGGACTTCATTTAACTTTTTACCTAAGGTTGTGAATTCTAACAACATTAGTAGAGAGATTGTGGTTCCTTAATTGTGTCCTAATCCTAAGAATTCTAAGGAAAGATCATTACATTCTTTGGATGTAGTAAGAGCTTTGAAATATTATGTTGAAGCTACAAAGGATTTCTGAAAGACTTCTAGTCTATTTGTTATCTTTTCTGGTTCTAGGAAAGGTCAGAATGCTTCTGCCATTTCTTTGGCGTCTTGGTTAAAGTCTTTGATTCATCATGCTTATGTTGAGTCGGGTAGAACTCCGCCTCAAAGGATTACAGCTCATTCAACTTGGTCAGTTTCTACTTCCTGGGCATTTAGGAATGAAGCTTCGGTTGATCAGATTTGCAAAGCAGCAACCTGGTCTTCTTTGCATACGTTTACTAAATTCTACCATTTTGATGTGTTTTCTTCTTCTGAAGCAGTTTTTGGTAGAAAAGTACTTCAGGCAGCTGTTTCAGTTTGATTCTTCTGCTTATAATTTCAGTTTTTTTCATTATAAGATTTAAACTTTGTTTGGGGTGTGGATTATTTTTCAGCGGAATTGGCTGTCTTTATTTTATCCCTCCCTCTCTAGTGACTCTTGCGTGGAAGTTCCACATCTTGGGTATTTATTATCCCATACGTCACTAGCTCATGGACTCTTGCTAATTACATGAAAGAAAACATAATTTATGTAAGAACTTACCTGATAAATTCATTTCTTTCATATTAGCAAGAGTCCATGAGACCCACCCTTTTTTGTGGTGATTTTGATTTTTTTGTATAAAGCACAAGTATTCCAATTCCTTATTTTTTATGCTTTCGCACTTTTTTTCTTATCACCCCACTTCTTGGCTATTCGTTAAACTGATTTGTGGGTGTGGTGAGGGGTGTATTTATAGGCATTTTGAGGTTTGGGAAACTTTGCCCCTCCTGGTAGGAATGTATATCCCATACGTCACTAGCTCATGGACTCTTGCTAATATGAAAGAAATGAATTTATCAGGTAAGTTCTTACATAAATTATGTTTTTTCTTCCTGACCAAAGTATGCTTACTATTGTATTACCTAAATAAAATGTTCCTGTCTGTAATTCTCTTTTTTGGATAATTGTTAACTATCTTTACAAATATATAATGTATTAACAATAATTTCTATGCAACTTATAATCTAATAAATTATTTCTGTTATTATTTTAATGGGGGAAAAATATGAATGATTAGCCCCACAGAATAAGTGAAACTGGTTTTTCCACAATTTAGGTATGAATTTAGGAGTTGGAAGAGATTTGTTGTGTTAATTTCTATAATAACCAGCTGCTTTCTTGTGTCTGTCACAGTCCCTGCTTTGCTCTGTCCTGTGCTTGCTCATCTCCCCTCCTTTGTGGGCACTTTCTCAACAAGCCAGAGGCAAAGCACCATAGACATGCTGAGTATTGGGATACCAAGGGAGACATTTCTATGGTAACAGGCACCACGTGGAAGGAACACACAGATCCAGTGTCCTAGCAACCAGGCCACGTACATCCATGCTGAGATATTCCTGCGCAGATATAGATATTTATGCTATATCCTGTTTTGTTTTCTACAGTGTGATATGAATGGGTTATTCAACAGCATCTATTTTTAGAATTAAGATTTCATTTTGTGTGTCTTTTGTTAAATATCTGCAGGTAGTTCTATGAATAAGGGGAAAAGTGTATCTGGCCATTAACGTGTGTGTATATATATATATATATATATATATATGTGTGTGTATATATATATATATATATATATATATAAAATCAGTGTCTGTGTTTTTTAAAATTAAATAATTTGTTAAAATAAGTGTAAGCTAATAATATATTTAGCTTTTTGTTTACCTCTATACTTGTTTAATATGCAACTGCAATTGTTCTCATGTTTGCATCTTCATTGTATTTGTGGTAATATCTGGTAAGGATAGAGTTAATTACTCTAGTGAGGTGGTCTGGAATAAAGCCAGTCACCAGATGCAGTTAAGCCTGGGCGAGGGATTTGTGAGTTGGAGTTTGTCACAGATTGAATCAGATCTATTTAGGGTTTGGTGTGCTATGTAAAAGAAAGAAAGTCGGTTTCTCTGTAAAATGATACTAAAGGCAAGAAGTAGCATTAGGGCAGCTGGGACTAATTTAGTTCAAAGCTAACAGTGCTAGTTAGTAGAGATTTCTGGGTCGAGCCAGTATTGTCAGTGTGTTTTTCGAGTTCTTATAAACTTAAAATCCTTCTGCTGTTAATACCCCTGAAGCTCAAAATCTTTGTCTCACATAAACAAAATTAAGGGCTAGATTACAAGTGGAGGACAATCGTTTGCGTCTGAGCGATAAGGGATATATTGCGAGGATTTGGGCTCATCGGGCTTACTGCTCGTATTACAAGTTGAATCATTACCGTGACGTCAAAATTCTGGTTAGCTGGTTTACGAAAATAAAAACTTCCACAAAACACATCAAAAGTACATTACAAAGTACACTTAACAGCAAAACGACAAAAAGGAAAACATGCGGCGCCTCTTTCCTTTTTTGTCGTTTTGCTGTAGAGTCGTCTCACCGCTTCTGGTGAAGTTAGAGTGCTGTCTCCTTCCCTCTACAAGTTGAAGATTCGGTGTTCCTGTATCAAGGACTTTTATCTTTTCCTATATTCCGTTGGGAAGCTATAAGTATATAGATATTTGCTGTATATTAATGTGTGTATATTTTGGCCTATACTCATTTGCTTCAGACTTATCATGTATATATATTTTTTTTCTTGTAAAGCACATACCGATTATACTATCTTTAGCACCTCCTATAGGAGATATATATATATATATATATATATATATATATATAATGTGTTTTTGTATATATATATATATATATATATTTTCCTGTATATTAGTGCATTGGAGCCCTTTGCTGTTAAGTAGATGACAACATATGTTCTAAGTATTTATAAATAGATATTCCTCTATATATATATATATATATATATATATATACATATATATATATATATATATATATATATATATACACACGGTATATACCTATCTATAATCATCTCTCTCTCTCTCTCTCTCTATATATATATATATATATATATATATATATACATATATATATATATACTGTATATATATATATATATATATAGAGTATATACCTACCTATAATCATCTCTCTCTCTCTCTCTCTCTCTATATATATATATATATATATATATATATATATATAGGTATAAATACCATCAAATATATGTAGAAATATTTATTTATGAAGAAATTGAACATATTCTGTTATGTAAAAAAACATTGGAATATGGAATATTCATATTTTCATGTTGGTTTAGCGCTAATGAGACTATGCAATCATATTTGCACGAGAGTGGTGTGCTAGGTTTTTTTCTCACTTTTTTCTCCATTGATGAGGGGTGAATATTTGAATGTGCACAAGATATTCTAAGGTCGGGTTACCTCTAGAGCCAAAACAGTTTACTTTCAACTTGTAATACAAGAGCAACCCGACTGGCGCAAAAATCTTAATTCTAGTGGAGTTAGCTCCCAAAATACTGCTCCACTTCTAATCTGACCCTAACTGTTAGTCTTGCAATTTCTTAACCGAAAATCCAAAATAAGCATGATTATCAATATACTGCTGATTTTGGGGGTTTAGCGGTTACAGCACAGGTTGAAGTGCCTGTTTGTTGACTGATTTTTAATAGAGTGTAATGATCCTGTTAGGTGATGTGTGTGCAATTTACCATACAGATATGTGTGTAAGGAATTTAATCATGGGCATTATCAGTATACTGGGTATGTGTGTTGCATTATCGATTTAATTCATTTTTATATTAGTTTAAAAGTGCTTATTATTAATTGTATAACTTTGATTAAGCAGAAAGCATTTGCATTTGTTTGGTGATGTTGTGAGCCAATATGGTGAGGGAGGGTTAATTTCAGTACGTTTTGTACATGCTACTTTTGAACACTTTTAGGGTACTCAAGTCAAAAAGTGTTGTCAAGGGTTTTTCAAGTCTTTTAGTGAATTTGATACATGTAAAATGGCCCTATAAATGTGTTACTAACTATTAGGTTCTCAACTTTAAACCCTTAACGACCAGTGACGTACAGTGTAATTCCCAGAAGCGGTCTACAGCACCTTAAATAAACGTAATCCTTTATTGGAGACAGCTTAAAAACAAACAGTGTTTCGGGGTCTTCTCCTTAATTATACATCAGTGACGTAAACTGTATGTTGCTGGTCTTTCTATGTGGATTGCATTTTTAATAGTGCGGTCTCGCTGCCAGTGGTGAGACCACGCTATTTCCGATGGCCAGCAGGAGGGAGGGTGTAATAGTGCAATGCCACCGCTGGCAGCAGGACCTGTGCTATTATAACTGAGAAAAACCTTAACAACCATCGACTTACAGGGTACGTTGTGGTCATTAAGGATACATAAAACCCAAATTTTCAAATTTATTTCTGTTATCAAATTTGCTTCATCTTTTGTTGAAGGAGCGGCAATGCGCTACTGGGAGCCAATGGCAAGAGGCATATAAGTACATCCACTAATGAGCAGTTAGCTCCCAGTAGTGCATTGCTGCTCCCTGGTCTATCTAAGTATGCATTTAAACAAAGGATACCCATAAATGTTTGCATAGTGAAACAACTTTGCAATGTATTTTTATAGCTCTGCCTATTCCTGTAATTTTACTCTGAAAATTGTGGGTTGATATTTAGAAACATTTCATGTTCATGGTTTACAATGTTGTTAAAGAATAATGGCTGTATGTATATGCTTCTTGATATTCCATAAAGGGACATTGAACACCAAACACACTTCATAAGCATAGTATTGAGGCTATTGCCCACCTCCCTCCAGTCATGAGTGCCGACCATGTTGAAATCCATCCTTCACTGCATTTCAGTGCTGATGTGTTTGTACATGCACAGCATCTCTTTAGATACCTGCAATGTAACTTAGGTTCATGACATGTATTTAGTAGAGTTCATTGGCTCTGTAAGTTCATTTGTGCTTAAATGTGCACTAACAGACAGTAAAATCTCTTTTTCTTCCTGATGCAATAGCAAGGAAAATGTGGGTTCTCTTTTGGCAAGCCTTTTTTCAGGAACCCTTCAGGGACATTGCAATGCTCTTGGAAATCTAAATACAAATCTTTCATTAAAGAGATACTGAACCCAATTTTTTTTTTCTTTAATGATTCAGATAGAGCATGCAATTTTAAGCAACTTTCTAAATTACACCTATTATCAATTTTTCTTTTTTCTCTTGCTATCTTTATTTAAAAAGCAGGAATGTAAAGCTTAGGGCCCGGCCCATTTTTGGTTCAGTACCTGGGTGACGTTTGCTTATTGGTGGCTAAATTTAAAGAGATTTGTGAGGGCACCTCATTTCACAATGAAATCTATTCTTTTTCTAAAATGGGATCAGTTCATATTCAACAGACATCTGAAAGATGATTACTTTCATATTTACATCTATTTTGATCACTTCAAGACTTTACCAGTAAAGGAAACAGCATTTAAAATGTCTTTAGTGTATTGCTTGGCAGAAGAATATGGTCAACAACTTTCTAATGCCATAAAAAGAGGTATTTTGTCTAGTAATTAGCTTAGACAACATGATTTCAAGAGTGATGAGTTGTTTGTTTTTATTTTCTATGGAACTGTTGCAACTGAGTTTCATGTTTCAGTGGAACCTGATGTCCAAAGATACCAGAGACTCTGCATGACCTAGCATCTCTCTTCTTTACAATACATTCAGGAATCATCTCAGAGGTGAAAGGAAGTGGTCTCCTCAGAACTGCTCTCTCATGGGGAGAGATTACATATACTGCGTAGGTTTTAGCACAACTGCTGAAACCCATGCCGCCCATAAGTTCACCTCGCACATCGGGTGAATCTTATATATGGTGCCGGCAGATCATTTACTACCAAAAGTGGGATAAACCGGTGAGGTACAGAAATGTACGAAAATAGACATTTCTGAAGTCGGAAGTGACTTACGGCAGAATATGAACTGCCGGCGCTTAAGGGAAAAAAAAAAGTTAAAACACCCGTACATTTTTTGGGGTTACACAACTCCGGATCTAAAGATTTAGAACACATAGAGCGCATAAAAAGACCATCTAAGTGTAATATTAAAATTAAAACAACTAGGGCCTCCATTACATATGCAGCGTCGCCCGCAAAAGCCGGTGACGCAGATTTTTGCACGTTTTTGGTATCCTATATACAGCGCCGCATATAAATGTGGCACGTATATTTCACCCGTCGCTCGCAATTTATACTCCCATAAGCTAACTTGGGACCACGTTGTAAATCGGTATCCAATATCCAGCGCAAGGCCTTACGTGGCGAAAATGGAGAAATCTTTCTCCATTTTCACCTCGCCATAAAAAGCAGCCATAGCAGGCCTTGCGCTGAGTATGGGAGCACCGTAACTCCCTAAAATGCCTGCAAAAATAAACTAACACCTAACGCATGCGCAATGTCTATCTACCTGTCAACCGCAATCCCCCACCACAATAACTAATAAACTGTATTAACCCCTAAACCACCATAGCCCACACCGCAATTAACCTATTCTAGTATTAACCCCTAAACCGCCATAGCCCAATTTAGTATAGGGTAGGGCATTTTATTATTATTTTTTTTATTTTTTTTATTTTATTAGGGGGCTTAGATTAGGTGTGATTAGTTTAAACTTCTTGTATTTTTTTTTATTTTCTGTAATTTAGTGTTTGTTTTTTTGTACTATAGTTTATTTTATTTAATTGTATTTAATTTTAGCTAATTGTAGTTAATTAATTTAATGATAGTGTAGTGTTAGGTGTAATTGTAACTTAAGCTAGGTTTTATTTTACAGGTATATTTGTAATTATTTTAACTAGGTAGCTATTAAATAGTTATTAACTATTTAATAGTTATTGTACCTAGTTAAAATAAATACAAAGTTGCCTGTAAAATAAAAATAAATCCTAAAATAGCTACAATGTAGTGATGTCGCGAATAGTTCCCGGCAAACATAGCATGTTCACGTTCGCCTCGGCGGGCGAAGATATGCGATGTTCGATCCGCCCCCTATTCGTCATCATTGAGTAAACTTTGACCCTGTAGCTCACAGTCAGAATACACATTACAGCCAATCAGCAGCAGACCCTCCCTCCCAGACCCTCCCACCTCCTGGACAGCATCCATTTTAGATTCATTTGGAAGCTGCATTCTTAGTGAGAGGAGGGACAGTGTAGCTGCTGCTGATTTAATAGGGAAATCGATAGCTAGGCTAGTGTATTCAGTGTCCACTACAGTCCTGAAGGACTCATATGATCTCTGCTGTAAGGACAGCACCCCAAAAAGCCCTTTTTAGGGCTAGAACATCAGTCTGCTTTTTTTTTTTTTTTCCTGTGTAATCTAATTGCAGATGCCTGCCTGACTGCGTGTGTGTCAGGCTCACAGCGTATACTGTGCCCACTTGCCCAGTGCCACCACTCATATCTGGTGTAACAGTACATTTTAAAAAAAACAACAACACTTTTTTGACTGTGAAATAAAAGGCAGACAGCTGCCAGTACCCAAGATGGCCGCCAATAAGGCAGATGGGGAGGGTTAGAGAGCTGTTTTGGGGGGGATCAGGGAGGTTGGGGGCTAAGGGGGGATGCTACACCACAGTATATGTAAATATGCTAAAAAATAAATAAAACAAATTTAAAAACATTTTGTTTTAGTACTGGCAGACTTTCTGCCAGTGCTTAAGATGGCGGGGACAATTGTGGGGTGGGGGAGGGAAGGGAACTGTTTGGGAGGGATCAGGGGGTCTGATGTGTCAGGTTGGAGGCTGATCTCTACACTAAAGCTCTCTACAAACTACCTAATTAACCCCTTCACTGCTAGCCATAATACACGTGTGATGCGCAGCAGCATTTAGTGGCCTTCTAATTACCAGAAAGCAACGCAAAGTCATATATGTCTGCTATTTCTGAACAAAGGGGATCCCAGAGAAGCATTTACAACCATTTGTGCCATAATTGCACAAGCTGTTTGTAAATAATTTCAGTGAGAAACCTAAAATTGCGAGAATTTTTTTTTTTTTTTTTTAAATTTGATCGCATTTGGCGGTGAAATACTGGCATTAAATATACCAAAATGGGCCTAGATCAATACTTACTTACTTGGTTGTCTACTACACTACACTTAAGCTAAAATTAACTCTACAAGCTGCCTACATGCTCCCTAATTAACCCCTTCACTGCTGGGCATAAAACACGTGTGGTGCGCAGTGGCATTTAGCAGCCTTCTAATTACCAAAAAGCAACGCCAAAGCCATATAAGTCTGCTATAATGGCATGTCTGGCACACAGTGTTGGGGCAAGGGTCCATCTGACCACTGATACCTGGTCTGCAAAGCATGGTCAGGGCAGGTATATCACCTACACTGCGCACTGTGAAGCGGGCGTAACCCTTACACTACCTGATCGATACAACATCATACCTAATGTTTTAAAGCACGTTATTCCAAACAATTTAGGAATGTTAGGTGATTTATGCCCTTTATGGATTAAAACCAGACTCTGCATCAACTATGTAATTTTCCATGGGAGTTTTGCCATGGATCCCCCTCCGGCATGCCACAGTCCAGGTGTTAGTGCCCTTGAAACAACTTTTCCATTACTATTGTGGCCAGAAAGAGTCCCTGTGGGTTTTAAAATTTGCCTGCCTATTGAAGTCTATGGCGGTTCGCTCGGTTTGCCTGTTCGCAAACTTTTGCGGAAGTTCGCGTCCGCCATTCGCGAACCCAACTTTTTAGGTTCGCGACATCACTACTACAATGTAATTATTCATTATATTGTAGCTATCTTAGGGTTTATTTTATAGGTAAGTATTTAGTTTTAAAAAGGAATAATTTAGTTAATAATAGTAATATTATTTAGATTTATTTAAATAATAATTAAGTTAGGGGGGTGTTAGGGTCAGACTTAGGTTTAGGGGTTAATAACTTTATTATAGTGGCGGCGACGTTGGCAGAGGCAGATTAGGGGTTAATACATTTAATAGGCTTTGTAGGCTATGGCGGTTTAGGGGTTAATACTAGAATAGGTTAATTGCGTTGTGGGCTATGGCGGTTTAGGGGTTAATAATTTAGTTATTACTTTTGGTATGGGCTATGGCGGTTTAGGGGTTAATACTAAAATAGGTTAATTGCATTGTGGGCTATGGCAGTTTAGGGGTTAATAATTAGGCTTATTGTGTTGTGGGGGTTGTCGGTCTAGGGGTTAATACATTTATTATTAGTAGTGAGAGGGGGGATTGGGACATAGGGGTTTTTTACGTGTCGGGCTATTTTTAGGAGGCATGTTAGACTTTTACGGGAAATTTGATATGTTCCTTTACTTTTCTTAGGCGCCGGCAGTTTCTAACGTGCCGTAAGTCACTGGCAACTCCAGAAATTTGTAGTTACGCTCATTTCTGGACATTGCTAGTTTATCAGACTTACGGCACTTTAGGAACTGTCGGTAGGGTATATGTAATACCCCAATGTGCAAGGTGAAATTACGGGCGGCGCGGGTTCCCTCGATTGTGCCAAAACCTGCGCCGTATATCGGATCGCGCCCAATATCTTTATTACAATAAGAATGCACTCACAAGATTAACCCTCAAACATATGAGGTATGATTACAATGATTCACAGGGGTGTCTCTCTTCAAAACAGCTGCTCCCTTCCAGTGCTGGTCTGGTCTCCAATTCAACTGTTCACCGGCTAGCAAAAACAGTCCCAAGTAATGCCAAATATTCTAGGGGTACTAGTGAATAAAAAAGTCTACACTATCGTTGCCTAGAGTGTCCGCCAAAGCCTGGCTTGCAGAGCAGCTGTTTTGCTGAGAGGGACACCTGTGAATCATTGTAATCATACCTCGTGTGAGTGCAATCTTATTTTAATAAAGATATTGTTATTTTAATTATAATACTACACTTAGATGGTGTTTTTTCTGCGCTCTATGGCCCAGATTACGAGTTTTGAGTTAGAGGCTGTGCGGTGCTAACGAGCAGTTTTCACTCACCGCTCACTTACCTACAGCGCTGGTATTACGAGTTTTCAGAAACCCGTCATTAAAAGACAAGAAGTGAGCGTTGAGCAAAATTTTGCTCATTACCGCACTCCAATACCAGCGCCGCTTAAATCAGCGGTGAGCTGGTCGTATGTGCTTGTGCATGATTTCCAATTGACCAATATGGTTACCAACGGGGCCACCATATAGGTCCTTCATTGATCTTACACATAGTTTAAGAAATCCTATATCGGCCACATACAATAATAGTTTTTATTCGCATGGTCATAGGTTTCTAACACACAACAAGGATGTTTAGTATTAATATCAATCTATAAATAGATACATGCCTTTAGCACGCCTACTGTTAGTCAGAATGTAACAATTTCATAAAAAAGCCTTATAAAGGGTTTGTTTATTTTATTATACTTTTCCATTATGTCAGTAGTTAGTTAGATTGTAACAATTTTATAAAAAATACACAAATTCCCTACAAAGGGTTTTTTATTGCTTTATTTATATTTTTGTATATCTTTTATATAAAAAAAAAAAAAAAAAAAATTCTCTTGATATATATATTATAATTTGCAACAGCTGACAGCCAAGATTGGGCTCTTACAATTGTAAATGTATTCCCATTGGACAAATATCTTATGACAACTTCCTGTTTTTAAAGACACAATGTGTATATAATGCCAGTAAATGTAACCATTTTTATTCGCTTTTATCTGAGGAAACGACCCAGTTGGGGTTGAGAAACGCGTCATATTAAAGCCTTTTTAATCCAGAAGTTGTCCGTGCTTTGTGGTATTCCATTACAATACAACAACACGCTAAGTCCGATATTCCATTTGAAATTACTAGTACCAAGAAAAGGTCGCCTAGGGGGTACCAGAAAAAGACTCCAAGGAACATCATCTTTCCAGTGTACTAGCCACTGTTAAGTGCTAGCAAGCTATCACGCACTGGTCACAGCACAGTGCCTCTTGTTCTGGTAAGCACACTACCTGTCTATACACTGTTGCTCACACTACCAGACAATATTACGCTATTGTGGCGCCCTCTTTTCTTTCTTGAATTTTCTAGCTTTTCCCCACTCTCTGGGACCAAGAGGAGCTGCCTGCCTTCACGCCACTATTGCATTTCAGAAGAAAAACATCTACTATTGTTTTCCAGAAGAAAAACATTGAAACGGATTCACAGAAATCTTTCTTTTTTCAAGGACACATTTATTAGCCGGTTTACGGTAGAGTTACACACTGACTTTGTTTGATAACAAATATATTGTATGTCTGTTTTTCAGCGCGCTTTCTTTATCCCCACCTGGGATATTTTATTATTTTAATTATAATACTACACTTAGATGGTGTTTTTTCTGCGCTCTATGGCCCAGATTACGAGTTTTGAGTTAGAGGCTGTGCGGTGCTAACGAGCAGTTTTCACTCACCGCTCACTTACCTACAGCGCTGGTATTACGAGTTTTCAGAAACCCGTCATTAAAAGACAAGAAGTGAGCGTTGAGCAAAATTTTGCTCATTACCGCACTCCAATACCAGCGCCGCTTAAATCAGCGGTGAGCTGGTCGTATGTGCTTGTGCATGATTTCCCCATAGGAATCAACGGGGAGAGCCGACTGAAAAAAAGTCTAACACCTGCAAAAAAGCAGTGTAAAACTCCTTAACGCAGCCCCATTGATTCCTATGGGGAAATAAAATTTATATTTACACCTAACACCCTAACATGAACCCCGAGTCTAAACACCCCTAATCTTACACTTATTAACCCTAATCTGCCGCCCCCGACATCGCCGACACCTACATTATAATTATTAACCCCTAATCTGCCGCTCCAGACACCGCCGCAACCTACATTATACTTATGAACCCCTAATCTGCTGCCTCCAACATCGCCGACACCTATATTATATTTATTAACCCCTAATCTGCCGCCCCCAACGTCGCCGCCACTATAATAAACATATTAAACCCTAAACCGCCACACTCCCGCCTTGCAAACATTAGTTAAATATTATTGACCCCTAATCTGCCGGCCCTAACATCGCCGCCACCTACCTACATTTATTAACCCCTAATCTGCCGCCCCCAACGTCTCCGCCACTATATTAAAGTTATTAACCCCTAAACCTAACACCCCCTAACTTAAATATAATTGAAATAAATCTAAATAAATATTACTATCATTAACTAAATTATTCCTATTTAAAACTAAATACCTATAAAATAAACCCTAAACTAGCTACAATATAACTAATAGTTACATTGTATCTAGCTTAGGGTTTATTTTTATTTTACAGGAAAGTTTGTATTTATTTTAACTAGGTAGAATAGTTATTAAATAGTTATTAACTATTTAATAACTACCGACAAATTTACCTGTAAAATAAAACCTAACCTAAGTTACAATAACACCTAACACTACACTATAATTAAATAAATTAACTAAATTAAATACAATTACCTAAATTAAATTAAATTAAATTAGCTAAAGTACAAAAAAATACTAAATTACAGAAAATAATAAACAAATTACAGAAATTTAAACTAATTACACCTAATCTAACAGCCCTATTAAAATAAAAAAGCCCCCCTCCCCAAATAAAAAAAAAAAAACCTAGCCTAAACTACCAATAGCACTTAAAAGGGCCTTTTGCGGGGCATTGCCCCAAAGTAATCAGCTCTTTTACCTGTAAAAAAAAAAATACAAACACCCCCCCCCACAGTAAAACCCACCACCCACACAACCAACCCCCCAAATAAAATACTAGCTAAAAAAACTAAGCTCCCCATTGCCCTAAAAAGGGCATTTGGATGGGCATTGCCCTTAAAATGGCAGTTAGCTCTTTTGCAAGCCCAAACCCCTAATCTAAAAAATAAACCCACCCAATACACCCTTAAAAAAACCTAACACTAATCCCCTGAAGATCGACTTACCGGGAGGCGTCTTCATCCAAGCCAGGGAAAGTGGTCCTCCAGATGTGCAGAAGTCTTCATCCAAGCTGGGCAGAAGTGGTCCTCCAGACGGGCAGAAGTCTTCATCCAGACGGCATCTTCTATCTTCATCCATTAGGTGCGGAGCGGCTCCATCTTCAAGACATCCAATGCGGAGCATCCTCTAAAACAGAATGAAGGTACCTTTTAAGTGATGTCATCCAAGATGGCATCCCTTAGATTCCGATTGACTGATAGAATTCTATCAGCCAATCGGAATTAAGGTAGGAAAAATGCTATTGGCTGATGCAATCAGCCAATAGGATTGAACTTCAATCCTATTGGCTGATTGCATCAGCCAATAGGATTTTTCTACCTTAATTCCGATTGTCTGATAGAATTCTATCAGCCAATCGGAATCTAAGGGACGCCATCTTGGATGACGTCACTTAAAGGGACAGTTTACTCAAAAATTTTCTCCCCTTTAATTTGTTCCCAATGATCCACTTTACCTGCTGGAGTGTATTAAATTGTTTACAAGTAGCTCCTTTACCCTTAAATTGGCATTTGAAATAGTTGATTTAGCATGTGGTATCCCCACCTATTCTGAAAGTTTGTGGCCGCAGGTCCAAGCTATAGATAAGCTTTGTAAACACAGCCAGCAGAAGAAATTACACTCCCAGTGGGATATAGCAGAGATAAGGTAATAAAATGTTTATTTTCCATTGTTCTCTCCAAGTACTGGTGATTGTTTTATGGAGCAATATAAGATAAAGACACATGTATAAGTACACAATGTGATAAAGTAATGAGATTTGATTATACCTACAAGCTCAACCCATTTTATTAGGTTGCGGCTTCAAAACACAAAATCAGAGCTTTAATATACCCAAAAAAAAACTTAAAAAGCTACTTTTCATACATTTTTTACTCTGCAGTTGGTAAAAAAGCAATTGTAAACACATTAAGGGAAAACTAATTTCCAGTATACTGTCCCTTTAAAGGTACCTTCATTCTGTTTTAGTCGTCGGAAGAAGAGGATGCTCCGGGTCGGATGTCTTGAAGATGGAGCCGCTCCGCGCAGGATGGATGAAGATAGAAGATGCCATCTGGATGAAGACTTCTGCCCGTCTGGAGGACCACTTCTGCCTGGCTTGGATGAAGACTTCTGCCCGTCTGGAGGACCACTTCACCTGGCTTGGATGAAGACGTCTCCCGGTAAGTCGATCTTCAGGGGGAGTTAGTGTTAGGTTTTTTTTAAGGGTGTATTGGGTGGGTTTATTTTTTAGATTAGGGGTTTGGGCTTGCAAAAGAGCTAACTGCCCTTTTAAGGGCAATGCCCATCCAAATGACCTTTTCAGGGCAATGGGGAGCTTAGGTTTTTTTAGCTAGTATTTTATTTGGGGGGTTGGTTGTGTGGGTGGTGGGTTTTACTGTTGGGGGGGTTGTTTGTATTTTTTTTTACAGGTAAAATAGCTGATTACTTTGGGGCAATGCCCCGCAAAAGGCCCTTTTAAGGGCTATTGGTAGTTTAGTTTAAGCTAGGGGTTTTTTTATTTTGGGGGGGGGCTTTTTTATTTTAATAGGGCTATTAGATTAGGTGTAATTAGTTTAAATTTCTGTAATTTGTTTATTATTTTCTGTAATTTAGTGTTTGTTTGTTTTTGTACTTTAGCTAATTTAATTTAATTTATTTAATTTTATTTAATTTAGTTAATTTATTTAATTATAGTGTAGTGTTAGGTGTTAGTGTAACTTAGGTTAGGTTTTATTTTACAGGTACTTTTGTTTTTATTTTAGCTAGGTAGTTATTAAATAGTTAATAACTATTTAATAACTATTCTACCTAGTTAAAATAAATACAAACTTGCCTGTAAAATAAAAATAAACCCTAAACTAACTACAATGTAACTATTAGTTATATTGTAGATAGCTTAGGGTTTATTTTACAGGTAAGTATTTATTTTTAAATAGGAATAATTTAGTTAATGATAGGAATATTTATTTAGTTTTATTTAAATTATATTTAAGTTAGTGGGTGTTAGGTTTAGGGTTAGACTTAGGTTTAGGGGTTAATAACTTTAATATAGTAGCGGCGACATTGGGGCGGCAGATTAGGGGTTAATAAATGTAGGTAGGTGGCGGCGATGTTAGGGCCGGCAGATTAGGGGTTAATAATATTTAACTAATGTTTGTGAGGCGGGAGTGTGGTGGTTTAGGGGTTAATATGTTTATTATAGTGTCGGGGGCGGCAGATTAGGGGTTAATAAGTGTAGGTAGGTGGAGGCGATATTGGGGGAGGCAGATTAGGGGTTAATAAATATAATGTAGGTGGCGGCAGTGTCCGGAGTGGCAGATTAGGGGTTAAAAATTGTATTTTACTATTTGCGATACGGGAGAGCCTCGGTTTAGGGGTTAATAGGTAGTTTATGGGTGTTAGTGTACTTTTTAGCACTTTAGTTATGAGTTTTATGTTACGGCGTTGTACCATAAAACTCTTAACTACTGACTTTTAAATGCATTAGGACTCTTGACGGGGTTAGGGTGTACCGCTCACTTTTTGGCCTCCCAAGACAGACTCGTAATATCAGTGATATGGAAGTCCCATAGAAAAAAGACTTTACGAAGTTTACGTAAGTCGTTTTGCGGTAAGGCCAAAGAAGTGTGCGGTGACCCTAAACCTTCAAGACTCGTAATACCAACGGGCGTAAAAAAACAGCGTTAGGACCTCTTAACGCTGCTTTTTTACCCTAACGCACAACTCGTAATCTAGCCCTATGTGTTCTAAATCTTTAGATCCAGAGTTGTGTGAATCTTTGGACACTACACCAGTACCCTTCTGAGGAGCTGCAGACACGGTCACAAGTGGATAGACCCACAAACACAGAAAGAAAGGGAAAAGGAATTTGAAAACCCTCTAAGATAAGACTTTTTGTGATTTTCTATGTGGACTTTTGTGGGGTCATTGTTAATTGTAACATTTTGATTAATTGTTATATTTTTTTCTTAATTATCTATTACTTTTACTGATCTGATCAATTATCTATTAATAACGATTTAAGCAACTATTATATACTATATTTTATATATATTTTTTAAATGCGTGATTGTGAGAATATATTTTTTTAAGTCATATAGAAGGTGAAGCTGCGCTCTATTGTTTTAGTGAAGTATTGTATTTTTTGGGTTAGTGGGGTTTTTTTTTTTTTTTTTTTTTGTTTGTTTTTTTGGGGTGGGTTTTATTTTAGATTAGGGCTTTTTTATTTTTTTAATGGGCAGCAAAAGAGCTGATTGCCCTTTTAAGGGCATTGCCCATAAAAAAGGCCACTTAAGGGGCAATGGGTAGATTAGATTTCTATAGAGTTAGGTCTTTTTATGTTGGGGGGTTGGGTTTTTACTGTTAGGGTTCATTTGTAGATTTGTTTAGGTAAACGAGCTGATTGCTTCAGGGCAATGCCCTACAAAGGTCCTTTTAAGGGCAATTGGTAGTTTAGTCTTAGATTAGGGGTGTTTTTATTTTGGGGTGGCTTTTTGTGTTTATAGGGGTATTAGATTAGGTTTAAAAAAAAAAATTGATAATTTTGTTTATTTTTTTAAGTAATCTTAGATTTTTTATTTTTTTGTAAATTTTATTGGCACTTTAAGTTACAATAAAGAATATTAAGATAAAGAAGTAATCTTAGGTTTTATTTTTTTATTTAATGTTAGGATTTTTTATTTAAATTTTAAATTAGGATTTTTAATTTTGGTATTTTTAATGAATTTATTAGTAAAAGAGTCTTTTTCCTTTTATGTAATTGAGGTTAACTTAGAGGGTGTTTGGTTAGGGGGCTTAGTGATTAGATTAATACATTGCGTTGTGGGGGGTTTAGGGGTTAATGGGTTAATTATGTAAATTGCGCTGTTAGGGGGATGAAGGTTTAGGGGTTAATAGGTTAATTAGGTAGATTGCATTGTGGGGATGGCAGTTTAGGGGTTAATTAGGTAGATTGCATTGTGGGGGGTTGGCAATTTAGGGGTTAATAGTTTTAATAGGTATTTCCTTACACAAGACACAACTAAGATTAAATCCCTCATCCTTTCCCGCCTCGACTACTGCAACTCCATCCTCTCTTGTCTCCCTAACTGCCGTCTAGCTCCTTTACAATCCATAATGAATGCCTCTGCCAGGCTCATCTTCCTTACACGTCATTCTCCATCTGCTGCACCTCTCTGCCAATCCCTTCACTGGGTTCCTCTTGCCTCCAGGATTAAACACAAAATAAGGTTTTTTACTCACAATACTCATATCGGCCTTTCTGCCCCAAGCGAGATTGATGAAGAAAGAACTTAAGCACCCAACCTTGCAATTTTCCATCACAGAGGGGAGTGATGCTCTACGAAGATCTTAACCTTGCAATTTACAATATGGGTACCTTTATACTGTGGATCATGGATAAATGAGAAACTGGACTGTTTGAAATAATTTTTTTGTTGTTTTTTTTTGCACCACTTAATAAATGTTAAAGAACTTGTAGTTACCTAGATAACCTCCAGCAACTATAGGTCCTTGATGTTTTCCCATATTATTTATTTGCTTTTAAGATTAAGGGTTTCCAAGACATATTACATATTTTGAATTAATACAAGGTGTAGTTCTCCTGTATAGTATATATGTTAGTCTCAATTAATTTTTTAATTAATAGCTTCTTTATATATATGTTTTCCCATATTCCTTGTTTATATTAGTAAGATGACCTGTTGCTTTAGTAAATACACCCTAGAGATATCTAGAATGCATAGTGATTAGCCTAAATAAGATATAAGGTATGTGCATTGTCAGACAAACTTGACACACTAAACAACTACACTATGTATGGGGCTCTCCAAAATACACATTTTTTTTGTTTTCGACTTTTAGTTATAGAGGTTCTCATAGTATATAATCTATACAACTATCCTTACATAGATGCCTGTCTTTTAACTTACCTTCAATTCTCATCTTTTTTTTACGTACACGATTAAGAGACCAAATGTGGCCCATTAAGGTAATTGAAGTCCTATTTATACTCAGGGGCATAGTTTGTGTCTACTATTACTTATAACAAGTATAGCCTATCTGTTATAATATAGATACCCATTTCACATACCTTCAACTGTTATTTGAATTAATATACAGGTAGCCCTCAGTTTACGCCGGGGTAAGGTTCCAGAAGAAATGGTTGTAAATCGAAACCGTTGTAAATTGAAACCCAGCTTATAATGTAAGCCAATGGGAAGTGAGGGAGTTAGATTCCAGGCCCCTATCAAAATTGTTATAAGTAACACCTAATACATTATCTTTAAAGCTTTGAAATGAAGACTTTAAATGCTAAACAGCATTATAAACCTAATTAAATAATCACACAACAGACTGTATCATCAAACTAAGTTTAATGAACAAAAACATTTTTTTACTTGCATTTTCTGCAAACAGTTCTCTGCATTGTTAGCATATTAGATAATATTGGGTCTGCACCTATTCTATGCATTTCAATCTGGAGTGATTAATAGGCAGTTAGGCACCCTCACCTCAAGCAGCTGGACAGGAAGATAATAGGGAAGTGGCTGCTAGATCTTGTTGCTTGAAAGCTGCTTGATAGCTAAGGTCTGTTCTGTGTACATAGATTAATTTCAGTCTGCTAAGTTGCATACATTTGCTGCAACACAAGGGAACAGCTCCACCTACTGGCTATTTTAATTAGTGCACTGCTTTCAATAGCAGTCACATGACTGAAAAAAAGGTTGTTATTCTGAAACGGCGCAAATTGAACCTGCGTAAACCGAGGGCCACCTGTATACAGTATCCCACAAAAGTGAGTACACCCCTCACATTTTTGTAAATATTTTATTATATCTTTTCATGTGACAACACTGAAGAAATGACACTTTGCTACAATGTAAAGTAGTGAGTGTACAGCCTGTATAACAGTGTAAAGTTTCTGTCCCCTCAAAATAACTCAAAACACAGCCATTAATGTCTAAACCATTGGCAAAAAAAGTGAGTACACCCCTAAGTGGAATCTTTAGCAAGGCAGTGGTTGTCTTGGAGGTGTGTTTGGGGTCGTTATCATATTGGAATACTGCCCTGTGGCCCAGTCTGGAAAGGGAGAGGTCATGCTCTGCTTCAGTATGTCACAGTACATGTTGGCATTCATGGTTCCCTCAATGAACTGTAGCTCCCTAGTGCTATCATGCTTGACTGTGAGCAAGACACACTTGTCTGTACCCCTCACCTGGTTGCATCCACACACACTTAAAACCAACTGACCCAAATAAGTTTATCTTGGTCTCATCGAACCACAGGACATGGTTCCAGTAAACCATGTCCTTAGTCTGGTTGTCTTCAGCAAACTGTTTGCGGGTTTTCTTGTGTATCATCTTTAGCAGAGGCTTCCTTCTGGGACGACAGCCATGCAGACCAATTTGATGCAGTGTGCGGCGTATGGTCTGAGTACTGACAGGCTGACACCCCACCCCTTCAACCTTTGCGGCAATGCTGGCAGCACTCATAGGTCTATTTCCCTAAGACAACCTCTGGATATGATGCTGAGCACGTGTACTCAACTTCTTTGGTCGACCATGGCAAGGCCTGTTCTCAGTGGAACCTGTCCTGTGAAACCGCTGTATGGTCTTGCCCACCGTGCTGCAGCTCAGTTTCAGGCAATCGTCTTATAGCCTAATCCATCTTTATGTAGAGCAACAATTCTTTTTTTTAAATCCACAGAGAGTTCTTTGTCGTGAGGTGACATGTTGAACTTCCAGTGACCAGTATGAGAGAGTGTGAGAGTGATGACACCAAATTTAACACATCTGCTCCACATTCACACCTGAGATCTTGTAACACTAACAAGTCACATGACCCCGGGGAGGGAAAATGGCTAATTGGGCCCAATTTGGACATTTCCATGTAGGGGTGTACTCACTTTTGTTGCCAATGGTTTAGACATTAATGGCTGTGTGTTGAATTATTTTGAGGGGACAGAAAATTTACACTGTTATACAGGCTGTACACTCACTACTTTACATTGTGGCAAAGTGTCATTTCTTACTTGAAAAGATATAATAAAATATTTACAAAAATGTGAGGGATGTACTCACTTTTGTGGGATACTGTATGTTCAGTAGTCCATGAGGGACCCATTTGGTTGTTTGAAGGTTGCCTTATAATTAATGGCTTGGTAATATAATCACGTGTAATATTGAGGACTGTAACCTTTAATTAATGAGTATTTTTTCCTTTGAAACATGGTAATTGCCTTCAATTTAATTATTAAAGGGACACTGAACCCAAATTTTTTTCTTCTATGATTCAGATAGATCATGCAATTTTAAGCAACTTTCTAATTTACTTCTATTATCAATTTTTCTTCGTTCTCTTGATATATTTATTTGAAAAAGAAGGCATCTATGATAAGGAGACAGCAAATTGTTGGTTCAGACTATGGACAGCATTTGTTTATTGGTGCTGTCCAATCAGCAAGGACAACCCAGGTTGTTCACCAAAAATGCCGGCATCTAAACTTACAGTCTTGCTTTTCAAATAAACATACCAATAGAATTAAGAAAATTTGATAATAGGAGTAAATTAGAAAGTTGCTTAAAATTGCATGCTTTATCTGAATCACAAAAGAAAAAATTTGGGTTCAGTGTCCCTTTATTTGAGAACTTGGACTCCAACTCAAAGCAAAGTACTATCTTCTACAAAATAGCCTTAAAATTTTCCCTATCCGATTGTTTCTATTAACAATAGAATGATTACATTTTTAGAAATTTAACAAGACTTAACAATAGTGTTAATATACAATCATTTGTAGACCACTTAGGCTGCTCCTGCACCCTAGTCACACGCTTAAAGTGAATGTAAAAAATTTTGATGCTAAAGTGCCCGGTTTTTAAAAAATTGATTAAAAACAGGGGCACTTTAATTCATCAAAATTTACATTTCACTCGTTGTGAAAAAATACTTACCTTTTAAACTTGACAGCCGCTCCAGCTTCCCCCGGTCATCACAAGCCATTTCTGACATCAGAAATGATGGATCAGTCATTCTCCAATCACGGCTTCCCCCCCGGGAAGACCCAGGAAGAGGCTTTGCGATGGGCGGAGGAAGCTGGAGCGACTGTAAAGTTTAAAAGGTAAGTGTTTTTTCACAACACAAGTGAAATGTAAATTTTTATGAATTAAAGTGCCCCTGTTTTTAGTCGAATTTTTAAAAACCGGGCACTTTAGCATCAAAATTTACATTCACTTTAACTCTGCGAACAAAAAAACTACAACAGAATAAAAAAAAGGTGAGTGCCACACAACATACCGCATGACAACTTTTCAGATTTCTTCATTCTAAATAAATAGACGTGCTCACAGTATATAAACTGCTATTTAAAGGTGTATACCAGCAAGTTAAGATCTCAGTTTCTCAGTGAACTCTGTCTGAGATACTGGTTCTTGAAAAATGTAAATGAAAAACACTTTAACCATAAATGAATTAAAAGTCACTTCTATGCATCTCTCTATCTTATTCTAGTGTGGCCATTTCTTCAGGCAAAATGACAATGATATGTTTGTGAAATAAAAATCATGCTTAATATTAATGACATAACATCAGTATTTTGCAGCTTTAATATATGTATATTTACCCCTTTGTCACTCTACGTTATTGTTTCATTATTAATAGGTCTAGTACTTTGGTTTCAGTATAGATAGCATACCCTGCCTTAAACTCCATTTGTTTAATGACTTTGTTTTCTCCTTATGTTTTGGCTGTTCACAGAATCTGTGGCATTTTTAAATTTTCACATTAGTTTAATTTACTTTGAAATCTCCATTATTGCGAGATTATGAAGTTGTGAATAGAACTTTAATTTTTTTATTCTAAATCCATTATAACTCTAAGTAAAACAAAGCCCATATATAGACAATAACTAAACTATGTTAGTTTTGTTCACTTAAAGGGATAATGTAATTAGAAAGCAAAGTACAATATTAAAAACAAAACAACAAAAACAATAAATAGTATGTGTGCATATATGTGTATTAAAGGGATACTAAACTCATTTTTTTTATTCTTTACTGATTCAGATAGAGCATGCAATTTTTAGCAACTTTCTAATTTACTCCTAATATGATTTTTTCTTAATTCTCTTGCAATCTTTATATGAAAAGCAGGAATGCCAAGCTTAGAAGCCGGCCCATTTTTGGTTCAGCACCTGGGTAGTGCTTGCTGATTGGTGACTAAATGCAGCCACCAATAAGCAAGCACTATCCAGGGTGCTGAACCTAAAATGGGCCGGCTCCTAAGCTTTACATTCATGCTTTTCAAATAAAGATAGCAAGAGAACTTAGAAAAAATGATGAGTAAATTAGAAAGTTGCTTAAAATTGCATGCTCTATCTGAATCATGAAAGAAAAAAATTGGGTTTAGTATCCCTTTAACAGTTTTGCAACTTAAAGAGACAGTTTAGTCAAAATGAAACTTTCATGATTCAGATAGGGCATGTAATTTTAACCCATTAACGACTGAGGATGTGCCAGACACATCCTACAAAAAGTGTCAGTTAATGACCAAGGACGGCTGGTACAACCTCTGGGTTTCAAGCGCTGGTAGCGATTGTGATAGCTTCCAGACACTTTCAGGGTATTGCAGTGATGCCTCGATATTGAGGCATCACTACAATAACCTTTTTAAGCACACCTATGCAGAGAGGGCCACTCTGTGGTACTCTCTGCAACAGCAAGCGATGGTGTCGATCGTTGGTAGCGTGGGAGGGATTCGAGGGAGGCGGGTGGGCGGCCCATCGCTGGTTCACTTCCTCTCAGCAGGGATCCAGTTGCGGAAGTGCGGCGAGGTTGTCGGGAGCACGCACTACTAAGTACAGAGTCCAGTATAGTACACAGTGAAGGAGGGAGAGGTTGGGGGAAAATAATTATTGGGAAAGGGATCTGGGAGGGGGTAGGGTATTGGGGGGGTAGCTTTATTACAGAAAAATGGGGTATAATTATAAAAAAAGCCCAATTTTGACCAAACTGGGTACTGGCAGACAGATGGCAGCAAATAGGTAGAGGGGGGAGGGTTAGAGAGCTGTTTAGGGGGGATCAGGGAGGTTGGGTGCTAAGGGGGATCCAACTAAGCATTATAAATATAAAAAATAAATCTATAAAAAAAAAGCCATTTATTTTAGTACTGGCAGACTTTCTGCCAGTACTTAAGATGGCGAAGACAATTGTTAGGTGGGGGAGGGAAGAGAGGAGTTAGGGAGGGATCAGGGGTGGGATGTGTCAGGTGGGAGGCTGTTCTCTACACTAAAGCTAAAATTAACCCTACAAGCTAACTAATTAACCCCTTCACTGCTGGGCGTAATACAAGTGTGGTGCGCAGCGGCATTTAGCGGCCTTCTAATTACCAAAAAGCAATGCCAAAGTCATAAATATCTGCTATTTATTAACAAAGGCGATCCCAGAGAAGCATTTACAACCATTTGTGCCATAATTGTACAAGCTGTTTGTAAATTATTTCAGTGAGAAACCTAAAGCTTGTGAAAAAGTGAACGATTTTTTCTTTTATTTGATCGCATTTGGTGGTGAAATGGTGGCATGAAATATACCAAAATGGGACTAGATCAATACTTTGGGTTGTCTACTAAATAAATATATATATATATATATATATACATGTGAAGGGTTATTCACAGATTCCTGACAGATATCAGTGATAGAAAATAACGATCGCTTATATTGAAAAAAAAAAAAAGGGTTGGAAATAGCAAAGTGCTACTTGTACGTAATGCCCTATAACTTGCAAAGAACATGTAAACATTGGGTATTTCTAAACTCAGGACAACATTTTGAAACTATTTAGCATCTGTATTTTTTGGTGATTGTAGATGTGTAACAGATTTTGGGGGTCAAATTAAGAAAAAGTGGATTTTTTTCAATTTTGTTCATCAAATTTTATATATTTTTAATAGTAAATTATAAGGTATGATGAAAATAATGGTATCTTTAGAAATTCCATTTAATGACGAGAAAAATGGTGTATAATATATGTGTGGGTACAGTAAATGAGTAAGAGTAAAATTACAGCTAAACACAAACACCGCAGAAATGTAAAAATAGCCTTGGTCCCAAACGGTAAGAACATTAAAAAGGGGTGTGGTCACTAAGGGGTTAATCAACTTTCCAATTTACTTTTATCATCAAATTAGCTTGTTCTCTTTTTTAAGCTAAATCTAGGTAGGCTCAAACTTATTTCTAAACTGTCTCTTATCTCAGTGCGTTTTTCCCAGTTACAAAGTGGTAGTTCATATGTGCCATATATATATAACATTGTGCTCACTCCCATGAAGTTATTTAGGAGTTGGCACTGATTGGCTAAAATCAGATTTACCAGAGAAGGTATAGCATGGTTGACAATACCCTAGCGCACCCATTACTTTCAATGGATTTCATGACCGCGTTAAATAGCGCTAATATTAAAAGTTATGGGTTGTACTCTTGCAAAAGTCCAATTAGCGCTAGAAGAATTAGCGTGACTTGAGACCTAACGTAAAGTGTAAGGGTCAACAAGAAAATTTTACAAAACACATCTACAACTTAATAGCTTTCCCTTTGTCTAAATTTTCGTGTGTATTGATATTCACATTAAACGTTTAAATTATTTTTTTATTTTAAAAAATATTAATTTTCCTATCATGTATAAGGACCACATAACATGACACACTGTGGGGCAGACTACCTTTTTAAGAGGTAAATTTGATATCGGATGTAAACTCTGTCTAAAAGTACATTAAAGTTTAATTTTGACATCCATGCTACGTTAACCTTTCAGTGAACCAAGAAAGATAATCTACAATATAGCGCTATTCTTTTATGACAGATTAGCCAACACCAAATGCCTTTTTTTCTGAAATTAAGAAATCAAATCACTTATGACATTGCTAGATGTCATGTTTACCTTTGGGTTTTCATCTACAAAATGTTTTATGAGCATTGCCCACAACTTTTAAATTAAGATTGCTGTCAACTTTCCTTTAGTAGTGACAAAATATACTGTTTAGGGACACAAAAAATTTGCGTTTTTACAGATCAATAAACTTCATAGCAGCTTTAAAAAAAAAAAATTAAACAAACATGATTATTGATCTGTCCAATATCATATTTTTCTTCTTAAACAGGAAGAGTCCACAGCTGCATTCATTACTTTTGGGAATTCAGAACCTGGCCACCAGGAGGAGGCAAAGACACCCCAGCCAAAGGCTTAAATACCTCCCCCACTTCCCTCATCCCCCAGCCATTCTTTGCCTTTCGTCACAGGAGGTTGGCAATGAAGTGTCAGAAGTTCGAGATAGTCTCTTATGGAGGGTAGTACTCTTTGCAATGGGACTGGAGTTTTAAGTAATCCTGTCAGCCTCTCAGTGAGAGCATGGATGAAAGTTAGAGTCCGGAGATGCAGGGAGAGTTTTTCTGCAAAACCATCCTGACTCATATTAACAGCTCCTTGGCAATCAGCGTTGACGAGTTTCGCTGCCTGCCTTTGTTCACTCAAGTCCATGTCAGAAGCGAGGCTACTATCTGTCACACTTGAAGGGCCGTGTTCCTGTTCCACGGCGTAGATTCCGATAAGATCGTTTCATACTTTATGATGTGAATGTGATGTTAACGTTAAGGTAGGGTCCCAGTGGGACTCCTTTTATCTTAAAATAAGGAATTATTGGTTAATATCCCCTAAGGGGGATTATTGAACAGGGGGGACTTTAATCATGTTTGTTATGTGGTTCTATCTGCTGATGTGTAGTAATACTTTAGGCTCATGGCTTTTCGGAACATTAACGGCCTTATCGTCATTTGGCGCGATCTTTGGATTTGCACGCTATTATATGACTTGCAAGGTTACATTGCTTTTTACTTCCGTATGTTGACCGTGTGGCAACAGAGAGTGTCTGCTCATGGGTTGTCTGGTTCACAGGAGATGGTAAGTGCCCCAGCCATTAGGGGTGTAAAGAAGGTGTCAGTTACCGTTTGTCATTTTTGTAATCCCATGATGGAGGACTCTGACTTTTTAGACACGGATGTCTCCGATGCGGCGAATGCGTCTTGTGATGAATATCAAATGGCCCGGGTTATCCATGCTCATCAGTTATGTCCCGATTGCCGTTCCAGAGTACTCTCTTCTCCCGATTCAGGGTCCTCAGAGTGCGTTGAGCCATCCGCCCCTAGGATGCTAGGTCCTGCGAGGCTTGTGTCCCAGAATCTCCCTTTCCTATGCAAGCAGGTGTCCCTTTGGTCTTTACTCCTTCTCCAGAAGGTGGTCTGTTTCCTCCAGAGGTTTAGGCATGGTTCCACATGACCATATCTGCGGCCTTGATGCATTTGTATCTCCCAAGTGAAATCTTTCTAAGATACAGTCCGTGTTCTGTCAACCAGGGCTCACTTGGCGGGGGATTGCCAGATTCAATTCGGCCTCGTGGGGAAGCGGGGGGCCTCTAAGGCTTCAGGGGCCCAACCTTATTGCCATGGGTCGTTTGTCAATCCGGCAAGGGATAATTTTGCCTTCCGCTATAGGTTGGCACGTCTTCGTGTCCTACTGAGACATGTTTTGGCGTTGCTAGAGGATCCCAATCCTAGTGCGCTGAGGGATTTGAGGCCTTAGATGCCGAATGGTAAACTGGATAGATGGTTGGGGATGAAGCTAATCTCCTTGTTGTCTTCGTTTTTTCTTTATTTTATGTATCGGTTTTTGTTCTGAGCTTGGGTGAAGGGGTGCTGCCTTACTTTTCATTTAGATCCAGATAGAATGTATTTGATTAAATTTGTATAAAGCTCATGGTTGATATAACTTTCGTTGAGAACGTTCTTTCTCTGGAACCGATATTTGCGATTTTGTGGTTGCATTGGGCACTTCCTCGGAAGTTGCACACTTTGGTTAAGTCCAAGATTATGTTTCTAGTTCATATTATCGATCCTTCAGGTTGCTTTTTCTTGGACCTTAGACAGATCTGGGGTGCTTTTGTACCAGGTAGGTACTGGTCAGCTATCCAACAAATTGTTTATAATTAAGGATAGCAACATACGCCCTTCTCCTTCCTTTACATTTGGAATATCCAATAAAAGAACATAATTGGATTGGACTCAATCAGAACGTTATTTGATTGTATGGACTCAGTCATTAACTGTAAGGTACCATATACCATTTAAAGGGATAACATAAATAGGCTGACATTTGTTTTTCTGTTCTGCAACTGTTTGCAACTGCCTATATTTCTCTATCCTGTGGTCTTTACCTTACTATAATATTTTTTTTCTGTTACACTTTAAAATTATCATTAGCAAGATATACTACGTGTATATATATATATATTGATACAATAATATAGAATAAGGATATTTATCAGTCATATACATATATATATATATATATATATATATATATATTCTTTAGCGCAATTTATTTTGTTTTCAATTTTAGGTACTGGTCAGGCGCTGTCTACTGTTTCTTGGGTTCATGTCACCCTCCTGGTGCTGTTTAGCACTCTCGGGTGCTACCTGTCAATCTTACAAGTTACAGTCTTTTCATCTGTCTGAGGTCAGGAAACTGACCATTTAGCCTTTCAGCGTGGGGTCAGGTCGTCGGGCCTGTCTACATGGATTACCTTTTTATCCAAGGGTACTGTTGGCCCTTTCCTAAACCGGTCGGGAGTTCTTTTCAGACTCTTGGGTTTGTGGATGTTGCTAGGTACTTTACATCTAAGGACTTAAGATGGCGGAAGGCTCTGTCTGGGTGCACTCCTAACAATAGGAGGCAGCTTATGGGTTCCTCAGGGGCTTTAGATCTTCGGATCGTTTCCGTTTATTTTTAGGACTCCGGCTTAGGACCATGTCTCTTGCCTGGAAAGGGTATGGATGGTTCTGCTTAACCCCAGGGTTTGGTTCTCCCACGTGTCCCTTTGGAGGGGGCGGGGGTTTTCTGACTCTTATGAGATATTAATATAATACTGAGGCTTCAGTTTGAGGTTTTCTGACGGGTCCCTACTTATCTGCTGGGGCATCTGATGCTTCCTAGTAGGCTCCAGTTGGGCTGACAATATTGGCCGAGGGTTGGCCTCTACTAGGGTGTTTTCCATTGTTTAATCCTCTTCTCACCTAGGGTGGGGAAGGGATTTTTACGTGTTCTCCTTAGTTGGAGGTACCCTAGTATCTGTAAAGGGCTTGTGGGTCCTTATTTTTCTTGCCTCGCAGGGTTTTTTTTTCCCTCTCTTGCGTTCTCAGTATGACAATTTATTTCTGGTATTGGAATGCTCTGGGTCAGAGTGCCTTCTTCCCTTGAGGAGTGTTCCTTCTTATGGAAGTCTGCAGTGTAGGGGTACTTGGACTCGAGCATGAGGTTCCTGTCATGGTTCAGGGTAGCATGCTAATTTTTTATTAGCGGTCAGAGTTCTACTCTGGGGCTTTGATACCTCGTAGATCCATCTTTTTTTTTTCCGAAGGTCTGAGACTCTTGTCTGCAAAAGGTATTTCACTAGCCTTGGGGCAAGGACCGTTATCCTGGAAGGAAGGTCGGGGATCAGTCTGCTTTGCAGCATGGACCGTTTACTTTTATGAATCTGTCCTCCCCTTTGTTGGGGGGATTCTTAGTGCCCATCTCTCTACCGGTAGCGGCTGTTGCCGGGATGGATCGCTCCTTGGATTCCGGGATTTTCTGGTTGGGAGCTATTGTCGAGATTTTTTGGCACTTTTCAGTGGGATGAGTCCCACGATGGCTTGAACCGGCTTTGTTGCATGTAGAAGGGTCATCACGAGTTTGCCATAGGTGGCTCTGTGCCTTCTTGGAGTGCGCTTTTTAAGCTGCTGGGACGGTTTCCTGTCTCTGCTTGTCTATGCTTAACCTGATGGGTCTTGTCTTGTCTAGGTTACAAATGGGAACTCGCAGGTTTTCTGGAACACCATAGTTGGTATGGTGCTGTGTCAGGGATTAAGGGGGGCCTTTCTGGTCATCCTAGTGATGTTTTCTCCTGACTATGGACATATCTTCTGGTCCTGTCCTCCTAGGGAGATTGTTCCCTGGACAGTGGTCTTGCAGTGACCTCGGGTTGCTCTAAGTTGCTCTAATATCTTTTGAATATCTTATGGGGCCTCTATTCTCCCTTTCAGGGGTAGATAGAGGGTTTGACCAGTTTTTGATTTCAGTCGGTTTTGGATGGTCCTTCGGATCTCCTGGGTTCCTCTTCTCTCCCTCTCGGGGGTTGATAGAGGCTTTTCGGTTTTGGAATGTGGGAGTTGAGTGCCGCAGGGCTGACTCCTCAGAGGCTTTATGCTTAGCAGACTCTGGGTCTGATTGGTCTCTAGCATGGCTTTGCAGGTTGTGTAACTGATGAGTGGTTACCCGGGCTCTGGTTTTTCCCTAGTTTTTTTGTAGGATGTCGAGTAATTTCAGGCTGTGGTGGCTTTCGATGGAGCCGCATTTTTTGTATCCACCCTTGGTTTGCATTTAGTGTCCTCTAGCTTGGGTATTGTTTTCCCAAAAGTAATGAATGCAGCTGTGGACTCTTCCTGTTTAAGAAGAAAAACATAAATTATGCTTACCTGATAATTTTCTTTTCTTCTGACAGGAAGAGTCCACAGCTCCCGCCCGCGCTTTATCTATGGGGCGTCAGTACATTTTTGTTCTTCTGGCACCTTTTTTCACCCTGATATTTCTCCTACTGTTCCTTGTTCCCTTGGCAGAATAACTGGGGGGGTGAGGGAAGTGGTGAAGGTATTTGAAAACTTTACCTGGGGTGTCTTCGCCTCCTCCTGGTGGCCAGATTCTGAATTCCCAAAAGTAATGAATGCAGCTGTGGACTATTCCTGTCAGAAGGAAAGAAAATTATCAGGTAAGTATAATTTATGGTTTTTTTCTTTCTGTTTGCATATTAAGAAAATTGTTTAAAGGGACAGTCTAGTTAAAATTAAACTTTCATGATTCAGATAGGGCATGCAATTTTAAACAACTTTCAAATGTACTTTTATCATCACATTTGCTTTGTTCTTTTGGTATTCTTTGTTGAAAGCTAAACATAAGTAGTCTCATATGCTAATTTCTAAGCCCTTGAAGGCAGCCTCTTATCTCAGTGCATTTGGACAGTTTTTCACAGCTAGACAGCGCTAGTGCATATGTGCCATATAGATAACTTTGTGCTCACTCCCATAGAGTTATTTATGAGTAAGCACTGATTGACTAAAATGCAAGTCCATCAAAAGAATTGAAATAAGGGGGCAGTCTGCAGAGACTTAGATACAAGGTATCTAAACAATAAAAATTCTGGAGTAGACTGTCCCTTTAATAAAAAATCAGCAGAGCTTTACACTGGTTACACGTTTCAATTTTCTGTTTGAGATTACTTATCTCTAATATAAATTATGTCTATATTTTCCCGGAAATGTATCAGTTTGAGTGGTGATACAAGTAATTTTCTGAGGATAAAAAAGTATAAAAAATTATAATCAAATTAATCTCTCATTAGTTAATAACGAATTTAAACACCACAAATAATAAGTAGTTAGTAATAGGAAATATGATTAATCAGTTAATTAAGTCTGGCTATTGGCTAATGTTATTATTCTTTGATGTTGGATTCAATTTACATTTCTCAGTTTCACTATAGTATGTAAATAGTGTTGGTCTTCTGCAAATCCACATAGGATATTAGGGGAATAGACTTGTGGATGCAACAATGGAGTGTAAAATAGCAAAGGGAGAGGGAGGGATGAATTCATAAATAGTGGGCAAATGCAAATAGACAGGGCAAAGAAGAGACAATAATCAGTAATATAAGACTATGTTATGTAATGAAAGAAAGGGAGGTGTAGCCAGGGCAAGGGATGTAGCATTTGCACTAGAGCAAGAGGACAGATAATTACAATTTGATGGAGAGAGAAAGGCTAAAAGGAGTAGGAAAACGGTATCAGCTGAATAAAGAATTGAACATTCAAAAGGCTGAGTTCTTAGGGAATAGGTTTATGAAGTTATATTTACAATGATCGTTAAAGGTAAGAGTTTGGCAATCACTTTGTCATATATTCTCATTTTATTCTATTGAAATATCATGATTTACAAAGATTTGGATTTTTTTCCAGGTAATTTTATGATTGGGTATGTTAAGTCTAGGCTGCAAAGTTGTAAACCTGTTCTACCTGTTAATTGGTTGTGTAATTTTTTAAGCTAAGAAAGCAGTTTGTAATGCATTAGCCTGATGAAATAGCCATTGGCTAACACCTAGAGACAAGTTGCTATGGTATTCTTTTTTTATTGAGACAGGTAATTTAACATAACATTTGTGCATCCCTGAACCACTTATAGGTTGAACCAAAAAAAAAAGAAAAACATATACAGATAAACTAAAAACAGATCTGAAAAATATAACAACTATGCTAAATTCCCAAGTAAATTTAAATATATTTAAAAAAAATACTTGTTTAGACAATGTTCATTGAAGATAAACTAGAGTAAGGAAATTAGACAATCCTAACCTGAGTTCCAGATGAAAACATAACAAACAGGTAAAATTCAACTCTGCTCAAAGTTATTGAAGAGATTATGGGGTAGATTTATCATTGGTCGAGTGGACATGATTCGCTGTAGCAAATCATGTCCTCTCGACCATGCCATTTATATTTCTTGTGAAATGCTTGTGCAATGCCACCCCCTGCAAATTCGCGGCCGCTAGCAGGGGGTTTCAATCATCACGATGGTATGATTTCTTATAACCGATGCTTTTTAACTTACGTTTCAGGCGGACCTGAAACTTTGGGCGTAGAAAGCAACATCCGCTGCTTGATAAATCTACCCCCAAATATATATATATATATATATAATCACAAGGTCAGGATATCTGAGAAGAAAACATGCACTAAATATTTATGGATGGGCTCTTTCTATAGTTCCTCCAAAGCTACAACATCAAATGCAAAGAAAACATAACTGTCTATTTGATAAAGCTATTCTAAATTAGGTAACCTGGGTCCGAGACTGTGTGTTGAGGGTTTTAGTCCGTTGCATGCAATAGCTAGTTTATCAGCTGACATAAGATAGTTTAAAATGTTTTATTGTACTTTAGAAATTCCCTCTAAGCCATGGTGATAACAGATCTATTTCTGGAGCCTAAACTATGTCTAGAGATGTGCAGAGTTTGGAAACGTACAAATACCAGGACGTTGCTACCATAAAGGTATGAAAATGTAGTTTCTCCAACATAAAGAGGAATTATCTTTAGAAATATATGACAGTTTAAAGGGTACAAGGTCCCATTGTAGTAAAACCTTGTAGTATAACTTATACATGGTGCTGCAAAGTAGGACAGAACTGAAATACCACAGAGCTAAGAGGCATTTAAGAGAATTGCAAGAAATTCCCATATCTCTCTCCCAGTACAAGGACATTTTTATAGAAAGGACAAGCCCAAGCAATGTATTTTAAGTAAGAGGTTTAAAGAAATTAATTGATCTTATCCACCACCAAATGCCTAAAATAATCTTTAGGAAACCCCAGGTTGAAATATTAAACATTAAGCACCTTCAGAATCTGATACCTCATACCTCCCATGAACCTGAGAAAAATATCTAAACCAGTTATCAAAGTATAAATACTCCAGGTTGTTTGTTTTTTACAAATTCTGCAGTCTGTTAACTCCTAAAGGCCAACACAGATCTGGATGGGCATTGCAAGATGTATCTTATAATCCTCAGAATGAAGGAATAGAGAAAAGTACAAAGTTAGGACTTACCCCAATATGTAAGAAAGCCCCTAAGTATTATATTAGGAAGGGGCACTGTGGTTTTAATATTCATGGGTGTTCAAATTAGAGCCTACACAACTTCTAATGAGTCTCGGTATGGCAATAGGAAGGCATCTGAGAATCAGGAAAACTCAATTTATCTATAATAGAACATAACAGCTGGAGTAATGGAGAGAAATGAAATTATGTAGGTGTGGTCATGTGATAAATATATTCCTGGGTGCTTCAATAAATAACTTGACTATTGAAAAAGATATTCCTGGTTCTGATAAATCAATAGCTCATCTCGAAATTGTAACCCTAAAGATTCAGTCTTAGAGTAATTAGTTAATAATAACTGACTTTGCCAAAATACAAAAAAAAAAAGATGAGGCAAAGGGCACCCATATTAAGTGACACTAGAAATGTAACAGATTCTGTAATGCCTTTGATATGAATATTATTTCTACATGATCTGTCTTTTAGGTTTGATAGCTTAGTTTTAATTGTTGAAATCTGCTCCAACAACTTTTGAGAGTATGATAACATATTAGCATTTTTAATTGAAGGATACTTGTTTCATCTCAGTAGTGTCTGTACACTATACAATAGAACACATCTCTTTCTAGAGAATAAGAGATTTAAGGTGCACATCCTATATTGCCTTTAAGAATGCTGGAGTCAAAGCCTAAGCATCTGTATAACTATAAAGTATCCTTTCTCACGAAATTAGGAGAATCAGGGGAGTCATCTTCTAAGGAAAGCTACCCGGATAGAAAGCTACCCGGATGTGTCTAGATATTGAAAGTGAATCTTCACTGTACATTTAACTTTCTGAGATCTTTTTTTGAAGATTGAGACATCTTTATTATGTGCAAAATCAACAAAATTAACATACAAAGTAGAAATTGAGGAGATAGTAATAATTAGGAATATCAGTCACATTTATAAATGATACTGTTGGTGAAATATAATTAGTAGGTGGCCCCTCAATAATAAACCAGCAGACACGGACATAAGTATATTCTATATAAGAGCTCAAAATGACTAGATATGTTAAAGTTGGATATCAGGAGCATGCCGTTGTCGTCAATGGACAAACAAATTATCAACCACCATTGGATATCCAGAAGAACAGTCAGTAGCCAGGCTAAAGTTCCATTGCAGCGTATCAATTAGTAGCACACATCACTACTGATGGGGCAGGCAAGAGAATAGTCAAAAGTTATGTTCCAATAATCAGCTAGCAGTTTATCAGCCTGTAATTCAAGGTACAGGCAGGGGTAAGGCAGGGAGCATGAACCAGGACATAAGCAGGAACCAGGAAGGCTGATCAGGGACAAAAACGGTAAGATAAGAATAACTAAGCACCAAATTATGTTAACAGGTGCATTTCTGACACTTTCTCCTTGACCCTTGGCTCTAGTTCTGCAGAAACGTGATTTCCATTGCAAAGGGCTAATGTAATACTACCCTTAGTGCAGGTCACACAATATAAAGCATTATCATAAGAATCCTGAAAACCCTGTGCACTAAACTTAGCACACCCTTCCATGGCCAAATCCAACATTAGAATGCACACAGCTCATTACCGGTTGTCATCCAAGTTAACCTGCTTCCTTTTAACACAGCCACAGGCTCCTGCTGCGCTTACAGCTCCCTGGAACTTCACCATGCATACCTTCCAACTGTCTCAAACACCGGATTGTCACAGGTTGGGAGCCCTGCCAATTGTTCCTCATGAAGCTTCACCAGTCCGGGGTGACTACCCGGGCTCTGCCTACAATATACTGACTTAGCCCAATCCCACCCACAGCAGAGTCCAATATAAGTGTTTCAACCCCTCATTCCAAATGTAATTTTAAATACCTTTTCATTTTTTTAAAATTATAACAAACTGTCCATCTAATATAAGTATATATAACATTTTAAAAATATTAAATGTGTCTGTTTTTGTGAACTTCATAATATACTAAAATAATTATTCTTAAACTAATTTACAGGACTATGGAATTATTTTTAAAATCTCACATTCAGGGCTAGTTTCCATTGTGTTTGTAAACTGTCTAAACTGGTGGTAACCTAAAACATCTCCATAGACTTTAAAAGATGCAATGGAAACTAGAGTTATTCTATGAGAAAATAGAGAAGGCGCCACATAGCATAATTCTGTGTGAAATGTCAGAAAGATAATTCAGACTCTGATACACTCACGTTTTATGAAGCACCAAGATGTGGTGCTGGCTGGGCAGACTGGAACCTTAGAGTTGTCCGGTAAAACTCTCCTCTTAAGCTCACAGGAACCAGGTCTCAGCATGAAGAAACAGTACTGGTTACTGAGAAACGCGTTGCTGTATTTTTGTGTTAATAAACACTTGTTTTTATGCAACTTGCTACTTTGGATTTCTTTTGCTTCTAATCTTCCAACACCTGGAGGTGGGAACAGTGAGGTGGATCCCCAAGGGTTACGATTCCATTACCCATTGCCAAGGGAGTGAGACCTGGTTCCTGTGAGCTTAAGAGGAGAGTTTTACTGGACAACTCTAAGGTTCCGGTCTGCCCAGCCAGCACCACATCTTGGTGCTTCACAAAATGTGAGTGTATCAGAGTCTGAATTATCTTTCTGACATTTCACACAGAATTATGCTATGTGGCGTCTTCTCTATTTTCTCATACAATAACTCGATGTGGATGGCCTTATACCTCGAGGAGAGCTGCCCTTCTACACTGTTGTAGCACAAAACATATTGGATATCTATTGGACTTTTATTTATTTTAACATTCAAGCATATGTTATATTTGTGGTAATCTAGAAATACCTATTAACCAAACTAGATGGTAACTCTAGGGGCGCAAATATAAGAACAAAGATAATAACGAGGGTATAATATAATCTGAGGCGTGACCCACAAATTTTACCTAATGATATAGAACATGTGATAATTAAGCACTAATGCACTTGAGGGCTAGGGCCTTTATTAGTGATGACCCAGATAACGTAATAATAATATTCATATGATTACAAATGAGCACAATAGGTTATACAAAAAAATACAATATATAAGCAAATAATAGCAAAAAATATAAGTGTAAAAAATATATATATATATATATATAATAATAAAGTCCTGTGGGATCTTAGCTGTATAGGTTTCAGTCCTCAGGGAAATTCCGAAGAAACACAGTTTCTTTGATGTGAGGTAATCCTCCTGTGTATTGAAGATGATGTAGAAGTCACACACAAAATCAGGAGTCAGCTCTTTGCCACATGGATGGTCTGGATACAAGCTTTCTCTGTGAAAAGGGAATCACAAAAACAAAGGCGCCTCCTAGTGTGATACAGTTGAAGCAAATGGAATTGGCTTCAACTGCATCACACTAGGAGGCGCCTTTATTTTTGTGATTCCCTTTTTTTACAGAGAAATCTATCTTTTTTTCAGAGAAATCTATCTTATTGCTCTTAAGACTAGACCACCGGCTTATTTGTATATTCACAGGACATTTTATTTTATTTGGTGACATTTATTTTTATATTTTTTTACTATTATATATATATCTATTTTTTGTGATAGCGCCACTATTTACACATCTTAGGGTGTTATTTATTAATGGAAACTAGGCCTTAATCAGTGACTAAAGAGGGCATATGTGTAATAAATGTATTAAAATACAAAGGTGGTAACCAAGTGTTGAAAATTTAAGGTGGATAAAAATAGTGGTTGAAAATGCAATGGCCAAAACCTAGGTGTGACAGCAATAGGACACAAGAAATTGTGTGTGCAAAAGAGATTAAATTATCTTTAAGGTAAGAATCGTTGCTACATACTTTTATCTATAATATTTGAAATACCTTATAAAACAGATGTCCTCGTCTCTGAAATATTTCATTATAAACATTTAATAACATTAAACTGTCTTATAAATTGTATATGGGCCAGATTACGAGCAAACACCACTGGAGGTAAACATCTAACGCACGTGGGTTAGCTTGCGTATTACAAGATAAAAGTAAAGAGTTTGCTCTCAATCAAAACCCGACACGTGCTAACTTCAGGATTTTGGATATCATGACCTTGCTAACAACTCCCCATAACCTTTAATGGAGCACACTTTTAAAAAAAATATATTGCTTGATCACAAACCCAACACCATGTTAGACTTTCTGTGTTAAACCCAAAAGTGGTTATGCACATTTCAATGTTATTCACATAGAAGAAAATTTTATTTTTATTTTTAAATATATATTTTTATATATGTTTTAGATTCATTAAAAAAAAATACCTGTACCTATACATCTATATACAAGTATGGATATATATATATATATATATATATATATATATATATATATACATACACACACACACAGTATCTCACAAAAGTGAGTACACCCCTCTCATTTTTGTAAATATTTTATTAAATCTTTTCAGATGACAACACTGAAGAAATGACACTTTGCTACAATGTAAAGTAGTGAGTGTACAGCCTGTATAACAGTGTAAATTTGTTGCCCCCTCAAAATAACTCAACACACAGCCATTAATGTCTAAACCGTTGGCAACAAAAGTGAGTACACCCCTAAGTGGAAATGTCCAAATTGGGTCCAATAAGCCATTTTTCCTCCCCGGTGTCATGTGACTCATTAGTGTTACAAGGTCTCAGGTGTGAATGGGGAGCAGGTGTGTTAACTTTGGTGTTATCGCTCTAACACTCTCTCATACTGGTAACTAGAAGTTCAACATGGTACCTCATGGCAAAGAACTATCCGAGGATCTGAAAAAACTAATTGTTGCTCTACATAAAGATGGCCTAGGCTATAAGAAGATCGTCAAGACCCTGAAACTGAGCTTCAGCATGGTGGGCAAGACCATACAGCGGTTTCACAGGATAGGTTCCACTCAGAACAGGCCTCGCCATGGTCGACCAAAGAAGTTGATTGCACATGCTCAGCGTCATATGCAGAGGTTGTCTTTGGGAAATAGACGTATGAGTACTGCCAGCATTGCTGCAGAGGTTGAAGGGGTGGGGTGTCAGCCTGTCAGTGCTCAAACCATATGCCGCACACTGCATCAAATTGGTCTGCATGGCTGTAGTCCCAGAAGGAAGCCTCTTCTAAAGATGATGCACAAGAAAGCCCGCAAACAGTTTGCTGAAGACAAGCAGACCAAGGACATGGATTACTGGAACCATGTTCTGTGGTCCGATGAGACCAAGGTAAACTTATTTGGTTCAGAAGCGTGTGTGGCGGCAACCTGAGGAGTACAAAGACAAGTGTGTCTTGTCTACAGTCAAGCATGGTTGTGAGAGTTTCATGGTCTGGGCCTGCATGAGTGCTGCCAGCACTGGGGAGCTACAGTTTATTGAGGAAACCATGAATGCCAAAATGTGCTATGACATACTGAAGCAGAGCATGATCCCCTCCTTTCAGGGACTAGGCCCGAGGGCAGTATTCCAACATAACGACCCCAAACACACCTCCAAGACGACCACTGCCTTGCTAAAGAAGTGGAGGGTAATCCTTTGGGGCATCCTCAAATGGAAGGTGGGGGAGAGCAAGGTCTCTAACATCCACCAGCTCTGTGATGTCATGGAGGAGTGGAAGAGGACTCCAGTGGCAACCTGTGAAGCTCTGGTGAACTCCATGCCCAAGAGGGTTAAGGCAGTGCTGGAAAATAATGGTGGCCACACAAAATATTGACACTTTGGGCCCAATTTGGACATTTCCACTTACGGGTGTACTCACTTTTGTTGCCAATGGTTTAGACATTAAAGTGAAGGTAAACATTGATGAATGAAAGCCCATTTTTAAAAAATACTATTAAAAACAGGGGCACTTTCATTCATCTAAGTTTAGAAAGCAGCCGTTTTGATTAAAAACTTACCTTTGTTCTTCTCACAGGCAGAGCAGCTTCCCCCACCCGGAGATCCTCTCTTCACACGTCATCAATGACTAATCCGGCTTCCTCCAATCACGGCTTTCCCCCAAAGGGAGTCATTGCCAGAAGCCATGCCGTGATTGGAGGAAGCCGGATTAGTCATTGATGACGTGTGAAAAGAGGATCTCCGGGTGGGGGAAGCTGCTCTGGTTGTGAGAAGAACAAAGGTAAGTTTTTAATCAAAACGGCTGCTTTCTAAACTTTGATGAGTCAAAGTGCCCCTGTTTTTAATAGTATTTTTAAAAAAACAGGCTTTCATTCATCAAAGTTTACCTTCACTTTAATGGCTGTGTGTTGTTATTTTGAGGGGACAGCAAATTTACACTGTTATACAGGCTGTACACTCACTACTTTACAATGATACAAAGTGTCATATCTTCAGTGTTGTCACATGAAAAAATATAAAATATTTATAAAAATGTGAGGGGTGTACTCGCTTTTGTGAGATACTGTATATAGTGATATATATTTAAAAATACTATTATTAACTTTTCTACTATGTGCAGAACATTGGAATGTAAAATATTTAAAGTAAATACATATTAAAACACATTATAAAATATTAAAATTGTATAAAAATTATTTTTTCACGTTTAAATTTGGTGTTATAGCTCTCACACTCTCTCATACTGGTCCCTGGAAGTTCAACATGGCACCTCATGGCAAAGAACTCTCTGAGTATCTGAAAAAATTATTGTTGCTCTTCATAAAGGTGGCCTAGGCTATAAGAAGATTGCCAAGACCCTGAAACTGAGCTGCAGCATGGTGGGCAAGACCATACAACGGTTTCACAGGACAGGTTCTACTCAGAACAGGCCTCGCCATGGTCGACCAAAGAAGTTGAGTGCACGTGCTCAGCTTCATATCCAGAGGTTGTTTTTGGAAAATAGACGTATGAGTGCTGCCAGCATTGCTGCAGAGGTTGAAGGGGTGGGGAGTCAGCCTGTCAGTGCTCAGACCATACACCACACACTGCATCAAATTAGTATGCATTGGTCTTCTAAAGATGATGCACAAGAAAGCCTGCAAACAGTTTGCTGAAGACATGCAGACTGAGGATATGGATTACTGGAACCATGTCCTGTGGTCCAATGAGACCAAGATAAACTTATTTGGTTTAGATGGTGTCAAGCGTGTGTGGCGGCAACCAGGTGAGGAGAACTAAGACAAGTGAGTCTTGCCTACAGTCAGCATGGTGGTGGGAGTGTCATGGTCTGGGCCTGCATGAGTGCTGCCTGCACTGGGGAGCTACAGTTCGTTGAGGGAACCATGAATGCCAACATGTACTGTAACATACTGAAGCAGAGCATGATCCCCTCCCTTCGGAGATTGGGCTGCAGGGCAGTATTCCAACATGATAATGACCCCAAACACACCTCCAAGACAACCACTGCCTTGCTAAAGAAGATGAGGGTAAAGGTGATGGACTGGCCATGCATGTCTCCAGACCTAAACCCTAATGTGCATCTGTGGGGCATTTGCAAACAGAAGGTGGGGGAGCGCAAGGTCTCTAACAACCACCATCTCCATGATGTTGTCATGGAGGAGTGGAAGAGGACTCCAGTGGCAGCCTGTGAAGCTCTGGTGGACTCCATGCCAAAGATGGTTAAGGCAGTGCTGTAAAATAATGGTGGCCACACAAAATATTTATACTTTGGGCCCAATTTGGACATTTCCACTTAGGGGTGTACTCACTTTTGTTGCGGTTTAGACATTAATGGCTGTGTGTTGAGTTATTTTGAGGGGACAGCAAATTTACACTGTTATACAGGCTGTACACTCACTACTCACTACACTCACTACTTTACATTGTAGCAAAATGACAATTCTTCAGTGTTGTCACATGAAAAGATATAATAAAATATTTACAAAAATATGAGGGGTGTACTCACTTTTGTGAGATACTGTATGTATATATATGTGTGTGTGTGTTTTTATATGTGACATATATTTACATATATACATGCACACACATATTTTTATATATATATATATATATATATATATATATATATATATATATATATATATTATAGCCCTTTCCATTCAAATACCTTGTCATATACCATACACCTTTAAACCATTATATAAAATTTAAATTTCATTAATAATTTATATCAGATAGTGTATATATGAGTGTTATGAAGCAGTGGTCTAAAGAGTATGCTGTTGGCATTTATCGATGTGCGGCGGACATGGTTCGCTATAGCGGATCATGTCCGTCCGCACAATGATAAATGGACCCTTTACTTTAATGTATTTATGAGGTGCTTGGTGCATATTTTTATTTAACTCTTACTCTTTACACTAGGGGCCAATTATCTAAAAGTCTCTAAACTGGCGAAATTCTATAAGAATGTTCGCCAGTCCTTCTATTTCCATGGTGAAATTATAAGTCACTTTTTACCCTGAAAACAGGGCTTCTCGCTAAGGGGCGTATACTACATTTTCGTATGGTAAGAAGATTCATACATTACAAACGTGCACAATGAAAATAGTAATTTAAAAATCATACCAAATAATTAAACCATTCACACAAAAATACGCAGGAAAACGTATTGTTAATGGGATACTAAACCCAATTCATGATTCAGATAGAGCATGCAATTTTAAGCAGCTTTCTAATTTACTCCTATTATGAATGTTTCTTTGTTCTCTTGCTATCTTTAGTTTAAAAAGTAGGAATGTAAGGTTAGGCTGATTGGTGGCTACATTTAGCCACTAATCAGCAAGCGCTACCCAGGTGCTGAACCAAAAATGGTCCAGCTCTTAAAGGACCGGTTCACTAAGGGGATGTAATCATTTACTTCACTTGTTAATATAGCGTTATTGCTGCTAGAATCAAAAACAAAAATATTATAATAAGGAAGTATATATTTTCTTACCTTTTTTCCTTGCTTATTTTCCCTTCTGCCAGACAACCTTGGAACGCCCTAATGAAAGGATCGTTCTGTAAGGAGGGCGTATACAGTTTGTTAGTTATACATAAACACACATCTATAAATGTTATTATTCAAAGCAACCCATTCTGCCAGTGGTTGCTTTGAATAATAACATTTATAGATGTGTGTATATGTATAACTAACAAAATGTATACGGCCGCCTTACAGAACGATCCGATCAGAGAGCATAAAAACAGAAGGCTTTAGTGCTCACAGGATGATGAGAGCTCTCTGCGCTGTGACCGTGCGCTGGGACTGTCATCGTGGGGGCTAGAGCATGTGCCCTGTGCAGAGGGGAGTACAACCAAGTGGCCACATGACTAGAAATTATTTCAGTGGGTATAGGTAACACAAAACATAAACAGAGATTTCAAACATTCTTGCTTTTTCAAATAAAGATAGCAAGAGAACAAAGACAATTTGATAATAGGAGTAAATGAGAAAGTTGCTTAAAATTGCATGCTCTGAATAATGAAAGAAGAAAAAAATTGGGTATAGTATCCCTTTAAAAATTGTAACAAAATTGTTCACCAAAAATCGTAATTTATCAAAAACTTAAAATGTGTATGTAAATTACACAGAAATAAATCATATTAATTATTCACAGCATAATTAGTCATTTTACACTGGATGAGCAAAAAAACACACAAAAATTTGTACTTATAAATAAAAAATACAAAGCGTAATTGTTGATTTTTAGTAAAATGGGATGAACTTAAGCTTTTCATGGGTGTATATAAAATTTTCTCTCAAATCCAAGTGTTATTCTCTAAACATTTACGCCCCTCAGTTCTTACTGTTTTGGCTTGCAAATAAAAAGGTGGCAACGTTGTGAAATAATACTCAAAATACTTAATACCCTAATAGAAAAACACATGCATACGAAAATAGATGCAAATGTAAAATGCTCTACACAGAAAGCAGTGTTATGTCATTTATATTGGCTGCAGGATATACTTTTTAAAATGCCCCCCTGCTCACTGCTAACTTCGCCGTACACAGCAAAGTGTCCCTTTTCAGTGATCTCCATTACTTTCAATTGGAGACATTTTGCCACTAGCAGGGACCGCCAATTCCACCAAGAAACGATAATTCCAACAAGGAAGCCCCTTCAAGAGTCGGCAAGAAAAACCACGTCTGATCTGACGAGGAATAAATAATCGTCCCCTAGGTCTCTCCTTGCGCAATTATGACACGCTAAATTTGTTTACGCTCGAGTGAACGTGTTTACTTTCATCTTGTAATATGCGTGCAAGTTAGGGAAGGCTTGATGTTGCCTATCGCAACTCGCGCAAACAATAGTGCGCCACTTGCAATCGGGCCCTATGTTAGGAATGACAGATAATATTAAAGATAATACATAGACTGGTAGAAAGATACATAGATAGATGATCAATTTGTGCACAGGCAAAAAAATTGCCGTGGATGGATGTTTGTTAAGATAAAAAAAAAATATTTACATGTATCAAATAGTCGTTAAGGAATAAGGTTGTTTGAAATGTGTTTGTTAAAGTAACAGTAAAGTCAAAATTAAACTTTCATGATTCAGATAGAGCACACAAAATGAAACAACTTTTTATATATGCACAATCTTTTAATATACACACTTTCTGTGGTACAAACTCCTACTGAGCATGTGCAAGAATTCAGAGAATATACCATATGCATTTTGTGATTGGCTGATGGCTTTCACATGATGCAGTGGGAAGGGAAATGGAACTAACTGAAATTTGTTAGAAAAATATCTACTACTTATTTGAAATTCTAACAAAGTCCTTTTGCATTATCTTATTTTTAAAGGGACAGTCTACACCAGAATTTTTATTGTTTTAAAAGATAGATAACCCCTTTATTACCCATTCCCCAGTTTTGCATAACCAACACATTTATATTAATATACTTTTAACCTCTATGATTATCTTGTATCTAAGCCTCTGCAAACTGCCCCTTTATTTCAGTTCTTTAGACAGACTTGCAGTTTAGCCAATCAGGGCCTGCTCCCAGATAACTTCACGTGCACGAGCACAGTGTTATCTATATGAAATACGTGAACTAACACCCTCTAGTGGTGAAAAACTGTTAAAATGCATTCTGAAAAGAGGTGGGCTTCAAGGTCTAAGAAATTAGCATATGAACCTCCTAGGTTAAGCTTTCAAGTAAGAATACCAAGCAAAATTGGTGATAAAAGTAAATTGGAAAAATGTTTAAAATTACATGCTCTAACTGAATCATGAAAGTTTATGTTGGCCTAGACTGTCCCTTTAAAGCAAATGAAGAAGAAAAAAAGACTTTTGTCCAGCAGAGTAACAGGTTTACCCGCACAAAAAAAATTAAAAAATTCTTGTATGCATTTGGCTCATTTCATGTAAAAGCAATAAATATGGGGACATTTGTAATTTTTTACATATATCTGAAATACACGTTAGATAGATAGATAGATACATACTTATCCTGCCCATGCAAAAAAAAAAAAAGAGCAGACAAACATGAAATCCCTACCTATGGACAATTGTCTGCTGTTATTATTTATGCTACAGAGAGTTTAACAAAACAGTAAAAAAAAAACTAATTTTTCCCTTTTCTCTGAGGAAAACCAGAATATTTATACACACAGAACATATATCCAATTGTTAAAAGAAAGAAAAAATCCCACTGCAGTGTGAGATTTCATTCAAAGCTCTGCATAAAACCCCAGGATGAAGCATAGACAGATGCTCAGAGAAAAGGAGATGTTGAAACATGGAACATGCATTGCACACAAAATAGGATAGAACATTAAATCGTCTGTCAAGAATATGGGCTTTAAAGGGACATTTGCATTACATATGCACATTATATATCAGCAAATTGGACTCCGCATTCAAAACAGTATGAATAAATAAATGTTTAAACTGTCATTAGCAAAACTTACATTGCGTTTCACTCCCTGTACATACCTTTTTAAAAGTCTCTTATCTCCTCTACTGAGGCCAGTAAGGGACACATTTAAACAAGCTGTGTAGCATGTTATATGATGTCTGCAGTGTGCACTTCCAATTCTGGCCTAGATTATGAGTTTAAAGTTTTGAGAATCTGTGTTCTATCATTTCTGTCTAATAAAGTTATAAATCCATACATTTGTCTGTTTATTATATATAATCAGTTGTTTAGAAATCATAATGTTAATTCTAGTTGCTATACATACATTATTGCTTCTATAATTGCTGTGTTTATTATAGCATCTTGCCAAGTGTTGCTTGCTTTATTAAAAATCAAATCTATTTGCACCTGTATTGGCACTTCAGGCTTTAATGAAGGAATTTTGTTAACCAAAAACCTTTATTTAGCAAAAACAATTGCTTATAACATACATTATACATATGAAATAATATAACAATATTGCATCAAGAATCGGATTCATTTAAAGGAACAGTAAATACTGTAGATTTACATTATCAACAAATGCATGATACAATGACAATGCAATATCACTTTGGGGCATATGTATCAAGCTTTGAATGGAGCTTGATGCCCCGTGTTTCTGGCGAGCCTGCAGGCTCGCCAGAAACAGCCGTTATGAAGCAGCGGTCACAAAGACCGCTGCTCCATAACCTGTCCGCCTGCTCTGAGCAGGTGGACAGACATCGCCGGCAATCAACCCGAGTGAGTACGATCGGGTTGATTGACACCCCCTGATTGGCCGCGAGTCTGCAGGGGGCGGCGTTGCACCAGCGGCTCTTGTGAGCTGCTGGTGCAATGCTGAATACGGCAAGCGTATTGCTCGCCGTATTCAGTGTCGGATCAGGTCCACCAGACCTTAATAACTAGAGGCCTTAGTCTGAACTTCAAATTAGTAGTAGATTTTCTTTTTCTGACAAATTTCAAAGTGATGTCTATTTGCACTCCTCCTGTATCATCATGTGACAGCCATCAGCCAATCACAAATGCATATAAGTATATTCTGAGAATTCTTGCACATGCTCAGTAGGAGATGGTGAATGTGATTCAAAAAAGTGTAAATATAAAACATTTTGTTAATGGAAGTAAATTGGAAAGTTGTTTAAAATTGCATGCTCTATCTGAATCATTAAAGTAATATTTTGACTGGAGTGTCCCTTTAACAGGTACATATAAATGTTACATAACTTTGTTCAGATTGTCCCATGTTTTGTATACAGAACAATCAAAGTTATTCACCCACAATTTTACACCTTTTACTGCAGGTGAATTGCTCATCCTGGTCTATGGTATGGGCCGTTACTTCCCATGGCACATTGGTGGCCATAGGGGTGTCACACAGGACGCCCGTGACTGTATAGTTTATGAGATGCTGAGCAGGATGTATAGGGTCAGCGTCATCAAAAGGTGCCAATACCTCCGGGCGCTATAGCGATCTCTGTAGATGGGAGAAAGAGTATTCTTAATACATTAGGAGTCTCCTTGCAGTTTGTAAGTTTAAATTACAAAAATAAAGTTTGTGCTACATTTAGGACGCATTCATCTTAACTTTGGCAAAACTGCTTGTTCCAGTTTCTAAATAACAACATTAATTTAAACAATTTATTAAATTGAATATAATATCTAAACCACTAATGAAACTATGATAACAAGCAAACACTCTTATTAACTAACTACATTTCTATACAAATATGTCTACTAAGGGGAGAGTCCGGGCTATGTCCGAAGATGGCCGCTAAACTGGAGGCTCTGAATAAAAGATTGCTTTCCACTTTGTGATCAAGCATTTTATTTATTTTTTCTTTGCATCATCCAACTTTGATTTTTATCCTATCATGTATAGAGTTGGGTGATACATATGTTTTGTACCTTATATCCTTAGATCCTCCAGGCTGGACTGCTGAGGACTTTGGCGGCTCTTCAGGAGAAAGGCCTCAGCACCGGGTATGGAGAGAATAACAACAGCTCTCTAAAATATGATTGTATTTGCATTCTGTCCTAGCCACCAATAAGATTTTAAACATAGGAGATGTTTATGTTGCTATCCAAGAGCTGCTGATTAATTTTGAGCACAAGCTGTGCAGAAGATTAGACCACCTGTTGTCTCTTATGGAACATATATAAACAGAAAAGGCCATGTCTGAGCCTGATGTAGTGCTGTCTGTAGAACCTACTATCTAGAGAAGGGGCTTGCAGTCACATATGACCTAGCTTTCTGAGAAGGGAGATCCTGTTTGCCTACAATTGAACACCCGTAAAAGATCCTTACCTTGTATTTTGCTCCTTGTTCAGGGGGTTGCGGCTTGCCATCTGGTGGATGACATAGATCCTTTATGTGCTTGGGAGGACAATCCTTCAGTGGAAGTGGCAAGATTGTGGAGACTTATGATCAGAACAAAGAGATCTCCATGCATATGGGAGTGTCTCTCAGACGGCAGAGTCTGTCTGCAAAATTTCATCTTCAGCCCAGTCTAGTGGTGGTAGCCAAGCCCTTTCTGGACATAGAAAGAGCAGTATTGTCCAGCTGTGGAATTGGAGGAATCAAACTGGTCCATGCTCAATTTGGAAGTAACTTTTGGCCTGCCGTGAGATGCTGTGGACCTTCAGCTCAGTTATCAGCGAGCTCCTTCAGTAGAACAGGTGTGGGCTAAATTGACATACTGGTGAAACGGAAGATAGGAGACTCTTCCCCCTCAAGAGCTGACTCTCTCATCAATGTGATATATTTTATACACCTTACAGACAAAAAATAGTAACCATACATAGGTTATATAAAAGGATGTATAGTGTGGATGTATGAAAATGGCTCAAGCTATGTACGATAATTTGCTTATGAGAATTTAGGGATGATTCGGGGGTTCATACAGGGAGTGCAGAATTATTAGGCAAGTTGTATTTTTGAGGATTAATTTTATTATTGAACAACAACCATGTTCTCAATGAACCCAAAAAACTCATTAATATCAAAGCTGAATAGTTTTGGAAGTAGTTTTTAGTTTGTTTTTAGTTTTAGCTATTTTAGGGGGATATATGTGTGTGCAGGTGACTATTACTGTGCATAATTATTAGGCAACTTAACAAAAAACAAATATATACCCATTTCAATTATTTATTTTTACCAGTGAAACCAATATAACATCTCAACATTCACAAATATACATTTCTGACATTCAAAAACAAAACAAAACAAAAACAAATCAGTGACCAATATAGCCACCTTTCTTTGCAAGGACACTCAAAAGCCTGCCATCCATGGATTCTGTCAGTGTTTTGATCTGTTCACCATCAACATTGCATGCAGCAGCAACCACAGCCTCCCAGACACTGTTCAGAGAGGTGTACTGTTTTCCCTCCTTGTAAATCTCACATTTGATGATGGACCACAGGTTCTCAATGGGGTTCAGATCAGGTGAACAAGAAGGCCATGTCATTAGATTTTCTTCTTTTATACCCTTTCTTGCCAGCCATGCTGTGGAGAACTTGGACGCGTGTGATGGAGCATTGTCCTGCATGAAAATCATGTTTTTCTTGAAGGATGCAGACTTCTTCCTGTACCACTGCTTGAAGAAGGTGTCTTCCAGAAACTGGCAGTAGGACTGGGAGTTGAGCTTGACTCCATCCTCAACCCGAAAAGGCCCCACAAGCTCATCTTTGATGATACCAGCCCAAACCAGTACTCCACCTCCACCTTGCTGGCGTCTGAGTCGGACTGGAGCTCTCTGCCCTTTACCAATCCAGCCACGGGCCCATCCATCTGGCCCATCAAGACTCACTCTCATTTCATCAGTCCATTAAACCTTAGAAAAATCAGTCTTGAGATATTTCTTGGCCCAGTCTTGACGTTTCAGCTTGTGTGTCTTGTTCAGTGGTGGTCGTCTTTCAGCCTTTCTTACCTTGGCCATGTCTCTGAGTATTGCACACCTTGTGCTTTTGGGCACTCCAGTGATGTTGCAGCTCTGAAATATGGCCAAACTGGTGGCAAGTGGCAAGTGGCATCTTGGCAGCTGCACGCTTGACTTTTCTCAGTTCATGGGCAGTTATTTTGCGCCTTGGTTTTTCCCCACGCTTCTTGCGACCCTGTTGACTATTTTCAATGAAACGCTTGATTGTTCGATGATCACGCTTCAGAAGCTTTGCAATTTTAAGAGTGCTGCATCCCTCTGCAAGATATCTCACTATTTTTTACTTTTCTGAGCCTGTCAAGTCCTTCTTTTGACCCATTTTGCCAAAGGAAAGGAAGTTGCCTAATAATTATGCACACCTGATATAGGGTGTTGATGTCATTAGACCACACCCCTTCTCATTACAGAGATGCACATCACCTAATATGCTTAATTGGTAGTAGGCTTTCGAGCCTATACAGCTTGGAGTAAGACAACATGCATAAAGAGGATGATGTGGTCAAAATACTCATTTGCCTAATAATTCTGCACTCCCTGTATGTAGGTTGTTCATACTTAAAATATGTCCAGAATGCCATAGTGTTAAAAACAGTATGTTTACAGCTATTATCATATGTTTGGCCAGTGGAGATCAGTTTCTTTAACTTTATTATATTGGTTATATGTAACATGGCGCAAAATTTAAACAGTTCAAGGATTGTAAAATATTGGGGTTTGTATAGTCGTGGTTATTCAACAATGTGGGAAAGGCTTCTTGGTTGCCATAACTTATTTTACCATCATGTTTGTAACACCACTTGACAGACACAAGTGAATAGTCACCCAGCGCCAGTAGAGCACACCCTTGTGATGTAAGGCGGGACGCTCCATCCAATGAGGCAGCAGCAGATATTTCTGTGAGCGAAACACACGCTTAGCACATACGCAACTTCAGAATGGTGCCATAGAACGCTGAGTATACTAAATTGACATACTGTATAAGGTATGTCTAAGTAATGTTTTACAGTTGAAAGAATGTTTTTGCACTGTGGCAACGTACCATTTGATGCACGAGTGAAACTCTGAACAGGTGATACGCAACACAATTTTAATGTAACATGGGCAAGTTGTATATATAGGTTATATGGTCACAATGGGAGATACAAAGAATATTATATGAACAAGTTTTGCATCTTTGGTATTACATTTTTGTAAATATTGGTGTATAATATGTGATTCACTTTTGTAGATGGTCTTGAAAAAGGCTGAAACATCGACTTTATTATGATGAATATTTGTATCTGCTAAATAAATATAAATGTGTTTGTGGAAAAGATAAGACCTGTGAGTGCCCTCATATTTGGAAAAGTTATATGTATGTACAGGTGGCCCTCGTTTTACAACGGTTCAATTTTCACCGTTTCAGAATAACAACCTTTTTTCAGTCATGTGACTGTTATTGAAAAGCATTGAGAAGCAGTGCATTAATTAAAATAGCCAGTAGGTGGAGCTGTCTGCTTGTGTTGCAGCAAAGATATGCAAGCCAAGCACACAAGCAGGCTGAAATCAATCAGTGTAGCTAGCTAGACCTGAGCTATCGAGCAGCTTTCAAAGGAACAAGATCTTCCTGTCTATAAATCTGTCCAGATTGGAATGCATAGAAAGAATAGTTTGCAAAAAAATGCAAGGAAAGTCTGTGTTGTGTGATTTTTTATTAGGTTTATAATGCTGTTTTAGCAAATGTTTTTGTTCATTTAACTTAGTTTAATTGTATATTCTGTGTCTAATGCTGTTTAGCATTTAAAGTCTTCATTTCAAAGCTTTAAAAATAATGTATTAGGTGTTACTTATGACAATTTTGAGAGGGGCCTGGAACCTAACTCCCTCACTTCCCATTAACTTACATTATAAACTGGGTTTCAATTTACAACGGTTTCGATTTACAACCATTCCTTCTGGAACCTAACCCCGGCGTAAACTGAGGGCTACCTCTGCACTATGCAGTAATGCATCTTTATTGGACTAACATTACATAGTAATACACAAGCTTTCAAGATTTCTCTCTTCCTCAGGTCTGAAGCAATGCTGACCAATATGATATAATTTGTTCATTGGTATCTGGAAAGATGGAGACAGAAGGAGAAGAAAATTTGCAAACATTGCATAACATATTTCATTAATTCCAACCATCAATTAACCTTAAAATTAACTTTTCAAACCACAGTGTCAGCTTCTTGAACTATGCAATAGCCATAAACAAAGGGAAACTCCATTCAATGATCTACAATAAAACCCACAAACAAATGTAGCTACCTTCACAGCACCAGCTTTCATCCCAGTCATACCAAACAAGCCATTATCTATAGCCAAGCTATCAGATACCATCGTATTTGCTCTGATAATGATGACGGTGATAAAAATCTAAAAACACTGACTGAATTATTCAGACATAAGGGATATAAGACAAGGACAATAAACAAAAAAATTAATTCTGCCATAAAAGTACCACATGAACAACTACTGCAATACAAAATGAAGGAAAGCACAACACGGACTACTATAGTAGTCACAATGCAAAAAGTTCTATCTACATAATCCTAATGCTCCCTTTAGGTAAGAGTGGATCTCCCACAACCACTCCTCTGAAAATAGGGATTAAATTAGCAAAAATTGAAAAGGGGGGCTAAGAGCTAAGGATAAATGATATCTGGGAACAAACTTGATAAACTGTTAAACAGATAAATCAAGTAAATATTTCAAATAAATTCTATTGAGATAGTATTTCAAATCAATAATATCTAATAATTAATAAAAGTGCAAAAATAAGTCAGTTAATGAGCATACATATTATTATATGGTAAGCGTAAAATAGCAAATGAACAAGTTGTGGCCACAACAATATAAAAACAATAATATAAGAATGTTAGCAGTTGACATATAGTAAAAAGACTTGATTTAGGCGTCTGATTATGTGCACGAAGTTCGTGTTATAAAGTCTCTTTGGACAAAATCGTTTCTTTGAGCATAACAATAGCAGTTCTGAAGGACACTATTGTGCAAATGTATCAGTAATAATGTCAAACTGGTAATTGTGCAGTTCAAGGATCCATGAAGGGTAAATGATAGTTATTATATAGCTTTACCAGGCTTACCCGGTTAATCTTACCAGGACTTTCTTGGTTGTAGAACTCCCTCTGGAGTGAGGATTGAGCAGTTGAGCGGTTCTTACCACCAGAGTGACACCGGGAGAGGCGTCTTCTCTCTGTGCTGTTTAGGCGTCCTTAGTCACTGCGGGCAATAAGCTCTGTGTATTCTCACGTGTGGATAGTCACGTGTGTTTTTACACCAATCGGTTTGGTCCGGTTTTAGATTCCTTTCCTCTGGTCACTTTGGATTAGAAGTATTCCAAAGAGAAATGATAAATCTTGTGAAAGGTCCGTGAACGTTTACAAAAATAATAGCCACCTCTGATGGCAGTTATATTGCTATGCGTTTCGGCGCTGTGTAATGCGCCTTTATCAAGTTTATAACTGCTTAGGGTAGCTGTGCAGATTTTTATAGTCTGTTTGAAGGACCTCCCATCTTTTTTATTAACCCTTCACTTTCATTTTTTTTTTTTTTTTTTTATTGAGGAAAAATAAATGGTTTACAGGCATGAAATCAGATTATATTCTTCATAGTTGCATGCATTTTCATAAGTACACAAAAACAAAGTATAAAGCAAGATAGAGCATGTCTTCGGATACATAAACAAAGTATAAAGCAAGATAGAGCATGTCTTCTCAACATAAGCCTGTCAGTTACATAATAATGAACAAACAAAATCCTCATTTTTTAGTCCCTTGTACAAACAAAGCAGACCACTCTTGGGTCTAATGAAAAAAACTTGAGTGGTTAATTCAAGGGGTAATATATTAAATGTGTCCCAAAAGGACTGTACCAATCTCAGAACCAAAAAGGCAACCATAATGAAATGAAAGAAATAAAGAGATTGTGGGCTAATGGCCCCAACTGAACTTGTAACTAATTAGTGTGAGTATAATAATTTGCTCAGTGAGCTATCACATAAATGTGTGTAGGACTGTACTACTGAATTATGGGTATAGATGCATTAGTAAAAATTGAGAATAACAGATTATCTAGCTGGGCTTATTTCCAGTTATAGGTATACCTGTGGTTGGCAGACCATATTTTATGGTTAGTAAATAATAACAACAGTCTGCTTAGCATGTGAGGAAATAGGAGTAAGAAGGTAGCTAGATAGGGTGGGCCACGGTCAGGGGTTTCAGTGAGGTATAAGCTAAGTCTTCCTCTGCTCATAAGTGGCATGTATTGTGCAATAGGGATATAATATAGGAAATGCAACATATAGAACCCCTGTACAGACCATAATTAAATATGTGATATATGGAGGGTGGACCTAACTAAGGTATAGATTTAAATAACGGCTCTCCCATGACATAGTCAAAACTGACAAAGTATAAACAGACCCACTTATGCCCCGCTGCTTCTGGCTCATATCATACTGTTTCTGAAGAGTTAAAGTGTCACACTAGCCGGTTTAGGTAAATTGGGTACATAGGTATGGGAAGCCCAGAGTGGAACAGGAGAACCCGGCAACATGGTGTATATAAATATATTGATGCCTATCTTACACTTTAACATATACCAAATAGAATAATCTGTTAAAGCTCACGCTATTACCACCACACCGCCGCGGGGTGAATAGTGAAGCTAGGGTGGAAAGTCCGTTAGCCCACTCCATTGCGGTCATGCTTGGTAGATCTCTGGTACCAGACATCCCTCAGGCAGCAGAGTTCCAGGGAAAATGCGGGAGTATTGGCTAGTAGCAAGGCTGCTTCCTGAGCCAGTTTTGTATAATCAAGCTCTAGACAGGGCCATCGGGGAGATGGAAAAACAGTACCTGAGTCCCTTTATGTATTCAGCGGCACAGTGAACATGGGAGCAAAGGGTGGCTGCGGGCAAACCAACAGATTAGAATCTCCGGCCGACTCTCTGGCAGTTGGGTGCCTGGGGTCCTGCTGGATGTGGGTGTCTGTAGTGTAGTTTTCTTTAGCAGGCAGTAAACCAGTAGATAGCCATTCCCTTTCATGGACCGCCATAATTATGTTAGTAACAGGAGCGGTACAACCCAGGATTGACTTTGTCTCCTTCTCCTCGGCTGGGTCAGAGTTGGCAGGGTCTATTCCTCGTGAGGAACTTTGCGGAAGAGGGTCTGCAGGCAAACTAGTTATCTCTTCCTCAGTACCGATTGTCTGTGCCGCACCAGCAGTTATGGCGTATGAGATCTCGTGGGTAACCGACTCCATAGGTTTGAATAAGTCCTCTTCCAGTTGGGTAAGATGCTGCTGCAATAAATTCTCCAGTACTTGAAGAATTTGCATCTCCATTTTTGCTGCAAAGGTTAGCAGTATCCAAAGCTTAGTTTGTGACTGCGCACTTAAGGCACAGCTAGTTGTGGGGATGGGCTAAGGCTTCAATTATAGGGAAAGGCCTCAAAGTAAAAAGTCTGGTACTGAGGGCAGTGAAGCCCGGTCACTCTCCAAAGCCCTATTTCTGGAAAGCAGACCTCTTCAGACAAGCCTCTCCACTATTTAGAGCAGGGTACTAATAAAAATACAGCTTTAAATTAGAGATCAATGGAAGAAGCTTGAGGAGCTGAAGTTTAGTGCGACCTGCAAGATGGCCGCCGCCTGGGTGTCCCCCCTTCACATTCATTTTGAATGTGTTCATATAGTGTCTCATAGATTTTCAAAGTATTCTACTTCAGTATAGTTCTAGAATAGAAAATAACGTTCATTTTATTATTTGCAAATACATAAGATTTTCTTCTATGTGATTAAATAATACATTCAACAGGATAATGGTACAGTAGTGCATATAATTAATTAGACCAAAAATGCAGAATCTGCGCATATATAGAGAGTGAGAAAACATTCTAAAATCGACTTTATAGAAGATATTTAAAAAATATTTATGGAGAAAAAGTTTTTAAAAACGACATATTCATAAAAGTTATTCATGTATGCTTCATAAATTATCATGCTAAAAAATATAATATGACTAAAAGATATATACACAAAGTTGAATAGGGGGTACACTCTTAATGCCTTCTATTTTCATTTCTAAGATATGAGTGTTTTTAATATACGAGAGATAGGGTATATGTCTATTAACTATAATATTAATATAAACTACATTAGGGCGAATCTTGCACATAATCAGACACCTAAATCAAGTATTTTTACTATATATTAACTGCTAACATTCTTATATTATTGTTTTATATTGTTGTGGCCACAGCTTGTTGCTATTTTACGCTTACCATATAATATTATGTATGCTCATTAACTGACTTTTATTTTTGCACTTTTATTAAATATGAGATATTATTGATTTGAAATACTAGCTCAATAGAATTTATTTGAAATATTTACTTGATTTATCTGTTTAACACTATAGTAGTCACATACAACCCTAAGACTTTAAATAATGTAAGCAAGGGATATATTGACCATGCAAAAGGATTTGAGAATTCTAAAAATGTTCTTTGTGCAATGTTCACAAATGCTTGCAGTGTAGTAAATAAATTTGCCTGGTATTTCGGGGCTGGACTGACCTTACTTGGCGGGATCAGACTGATATACTTCAGGAAAGTTTTCTTCTGTGAAAAGCACACTGGTCTAAAAGAGGCTGCTTCCGGGTGGTAAATCGCCATAGAAAAAGCCACCGAGCTGTTGTTCGTTCCTGGTAGAGCGCTTCTCTCTATGTATGCAAATTATTATGACCCTGGGGAAGTCTCCCTATGGGTGATGGGGGAAACCAGACGTGGACTCCTTGCCCAGTGTGCTTAGAGGAATGTGGCTGCACCTCACTGCCCATAGGAGGCCGAAACGATCATCTGTGGTTGTCATGTTCCTTGTTCAGAGGAGAATTGCCTGGTATTTCGGGGCTGGACTGACCTTAGTTGGCGGGATCAGACTGATATACTTCAGGAAAGTTTTATTTTGTGAAAAGCACACTGGTCTAAAAGAGGCTGCTTCCGGGTGGTAAATTGCCATAGAACAAGCCACTGAGCTGTTGTTCGTTCCTGGTAGAGCGCTTCTCTCTTTGTATGCAAATTATTATGACCCTGGGTGTTAGGTGTTATTCCCAAGGGGGGAGTGTCAGGTCAGGCCGAAGCCTCTGGGCCGCTGTACCACCTGAAGCAGATGTAGATTATCTGATAAGGATTCCTTTAGAATAGACTCAGACCACGCAGCAATGATCCAAAGCTATTCATATTTATTGAACAGTGCAAGCATATCTTATAGACTTCAGTAACAGCATATAGGGTTAAGGGGATGACACGTTAGGACCGCGTCATTTTACACAGTTATACAGAGTTAACACAGTGTGATTCTGGAAATTTACTAGCTCATAAACAATATTCTATAGTCATAATAAGCTAACATCTGCGAAGACAACAAGGTCGCTGGACCATCTTATTGATATAATATTCTTCTGGGCGTACATCCAGGAAACTTCTACAAGGCTAACCAGCTAAGGAAAGTACAATAACAAGCACATAGTTCTCACTACATAATAACTCATTATAATAAAGTCTAATCATTACAAAATGGATGCTAATCATCACAAGATGGCTGCGAGCAACAAGATGGCTCCAGTCAGGTTCACATTACCCCTAACATACCATCCTTTTATTCTAACAGAATAACATAAAAATAGACAGGCATAGAAAATTAGTAAAGCCTTATATTATGGTAACAGAACTCTATGTGAGAATACTAAAGAAAAAAATATTCACATGTCGTGATATACTTTTATAGGCTAATAGGGCACAATTTGTCACTGCATATAGGTGCGGCCTCTTCCATACCTTACATCTATCTTCCAGCCTCCCCAAAACTGCCGGTCTACTTGCACAGAGACCCAACCAGCCCCCCATCTACCCCCAAACAACGCTGCATCTTTTATTTCTCCACCTGCATTGCTAGCACCCCCCAATATGTCCAACAGTTCTTTCTCCACAGTAAAGCATGACATAGTAACAGCACAACTGTCTGTAGGTAGCCTCTGATCATTTGAAGAATAGTCTTTGTCCATTTAGAGCGCTTCACCTTCCTCAGACACTTTGCTTTAATACAGTTACAGTTCATTTGCAGTAGGCGTGCTTATCCAGTGTTCTTCCGCAGGGAGATGCTGGAAATCTGATGGTTTGTTCATGGGGTAGACAAGGCAACCAGTGGATCCCCATGGCAAGCAGACACTTGAGTCATAGGGAGTCTAGGAAGAAAACAGAAACAGTAAAAGATGAGTACACACCGCAATACAATCACAATTATGTCCAAATAAAACTTCACTTTCATCCTATGTCATTTAAAATCAAACAAAACATTGTTGATATATAATACAAACTAAATACATTGATACTTTTTAGAGAATCATTTACAACTTCTCTATACACTTTTAAATGATACATCATGAATACTAAGCAAGTGAAAACCTGCCAGACTTTATCAAGAGGCTGAATGGTTATGCTAAAACTTTTGCTAAGGCCTGCCCTGTAGCAACAATTAAAAAATAAAACAATCAATAAAAATATTTTCTCTATAATGAATTTCTTTACATTTTCTCTTTGAAATATTTAAAACAAATAACCCAATGTTGCTTACAGCTACTATCTACTATCATCTTAATAGTCAACAATCTCATCTGATATAAACACTACTAGTTTACTAATTATTTTATGCAACCTAAATTCTCTCACACTCCTGTATGAGGAAAGAATACAAACAGAACATCATTTAAAACTACAAAATCTTTTAAAGGTAACACATCTTTATGGTAAGATAATTCCTTTAAATAACAAACATCTGGAATTACCACATTCAAATTGCAGATACCATACCAATTAATAAAAGGGAAAATTACATTTGTTTTCATGAACTATAATTATGCTATTCCCTACATAAATATTTCTCTGTATAATTAATATAAACTTCTAGCTGAGACATGTCCTCCTTATGTTCTAGAGGGTGAAGGGTCTAAAATATTCCGATATATTGCAGCATTTTCCTTCAACATATTTTTATACTCAGTGGGCCATTCAATAGGGTACAATACTGCAAAGTTTACAGATACATTTATCTAAAGGATTACTTTGTTAAGCACATAAACTACAATGTGCACTAATACCAATAAAGCATGCTTTTCTGCAGACAAAACTATATGATCTCTTATACCTAATATGATCAACAAAAATAAAACAAATACAAGAGAATACAATGTTAAGCAATATAAGTAATCGAGTTAAAACAATACTCCCCTCATTTAATTGGTTGACCCTGTAACAGCATAACAGGTCCTCCATATCAACCGGCAAAGCACAGTCCAGAGAAGGATAGTCTTTATGTCCTGAAGACACACATCAGAGGAAACAGTCATGGATTACCCAGAGTCCAGTTCTGGGGCTGGTACCAGCATGCAAAGCAAAGAATGGATCCAAAGATAGTTCAGCAACTTTTACTGCAGTATGGTGGTTAAAACAAGCTTGGCAAAAGGTCTTTTATCTTCATCTTTTCTTTCTTTAAAACTTTACTTGCATTCAATCTTTAATCTTTTGAAGAGTGCACTTATGGAATTTTGTCTGTACAGATTTTACCTAAATATGGAAACTCAAAAATAATTCAGTTAGTGTCTTTAATCTCTGGATACAGCTGCATACTCTCATCCTGCAAATACAAATATAGTGTTAAGAACCAAATAAGAAAATAAAACATTTTAGGCATCTGAAATATGAGAGCAAAACAAAACACAGAAAGACAATGAAGAGATAGAAACCACCAGGGAGGGAAAAAAGGAGTGGGGTATGGGTATACAGGCTACGACCGGGGTGGCCATCAAGGTAGATGATGTCCGTGGCCAGATTCCCAATGAAGGAAAGTTCTAGACAATCCTAGGGACGTAGTGCATCCTGCATAGGGATAAGACAGGGAAATTTAGGGCACAGCTGGTGGTTAGGCAATAACATTGTAAGAGGAGATTCAAAACGTTTTAGGTTCACCTCCTAAAAACAATCACCCCCATTACATAAAGATACTCATCAATACTTCCCCCTTGTTTGTGTGAAACATTCCATGTGGCACGCAAACACAAAATAACAAGAAACTAAACGACAAATCATGTACTCCACTCATGCAGACACAATTCTCAATAGCAAGCAAAATCAAATACACTTCACTATTCAATATGCTATCCATACAGCACGCTTCCACACGCAGTCACAAAAGAGAAAAACATAACAATCATTTAGAAAACATTTAAAAACACTTGGTCTTTTTACAAAACAAAACATTAACTGCCTACACAAACTTCAAACAACCACAATTAACCTAAAATTCAACACATATTAACGCAGCACTCGCAAAACACTACAAATAATTAAAAACATCCCATAAGAACCATCTATACCCTGGCTCTGCAACGTTTACTATGTACAAGACTTTGATATCACACAAATAAAGCAATCACTGCAGATGCTCAAGAAACTTCAGTTGCATATTTTACAAATAAAATTTCGCTTATTTGGGAAAGATCAGATAACCATGGTACAGCCACCGTTTTCCTGCCGCATGCACCATGCAAATCCACAGTTAAAGGTGGTAAATAATGAAACGTTCATTATTCAGATAGGACTTTTAATTTTAACCAACTTTCCAATGTACTTTTATCATCAAAATCGCTTTTTTCCTCTTGGTATTCTTAGTGTAAACTAAACATAGGTAGGCTCATATGCTAATTTAGAAGCCTTTGAAGGCTGCCTCTTATCACAGGCTGTTTAAATCTCTTTTCAACACAGAGACAAAATACACGTAAGCCATATAAATAAAACTGTGTGCAGGCCCAGGGGGTTATCCAAGATCCAGCACAACATAATGCTAAATTTAAGACAATAGACAATAAACAGTCACAATCATGTGACCAGGGGGCTGGAAGAAGGCCCCTAGACACAAGGCAACTGCAGAGGCAAAAAGTATATTGATATAACTGTGTCGGTTATGCAACACTGGGGAATGGGTAATAAAGGGATTATCTATCTTTAAAACAATAACAATTATATGGTAGACTGTCCCTTTAAATAAATCAGGTGTGGCACAAATAAGTTGTGAAAAGCTCAAGAATCCAGTCTGACTCATCCACTGTAAAAGAAATCAGTTTTGTTTGATCAAAACTATAATCAGATAAATTAGCAAGATATGTAAATTCAGTAGAATCAGATAAATTGTGCATCATTTGTTTGCCGTCCCCTATTGCCTTAATATAGGGGTGTTTATTGTAGACACTTATTATAGACCACGGCTTACCTGTTAAGCAGCAATAAAACTTATTGCAATTATAGTTGTAGACTGGTTAGTAACCAAATAACTTTATATTTGTTAAATCAATTCGTTAAATAATATCTCATTTATTTATTGAACTCAGTGGGGGTTATTTTAATGACAAAGAGTTCTGTAATATCTGTGAGATTCAGTTTGACAGCAGACTGCCACTAAAATAAAATTATCAGTTTTAAGTTAGATTCTGTGACAGAATATAATATAAATACTTGGGTTTTTTTTTAGTTAGCAATTTATATTTATCATTCTTTATAACATAGAACACCAGTACTGCCGCTTTAAATGTAAAGTACAAATCTTTCTCTCTGCGACAAAGCCAAACACAAGAGAGAACTTTTTCTTTTTTTTTTTAAAGAAAACCAAAACATGCACAGTGTTATCATTCTTCTCAAGGATAGTAAAGCAAGCTCAAAGTTTCTTTTTTTACTTAAAGTAGACACACTGTTTACTGCTTAAAAAATATAAAATTCACACTACCTGATAAATGCTAATTATTTCAACAACAACACAATTATTGGATCTAACTCTGTATAATTTGATATTCAACATTCTGCAGCTCTCTAGCCACATATAATCAATCGCATATAACACAAAAATAAGCTTTCTACAAAAGAATAATAATAAAACTTCCCCTTTAAATTATTCCAATGATCCATTGGCCTTACTTATAATAAAAATGTATACTGACGTTCATTAAATAGCCTAAGCAAGCATAAGCAGCATAAAAACACACTCACAGTGGGATGCAGGCTAGTTAAAAGGACATTTTTACCCAAACTAAAAAATTATCTTTAATTGAAACTGCTAACACAGTTAAATATACTAGTGTTAGGCTTACAGTAAACCTCATTGTCGTTTCTGTAAATATTCCCTTAAATTCTCAGATGTTATATCAGTTTGCCTGTATCCCTTTAAATATTTTCACTCCTCTGTTTTCTTGTTTTTTTCCGCTAGTCTCACAGATCGCTACACTAAAATTGTAGGCAACTTATCACTTCAGTTTGCATTACAGAGAGAATTAAGTTACTACTATCTAAATGGCAGATGTACAAAGAATAATATAAAGAAAGGTCGCAAAAAAATATATATATATATTTTGCAAACTACTAATACAGAGTTGTTGCTGCTCCTGAACTCCTTTCACATGAGTGAACTGGTCCTTTAAATAATAAAATGACAATTTTCTATTGCTCCGTCTATGCACTGAACTCTGATTTTACAGACAAATATAAGATAAGGATTATCCGAGATTCAACCCATTACAAGTTACATCAACTATACACAACCTTGCAAATGCAACTTCTCCTACATTTTATACTATGCAGCTTGTATAACAAGTCATTGAAAATACACTAATATAAAAACAATTTGACAGTGGACTGTCCCTTTACGGACTAACCATTCATCACGTAAATCTCATATATATATCCTAACCATAATTTAGGCTAAAATTTCAATTACAGCCTATAACTATATTTCATCTTTTGCACTAACTCCGTGCACAGATCTTACAAATACAACATACTTAACCCATTAATCATACGAGAAACATATCTCATATTTACTAGAGCGTGACCAAAATCATACACACCATCACACTTTCAAAGCCGTTACTTCACTTGCAAAAACAATATCATATATTTATATGCTGAAAAACATGCTGTTGACTTTAAAATACAGGTATAAAAAATAACACTACAAAATACCTCCTTACAACGTCTGATTTCCCAGCAGAGAAACAGAAAGAAACATTTTTACAGCGATACAGACACACAAACCCATCTCATCTCGCATACCAGAATTCACTCCCCCTTTTTTCCTTTCTCAGAAAAACATCTATTTCATAGCGTACCAAAGACATATAAAAATACCACAAGATTAAAGTTTCACCAATTTCAAAATGTATTTCAGTCAGAATCCACCCAGAATGGCCATTTTCAACATAGATTGGGACAAACATTTTCAAATAATACATTCTGTTTTTGGTTTAGAGTAAATCGATTACACGTATACCACAGTGAGAACCGACAGACCATCACACATTATGCATCACAATATACAAAATTTCAAACAGAGCTGCTGTAACAGTTTTTTTTTCTCTGTTCTCTGATCTGTGTGCGTGCTCAGTGGCGGCCCCCCTTCTTTGCCTGCTACATTTTTTTTAACACAGAGATTTCTCTATTTATCACACAGTAGTGCTCACTGACAGTGCTTTGAAATGTTTCTGTCTTTAGCAGAAACTATTAACCCTTTTGTAGACATTATACATGTAATTTTCTCTGTGCATCATTATCTATAAGCAGATCCCATTCCTTAACACAATAATAACATGCATAGCCACTTAATATTTTCTAAGCACAGCACAATTTTATATAGCAATAAACAGCAAAATAAGCAAAGCCTCAGATATCAACACTAGCTTCAGGTGGGTACCAAAACTCTATAACAGGGAATGGATATGGAAAACTTTAACACACACGTGAGTCTCACTCACTGTGACAAAGCACTGCCAACTTGCACGGGAATTTAACTTAAATCCTTCCGTCAAATTGCATGCTAACTCTTATCTCTTGCGCGCTTATCACAGACAGGACTACAATACCTGTCGTAAACCAGCACAGGACTATTAACCTGGCTGGAGGGGTTATCGCAACTGCCGGCAGGACTTTAACCTCCGCAAACCTGCGCCTCAACCGCAGGAACTCCTTAACCCTTTATCATATATTACCAACACCTATTACCAGACTAAATTTAGGTTCAGATTCACAGAGGGAAAGCATGGTAAAAGCACTCATACTCACCCACTGCGAATCCCACTTCTGACACCAGAATTGTTAGGTGTTATTCCCAAGTGGGGAGTGTCAGGTCAGGCCGAAGCCTCTGGGTCGCTGTACCACCTGAAGCAGATGTAGATTATCTGATAAGGATTCCTTTAGAATAGACTCAGACCACGCAGCAATGATCCAAAGCTATTCATATTTATTGAACAGTGCAAGCATATCTTATAGACTTCAGTAACAGCATATAGGGTTAAGGGGATGACACGTTAGGACCGCGTCATTTTACACAGTTATACAGAGTTAAACACAGTGTGATTCTGGAAATTTACTAGCTCATAAACAATATTCTATAGTCATAATAAGCTAACATCTGCGAAGACAACAAGGTCGCTGGACCATCTTATTGATATAATATTCTTCTGGGCGTACGTCCAGGAAACTTCTACAAGGCCGACCAGCTAAGGAAAGTACAATAACAAGCACATAGTTCTCACTACATAATAACCCATTATAATAAAGTCTAATCATTACAAAATGGATGCTAATCATCACAAGATGGCTGCGAGCAACAAGATGGCTCCAGTCAGGTTCACATTAACCCCTAATCCCTAACACTAAGTCTCCCTATGGGTGATGGGGGAAACCAGACGTGGACTCTTTACCCAGTGTGCTTAGAGGAATGTGGCTGCACCTCACTGACGAGGCCCATAGGAGGCTGAAATGATCGTCTGGGGTTGTCATGTTCCTTGTTCAGAGGAGAATTGCCTGGTATTTCGGGGCCGGACTGACCTTACTTGGCGGGATCAGACTGATATACTTCAGGAAAGTTTTCTTCTGTGAAAAGCACACTGGTCTAAAAGAGGCTGCTTCCGGGTGGTAAATCGCCATAGAACAAGCCACTGAGCTGTTGTTCGTCCCTGGTAGAGTGCTTCTCTCTTTGTATGCAAATTATTATGACCCTGGGGAAGTCTCCCTATGGGTGATGGGGGAAACCAGACGTGGACTCCTTGCCTAGAGGAATGTGGCTTCACCTCACTGACGATGCCCAAAGGAGGCCGAAACGATCATCTGGGGTTGTCATGTTCCTTGTTCAGAGGAGAATTGCCTGGTATTTCGGGGCTGGACTGACCTTACTTGGCGGGATCAGACTGATATACTTCAGGAAAGTTTTCTTCTGTGAAAAGCACACTGGTCTAAAAGAGGATGCTTCTGGGTGGTAAATCGCTATAGAACAAGCCACTGAGCTGTTGTTCGTTCCAGGTAGAGTACTTCTCTCTTTGTATGCAAATTATTATGACCCTGGGGAAGTCTCCCTATGGGTGATGGGGGAAACCAGATGTGGACTCCTTGCCCAAGTGTGCTTAGAGGAATGTGGCTGCACCTCACTGACGAGGACCATAGGAGGCCGAAACGATCATCTGGGGTTGTCATGTTCCTTGTTCAGAGGAGAATTGCCTGGTATTTCGGGGCTGGACTGACCTTACTTGGCGGGATCAGACTGATATACTTCAGGAAAGTTTTCTTCTGTGAAAAGCACACTGGTCTTAAAGAGGCTGCTTCCAGGTGGTAAATCGCCATAGAACAAGCCACTTAGCTGTTGTTCGTTCCTGGTAGAGCGCTTCTCTCTTTGTATGCAAATTATTATGACCCTGGGGAAGTCTCCCTATGGGTGATGGGGGAAACCAGACGTGGACTCCTTGCCCAGTGTGCTTAGAGGAATGTGGCTGCACCTCACTGACGAGGCCAATAGGAGGCCGAAACGATCATCTGGGGTTATCATGTTCCTTGTTCAGAGGAGAATTGCATGGTATTCCGGGGCTGGACTGACCTTACTTGGCGGGATCAGACTGATATACTTCAGGAAAGTTTTTTTCTGTGAAAAGCACACTGGTCTAAAAGAGGCTGCTTCCGGGTGGTAAATCGCCATAGAACAAGCCACTGAGCTGTTGTTCGTTCCTGGTAGAGCGCTTCTCTCTTTGTATGCAAATTATTATGACCCTGGGGAAGTCTCCCTATGGGTGATGGGGGAAACCAGATGTGGACTACTTGCCCAGTGTGCTTAGAGGAATGTGGCTGCACCTCACTGATGAGGTCCATAGGAGGCCGAAACGATCGTCTGGGGTTGTCATGTTCCTTGTTCAGAGGAGAATTGCCTGGTATTTCGGGGCTGGACTGACCTTAGTTGGCGGGATCAGACTGATATACTTCAGGAAAGTTTTCTTCTGTGAAAAGCACACTGGTCTAAAAGAGGCTGCTTCCGGGTGGTAAAACGCCCTAGAACAAGCCACTGAGCTGTTTTTCGTTCCTGGTAGAGTGCTTCTCTCTTTGTATGCAAATTATTATGACCCTGGGGAAGTCTCCCTATGGGTGATGGGGGAAACCAGACGTGGACTCCTTGCCCAGTGTACTTAGAGGAATGTGGCTGCACCTCACTGACGAGGCCCATAGGAGGCCGAAACGATCATCTGGGGTTGTCATGTTCCTTGTTCAGAGGAGAATTGCCTGGTATTTCGGGGCTGGACTGACCTTACTTGGCGGGATCAGACTGATATACTTCAGGAAAGTTTTCTTCTGTGAAAAGCACACTGGTCTAAAAGAGGCTGCTTCCGGGTGGTAAATCGCCATAGAACAAGCCACTGAGCTGTTGTTCGTTCCTAGTTGAGCGCTTCTCTCTTTGTATGCATAACACTATAGTAGTCACATACAACCCTAAGACTTTAAATAATGTAAGCAAGGGATATATTGACCATGCAAAAGGATTTGAAAATTCTAGAAATGTTCTTTGTGCAATGTTCACAAATGCTTGCAGTGTAGTAAATAAATTACCTGATCTTACGGCAATAATTATTCAAAATAAGTTGGATTTGGTAGCTATAACAGAGACATGGAACAATGACTCTTATAATTGGGAAACAGTCATACCTGGTTACATTTTGTTTAAAAAACATAATTTATGCTTACCTGATAAATTTATTTCTCTTGTAGTGTATCCAGTCCACGGATCATCCATTACTTATGGGATATTCTCCTTCCCAACAGGAAGTTGCAAGAGGATCACCCACAGCAGAGCTGCTATATAGCTCCTCCCCTAACTGCCATATCCAGTCATTCGACTGAAACAAACAGAGAAAGGAGAAACCATAGGGTGCAGTGGTGACTGTAGTTTAATTAAATTTTAGACCTGCCTTAAAATGACAGGACGGGCCGTGGACTGGATACACTACAAGAGAAATAAATTTATCAGGTAAGCATAAATTATGTTTTCTCTTGTTAAGTGTATCCAGTCCACGGATCATCCATTACTTATGGGATACCAATACCAAAGCTAAAGTACACGGATGATGGGAGGAACAAGGCAGGGATTAAGCGGAAGGAACCAATGCCTGAAGAACCTTTCAGACATGTTTGTACAGACTAGCAATGAGACTAGAAAAAACCAATTGCTTTGCGCAATTGAAAGGAATGTACTTACATAGCACTCAACAGCACATATTTCGAACTAGCTAGGTACCATAGGTGAGAAAGCCCGTGAAAGGCAGATTTAAAACTTAACTTTTATTTACTCTTATAAAAAACAAAATAGTTAAAAATATCAGCTGGTGTGACCCAGAACGAAGGTGATTTCAAGGGAGTGAACAAATATTCCTCCCTAATCCCAATGTGTTTAATATTAATGCCCCTGTATGGTCTCCTGGGGTAATGCCCTTAATAAAAAGGGGAAGTAGTACAAATGTACCTCTGGGTTAAGTTGGTTAAGGTGAGGGTCAATGTTATTATGAGAACACCCCTGCTATCACTCTCTGTCTGAGTCAGGGGATCTCCACAGTGAAGTTACACCTTCCAGATTGAATTGTAAGGTACAGTTGTCTATAGGAGATGTGAGCTTGCCACAAATAAAGTAATGTTAAATTTGCTAATGAATACCCGAATAGATAGGGTACTCCTATTATTTATTAGTCAGTGTTTGCTAGTGGGATTCAGCGCCTAATATCTTCTTATTTATCTTGTATACAATAGTTCACTAGTATTGTTTGACTTATTATTAAGGTGGTACTAGGAATACCGTTATCAAGGCTACCTATTTGTCTCAGTCTCTTCAATTTATAGGACACTTATAGTAATATTTACCACTGAGAGGTGGATAAGGCTGATGTGGCTGGGCCTAAGTTATAATATGATATTCCTGGCTTGTCAAAGTTTCCCTTGTAGATGGGAGATAATCTTGATAGCCTCCTCTATAAATGTTCCTTATATAAAAGGATAAATCCCATGCAAAATTACACAAGCTGGGTCCCCAAAGTTATTTTATTTTGATGTTACCTATTGTGATATAATAGTGTAGAGGAATGCTTGGTGTAACATACTGGATGGAGTTGGACTTTAGAAACACTAGCACATTAACAGTATACCAATCTCGGTTGGTTTATTATCATCCAGTAGCGGTATGATTGCCGGAGGAACTGTTTATTTCTGGAAGCCGCTATTCCAATATAACCAGTATTGCCCTTGTTCGAATCTGATTAATTGTATATACTAAGTTGGTTTAAGACAATGAAAACGAAACCCAGATTACTTAATGCACAGATTTTCTCAGCTGTGTTAATTAAACAGATATCTTGCACTGTAAGGCCGTGCCGTAATTTATGCTAATGCTCCAGTTGAATTAACTGTGTTATTAGTACTGTGATTCGCACAACAACATAGCCGGGGAGAGAATTTCTTTTAAATATTTATCATTTGATACTTCTAAATCACTCCCCAAACTTCTGCTTTAGCGGTTACACACTATTTGTGGCTGATAGTGCAGGTATCTGGTATATGTAAGAGGGAACTATTCACCCCTCTTCTTAAAATAGGATTTACAATGAGAGCATATCAATATGCAGGCAAATATAATCAGGTTCCTGCTGGTATACAGGTAGCGGTTAAAGATCCTGGCTGTGAGTTTAAATTAAATTATCTCTCCGGTAATTCTATTGTTTTTACTACCGCTAAAAATTAGTAGTTGTAGGCTACTTAGGTAAGGTAACTTCTAGATATTTCTTTAGCGTAAATATATTTCAATCAGGCACTCTCACAAACATACAGGTTTAAATTAAATTCTAATAATCCATTCGTTCAACAAGTCACACTGCTGTTTAGTTTAAAAAGGGAGAAATAGTCTCCTGTGGCCCTGACATGTTTCGCCTAAACGGCTTTGTAAAAGGTGGGGCGCCCGCCGTTCATGGAGCTTTTTATTGGCCAGTCTCAGAGAGGCTTGTCCCTCTTCTGCTGATCCGATTGGTTCCTCCCTACTTGCACTCAATAGGTTACTAGGGAGGTGTGTACTATCGTCATGTTCTGGTTTCCACCCTCTTAATGACGACCTTGCATTGTATTATCATTACACTTGTTGCAGGACTGGATATATATATATATATGTGTGTATATATATCTATTATTGACAATAATAAAACTATGTGTGAAAACTCGTGATGTGAAAAATGTGAAGGCGTTTGACAAAGCCGTTTAGGTGAAACATGTCAGGGCCACAGGAGACTATTTCTCCCTTTTTAAACTAAACAGCAGTGTGACTTGTTGAACGAATGGATTATTAGAATTTAATTTAAACCTGTATGTTTGTGAGAGTGCCTGATTGAAATATATTTACGCTAAAGAAATATCTAGAAGTTACCTTACCTAAGTAGCCTACAACTACTAATTTTTAGCGGTAGTAAAAACAATAGAATTACCGGAGAGATAATTTAATTTAAACTCACAGCCAGGATCTTTAACCGCTACCTGTATACCAGCAGGAACCTGATTATATTTGCCTGCATATTGATATGCTCTCATTGTAAATCCTATTTTAAGAAGAGGGGTGAATAGTTCCCTCTTACATATACCAGATACCTGCACTATCAGCCACAAATAGTGTGTAACCGCTAAAGCAGAAGTTTGGGGAGTGATTTAGAAGTATCAAATGATAAATATTTAAAAGAAATTCTCTCCCCGGCTATGTTGTTGTGCGAATCACAGTACTAATAACACAGTTAATTCAACTGGAGCATTAGCATAAATTACGGCACGGCCTTACAGTGCAAGATATCTGTTTAATTAACACAGCTGAGAAAATCTGTGCATTAAGTAATCTGGGTTTCGTTTTCATTGTCTTAAACCAACTTAGTATATACAATTAATCAGATTCGAACAAGGGCAATACTGGTTATATTGGAATAGCGGCTTCCAGAAATAAACAGTTCCTCCGGCAATCATACCGCTACTGGATGATAATAAACCAACCGAGATTGGTATACTGTTAATGTGCTAGTGTTTCTAAAGTCCAACTCCACCCAGTATGTTACACCAAGCATTCCTCTACACTATTATATCACAATAGGTAACATCAAAATAAAATAACTTTGGGGACCCAGCTTGTGTAATTTTGCATGGGATTTATCCGTTTATATAAGGAACATTTATAGAGGAGGCTATCAAGATTATCTCCCATCTACAAGGGAAACTTTGACAAGCCAGGAATATCATATTATAACTTAGGCCCAGCCACATCAGCCTTATCCACCTCTCAGTGGTAAATATTACTATAAGTGTCCTATAAATTGAAGAGACTGAGACAAATAGGTAGCCTTGATAACGGTATTCCTAGTACCACCTTAATAATAAGTCAAACAATACTAGTGAACTATTGTATACAAGATAAATAAGAAGATATTAGGCGCTGAATCCCACTAGCAAACACTGACTAATAAATAATAGGAGTACCCTATCTATTCGGGTATTCATTAGCAAATTTAACATTACTTTATTTGTGGCAAGCTCACATCTCCTATAGACAACTGTACCTTACAATTCAATCTGGAAGGTGTAACTTCACTGTGGAGATCCCCTGACTCAGACAGAGAGTGATAGCAGGGGTGTTCTCATAATAACATTGACCCTCACCTTAACCAACTTAACCCAGAGGTACATTTGTACTACTTCCCCTTTTTATTAAGGGCATTACCCCAGGAGGCCATACAGGGGCATTAATATTAAACACATTGGGATTAGGGAGGAATATTTGTTCACTCCCTTGAAATCACCTTCGTTCTGGGTCACACCAGCTGATATTTTTAACTATTTTGTTTTTTATAAGAGTAAATAAAAGTTAAGTTTTAAATCTGCCTTTCACAGGCTTTCTCACCTATGGTACCTAGCTAGTTCGAAATATGTGCTGTTGAGTGCTATGTAAGTACATTCCTTTCAATTGCGCAATGCAATTGGTTTTTTCTGGTTGTTTTCTTCTAGTGTACAGCACCTAAGTTCCTTAATATATCTAGATTGTCTCCACTAATACAGTCAATACATACGAGATACCAATAATATTAGGAACACAGCATTAGTAGTGCCGTCGTCTTTTCTTTTTCTAGTAATATATAGCAATGAGACTAGCAAGCTTGGAAAACACTTTAAAGCAAGTTAACAAGCAATATAAAAAACGTTACTGTGCCTTTAAGAGAAACAAATTTTGACAAAATTTTAAATAACAGTGAAAAAAGGCAGTTACACTAACAAAATTTTTACAGTGTATGTAACAAGTCAGCAGAGCATTGCACCCACTTGCAAATGGATGATTAACCCCTTAATAACAAAACCAGAATAATAAATGACAAAAACGTTTTTTAAACACAGTCACAACAACTGCCACAGTCTACTGACATTGTTACCCTCCTCAAACACGACTTTGAAGCCTTTTGAGCCCTTCAGAGATGTCCTGTATCATGCAGAGGGAAGCTGAATGTCTCTGTCAGTATTTTTATCTGCACAGAAAGCACTAAAATAGGCCCTTCCCACTCATATTGCAACAGTGGAAAGCTTCAGGAAACTGTCTCTAGGCAGAAATCAAACCAGCCATGTGGAAAAAAACTAGGCCCCAATAAGTTTTGTCACCAAACATATATAAAAACGATTAACATGCCAGCAAACGTTTTATATTACATTTTTATAAGAGTATGCATCTCTATTAATAAGCCTGATACCAGTAGCTATCACTGCATTTAAGGCTTTACTTACATTAATCCGGTATAAGCAGCATTTTCTAGCAAATTCCATCCCTAGAAAAATATTAACTGCACATACCTTATTGCAGGAAAACCTGCACGCCATTCCCTCTCTGAAGTTACCTCACTCCTCAGAATATGTGAGAACAGCCATGGATCTTAGTTACTTCTGCTAAGATCATAGAAAATGCAGGCAGATTCTTCTTCTAAATACTGCCTGAGATAAACAGCACACTCCGGTACCATTTAAAAATAACAAACTTTTGATTGAAGAAATAAACTAAGTATAAAACACCACTCTCATCTTACGACCTCCATCTTTGTTGAGGGTTGCAAGAGAATGACTGGATATGGCAGTTAGGGGAGGAACTATATAGCAGCTCTGCTGTGGGTGATCCTCTTGCAACTTCCTGTTGGGAAGGAGAATATCCCATAAGTAATGGATGATCCGTGGACTGGATACACTTTAACAAGAGAAAATAGAGTAGGGAAGAAGGGGTGGGGGGTTGCTCGGTATATGAAAGAAAATATTAAAGTAACTGAAATTGTAGAAACCAATGTTAATGTATAAAGTGTTTAGGTAACAATAGAAACTAAAGGGAAACAGGTGTTTAGAATAGGGGTAGTATATAGGCCTCCGTTACAGGATGAAGCATCAGATCAACTATTAATTGATGAAATAGACAAAATTACAATGAAGGGCAATGTTATAGTAGTGGGGGACTTTAATATGTCTGATGTAGACTGGGAAGTACTCATTGCTAAAACAACTAGAAGTAAGTATATTCTGGAATCTTTACAAGGGGAATCTCTTGAACAACTAGTAAAAGAACCAACACGTAAGGGAACTATATTAGATTTAGTACTTACAAACAGTGATATATTATCTGAAGGGTATGTGGGTGAAAACTTAGGCTCTTGTGATCATCAGTCTGTATGGTTTATTATTCAGTAAAATGTACTGTTTTAACATAGTAAAACAAAAGTTTTAGACTTTAGAACAACCAACTTTTCTTACATCGGCAAATACCTAAATAATTCTCTAAAAGGGATGTACAGATTACAGGAATACATAAACAGTGGGAATATTTTAAAAATGCTATTCTAGATGCAACTAAACACTGTATTAGGCTTGCTTGTAAAAGTAAAAGAAAAAGAAAACCAATATGGTTTTCAAGAGAAGTAGCACATGCAGTTAAGACAAATAAGACAGTCTATTAAAAAATCAAACTCACTAGCTCAAAAGTGAATAAGGAAAAATGGAGAACCCAACAAAAGATGACAAAGCAGTTAAACTGATGATAAATCTTAGAGTTTGTGAAAGCTAGGATTTACCATTGGAACAAATAAAGGAGACTTTCATTCATGAAGTATAAAAAACTTCATGCTGAAAGCTCTATTATTTGTTTGCAGCGTTCGCCGCACTGAGCGGCTAAGGCAGCCCACTGCAGAATGCGATTTGACTGAAAGGTGACGTTTCCACTTAAGTTAGAGGGTAGCAGATTTTGGAGAAATTGAGAAAGCATTTTTTTACAGAAAGGGTGGTGGGTTCATGGAATAAACTTTCAATTGAAGTGGTAAACACAAAGACTGTAATGGAATTCAAAAATGCCTGGGACATGCATAAGGCTATCCTAAGAAAAAAAGTAACATGCATTATGGGTAGACTTGATGGGCCTTTTTGGTTCTTATCTACTGCAAATTCTATGGTTCTACCCTAGAGAACATACACAAAGTCACAAAATATCTACAGCCACTTCTTGAAGAGGATACCACACTTAGGACCAGTCAACACAGTAGATTTGCATAATCAACAAATGCAAAATAACAAGACAATGCAATAGCACTTAGTCTGAACTTCAAATGAATAGTATTTTCTTTCATGTAATTGGCAAGAGTCCATGAGCTAGTGACATATGGGATATACAATCCTACCAGGAGGGGCAAAGTTTCCCAAACCTCAAAATGCCTATAAATACACCCCTCACCACACCCACAATTCAGTTTTACAAACTTTGCCTCCTATGGAGGTGGTGAAGTAAGTTTGTGCTAAGATTTCTACGTTGATATGCGCTTCTCAGCATTGTTGAAGCCCGATTCCTCTCAGAGTACAGCGAATGTCAGAGGGACGTGAAGGGAGTATCACTTATTTGAATACGATGATTTCCCTAATGGGGGTCTATTTCATAGGTTCTCTGTTATCGGTCGTAGAGATTCATCTCCTACCTCCCTTTTCAGATCGACGATATACTCTCAATTTACCATTACCTCTACTAATAACTGTTTTAGTACTGGTTTGGCTATCTGCTATGTGTGGATGGGTGTCTTTGGGTAAGTATGTTTTTATTACTTAAGACACTCTCAGCTATGGTTTGGCACTTTATGCAATTATATAAAGTTCTAAATATATGTATTGTACTTATATTTGCCATGAGTCAGGTTCATGTATTTCCTTCTGCAGACTGTCAGTTTCATATTTGGGAATGTAAACACTTTAAGAAATTTATTTCTTACCTGGGGTTTAGTCTTTTTTTCAATTTGACTACTTTTTGCAATTGCGGGTGTTAGGCCCGCGGGTGCGTCAAATGCTAGACTTTATTGCGTCATTTTTGGCGCAAACTTTTTTTTGCGTGAAAAAATACGTTTATGGCGCAACTTCGTCATTTCCGGCGTCATACGTGATGCCGAGACCTTTCACACGGCGGCGTCATTAGTGACGCAAGTGTGTCATTTCCGGTCATTTTTTGCGCCAAAAAAGTTTATGTTACGTTGTGCGTCATCCTTGGCGCCAAATTTTTTTCATTTATTTCAATACTCCATTGATGTTTGCCTCCTGTTTTTTTCTATCAAGAGGTCTATGCTTTTTCATTTTTTCCCATTCCTGAAACTGTCATTTAAGGAAATAGATAATTTTGCTTTATATGTTGTTTTTTCTTTTACATTGAGCAAGATGTCCCAATCCGATCCTGTCTCTGAAGTTTCTGCTGGAACATTGCTGCCTGATATCGGTTCTACCAAAGCTAAGTGCATTTGTTGTAAAATTGTAGAAATTATTCCACCGAATGTCATTTGTAATAGTTGTCATGATAAACTTTTACATGCAGATAGTGTTTCTATCAGTAATAGTACATTGCCAGTTGCAGTTCCTTCAACTTCTAATGTGCATGATATACCTGTAAATTTTAAAGAATTTGTTTCTGAATCTATTATGAAGGCTTTGTCTGCATTTCCACCTTCTAATAAACGTAAAAGGTCTTTTAAAACTTCTCATTTAGCTGATGAAATTTCAAATGACCAACAACATAATAATTCATCCTCTTCTGATGAGGATCTATCTCAAACAGAAGATCCTTTCTCAGATATTGACACTGAAAATCTACTTATTTATTTAAAATAGAGTATATGCGTTCTTTATTAAAAGAAGTGTTAATTACTTTGGATATTGAGGTAACCAGTCCTATTGACGTTCAGTCTAATAAACGTTTAAATGCTGTTTTTAAACCTCCTGTGGTTTCCCCAGGTGTTTTTCCCATTCCTGAGGCTATTTCTGATATGATTTCTAGGGAATGGAATAAGCCAGGTACTTCCTTTATTCCTTCTTCAAGGTTTAAGAGATTGTATCCTTTACCAGCAAAATCTATATAGTTTTGGGAAAAGATCCCCAAAGTTGATGGGGCTATTTCTACTCTTGCTAAACGTACCACTATTCCTATGGAAGATAGAACTTCCTTTAAGGATCCTTTAGATAGGAAGCTTGAATTTTATCTAAGGAAGGCCTATTTATATTCAGGTCATCTTCTCAGACCTGCTATTTCTTTGGGTGATGTTGCGGCTGCATCAACTTTCTGGTTGGAAAATTTAGCGCAACATGAATTGGATTCTGACATATCTAGCATTGTTCGCTTACTGCAACATGCTAATCATTTTATTTGTGATGCCATTTTTGATATTATCAAAATTGATGTTAGATCCATGTCTTTAGCTGTATTAGCTAGAAGAGCTTTGTGGCTTAAATCTTGGAATGCTGATATGACATCTAAATCTAGATTACTATCTCTTTCTTTCCAAGGTAATAATTTATTTGGTTCTCAGTTGGATTCTATTATTTCAACTATCACTGGAGGAAAAGGAGTTTTTTTGCCTCAGGATAAAAAAACCTAAGGGTAAATCTAAGGCTTCTAACCGTTTTCGTTCCTTTCGTCAGAATAAGGAACAAAAACTCAATCCTCCTCCCAAGGAATCTGCTTCCAGTTGGAAGCCTTCCTCAAATTGGAATAAATCCAAGCCATTTAGGAAACCAAAGTCTGCCCCTAAGTCAGCATGAAGGTGCGGCCCTCATTCCAGCTCAGCTGATAGGGGGCAGATTAAGGTTTTTCAAGGATTTTTGGATAGAATCTGTCCAAAATCATTGGATTCAGAGCATTGTCTCTCAAGGGTATCGAATAGGATTCAAAGTAAGACCTCCTGTGAGAAGATTTTTTCTCTCACACATTCCTGTAAATCCAGTAAAAGCTCAGGCTTTTCTGAAGTGTGTTTCAGACCTGGAGTCTTCAGGGGTAATCATGCCAGTTCCTCCTCAGGAACAAGGTTTGGGGTTTTATTCAAACCTATTCATTGTACCAAAGAAAGAAAATTTGTTCAGACCAGTTCTGGATCTGAAAATTTTGAATCGTTATGTAAGAGTACCAACTTTCAAGATGGTGACTATAAGGACTATTCTGCCTTTTGTTCAGCAAGGACATTATATGTCCACAATAGACTTGCAGGATGCATACCTTCATATTCCGATTCATCCAGAACACTATCAGTTTCTGAGATTCTCTTTTCTAGACAAGCATTACCAATTTGTTGCTCTTCCATTTGGCCTAGCAACAGCTCCAAGAATCTTTTCAAAGGTTCTGGGTGCCCTACTATCTGTAATAAGAGAACAGGGTATTGCGGTGTTTCCTTATTTGGACGATATCTTGGTACTAGCTCAGTCTTTACATACTGCAGAATCTCACACGAATCAACTAGTGTTGTTTCTTCGGAAACATGGTTGGAGGATCAATTTACCAAAAAGTTTCTTGATTCCTCAGACAAGGGTCACCTTTTTAGGCTTCCAGATAGATTCAGTGTCCATGACTTTGTCTCTAATAGACAAGAGACGTTTAAAATTGGTCGCAGCATGTCGGCTCCTTCAGTCTCAGTCATTCCCTTCAGTGGCTATGTGCATGGAAGTTTTAGGTCTCATGACTGCAGCATCGGACGCAATCCCCTTTGCTCGTTTTCACATGAGACCTCTACAGCTTTGTATGCTGAATCAATGGTGCAGGGATTATAAAAGATATCACAATTAATATCCTTGAATCCCAATGTACGACACTCTCTGACATGGTGGATAGATCACCATCGTTTGGTTCAAGGGGCTTCTTTTGTTCGCCCAACATATGCGAGTCTTTCAGGTTGGGGAGCTGTTTGGGGGTCTCTGACAGCACAAGGGGTTTGGAAATCTCAAGAGGCGAGATTACCAATAAATATTTTAGAACTCCGTGCAATTCTCAGGGCTCTTCAGTTCTGGCCTCTGCTAAAGAGAGAACCGTTCATTTGTTTTCAGACAGACAATATCACAACTGTGGCTTATGTCAATCATCAGGGTGGGACTCACAGTCCCCAAGCTATGAAAGAAGTATCTCGGATACTTGCTTGGGCGGAATCCAGCTCCTGTCTAATCTCTGCGGTACATATCCCAGGTGTAGACAATTGGGAGGTGGATTATCTCAGCCGCCAGACTTTACATCCAGGGGAGTGGTCTCTCCATCCAGATGTGTTTTCTCAGATTGTTCAGATGTGGGGGCTTCCAGAGATAGATTTCATGGCCTCTCATCTAAACAAGAAACTTCCCAGATACCTGTCCAGGTCCAGGGATGTTCAGGCGGAAGCAGTGGATGCGCTGACACTTCCTTGGTGTTATAAACCTGCTTACATCTTCCCGCCTTTAGTTCTCCTTCCAAGAGTGATTTCCAAAATCATCATGGAACAGTCTTTTGTGTTGCTGGTGGCTCCAGCATGGCCACACAGGTTTTGGTATGTGGATCTGGTTCGGATGTCCAGTTGCCCGCCTTGGCCACTTCCGTTACGGCTGGACCTACTATCTCAAGGTCCGTTTTTCCATCAGGATCTCAAATCATTAAATTTGAAGGTATGGAAATTGAACGCTTAGTTCTAAGTCATAGAGGTTTCTCTGATTCAGTGATTAACACTATGTTACAAGCTCGTAAATCTGTCTCTAGAAAGATTTATTATAGAGTTTTGAAGACTTACATTTCATGGTGTTCATCTCATAAATTCTCCTGGCATTCTTTTAGAATTCCTAGAATTTTGCAGTTTCTTCAGGATGGTTTGGATAAGGTTTTGTCTGCAAGTTCCTTGAAAAGACAAATCTCCGCTCTTTCTGTTTTATTTCACAGAAAGATTGCTATACTTCCTGATATACACTGTTTTGTACAGGCTTTAGTTCGTATTAAGCCTGACATTAAGTCAATTTCTCCTCCTTGGAGTCTTAATTTGGTTCTGAGGGCTTTACAGGCTCCTCCATTTGAACCTATGCATTCTTTGGACATTAAACTACTTTCTTGGAAAGTGTTGTTCCTTTTGGATATCTCTTCTGCTAGAAGAGTTTCTGAGCTATCTGCTCTTTCTTGTGAGTCTCCTTTTCTGATTTTTCATCAGGATAAGGCAGTTTTGCAGACTTCTTTTCAATTTTTACCTAAGGTTGTGAATTCTAACAACATTAGTAGAGAAATTGTTGTCCCTTCTTTATGTCCTAATCCTAAGAATTCTCTGGAGAGATCCTTACATTCTTTGGATGTGGTAAGAGCTTTGAAATATTATGTGGAAGCTACTAAAAATTTCAGGAAGACTTCTAGTCTATTTGTTTTATTTTCTGGTCCTAGGAAAGGTCAGAAAGCTTCTGCAATTTCCTTGGCTTCTTGGTTGAAACTTTTGATTCATCAATCTTATTTGGAGTCGGGTCAAACCCCGCCTCAGAGAATTACAGCTCATTCTACTAAATCAGTCTCCACTTCATGGGCTTTTAAGAATGAAGCTTCAGTTGATCAGATTTGCAAAGCAGCCACTTGGTCCTCTTTGCATACATTTACTAAATTCTACCATTTTGATGTATTTGCTTCTTCGGAAGCAGTTTTTGGTAGAAAAGTTCTTCAGGCAGCTGTTTCAGTTTGATTCTTCTGCTTTTTGATTTAAGTTTTTTTCTTTCAAAAGTGAAAATAAACTTATTTTTGGGTTGTGGATTATTTTCTCAGCGGAATATGGCTGTTTTTGTTTTATTCCCTCCCTCTCTAGTGACTCTTGAGTGGAAGACTCCACATCTTGGGTATTGATATCCCATATGTCACTAGCTCATGGACTCTTGCCAATTATATGAAAGAAAACATAATTTATGTAAGAACTTACCTGATAAATTAATTCCTTTCATATTGGCAAGAGTCCATGAGGCCCACCCTTTTTATGCTGGTTATGATTTTTTGTATAAAGCACAATTATTTCCAAATTTCCTTTGTTGATGCTTTCTACTCCTTTCTTTATCACCCCACTGCTTGGCTATTCGTTAAACTGAATTGTGGGTGTGGTGAGGGGTGTATTTATAGGCATTTTGAGGTTTGGGAGACTTTGCCCCTCCTGGTAGGATTGTATATCCCATATGTCACTAGCTCATGGACTCTTGCCAATATGAAAGAAATGAATTTATCAGGTAAGTTCTTACATAAATTATGGGGGTTTTTTTCTGACAATTTTAAAAGTTATGTCTATTTCCACTCCCCCTGTACCATGTGACAGCCATCAGCCAATCACAAATGAATAAAAGTACCATGTGACAGTCATCAGCCAATCACAAATGCATACACGCTTATTCTGTTAATTCTAGCACATGCTCAGTAGGAGCTTGTGACTCAAAAAGTTTAAATATAAAAAGACTGTGCAATTTTTTTTTTTATGGAATTAAATTGGAAAGTTGTTTAAAATTGAATGCTCTATCTGAATAATGAAAGTTTGATTTTGACTTGAGTGTCCCTTTGATGACATTTCCAACAACCCCCAATATTGGAATGTAAATAACCACCTAACCTGAAACACAAACGAATCCCAATTAAACTGAACTCAGAACAGGAAAACATACAAAATGGCATCAGACATTGCAATAAAGCACTTTGCAAACTGTCCCAACACAAATGTATTAGCAGTACTGCCAGTTATGATTACAAAACTTTACATTACATGATACACATTTGCAGTTAGTTAGGGGGTAGCAGATTCAGGAAAAATGTGAGTTTCTATGTATGTGACTGGCTACATAGGGGAAACTGAGCAAAAACAGCACCATAAGATGAATCTGCATAGACACTCTACTAAAAACAAATAATGTACCCCAATTGGACACCATTTTACACAGACTGGAAACCTCACTATTAAAATACTGAAAGGGAACTTTAAAAGCAACCAGGAACGGAAAACATTTGAAATGAACATGGTGACATATTTCAACACAAAAAGCTTAGCACTTAATGCAGATTCCAGCTTTTTGTCACATTATTAAAACTTTATATAATAAGTCACCTAACATCTGTCATTGGCCTGTACACATAAGTAGTGACTGGCTGTGCATTATATGTAAATGTTATGTACTCACAGTATATACCAGCATGCAATTCTCTGTTTAAAGATTATCCAGTACTTACCCTGCCAGTGCCCCACCGCCAACATTTTTCAGCATCAGCCTGATCTGTTTTTTACGACCCTGCAAATTCTCTGTGATCTCTCCCACCTCCTGTCCTGTCCCCATATAGCCCCCCTTCTTTCCGAATATCAAATTATATCATATTGATCAGTATTGCTTCAGACCTGAGGAAGAGAGAAATCTTGAAAGCTTTTATTTTACTATGTAATTTTAGTCCAGTAAAAACATAATTTATGCTTACCTGATAAATGTATTTCTCTTCTGATGTATCAAGTCCACGGATTCATCCATACTTGTGGGAAATTCTCCTTCCTTACAGGAAGTGGCAAAGAGAGCACCCACAGCAGAGCTGTCTATATAGCTCCTCCCTTAGCTCCACCCCCAGTCATTCAATCGAAGGCTAGGAAGAAAAAGGAGAAATTATAGGATGGAGTGGTGACTGAAGTTTTTTAAATAAAAATATACTGCCTGTCTTAAATAAACAGGGCGGGCCGTGGACTCGATACATCACAAGAGAAATAAATTTATCAGGTAAGCATAAATTATGCTTTCTCTTGTAAGATGTATCAAGTCCACGGATTCATCAATACTTGTGGGATACCAATACCAAAGCTTTAGGACACAGATGAAGGGAGGGACAAGACAGGTACCTTAAACGGAAGGCACCACTGCTTGTAGAACCTTTCTCCCAAAAATAGCCTCCGAAGAAGCAAAAGTATCAAATTTGTAAAATTTGGGAAAAGTATGAAGTGAAGACCAAGTCGCTGCCTTACAAATCTGTTCAACAGAAGCCTCATTTTTAAAAGCCCATGTGGAAGCCACTGCTCTAGTAGAATGAGCAGTAATTCTTTCAGGAGGCTGCTGGCCAGCAGTCTCATAAGCCAAACGGATGATGCTTTTCAGCCAAAAGGAAAGAGAGGTAGCCGTAGCCTTTTGACCTCTCCGTTTACCAGAATAAACAACAAACAGTGAAGATGTTTGACGGAAATCTTTAGTTGCTTGTAAGTAGAACTTTAAAGCACGAACCACATCAAGATTGTGCAACAGATGTTCCTTTTTTGATGAAGGATTAGGACACAGTGAAGGAACAACAATTTCCTGATTGATATTCCTATTAGAAACAACCTTAGGAAGGAATCCAGGTTTGGTACGCAAAACCACCTTATCTGCATGGAAAACAAGGTAAGGTGAGTCACACTGTAAAGCAGATAACTCAGAAACTCTTCGAGCCGAAGAGATAGCTACTAAAAACAAAACTTTCCAAGATAGAAGCTTAATATCTATGGAATGCATAGGTTCAAACGGAACCCCTTGAAGAACTTTAAGAACTAAGTTTAGGCTCCATGGCGGAGCAACAGGTTTAAATACAGGCTTGATCCTGACTAAGGCCTGACTAAACGCTTGAACGTCTGGGACATCTAAAATAACAAACAAGAACAGATGCGCCATATGGCCCAATATTGTAGGTTCCAAAGAATGGTAAATATTGCTATATAATTGCACTCACATGTGGTGAAGCACCTCAATTGGTGCAAATGACACAGTCTGGGATCTATAACAGTCACCCAGCAGACCGACCTCCCGATTAGTTAGTCTGGGACATCTGCCAGACGTTTGTGTAAAAGAATGGACAAATCAGATATTTGTCCTTTTAAGGAACTAGCTGATAATCCCTTCTCCAATCCTTCTTGGAGAAAAGACAATATTCTAGGAATCCTAATCTTACTCCATGAGTAACCCTTGGATTCACACCAATAGAGATATTTGCGCCAAATCTTATGATAGATTTTTCTGGTGACAGGCTTTCTAGCTTGAATCAGGGTATCAATGACCGACTCAGAGAAACCACGCTTTGATAGAATCAGACGTTCAATCTCCAAGCAATCAGACGCAGAGAAATGAGATTTGGATGCTTGAATGGACCTTGGATTAGAAGGCCCTGCCTCATTGGCAGAGTCCACGGTGGAACAGATGACATGTCCACTAGGTCTGCATACCAAGTCCTGCGTTGCCACGCAGGTGCTATCAGAATCACTGACGCTCTCTCCTGCTTGATTCTGGCAACCAAATGTGGGAGGAGAGGAAACGGTGGAAATACATAGGCCAGATTGAAGGACCAGGGCACTGCTAGAGCATCTATCAGTACCGCCTGGGAATCCCGGGACCTGGACCCGTAATGAGGAAGTATGGCGTTCTGACGTGACGCCATCAGATCCAATTCTGGTGTGCCCCATAGCTGAGTCAGCTGGGCAAATACCTCTGGATGGAGCTGCCACTCCCCCGGATGAAAAGTCTGACGACTTAGTTCTCTACCCCTGGGATATCGATTGCTGAGAGATGGCAAGAGTGATCCTCCGCCCATCTGATTATTTTTGTTACCTCCATCATCGCTAGAGAACTCTGTGTTCCTCCTTGATGATTGATATAAGCTACAGTCGTGATGTTGTCTGACTGAAATCTGATGAATTTTGCCGCAGCTAGCTGAGGCCACGCCTGAAGCGCATTGAATATCGCTCTCAGTTCTAGAATGTTTATCGGGAGGAGAGTTTCCTCCCGAGACCATAAGCCCTGTGCTTTCAGGGAGTTCCAGACTGCACCCCAGCCTAGCAGGCTGGCATCTGTCATTACTATGAGCCACTCTGGCCTGTGGAAACACATTCCCTGAGACAGGTGTTCCTGAGACAACCACCAGAGAAAAGAATCTCTGGTCTCCTGGTCCAGATGCAGTTGAGGAGATAAATCTGCATAATCCCTATTCCACTGTTTGAGCATGCATAGTTGCAGTGGTCTGAGGTGTAGGCGGGCAAAAGGAACTATGTCCATTGCTGCTACCATGAGTCTGATTACCTCCATACACTGAGCCACTGATGGCCGAGGAATGGAATGAAGAGCTCGGCAAGTGGTTAAGAGTATTGATTTTCTGACCTCCGTCAGAAATATTTTCATGTCTACAGAGTCTATCAGAGTCCCTAGGAAGGAAACTCTTGTGTGAGGGAAGAGAGAACTCTTTTTTATGTTCACCTTCCACCCGTGAGATCTCAGAAAAGCCAACACGATATCCGTGTGAGACTTGGCTAGCTGGAAAGTCGACGCCTGAATTAAGATGTCGTCTAGATAAGGCGCCACTGCTATGCCCCGTGGTCTTAGAACCGCCAAAAGGGACCCTAGCACCTTTGTGAAAATTCTGGGAGCCGTGGCCAACCCGAAGGGAAGGGCCACGAACTGGTAATGCCTGTCCAGAAAGGCAAATCTGAGGAATTGATGATGATCTCTGTGAATAGGGATGTGTAGATACGCATCCTTTAAGTCCACGGTAGTCATATATTGACCCTCCTGGATCAACGGTAGAATAGTCCGAATAGTCTCCATCTTGAATGATGGTACTCTGAGGAATTTGTTTAGAATTTTGAGATCCAAGATTGGTCTGAAAGTTCCCTCTTTTTTGGGAACCACAAACAGGTTTGAGTAAAACCCTAGCCCTTGTTCCGCTTTTGGAACTGGGCGGATCACTCCCATAGTATGTAGGTCTTCTACACAGTGTAAGAACTCTTTGTCTGGTTTGCAGACAATTGAGAAATGTGAAATCTCTCCCTTGGGGGGGGGGGAGTCTTTGAAGTCCAGAAGATATCCCTGGGACACAATTTCTAAGGCCCAGGAATCATGAACATCTCTTGCCCAAGCCTGAGCGAAGAGAGAGAGTCTGCCCCCTACTAGATCCGGACCCTGTCTTAGAGGCAGCTTGTTCCAAGCCTGATTAGGTCTCCAGACTGACTTGGATTGGGCAAAATTCTCCTCTTGCTTTGCAGCAGGGGAAGCTGAAGCTGAAGTGGGACCACCCTTGAAGTTCCGAAAGGAACGAAAATTATTTTGTTTGGTCCTCATTTTATTTGTTTTATCCTGAGGGAGGGCATGGCCTTTCCCTCCAGTGATGTCTGAAATAATCTCTTTCAGTTCAGGCCCGAATAGGGTCTTTCCTTTGAAAGGGATGTTCAAAAGTTTAGATTTTTATGACACATCAGCAGACCCGGACCCTTAAGCCATAACGCCCTGCGTGCTAAAATGGCAAAACCTGAATTCTTTGCCGCTAATTTAGCTAGTTGGAAAGCGGCATCCGTAATGAAAGAATTAGCCAGCTTAAGGGCCTTAATTCTATCCATAATATCTTCTAATGGAGTCTCCATCTGAAGAGCCTCTTCTAGAGCTTCGAACCAGAAAGCAGCTGCAGTAGTTACAGGAACAATGCACACAATAGGTTGGAGAAGAAAACCTTGATGAACAAAAATTTTCTTCAGGAGACCCTCTAATTTTTTATCCATAGGATCTTTGAAAGCACAACTGTCTTCGATAGGTATAGTTGTATGCTTAGCAAGAGTAGAAATAGCTCCCTCCACCTTAGGAACCATCTGCCACGAGTGCCGCATGGTGTCAGATATGGGAAACATTTTCTTAAAAACAGGAGGGGGAGCGAACGGAATACCTGGTCTATCCCACTCCTTAGTAACAATATTCACAATCCTCTTAGGGACTGGAAAAACATCAGTGTAAACAGGAACCTCTAAGTATTTGTCCATTTTACACAATTTCTCTGGGACCACTATAGGGTCACAATCATCTAGAGTCGCTAATACCTCCCTGAGCAATAAGCGGAGGTGTTCAAGCTTAAATTTAAAGGCCGTCATATCAGAATCAGAAATTTCTCCCTCAGATAACAAATCCCTTACCCCTACTTCAGAACATTGTGAGGGTATATCGGATACGGCTACTAAAGCGTCAGACGGCTCAGCATTTGTTCTTAACCCAGAGCTGTCACGCTTTCCTTGTAAACCAGGCAGTTTGGATAAAACCTCTGTGAGGGTTGTATTCATAACTGTGGCCATGTCTTGTAGAGTAAATGAATTTGACGCAGTAGAGGTACTTGGCGTCACTTGTGCGGGCGTTACTGGTTGTGACACTTGGGGAGAGCTAGATGGCAAACCCTAATTTCCTTCTGTCTGAGAATCATCTACAGCAATATTTTTAAGTGCTAAAATATGCTCTTTATAATTTATAGACATATCAGTGCAAGTGGGACACATTTTAAGAGGGGGTTCCACAATGGCTTCTAAACACATTGAACAAGGATTTTCCTTGATGTCAGACATGTTAAACAGGCTAGTAATGCAACAAGCAAGCTTGGAAAACACTTTCATCAAAGCAAATAACGGTACTGTGCCTTTAAGAGAAAAAAAGCTGCACAAACTCTGCAAAACAGTGTAAAAAAGTAGTAAACTCAACGAAATTTTTACAGTAGCATCATAAAGCCTTAGGCCTAGATTTGGAGTTCGGCGGTAAAAGGGCTGTTAACGCTCCGCGGGCTTTTTTCTGGCCGCACCATAAATTTAACTCTGGTATCGAGAGTTTAATCAAATGCTGCGTTAGGCTCCAAAAAAGGAGCGTAGAGCATTTTTACCGCAAATGCAACTCTCGATACCAGAGTTGCTTACGGACGCGGCCGGCCTCAAAAACGTGCTCGTGCACGATTCTCCCATAGGAAACAATGGGGCTGTTTGAGCTGAAAAAAAACCTAACACCTGCAAAAAAGCAGCGTTCAGCTCCTAACGCAGCCCCATTGTTTCCTATGGGGAAACACTTCCTACGTCTGCACCTAACACCCTAACATGTACCCCGAGTCTAAACACCCCTAACCTTACACTTATTAACCCCTAATCTGCCGCCCCTGCTATCGCTGACCCCTGCATATTTTTTTTAACCCCTAATCTGCCGCTCCGTAAACCGCCGCAACCTACGTTATCCCTATGTACCCCTAATCTGCTGCCCTAACATCGCCGACCCCTATATTATATTTATTAACCCCTAATCTGCCCCCCTCAACGTCGCCGACACCTGCCTACACTTATTAACCCCTAATCTGCCGAGCGGACCTGAGCGCTACTATAATAAAGTTATTAACCCTAATCCGCCTCACTAACCCTATCATAAATAGTATTAACCCCTAATCTGCCCTCCCTAACATCGCCGACACCTACCTTCAATTATTAACCCCTAATCTGCCGAGCGGACCTCACCGCTACTATAATAAATGTATTAACCCCTAAAGCTAAGTCTAACCCTAATACTAACACCCCCCTAATTTAAATATAATTTACATCTAACGAAATAAATTAACTCTTATTAAATAACTTATTCCTATTTAAAGCTAAATACTTACCTGTAAAATAAATCCTAATATAGCTACAATATAAATTATAATTATATTATAGCTATTTTAGGATTAATATTTATTTTACAGGCAACTTTGTAATTATTTTAACCAGGTACAATAGCTATTAAATAGTTAAGAACTATTTAATAGTTACCTAGTTAAAATAATAACAAATTTACCTGTAAAATAAATCCTAACCTAAGATATAATTAAACCTAACACTACCCTATCAATAAAATAATTAAATAAACTACCTACAATTACCTACAATTAACCTAACACTACACTATCAATAAATTAATTAAACACAATTGCTACAAATAAATACAATTAAATAAACTAGCTAAAGTACAAAAAATAAAAAAGAACTAAGTTACAAAAAATAATAAAATATTTACAAACATAAGAAAAATCTTACAACAATTTTAAACTAATTACACCTACTCTAAGCCCCCTAATAAAATAACAAAGCCCCCCAAAATAAAAAATTCCCTACCCTATTCTAAATTAAAAAAGTTACAAGCTCTTTTACCTTACCAGCCCTGAACAGGGCCCTTTGCGGGGCATGCCCCAAGGATTTCAGCTCTTTTGCCTGTAAAAAAAAACATACCATACCCCCCCCAACATTACAACCCACCACCCACAGACCCCTAATCTAACCCAAACCCCCCTTAAATAAACCTAACACTAAGCCCCTGAAGATCTTCCTACCTTGTCTTCACCATACCAGGTTCACCGATCCGTCCTGGCTCCAACATCTTCATCCAACCCAAGCGGGGGTTGTCGATCCATCATCCGGTGCTGAAGAGGTCCAGAAGAGGCTCCAAAGTCTTCCTCCTATCCGGCAAGAAGAGGACATCCGGACCGGCAAACATCTTCTCCAAGCGGCATCTTCAATCTTCTTCCATCCGGTGCGGAGCGGGTCCATCTTGAAGCAGGCGACGCGGATCCATCCTCTTCTTCCGTTGTCTCCCGACTAATGACGGTTCCTTTAAGGGACGTCATCCAAGATGGCGTCCCTCGAATTCCGATTGGCTGATAGGATTCTATCAGCCAATCGGAATTAAGGTAGGAATTTTCTGATTGGCTGATGGAATCAGCCAATCAGAATCAAGTTCAATCCGATTGGCTGATCCAATCAGCCAATCAGATTGAGCTCGCATTCTATTGGCTGATCGGAACAGCCAATAGAATGCGAGCTCAATCTGATTGGCTGATTGGATCAGCCAATCGGATTGAACTTGATTCTGATTGGCTGATTCCATCAGCCAATCAGAAAATTCCTACCTTAATTCCGATTGGCTGATAGAATCCTATCAGCCAATCGGAATTCGAGGGACGCCATCTTGGATGACGTCCCTTAAAGGAACCGTCATTCGTCGGGAGACAACGGAAGAAGAGGATGGATCCGCGTCGCCTGCTTCAAGATGGACCCGCTCCGCACCGGATGGAAGAAGATTGAAGATGCCGCTTGGAGAAGATGTTTGCCGGTCCGGATGTCCTCTTCTTGCCGGATAGGAGGAAGACTTTGGAGCCTCTTCTGGACCTCTTCAGCACCGGATGATGGATCGCCAACCCCCGCTTGGGTTGGATGAAGATGTTGGAGCCAGGACGGATCGGTGAACCTGGTATGGTGAAGACAAGGTAGGAAGATCTTCAGGGGCTTAGTGTTAGGTTTATTTAAGGGGGGTTTGGGTTAGATTAGGGGTATGTGGGTGGTGGGTTGTAATGTTGGGGGGGGTATGGTATGTTTTTTTTTACAGGCAAAAGAGCTGAAATCCTTGGGGCATGCCCCGCAAAGGGCCCTGTTCAGGGCTGGTAAGGTAAAAAGAGCTTGTAACTTTTTTAATTTAGAATAGGGTAGGGAATTTTTTATTTTGGGGGGCTTTGTTATTTTATTAGGGGGCTTAGAGTAGGTGTAATTAGTTTAAAATTGTTGTAAGATTTTTCTTATGTTTGTAAATATTTTATTATTTTTTGTAACTTAGTTCTTTTTTATTTTTTGTACTTTAGCTAGTTTATTTAATTGTATTTATTTGTAGCAATTGTGTTTAATTAATTTATTGATAGTGTAGTGTTAGGTTAATTGTAGGTAATTGTAGGTAGTTTATTTAATTATTTTATTGATAGGGTAGTGTTAGGTTTAATTATATCTTAGGTTAGGATTTATTTTACAGGTAAATTTGTTATTATTTTAACTAGGTAACTATTAAATAGTTCTTAACTATTTAATAGCTATTGTACCTGGTTAAAATAATTACAAAGTTGCCTGTAAAATAAATATTAATCCTAAAATAGCTATAATATAATTATAATTTATATTGTAGCTATATTAGGATTTATTTTACAGGTAAGTATTTAGCTTTAAATAGGAATCATTTATTTAATAAGAGTTAATTAATTTCGTTAGATTTAAATTATATTTAACTTCGGGGGGTGTTAGTGTTAGGGTTAGACTTAGCTTTAGGGGTTAATCAATTTATTAGAATAGCGGTGAGCTCCGGTCGTCAGATTAGGGGTTAATAATTGAAGTTAGGTGTTGGCGATGTTAGGGAGGGCAGATTAGGGGTTAATACTATTTATGATAGGGTTAGTGAGGCGGGTTAGGGGTTAATAACTTTATTATAGTAGCGCTCAGGTCCGCTCGGCAGATTAGGGGTTAATAAGTGTAGGCAGGTGTCGGCGATGTTGAGGGGGGCAGATTAGGGGTTAATAAATATAATATAGGGGTCGGCGGTGTTAGGGGTAGCAGATTAGGGGTACATAGGGATAACGTAGGTGGCGGCGCTTTGCGGTCGGAAGATTAGGGGTTAATTATTTTAAGTAGCTGGCGGCGACGTTGTGGGGGGCAGGTTAGGGGTTAATAAATGTAATACAGGGGTCGGCGGGGTTAGGGGCAGCAGATTAGGGGTACATAAGTATAACGTAGGTGGCGGTCGGCAGATTAGGGGTTAAAAATTTTAATCGAGTGGCGGCGGTGTGGGGGGACCTCGGTTTAGGGGTACATAGGTAGATTATGGGTGTTAGTGTACTTTAGGGTACAGTAGTTAAGAGCTTTATGAACCGGCGTTAGCCAGAAAGCTCTTAACTCCTGCTATTTTCAGGCGGCTGGAATCTTGTCGTTAGAGCTCTAACGCTCACTTCAGAAACGACTCTAAATACCAGCGTTAGAAAGATCCCATTGAAAAGATAGGCTACGCAAATGGCGTAGGGGGATCTGCGGTATGGAAAAGTCGCGGCTGAAAAGTGAGCGTTAGACCCTTTAATCACTAACTCCAAATACCAGCGGGCGGCCAAAACCAGCGTTAGGAGCCTCTAACGCTGGTTTTGACGGCTACCGCCGAACTCCAAATCTAGGCCTTAGTAACTTTGCACAGCTATACAAATAAACGATTAACCCCTTAATGTAAAAACCGGATTGACAAAACGTCAAAAACCGGTAAAAAATGTTCAGCACCTTGCCACAGCTCTGCTGTGGCGCCTACCTGCCCTTTAGAAACGATTTGTTGGGAAAAAATACTTCTTTAAAGCCCTCAAACACAGTAGGAACCTCTGGAGAAGCAGCTGGATGTTTCTGAGGAAAAGAAACTGCGCAACTGAGGCGCGAAAATAGGCCCCTCCCACCTCACTCGATGTTATGGGGCCTAAAAGAAACACACCAGAGTGTTTCTTAAACTAGCCATGTGGGTTAATAACCCTTAAACAAGCCACAATGACCCCTTAAAGTCCCTCAAAAAAACGTTATATTTGCAATAAAAAAAATGTTTTTTCCTATCAGTGTCACCATTAACTAATGAGCCCTTTATGCAAACTGGGATTCCTATTAAGTGTCTGAATACAGCTTACCCTTCCCTCATGGGGATATTGCCAGCCTTTTCTAGAATTATCACAGTCTGTCTAGAAAAAAATAGACTGAACATACCTCAATGCAGTTTAGCATGCAAACCGTTCCCCCAACTGAAGTTTTCCTGTACTCTTCAGCCCTTGTGAGAACAGCAGTGGATCTTAGTTACAAAGTGCTAAGATCATTATCCTCCTTGAAAAAATCTTCATCCCTTTTCTGCCAGAGAGTAAATAGTACACACCGGTACCATTTAAAATAACAAACTTTTGCTGGAGAAAATAAAAACTAACATTTTTGTCACCACACTCACTTTACCCTTCCTAGTACTTAGAGTAGGCAAAGAGAATGACCGGGGGTGGAGCTAAGGGAGGAGCTATATAGACAACTCTGCTGTGGGTGCTCTCTTTGCCACTTCCTGTAAGGAAGGAGAATATCCCACAAGTAAGGATGAATCCGTGGACTCGATACATCTTACAAGAGAAAAAGGTATTATTGTATACTGCAATACTCTTGTTACTTTGATATTTAAAAATGGACTAATATGGCTACTACAACAATCTATATGTGTGTATAAATAGGTATATATATTATACTTTACTTCTACTTAATAAAATAAGCAGCCATAATTAATAAATAACTCCTATGCCACATAAACGTTTAACTATATGATAAACAAACTAATATAAACTTATAAATGATAAAACTATATATCTATCTACCAAATTATCTATCTAGCAAACTATAACATTCTATACCTATAACTAAATTATCTACCTATAAATATATCTTTAATATACAATCTAATATAATATCTAAACTATCTATCTCACTAAAAATAAAAAAAATCTATCAATCTAACTACTGATCTATCTAGCTATGTAACTAACAAACTAGCGCCTAGATTATGAGTTTTGCGCTAAACAGGGTGCAAAACTAACGCCAAAAAAGTTGCGTTATTTCACTCTCCATAGCGCTGCCATTACAAATTATTGAAAAGCCTCCTTGTGTGTGCGATATGGTGACGTTAAGCTCCATACCACACAAAAGCCAAGGGCTGATTTGACATGCTTGTGCAATGGGGAGAGAGTGTGAGAGAGTGTTAGAAAAAAACACCTGAATTGTGGAATGAAAAATCTCCGTAACGCAACCCCATTGATGTCTATGGGGAAAAAAAAGTTAAGTTTAAACTTAACACCCTAACATAAATCCCTAGTCTAAACACCCCTAATCCGCCGCCCCCAACATCGCCGACACCTAAATAAAGTTAATAACCCCTATTCCGCCGCCCCCAACATTGCTGACACCTAAATAAAGTTATTAACCCCTAATCCGCCGCTCCAGATATCGCCGACACTAATAAAAGCTATTAACCCCTAATCCTCCAGCCCCCCACATTGCAAAACACTAAATTAAACTATAACCCCTAAACCTAACCCCCCTAATTTTAAATAAAAATTACAAAATAACTATATTTAAATAAATAAAAAACCTGTGAAATAAAAATAAACCTAACATTAAACTATAAATTAACCAAACATAACTATTCTAATAAAATTAAAAAAAAATACTACCAATTAAAAAATCTAAATTACAAATTTAAAAAAACTAACACTATGAGAAAATCTTTTGCCTAAAGCCCTAAGCTAAAAAACAAAAAAAAAATGAAAAAACCTAAAAACCTGTTCAAATCAGCCAATAGGATTTCAGTAGCTCTCATCCTATAGGCTGTTTTGAACAGCCAATAGGATTTCAAAAAATCTCATGCTATTGGTTGATTTGAATTTGAAGAATCAAATCAGCCAATAGGAATGCAAGGTACGCCATTTTGAAATGGCTACCTTGCATTCAACTTCAGTGTACAGCGGTGACCGTATGAAGAGGACGCTCCGCGCAGGATGGGATCAGCTTCAAGGTTAGCTCTGCTCCGCACCGCCGGGATGAAGATAGAAGATGTCCCGAGATGGATGAAGGTGTCGCTGCCTGGATAAAGACTTCTTGCCGCCTGGATGAAGATGGATGTCCAGACTTCATTAACTGTGAGTAGATTTAATGGGGTTAGTGTTAGTTTTTTTTTTCCATTTTTTTGTGTGTTTTTTTTTTAGATTAGGGCTTTGGGCAATTGTAAAAGAGCTGAATGCCCTTTTAAGGGCAGTGAAAAAGAGCTGAATGCCCTTTTAAGAGCAATGCCCATACAAATGCCCCATATTAGATTAGGTGTAATTGTTTTTATTTTTGATAATTTCATTTATTATTTTTTGTAATAATACGGCTAGATTACGAGTTTTGAGAGGCTATGCGGTGCTAACGAGCAGTTTTCTCTCACCGCTCACTTACCTGCAGCGCTGGTATTACGAGTTTTTACAAACCCGTCGTTAAAAGACAAGAAGTGAGCGTTGAGCAAAATTTTGCTCATTACCGCACTCCAATACCAGCGCTACTTAAGTCAACGGGGAGAGCCAGCTGAGAAAAAGTCTAACACCTGCCAAAAAGCAGTGTAAAACTCAGTAACGCAGCCCCGAGTCTAAACACCCTAAATCTTACACTTATTAACCCCTAATCTTCTGCCCCCAACATCGCCGACACCTGCATTATATTTATTAACCCCTAATCTGCCGCTCCGGACACCGCCGCCACCAACATTATACTTATGAACCCCTAATCTGCTTCCCCCAACATCGCCGCCACCTACATTATATTTATTAACCCCTAATCTTCCGCCCCCAATGTCGCCACCATCTACCTACACTTATTAACTCCTAATCTGCCGCCCCAACGTCGCCGCCACTATAACATATTAACCCCTAAACCGCCGCACTCCCACCTCGCAAACATTAGTTAAATATTATTAACCCCTAATCTGCCGTCCCTAACATCGCCGCCACCACCAACATACATTTATTAACCCCTAATCTGCCGCCCCCAAAGTCGCCGCCACTATCCTAAATGTATTAACTCCTAAACCTAAGTCTAACCCTAGCACCCCCCTAATTTAAATATAATTTAAATAAGTCTAAATAAAATTCCTATCATTAACTACATTATTCCTATTTAAAACAAAATACCTATAAAATAAACCCTAAGCTAGCTACAATATAACTAATAGTTACATTGTAGCTATCTTAGGTTTTATTTTTATTTTACAGGCAAGTTTGTATTTATTTTAACTAGGTACAATAGTTATTAAATAGTTATAAACTATTTAATAACTACCTAGCTAAAATAAATTCAAAAGTACCTGTAAAATAAAACCTAACCTAAGTTACAATAACACCTAACACTACACTATAATTAAATAAATTAACTAGATTAAATACAATTACCTAAATTAAATTAGCTAAAGTACAACCCCCCCCCCCCCACTAAATTACAGAAAATAATAAACAAATTACGGATATTTAAACTAATTACACCTAATCTAATAGCCCTATCAAAATAACCCCCCCCCCCAAAAATAAAAGAAAAACCTAGCCTAAACTAAACTACCAATAGCCCTTAAAAGGGTTTTTTGCGGGGCATTGCCCCAAAGTAATCAGCTCTTTTACCTGTAAAAAAAAATACAAACAACCCCCCCAACAGTAAAACCCACCACCCACACAAACAACCCCCCAAAAAAATGAAAAGGGCATTTGGATGGGCATTGCCCTTAAAAGGGCAGTTAGCTCTTTTGCAGACCCAAACTCTAACTTACAAATAAAACCCACCCAATACACCCTTAAAAAAAACTAACACTAACCCCCTGAAGATCGACTTACAGTTCTGAAGACCGGACATCCATCCTCAAGGAAGCGGCAGAAGTCTTCAAGTCTTCATCCAACCAGGCCGAAGTGGTCCTCCAAACGGGCAGAAGTCTTCCTCCAGAGGGGCAGAAGTCTTCATCCAGACGGCATCTTCTATCTTCATCCATCCGACGCGGAGCAGGTCCATCTTCAAGACATCCGACGCAGAGCATCCTTTTCATCCGATGACTACCCGACGAATGAAGGTTCCTTTAAGTGACGTCATCCAAGATGGCATCCCTTAGATTCCGATTGGTTAATAGAATTCTATCAGCCAATCGGAATTAAGGTAGAAAAAATCCTACTGGCTGATGCAATCAGCCAATAGGATTGAGCTGGCATTCTATTGGCTGTTCCAATCAGCCAATAGAATGCGAGCTCAATCCTGTTGGCTGATTGGATCACCCAATAGGATTGAAGTTCAATCCTAGGATTTTTTCTACCTTAATTCCGATTGGCTGATAGAATTCTATCAGCCAATCGGAATCTAAGGGACGCCATCTTGGATGACGTCACTTAAAGGAAGCTTCATTCGTCGGGTAGTCGTCGGATGAAGAGGATGCTCTGCGTCGGATGTCTTGAAGATGGACCCGCTCCGCTTCGGATGGATGAAGAAAGAAGATGCTGTCTGGATGAAGACTTCTGCCGTCTGGAGGACCACTTCGCCCGGCTTGGATGAAGACTTCTCCCGGCTTTGTTGAGAACTTCGGCCCGGTTGGATGAAGAATTCTGCCGCTTCCTTGAGGATGATTGTCTGGTCTTCAGAACTGTAAATCGATCTTCAGGGGGTTAGTGTTAGGTTTTTTAAGGGTGTATTGGGTGGGTTTTATTTTTAGGTTAGGGTTTGGGCCGGCAAAAGAGCTAACTGCCCTTTTGAGGGCAATGCCCATCCAAATGCCATTTTCAGGGCAATGGGGAGCTTTTATTTTTAGGTTAGGGTTTGGGCCGGCAAAAGAGCTAACTGCCCTTTTAAGGGCAATGCCCATCCAAATGCCATTTTCAGGGCAATGGGGAGATTAGGGTTTTTTAGATAGTATTTTATTTGGGGGGTTGTTTGTGTGGGTGGTGGGTTTTACTGTTGGGGGGGTTGCTTGTATTTTTTTTTACAGGTAAAAGAGCTGATTACTTTGGGGCAATGCCCCGCAAAAGGCCCTTTTAAGGGCTATTGGTAGTTTAGTTTAGGCTAGGGTTTTTTTATTTTGGGGCGGCTTTTTTTTATTTTAATAGGCTATTAGATTAGGTGTAATTATTTTAAATATCTGTAATTTGTTTATTATTTTCTGTAATTTTGTGGGGGGGGGTTTTGTACTTTAGCTAATTTAATTTAATTTAGGTAATTGTATTTAATTTAGTAAATGTATTTAATTATAGTGTAGTGTTAGGTGTTATTGTAACTTAGGTTAGGTTTTATTTTACAGGTACTTTTGTATTTATTTTAGCTAGGTAGTTATTAAATAGTTAATAACTATTGTACCTAGTTAAAATAAATACAAACTTGCCTGTAAAATAAAAATAAACCCTAAGCTAGCTACAATGCAACTATTAGTTATATTGTAGCTAGCTTAGGGTTTATTTTATAGGTAAGAATTTAGATTTAAATAGGAATAATGTAGTTAATGATAGTAATTTTATTTAGATTTAGTTAAATTATATTTAAGTTAGGGGGTGTTAGGGTTAGGGTTAGACTTAGGTTTAGGGGTTAATACATTTAGTATAGTGGCGGCAGATTAGGTGTTAATAAATGTAGGTAGGAGGCGGCGATGTTAGGGCCGGCAGATTAGGGGTTAATAATATTTAACTAATGTTTGCGAGGCGGGAGTGCGGCGGTTTAGGGGTTAATATGTTTATTATAGTGTTTGCGATGCGGGAGGACCTCGGTTTAGGGGTTAATAGGTAGTTTATGGGTGTTAGTGTACTTTTTAGCACTTTAGTTATGAGTTTTATGTTACGGCGTTGTACCATAAAACTCTTAACTACTGACTTTTAAATGCGTTAGGGATCTTGACAGGGTAGGGTGTACCGCTCACTTTTTAACCTCCCAGGACAGACTCGTAATACCGGCGCTATGGAAGTCCCATAGAAAAAAGACTTTACAAATTTTACGTAAGTCGTTTTGCGGTAAGGCCAAAGAAGTGTGTGGTGACCTTAAACCTTCAAGACTCGTAATAGCAGCGGGCATAAAAAAGCAGCGTTAGGACCTCTTAACGCTGCTTTTTTACCTTACCGCACAACTCGTAATCTAGCCGATAGTGGTTTTTATTTTTCGTAATTTAGTGTTTTTATATTTTTTGTATTTTTAGATTTTTTATTTTTTTCCGTAGTGTTAGGTTTTTTAACTTTGTCATTTAGATTTTTTAATCGGTAGTTGTTGTTTTTTTATTAGAATAGTTATGTTAGGTTAATTCATAGTTTAAACTTAGATTTATTTTTATTTTTATTTCACAGGTAAGTTTTTATTTATTTAAATATAGTTATATTTTAAGATGTAATTTAAAGTTAGGGGGATGTTAGGTTTAGGGGTTAATAGTTTAATTTTGTGTTTTGCGATGTGGGGGCCGGCGGTTTAGGGGTTAATAGGTTTATTTAGTGGCCACGATGTGGGAGGCCGGAGGTTTAGGGGTTAATATGTTTAGTGGGGGCGATGTGGGAGGCCAGAGGTTTAGGGGTTAATATGTTTATTTAGTGGGGGCGATGTGGAAGGCCAGAGGTTTAGGGGTTAATAACTTTATTATAGTGTCAGCGATTTTGGGGAGTGGCGTTTAGGGGTTAATATATTTAAATAGTGTTGGCGATGTGGGTGGGTGGCAGATTAAGGGTTAATAGGTTTATTTAATAGTCGTTATGTGGGCGGGCGGGTGGCAGATTAGGGGTTAATAGGGTTAATATAGTGTTTGCGATGCAGGAGCATGGCGGTTTAAGTAGTTGTTAGGTAGTTTAAGGATGTTAGTGTACTTTGTAACAGTTTAGTTACGAGGTTTGTGAAACATTTTTGTTTCACAAAATCCATAACTACTGGTCTCAGATAGCGGTATGCAGGACCACAGAACCTGTAATATCGGCGCTATGAAAATCCCACACAAAAACGTAATTTTTTGGAGTGCGGAATGGATGTTGCGTTACAGGCTAAAATGCTTGCGGTATAGCTATACCGACACGCAACGTAATATGAGTTCCTGGCCATTCCAGCATAATGGCTATTTTTTCAGCGTTAAAAGCCGTACCGCACCGGAACGCAAAACTCGTAATCTAGGTGTAATAACTATACCTACAACAAATTATCTACATAGAAATCTATTTCCCTCATACATACATAAATGGAGTAAAGTAGAATGAAACGCTGTGAGGATAATGTGTAAGCTTTGGCAGGTTAGCGCTTCCTGGATAGTGTGATAAATTAAATACATTTTTGAAGAATAATCTGATTTTTGATAGTGTGACCTATGAATGTAATAAAAATGTCATATGCAGCAAGTCTTATATGTATGTACAAAAACACACGCAAGTTAATAATGCAATAGAAAATATTGTCCTTCAAACACTCCAATCAGCCAATAGGATTGAGCTGGCATTCTATTGGCTGTTCCAATCAGGGTTAAAAAAAATTTAAAAGTGTTTGTGATGTGGGGGGGCCTAGGTTTAGAGGTTAATACATAGTTTATGGGTGTTAGTGTAATTTTTAGCACTTTAGTTAAGAGTTTTATGCTACGGCGTTGTAGTGTAAAACTCTTAACTACTGACTTTTAAATGCGGTACCAGGCTTGACAGGAGAGGGTCTACCGCTCACTTTTTGGAAGTCTCGTAATACCGGCGCTATGCAAGTTCCATTGAAAAAAGAGGATACGCAATTGACGTTAGTGGATTTGCGGTATTTCCGAGTCTGGCCAAAAAAGTGAGCGGTACACCTGTACCTGCAAGACTTGTAATACCAGCAGGCGTTAAAAAGCAGCATTGGGACCGTCCAATGCTGCTTTTTAAGCCTAACACAAGACTCGGAATCTAGCCATCTGCTTTGTGGTAGCTAAAGCTAGCTTTGTGGCATAATAAAAAAGTGTTCTGGATGCAATTGGAAACAGACATGGCTCTTATAAAGCCTTTATATAAAATATTATGGGCCTCTAGAGAGCACTGCCCTGTTAATTGGAAATAATACACTGCTATTTCACACACACTGTTCTATTGGGGATTAATGAACAAGTTCTCTCTGAATTGGGTGGGATGAAAGGGCACCCATCTGGCCTCTTTATCCTCCTCCGTAAGTGATCTAACCCAAAGTAAATGGGTAGAGGATTATACAGAATAGCTGACGTAATTAGATATAAGGTATAGTTGACTTATAAGGGCTTAGACCAAACAGACCACTCTAATTTGTTTCATTATTTACAACTTAAGTCCAAAGTCCACAAAATAGTGGGGGGAAATATAGGTTTCCCCTAAAACGTATTTAGATAGCCTAAGTTTGGTAGATCATAGTGAGAGGGGCAATCAGCAATATCTATCCCATACTCAATCAGGCAGATAAGACTGTAACGATGAGTATCATGCTAAAATGGGAGATGTAACTCAATGTAACATGGATAGAACAAAAATGGGCTAAAACGTTGATGAAATAGGGAATGACCCTTACATACTCTGCCAATCTGCAGGGAAATGATAAGGCCCCACAATATTCTACCTCCTTCAGGGGATGTGGAGAGAGGGCTACCTGCTTCCACATGTGGTGGACGTGACCTCCAAGTTATTAGACTTTGTATTTGTTAATGAACTACATTTAACATCCCAACAACATATTATTACTAGATGTCAAATCTTCAGCTAATAGTTTGGATAAAGTGAGCTAGTTTACTAAAGGTATAATAATAATAATATAAGGTTAGTGGATAAAACCTTAAGAATGGGAATTTCTTGTTACTGAGTAATTTGACGGGAAATTAGATATAAAACATAGGCTTCGTCCATTCTTAAAAAAAATGTCAGTGTTTTATTTAATCCAGTGTTTCTCAACTCCACTCCTTAGGACCCTTAACAGGCCAGATATTCATTATATCTTAACTAGAGCACAGGTAAAATTATCATCTGAAGGATGAGAGCAGGTTAGTAGCCATAGTTACTGATCAGCTGATTATTTCACCTGTGCTCTAGTTAAAGGGACAGTAAACCTACAAAATAATGTTATATAATTCTGCACATAGTGCAGAATTCTATAAAATTAGCTTAGCGCCAAGTTTATAAATCAAAATATTGCAGAGATATTATATTCCAAATGGACCCTTAACGGGACAGATATTCATTATATCTTAAAGGGACAGTAAACCTACGAAATAATGTTATATAATTCTCTCTCCCCTTTCTTTTGCTCTATAAATATTAGAGATATTATATTCCAAAATGCAATTTTCCTGACAGCCGCTCCTGGCTCTACTGAGCGGGTCTTAATTTGGATAAGCGCATTGTGGGCAGGCTGTCTAGTCACAGTCGGCCCGATCGTGCCATTAAACTGAATGTAGCTACATTCAGTTTAATGTTGCAATCGGGACGGATGTGACTACTACTAGACAGAGTGCCCGCATTGCACTTATGCAAATTAAGACCCGCTCAGTAGAGCCAGGAGTGGTGGTCAGTAAAATTGCATTTTGGAATATAATATCTCTAATATTTATAGAGCAAAAGAAAGGGGAGAGAGAATTATATAACATTATTTCGTAGGTTTACTGTCCCTTTAAGATATAATGAATATCTGGCCTGTTAAGGGTCCTAAGGACTGGAGTTGAGAAACACTGCTTTAAATGGATGGAGTTGAGAAACATTGCTTTTAAAGGGATGGTAAAGTTCAAATTAAACTTTCATGATTCAAACTTTCATGATCCTATATAATAAAGCCAGGTATGTCAGTAATGCGCAGTAGAGACTGCGTGGGACAAACATACCAAGCTGGCCATTAGGATCAGACAGCAGAGAGGGTGGGCGGAAGCGGCCGTGGCGGGGGTCGTGGCCGGGCGGGAGTGCCGTGATGGGGGCATGGCCAGGTGGGAGCAAAAGAGAGGGAGAGACAGCAAAGGAGAGGGTGAGAGAGAGCAAAAGAAAGGGGGGAGAGGTAGAGTAAAAGAGAGGGGAGAGAGAGAGCAAAAGAGAGGGGGAGGGAGAGCAGAAGAGAGGGGGAGAGAGAGCAAAAGAAAGGGGGAGAGAGAGAGCAAAAGAAAGTGGGAGAGAGAGAGCAAAAGAGGGGGGAGAGAGAGAAAGCAAAAGAGAGGGGAAAGAGAGAGTGCAAAAGAAAGGGGGAGAGAGAGCACAAAAAAGAGAAGAGAGAGAGAAAAAGCAAAAGAGAGGGGGGAGAGAGATAGAGCAAAAGAGAGGGGGGGAGAGAGCAAAAGAGAGGGGGGGAGAGAGCAAAAGACAGGGGGAGAGAGAGACTGAGAGCAAAAGAGAGGGGGAGAGAGATACAGCAAAAGAGAGGGGGAGAGAGAGAGCAAAAGAGAGGGGGAGAGAGAGAGAAAAAGAAAGGGAGAGAGAGCAAAAGAAAGGGGGGGGGAGAGATAGAGCAAAGGGGAGAGAGAGAGAGAGAGAGAGAGCAAAAGAAAGGGGGAGAGAGCAAAAGAAAGTGGGAGAGAGAGCAAAAGAGGGGGAGAGAGAGAGCAAAAGAGAGGGGGAAGAGAGAGCGCAAAAGAAAGGGGGAGAGAGAGAGCAAAAAAGAGAAGGGAGAGAGAAAAAGCAAAAGAGAGGGGGGAGAGAGAGCAAAAGAAAGGGGGGAGAGAGATAGAGCAAAAGAGAGGGGGAGAGAGAGAGAGCAAAAGAGAGGGGGAGAGAGAGAGCAAAAGAGAGGGGGGAGAGAGAGAGAAAAAAAGAAAGGGAGAGAGAGAAGCAAAAGAAAGGGGAAGAGAGAGCAAAAGAAATGGGGGAGAGATAGAGCAAAAGAAAGGGGAGAGAGAGAGAAAGAAAGAGGGAGAGAGAGAAAGCAAAAGAGGGGGGAGAGAGAGGGCAAAAGAGAGGGGAAGAGAGAGCATAAAAGAAAAGGGGAGAGAGAGCGCAAAAGAAAGGGGGAGAGTGAGCGCAAAAAAGAGAAGGGGAGAGAAAAAGCAAAAGAGAGGGGGAGAGAGAGAGCAAAAGAGAGGGGGTAGAGAGCAAAATAGAGGGGGAGAAAGAGAGAGCAAAAGAGAGGGGGAGAGAAAGAGAGAGAGAGCAAATGAGAGGGAAGAGAGAGAGAGAGCAAAAGAGAGGGGAAGAGAGAGAGAGCAAAAGAGAGGGGGAGAGAGAGAGCAAAAGAGAGGGGGGAGAGAGATAGAGCAAAAGAGAGGGGGGAGAGAGAGAAAAATAAAGGGGGAGAGAGAGAGCAAAAGAAAGGGGGAGAGAGCGCAAAAGAAAGGGAGAGAGAGAGAGAGAGAGAGCAAAAGAAAGGGGGATAGAGAGAGAGCAAAAGAGAGGGGGAGAGAGAGCGTGCAAAAGACAGGGGGGGAGAGAGAGAGTGAGAGCAAAAGAGAGGGGGAGAGAGATAGAGCAAAAGAGAGGGGGAGAGAGAGAGCAAAAGAGAGGGGGGAGAGAGAGAAAAAGAAAGGGGAGAGAGAGCGCAAAAGAAAGGGGGAGAGAGAGCAAAAGAGAGGGGGGAAAGAGTAAAAGAAAAGGGGGGGAGAGAGCGAGCAAAAGAGAGGGGGAGAGAGAGAGCAAAAGAGAGGGGGAAGAGAGAGCGCAAAAGAAAGGGGGATAGAGAGCGCAATAAAGAGAAGGGAAAGAGAAAAAGCAAAAGAGAGGGGGGAAAGAAAGAGCAAAAGAGAGGGGGGGAGCGAAAGAGAGCAAGGGGTGGGACCGCTATACTGCAAACAATTTACTAATTTACTTTTATCATCAAATTTGCTTTGTTCTCTTGGTATTCTTAGTTGAAAGCTAAACCTAGATAGGCTCATATGCTAATTTCTAAGCCCTTGATTTATCAAGCCGTCAATTGGCTCCAATGCATCTGTTTTCGTGCAAGCCTTTAGGCTCACTGGAAACAGGAATTAAGAAGCAGCGGTGGACAGCAATCAGCCGATCGGGTTGATTGACACCCCCTGCCAGCGGCCGATTGGCCGCGAATCTGCAGGGGGGCGGCATTGCACAAGCGTTTCTTGTGAAATTCTTGTGCAATGATAAATGCCAACAGCATATGCATCAGCCAATCGGATTTTTTCTACCTTAATTCCGATTGGCTGATAGAATTCTATCAGCCAATCGGAATCTAAGGGACGCCATCTTGGATGACGTCACTTAAAGGTACCTTCATTCGTCTTTAGTCGTCAGATGAAGAGGATGCTCCGCGTCGGATGTCTTGAAGATGGACCCGCTCCTGGCCGGATGGATGAAGATAGAAGATGCCATCTGGATGAAGACTTCTGCCCATCTGGAGGACCACTTCGCCCGGCTTGGATGAAGACTTCTCCCGGCTTCGTTGAGGTCTTCGGCCCGGCTTGGATGAAGACTTCTCCTGGTAAGTCGATCTTCAGGGGGTTAGTTGTAAGCTTTTTTAAGGGTGTATTTGGTGGGTTTTATTTTTAGGTTAGGGTTTGGGCTTGCAAAAGAGCTTACTGCCCTTTTAAGGGCAATGCCCATCCAAATGCCCTTTTCAGGGCAATGGGGAGCTTAGGTTTTTTTTAGATAGTATTTTATTTGGGTTGGTTGTGTGGGTGATAGGTTTTACTGTTGGGGGGGTTGTTTGTATTTTTTTTTACAGGTAAAAGAGCTGATTACTTTGGGGCAATGCCCCACAAAAGGCCCTTTTAAGGGCTATTGGTAGTTTAGTTTTGGCTAGGGTTTTTTTTTTTATTTTGGGGGGCTTTTTTTTATTTTGATAGGGCTATTAGATTAGGTGTAATTAGTTTAAATATCTTGTAATTTGCTTATTATTTTCTGTAATTTAGTGTTTTTTTGTACTTTAGCTAATTTAATTTAATTGATTTAATTTTTGTTAATTTATTTAATTATAGTGTAGTGTTAGGTGTTAGTGTAACTTAGGTTAGGTTTTATTTTACAGGTACTTTTGTATTTATTTTAGCTAGGTAGTTATTAAATAGTTAATAACTATTTAATAACTATTCTACCTAGTTAAAATAAATACAAACTTGCCTGTAAAATAAAAATAAATCCTAAGATAGCTACAATGTAACTATTAGTTATATTGTAGCTAGCTTAGGGTTTATTTTATAGGTAAGTATTTATTTTTAAATAGGAATAATTTAGGTAATGATAGTAATTTTCTTTAGATTTATTTAAATTATATTTAAATTAGGGGGTGTTAGGGTTAGACTTAGATTTAGGGGTTAATAACATTAATATAGTGGCAGCGACGTTTGGGCGGCAGATTAGGGGTTAATAAGTGTAGGTAGGTTGCGGCGACATTGGGGGTGGCAGATTAGGGGTTAATAAATATAATGTAGGTGTCGGCGATGTTGGGGGCAGCAGATTAGGGGTTCATAAATATAATGTAGGTGGCGGCGGTGTCCGGAGCGGCAGATTAGGGGTTAAAAATTGTATTATAATGTTTGCGATGCGGGAGGGCCTCGGTTTAGGGGTTAATAGGTAGTTTATGGGTGTTAGTGTACTTTTTAGCACTTTATTTATGAGTTTTATGTTACGGCGTTGTACCATAAAACTCTTAACTACTGACTTTAGAATGCGTTACGGATCTTGACAGTGTAGGGTGTAAAGCTCACTTTTTGGCCTCCCAGGACAGACTCGTGATACCGGCGCTATGGAAGTCCCATAGAAAAAAGACTTTACAAAGTTTACATAAGTCGTTTTGCGGTAAGGCCAAAGAAGTGTGCAGTGACCCTAAACCTTCAAGACTCGTAATAGCAGCGGGCGTAAAAAAGCAGCGTTAGGACCTCTTAACGCTACTTTTTTACCATAACGCACAACTCGTAATCTAGCCGTTTATTTTTATATTTTATTTATTGAAATCCATATTATTTGATACATATCTTTATCACAGTAAGATAAGAATAAATACAACCATCTAATATTCTGACATGTAAACAAAATATTAGTCCATTGACTGTTAAAGTATCTATTTTACAAGCACATGCCTGATATCAAATATACAATTTTTTATTAATTTATTGACGGAAAAAATATCAACACAGCTTAAGCAGATAATGTTAAAGTCAAGTATCTTACAAAATTTAACGGGGAGTTAGATACAGCCATCTATGATTTGATTGTGTGATTTATAGATGTCAAAATCATAAAATCTTTATGACGAGGATATGTAGTATAAATTATACATGACAACTTTGCTCATTTCACTTTTAATAAATGAAAGTGTTTAACTTCTTACATTAAAGTGACAGTGTAGTTTAATGTTCTATTTACATTCTAATCTCTATAATCTTTCTTAGGTATCCAAAAACATTCTTAAAATAAATATAGGTTAGTATGCTTTAATTAGTATATAGTTTAAATTATCTTTAAATAAAACGTAATTTAATTTAACATTTATACCAAGCTAGTTATTGTATGACATATTGATGACTTTTCACTATAGTGGAGTCATTTGAAGAGTCAGTTAACTAAATATATATCAAAATATAATTTCTCACAATTATACTCTTTACCTGTTGGAGTGTATCACATTTCTATAGGTATTGCTGTTACCCTTTATTTTAATTTAGTTTATTTCTGCAATGTTAACTCCTATTCCTAATGGTTTTGTCCTTGAAGTGACATTAAACACAACATTTTATTTCATGATTCAGACAGTGAATACAAATTTAAACAACATTCAAATGTAATTCTATTATCCGATTCATTCTTTAGATATACTTTGTTAAAGAAATAGCAATGCACATGGGTTAGCCAATTACACAAGGCATCTATGTGCATCCACCAATCAGCAGCACCTGAGCCTATCTAGATATGCTTTTCAGGAATGAATATCAAGAGATAAAAGCAAATGAGATGATAGAAGTAAATTAGAAAGTTGTTTATGATCAGCAAAGCATTACTGGGAAATATCTAATTATTTTTTGTTGGGCAACAATGCATATTTACAATGTTTACACAGATGTCTTTATCTAAATTTAAAGATTGCATATAAAATCATTAAAGGGACATTAATCCAAAAAAAGTTTATTTCATGATTCATATAAACATTAAAATGTACTTCTATTATCTAATTACCTTCATTCTTTTGATATACTTTCCTTTACAACCATATCTAGATATGCTCAGTAGCTGAAGATTGGTGGATGCACAGAGATGCCTTTTGTGATTGGCTCAACCATGTGCATTGCTATTTCACTTCTGTAAAGGATATGTAAAGAATAAGCAAAATAGATCGAGTTAATTTTAATGTATAAAGGGACAGTCTACACCAGAATTTTTATTGTTTTAAAAGATAGACAATCCCTTTATTACCCATTCCCCAGTTTTGCATAACCAACACAGTACTTTTAACCTCTGTGATTATCTTGTATCTAAGCCTCTGCAAACTGCCTCTTTATTTCAGTTCTTTTGACAGACTTGCAGTTTAGCCAATCAGTGCCTGCTCCCAGATAACTACACGTGCACGAGCACAGTGTTATCTATATGAAACACGTGAACTAACACCCTCTAGTAGTGAAAAACTGTTAAAATTCATTCTGAAAAGAGGTGGCCTTCAAGGTCTAAGAAATTAGCATATGAACCTCCTAGGTTAAGCTTTCAACTAAGAATACCAAGAGAACAAAGAAAAATTGGTGATAAAAGTAAATTGGAAAATTGTTTAAAATTACATGCTCTATCTGAATCATGAAAGTTTATTTTGGCCTAGACTGTCCCTTTAAAACTGTATTCTCTATCTGGATCATAAAATAAAATATTTGGGTGTAATGTCCCTTTAAAAATAAAGACGCTGTTGCAAAAAAAAAATATATATATGTGAGCAGTTCAGACCAATACAAGCTCAATGTTTATTTACTAATAATGAACAGTCAGGGATTTTAAAATTTTGAAAGTTTTTTTTATCCAAGTTACGTCCATTATAAATACAAATTACGCGTTTCAGAAATATAGCGTGGTAAACATATCTTGCAACACAAGATTCGCATATTTAAAAATTCTATTCTAATGTCACGCACTAGCACACAATCGATGTGCATTGTTGGGATTATATATACATTAAATAGAGCAATGTCAATACTTCACAATGAGTCATAATATTTCTTTAATAAACAATGAATACATACAATGTTTAATTTTTAAAATAAAATATATTTATATTAAATAACATGATCAATATTAAACATAGAAATGTGTAAAACATTTACTAATGTGACTGGATTATATTTACTATCATGAGTAAAAATGAAATCGAGATCAAATGTAAAATTAATATATTAATATTTAACGGATCACGTATATTAAATCTGCATCACACATATACGCATAACAGTCCCATAAATTACAAATAAGTCTACATGCCAAATGTAGTAACAGCACCCCCAGGAGGTATGTGTATGGAAGTTATAAAGATATGAATCCATAAAACATTAAGGATTGGCCAATCAGAGTTCATAACACAAACATAACTTGAGTCAGTATGGTCTCACAGACATGATAACAAAGTTTCAATATTTTATCCAATCAGATGTACAGATACCATGTCCCATGGTGCATATCATGTTTACTTCACCATATAAAAGTCCATTACACGTTGCCATTTTTGTCAGTTCTCTAATGCCTGCTGGTATATTGTTTATTATATATAATAAATATATCATATATACAACTCGGCAGGCATGACGTCTCCCAGGTTCACATGGGCGGAAAGTGCTGCACTGGTCAACGCGGTTGAGGAGTTTTATCCACAGCTGTTTGGGAACAAGAAGAAGTTGTCGAAGCCGACAATTAGGAGGGACATCTGGTTGTCTATCACCCAAGATGTTAATGCGGTCTGTGACATCCAGAGGACCCCGGATCAAATCATGCAGAGATTCTGGGATATGAGGTTGCCGCTTTGCAAGAAAGTCCACCTCATGAGGGAGTGGGCAAAAGCCCGTCAGAGTGATGGAGAGTAGGATCCACCTCACGGAAACTATACCTGCAAACTTATGAGGAGACTTTATGCACCCTCCTCAATCTCTGTTTCCCAAGCAGATTTGCATCCGCACTCTCCTCAACTTTTTCTCCTTCCCCAGTTGCTGGATATGACACTCAAGACCCAGAGCCCAGTGCAGCTGCTTCTCCAATCGGTAACCTGAGAGAAGGAAGTAGAGAGGCTGAACCAGGTAAATATCAGACTTTTATATGATATATTAATATTTGAATATATATTTAAGCAATGTGTATATAGTCATATATTCAACCTAAATAGATCTCACACAACACATTACATATGATGTTTAGATATCTGAATTAAGATTTGTCACACATTAAATAGGAATGATGTTTCTTGCGCTCTCCAGAATATGCGTCACAGAGCTAAAATGGAATTGCGCATCCGTTAAATCCCTATCATCCTCCATTTCATACATAGAATATTGAATCATACCAAAGTTATAAATATTAATTGGTAGCATTCAATCTTTACAAATATCCGATGGAATATCGTAATACACCCAATTGAAAATATATTTGAAGTCTTTAGAAATTATACTCATCACACTACTATATCCAAATCAATTCTGAATCACTGATGCGCAATTACGCTTAATTGCACAATGATCACAAAAGATATAATTGCGCAGAGACGTGAACATGTGTTTGCTGTAACAGTGGCATTACTTTAGACATGTTGGTCAAATGTATACGTTAATTTGTATATATGTGAAGAATACAGTATCCTTATTTACAATATTCTACATTAGAAAAGCTGTACTAGCAAGATCAAAATAAAAATTGAACAATGGCTAACAATTGATGACAATGCAAGAAGACAAAAAATTACTTAAAGCAACAGTCAACAACATAAAAGATTGAAAATAAGAATACATGATCTCTTTATTTATAAATTAATTTAGAAAACAATGAACTCACGTGAATAAAAATATAATTTTACTTTGTCAATTAGAAAAAAATAATCTGATTGTTCGTGTCCATGGCCTGATTTGTATTAATGATATCCAATCCTGATTGAATATTTTACAGATATGGATGTTGGTGCTGGAACCTCGAGCCCGTGTTCCTCACAGTATAGTATGTCTCATTTTAATTTACCTTTGTCTTACAAACTTGGACATAACATTACCTAATCCATTCACATTGATCTCTATTAATATGGATACTCTAATTATATTTTCTTATTATTTTAAAATAAGAATCATGAATGAGATTTGGGATTCTATTTTAATACAAATCTCAATTTATGAGTATCTGAAGATATTCCTTTGATTGTTGATATCTTCAATTTAATGTAATCTTAGGGTCATGGATATTTTGTATTCTGCCCCTGGGTAGTGCTTGACATTTTTTGGCTACATTTAGACAACACTAACACATTTTTACATATGTGCAGATTATATAAATATACATCTCATATGCTTTGATATTTTCTTTCTTTGCTTTGAATCACAACATTTATCTTTTATGATTTAGACACAACCTGTGATTTTAAACAACTTTCACATTTGCTTCTTTTATCTAAATTGCTTCAGTCTATTGGTATCCATAGTTGAAAAGCATATCTAGGTAGGCTCAGGAGCAGCAATGCATTACTGGGAGTAACCTGCTGATTGGTTGATGCACAAAATTGCATATTTTCATTGTTTCAACAGATGTCTTCATATAATTCCCAGTAGCGCATAGTTGCTCCTTTAAAAAAAGATTCTAAGACAATGAAGCAAATTAGCTAAAATAATTATATTTGAAAGCTTTTTTAAATCACAGGCTGGATTTGAATCTTGAAAATGAATACAATTACACATTTGGAGTTTCATGTCCCTTTAAGAGAGAAGGATAAGATTCTTGATGATAGCATTAAATTATATTTTTTATTGTAATTGCATGCTCTATCCCATTCATTACATCAACATATGGACTAGACAATTCATTAACAGTGACATTGTCAAATAAAGATAATTTAATATTTAATATTAATAAAAAAATATTAATCCTTACACTGTTTTGATGAAACAATATTGATATCTAAATCACATATTTCACTCTTGGACTACCTTTTTATATATATATATATATATATATATATATATATATATATATATATATATAAACATATTCTAACAGCCCCATGATGACATATTTAAAAAATATATTATGTTTTGCATTGTGATCAATATGTGTTGTGTCCTAAAATAGATTACTGTACATTGCACAAATGGATATATGTGCCACATGGATTAGCTTCTAGTTGTAACCAGTTGTTATTCAAAGTGTTGTGTGTGTGTCTGTATTATTTTTAAAACAGGGATCAATAGTTATATTTAGATATGCCATTGATTAATATGAGAATAATTGGCTGTCTAATATAGTAAGAAATCCAACATATGTGAAAAACATTATTTTCTTTACTATCACCTTGATCAACTCATAAATGTATTGTTCGTATTAGTGCTCTAGTCTTCAAATTTCTAAGTATATTATTTAGAATATTTTATACTAATGTGATTTAGTGATGTCCAAACTGTGTTCACTAATATATTTTAATATCATTAATAGAACTAGTTATTTTGACGAGCACAGAGGGATCCAGCACTGATGGTGACCTGCCTTTGCAGGCTTCTGGTAAGTCAATTGACTCATTTATATGTCATTGAAGGTGTATTTTTCATAAATATTATGATCATGGTTCTGATGAAGCATTCCATTTGAATAAAACATATAATGTACTCCTCTGATGATATATATATATATATATATATATATTTTATTTTAAGATTAAGATCTCAAAGCTTCTTAGTCTACACCTTTGTGCTTCAGAACATGGCTAGCACATGTTTTTATTTAGTATAAATTTAGATAACAATCATCAAGTGATACACACATGAGAACTCTTAAATGTTCCATGTACTCAGCTTTTGTGAATATTTTCAAAATACAGACTATAATATGTAATTATTACTCATCGATAACTACAAATCTTATTTCATTTGCATGCTCCATCAAAATGATGTAATCCTGAACTTTGGTTCAGTATCTCTTTAATGCAACATTAGATGTGTGTCCTTGAGCACCAGTAACATATGTTATAATTTGATTTTAACGTGTACACAACATATTATGTTTTACAGAGATTGATGTAACAACATGTGTGATGGAGGAGGAAGTGGCTCCCTCGGATTCTGATGGTACGTCAAATATATATAACATGTATCTAACGTATTATTGTTTACAAATCATACTCTTGAAGAAAAATAAAGTTTGCAGCTTTGTCCCTTAAAAATATATTATTCTTTTTTTACAATACACTACTGTCCCCTTTCTATATCATGCAGCATGAATATATGTTTTAATTTTTTTTTAATTTATGTATTATTAGTCATTAATGACATCATGATGTCACATGCATATTCTATGCAAAACCCCAATAATCATCTTCTGATTGTACAGACAGTCATTGCTATTCATCTGACTGCCTAGATGCAGACCATATCATTATGTCATCATTGTTTAGAACTTCTAAACCACTTCTAAGTATACATAAAACATAATCATGTTGAAATTCCTTGATTTAATTTCAGGATGTATGATATGTAAATGGATTTTTACAAGATTTATGTGTAGACTGTCCATTTCAATCAAACAAACATTAATATTCCTCAAAAATAAAGAAGGCATTTTGGAATGTGTCTATTAATATTGGAATGACATACATTTAATCCTAATGTAAAAGAAAGATTCACAAAAAAATGCTCAGAAAATGGAATATCAGATAGAGAAGATTATATTCTTAATATTTAATATGAACAGTAGTATCTACTGTATATATCTTCTGAATAGTAAATGATTGAAGCATCAAGATTCAAATTAGTCCATTTAAGATTACAAAGGCAATCACAGAAATATATATGTAAATCAGTGTTTACCTGGTTTCAAAGGCTAGGTGGAGTGGCCATTTGAATTAGATCATATTACACACTCCCATATTATTCAATTGTTGGATTTTCAAAAATCAATCCACGGGCATGTGTCTAAAAGAACTCTATTGCATTTCAATCTCAAATGCATACATGCATAACAAAATATTATCCAAAACATAAATATATTATAAAATCATAAATATTAGCACATAATGTTGACTTAGAAAAATATGATTTGTAATGTATTTATGAACACTCAGAATTTAATGGATCAATTAAATCTTCTTATTAATTATATTTGATTCAAATCAATCAATAACTTAAAACATAGTCATTATTTATGAGAACAATAATCCAGACTTTAAATAATGTTGAATCTTGATTGCTTTCAAGAGAATAAAATATTTTCATATCATATATGTATATATATATTTTTAATATATTTCAGATGGACCTTCCACTTCTGGGCATCAGCTTCTCGCCCCCCAGCCAGAAGCCCCTACCCATCCAGAAGCCCCTCCCACCCCTCCACAGCGAGAAGCCCCCCGCCCCTCCCCATCCAGAAGTCCCTCCCACCCCTTCCCAGCCAGAACCCGCTCCCGGCCCTTCCCATTCTTAGTCCTGTCCCTCCCAAAAAACATTTACTTGCCCCCACTCACTGCTCTCACCATTTGGCCACCCTTAGATCTCCCCCACCTGCACAGCCACCAACTCCCCAGACCCCTGACTCCCCAGCTGTGCAGGCTCCACCAGAGCAGCAACCCAGTTCCCCACCTCGCCCCATTCCTCCCCCATCCCTCCCCATAAAGACTTTTACCACAGTCCCCACCGTCATTGTCCTGGGTGTCGGATTGTCCTTCCCAGCCACCAATGTAAGTATCATTACAAATCAACATTATAACATTATTAAAGGAACATTATACTGATCTAATTATACATAAATAGAATTTTATTTGAAAATGTTTTTGATAAACCTTTTCTTTATTTGATTAATGTAATTGTTTCATTGTTTTCATTTTTTTAAATCAACATCCACATTTTCTAATATCTAAATGATATTGCATAGATGTTGGATATCTATTATGTATATATGCCAATATTTTTTATTTGGTATCACTGCCCTTTTCACAGTGTGTCATAAACCAAAGAAATGCATTTTTCAAGATTGAGAGGGTTTTGATTTGTCTTAATATCGTAATAGTTTATCTCTGAAGAACATATTTAATGTGCAAATCTTCTATATAGCATATTTAATTATAATAATGATTTGTATTTTAATTATTACAATGTCTCTTTGCTCTTTTTATTATGTTCTGTAATTATTATTCATTTTTAGTATTCATTTTTGTTTAGGTTGTGACTCAGCATGGTTAACGCTAGAGGCTCTAACGCGTATTGAGCAGACCATGCTGAGTAACAGTCAGTTGCTGGGAAGGATGCATGAGACCATGCAACTCCAGCTGCGGCTTCATCGCTTGACTCTAGAATGCATAATGCGGTTAGAGTCAATGCATGAAGCTGCAGATGGAAATGCACAGGATGATGAAGGTGATGCTGATGCCCCATAAGTGGAGGATCTGGAGATGGCCTGAGGGAGAACGAATAAATCCTCCATCCACATGTTGTGTTTGTTATTGTTTAATATGTTGCCATTTGGCCTTTTTTTATATTGTTGTGCCTGTTGCACTATGTCACCTTGTCAGATAACTCCCTACAAGGACTGTAATGCACTATGTCACCTTGTCAGATGGCTCCAATGGGGCTGTGTTGGCCTTTGTTTGCCCTGTCAACTCCCTCCAAGGACTGTGATGCACTATGTCACCTTGTCAGATGGCTCCATTGGGGCTGTGTTGGCCTTTGTTTGCACTGTCAACTCCCTCCAAGGACTGTGATGCACTATGTCACCTAGTCAGATGGCTCCAGTGGGGCTGTGTTGGCCTTTGTTTGCATTGTCAACTCCCTCCAAGGACTGTGATGCACTATGCCACCTTGTCAGAAGGCTCCAATGGTGCTGAATATGAATTTTGTGAAAGTTATCTTATTTCTTTATGTTTTATGACATCATAATAAAAAAGTAATTATATTATTTTTCATCTTTATTCATTTCATTTTTAAAAAAATATATTTTATGTGGTTAAAGGGACATAAAAACAAAAAATGGTCTTTCATGATTCAGATATATAATAAAATTTGAAATAAAATTCCATATTTACATCTATTATTTAATTTGCTTCATTTTCTTGATATACTTTGCTGAAAGGTTTATCTTTGCAAGATAATGAGTAGCAGAGAACCTAGGTTCTAGATGTTGATTGTTGGTTGCATATATATATTGGTTGTTGTTGGCTCATCCATGTGTTCATTTATAAACCATTAGTGAATTGATGCACCTTTAACAAATGATCCCAAGATTAATAAACTAATGAGATAATCAATGTAAATTATGAATTTAATGGAAATAGTATCCTCTCTGTTAATCCTGAACTTAATTTTTTTTATTTCATGTCCCTTTAAGGGATGCTAACCACAATTCTTAATTTATGGATATGCATTTCTAATGTTTTTATTTACTTTTTACATCTTCATAGACATATAATATGTTTAAAACCGACTATTAGTTGAATGTTGACATCACATGTATTCCAATTACACTTATATCTTATTGTAGTATTCTAACCAAAGAAATCACTGTGTGTAATGCACATATTTTTCATATTTCCGCTTGAATAAGTGTCACATATGATAAATACATCTGTCATTATTCTTATTCCAAATAATTCTTTAAACAGATCTGAAAACATCCCTGACATATGTATTTCTCATGTGTCACTTTTTAAAGCGGAAAGATGGACACCCGAGTATAACCAATCCACATTTTCATAATGTATATCGTAGCATTATTTCTCAGTTAAAGGGACATGAAACACAATAATGTATTTTATAATTTAGGTATTACATACTATTTTTTTAATTTTTTTTAATTTTCTCAAATTTGATTCAGTCTCTTTGTATCATTGTTTTAAGGAGCAGCAGTGCACTAATGGTTTCAAAATGAACACATAGGTGAACCAATGACAATCGGTATATATATGTAGCCACCAATCAGCAGTTAGAACATAGTTTTTTTCTGCTCTTGAGATTACCTCGAAACACATTTCTACAAAAGATAACAAGAGAAATAATCAAATTTAAATAATATCATTAAATCTGAAATGTAGTTAAAATTGCAATCTCATACATAATCGTGTAACATAAAATGTGGGTTTCATGTCCATTTAAACCCTGCTGTTTCCTAAATAGTTCTGAATCCTCCTATTCTAATGAAATATATACCTATTACCAGCAATGGATTATATTTCATATATCACAATATTACGTTATCTAGCATGACATTATGTGAAGCTGTGCATTACATGAAACAAACATGCTTCATAGATAAAAATATAGCACATACTATTTTTTTAAATATAAATACGTTTCTTATTGACATGCAAAGCTGTAAAATTTGTCCTTTGATTGGATGACGTTTTTACGTGATCTTGGATGCACCATGTTGCTTAAGACGTCACATGCCAAGGTGTTAAATGAGTCCTTTGATTGGATGACGTTTTTACGCGATCTCGGATGCGCCATGTTGCTTAAGACATCACATGCCAAGGTGTTAAATGAGTCATTTTATTGGATGACGTTTTTACGTGATCTTGGATGCACCATGTTGCTTAAGATGTCACATGCCAAGGTGTTAAATTCATCTGATTGGATTATGTTGTCCTGCAATATTAGATTTTCCACTTAACCCACGTTTGCGAATGAGAACACAAGTTTAAAACCATGACTTTCTTGTATTATGGATTGTGCCAATCATGTACATTGTTGAACCATAGCTGATAAAGAAAAGAAAAATCTCTTTTGATGGCTGTCTCGTTGAAGAAACAAATGAAGGCAATATGTTTTTCATGCAGAATATATTTTGAGGTAAGTGCAAATCCATGAATATACTCCAACTTGTTTGTCAACAATATTTTGACTTTACTAAATAATTACTGTGTTGTATTGAATTTTGTATATATATAATTCCTAAAGATGCGCTTTTGTATTTGAATGAAATAATCAATATGCATTGACCTTTATCATATGATAAATATATGAGATGTCTACTTATTCTAGATGTTATGTCCTGATATTTTTTATTAATGTATATGCTCAGTATCGTGTCATGTATGGCTTCCACATTGTTGATCTCCAAATATAGTATTGTGAGCATGTATTTCTAATGTAACTCTTAAAAGGACTTGAAACCAGATTCCTTCTAAATGAAATGTCTTTCTTAAATAATTCAAACACTATAATGTAGCTTTAAGAAAATCAACATTATTTAACACGTCGAGAGAAATATGGCATTTATGCTTAGTATCCTATTCAAATATTTTCTTGTTTTAACAAGTATGTGTAGATATACCAACAAGCCTTAAGGATTAGTATACATTAGCATATGTTATTGTTTAAAGGGACAGTCAAGTCAAGCAAAACATTAATGATTTAAAGATTGAAAAATGCAATTTTGTTCGAATTTCTCTTAAACTTTTATCCCCAATTTATCTTTGTTCTCTTGGGGGTCGATCCGATATAAATCGTCGCCCGCAAAAGCCGGCGACGCCAATATTTGCGCGGGTTTGGTATCACATATACGGCGTAACCTAGAAGTTACGCCCGTATATTTCTGCCGTCGCCCGCAGTTTTTTGGGCCATAGGCAGGTATACCAAACCCGCGCAGTTTGGTATCCAATATGCAGCGTAAGGACTTACGTGGCGAAAATGGAGAAAACTTACTCCATTTTCACCTCGCCACAAAAAGCAGCCGTAAGAAGCCTTACGCTGACTATTGGAGCCCCGTAACTCCCTAAACTAACTAGAAAATAAACCTAACACCTAACGCATGCGCAATGTCTATCTCCCTGTCAACCGCGATCTGCTAAAATAAACCTAACACCTAACGCATGCGCAATGTCTATCTCCCTGTCAACCGCGATCCCCCCCCCCCCCGAAATCCCTAATAAAGTTATTACCCCCTAAACCGCCGCTCCCGGACCCCGCCGCCATCTACATAAACTAACCCCCTACTGTGAGCCTCTAAAACCGCCGCCATCTACCTTATCTATCCCCTAATCTGACCCCTTACACCGCCGCCACCTATATAAAAATTATTAACCCCTAATGTAAGCCCCTTACACCGCCGCCATCTCTATTAAAATGATTAACCCCTAATTTAATCTACCTACCCCGCCGCCAGCTATATTATCTATATTAACCCTAAGTATATTATAGTTAATAGAGGTATTACATTATATATATTAACTATATTAACCCTAATTATATTAGGGTTAATATAGTTAATATAGTTACTATAGTATTTATATTAACTATATTAACTCTATCTAACCCTAACTAAATTTATATTAAATTAATCTAATTCATTTATAAACTAAAATATTCCTATTTAAATATAAATACTTACCTATAAAATAAACCCTAAGATAGCTACAATATAATTAATAATTACATTGTAGCTATGTTAGGGTTAATATTTATTTTACAGGTAAATTGTTAATTATTTTAACTAGGTATAATAGATATTAAATAGTTATTAACTATTTAATATCTACCTAGTTAAAATAATTACCCAATTACCTGTAAAATAAATCCTAACCTAAGTTACAAATACACCTACACTATCAATAAATTTAATAAACTACAAACATCTATCTAAAAATACAATTAAATTAACTAAACTAAATTACAAAAAAAAACAAACACTAAATTACAAAAAATAAAAAAAGATTACAAGATATTTAAGCTAATTACACCTATTCTAAGCCCCCTAATAAAATAATAAACCCCCAAAATAAAAAAAATTCCCTGCCCTATTCTAAATTCAACAAATTTCAAAGCTCTTTACCTTACCAGCCCTTAAAAGGGCCTTTTGTGGGGCATGCCCCAAAGAATTCAGCTCTTTTGCATACAACAAATACAATACCCCCCCCCCATTACAGCCCACCACCCACATACCCCTATTCTAAACCCACCCAAACCCCCCTTAAAAAAAGCCTAACACTACCCCCCTGGAGATCTCCCTACCTTGTCTTCACCACACCGGGCCGAACTCCTGATCCGATCCGGGCGATGTCTTCCTCCAAGCGGCAAAGAAGAATTCTTCCTCCGGCGATGTCATCCTCCAAGCGGCAAAGAAGAATTCTTCCTTCGGCGATGTCATCCTCCAAGCGGCAAAGAAGAATTCTTCCTCCGGCGACGTCTTCCTCCAAGCGGCAGCAAAGTCTTCATTCTTCCGGCGGCATCTTCAATCTTCTTTCTTCGCTCAGCCGCCGCGGAGCATCCATCCCGGCCGACTGCTGAACTTGGAATGAGGTACCTTTAAATGACGTCATCCAAGATGGCGTCCGCCGAATTCCGATTGGCTGATAGGATTCTATCAGCCAATCGGAATTAAGTTAAAAAAATCTGATTGGCTGATTGAATCAGCCAATCAGATTCAAGTTCAATCCGATTGGCTGATCCAATCAGCCAATCAGATTGAGCTCGCATTCTATTGGCTGATCGGAACAGCCAATAGAATGCGAGCTCAATCTGATTGGCTGATTGGATCAGCCAATCGGATTGAACTTGAATCTGATTGGCTGATTCAATCAGCCAATCAGATTTTTTTAACTTAATTCCGAATGGCTGATAGAATCCTATCAGCCAATCGGAATTCGGCGGACGCCATCTTGGATGACGTCATTTAAAGGTACCTCATTCCAAGTTCAGCAGTCGGCCGGGATGGATGCTCCGCGGCGGCGGAGCGAAGAAAGAAGATTGAAGATGCCGCCGGAAGAATGAAGACTTTGCTGCCGCTTGGAGGAAGACGTCGCCGGAGGAAGAATTCTTCTTTGCCGCTTGGAGGATGACATCGCCGGAGGAAGAATTCTTCTTTGCCGCTTGGAGGAAGACATCGCCCGGATCGGATCAGGAGTTCGGCCCGGTGTGGTGAAGACAAGGTAGGGAGATCTTCAGGGGGGTAGTGTTAGGCTTTTTTAAGGGGGGTTTGGGTGGGTTTAGAATAGGGGTATGTGGGTGGTGGGTTGTAATGGGGGGGGTATTGTATTTGTTGTATGCAAAAGAGCTGAATTCTTTGGGGCATGCCCCACAAAAGGCCCTTTTAAGGGCTGGTAAGGTAAAGAGCTTTGAAATTTGTTGAATTTAGAATAGGGCAGGGAATTTTTTTTATTTTGGGGGTTTATTATTTTATTAGGGGGCTTAGAATAGGTGTAATTAGCTTAAATATCTTGTAATCTTTTTTTTATTTTTTGTAATTTAGTGTTTGTTTTTTTTTGTAATTTAGTTTAGTTAATTTAATTGTATTTTTAGATAGATGTTTGTAGTTTATTAAATTTATTGATAGTGTAGGTGTATTTGTAACTTAGGTTAGGATTTATTTTACAGGTAATTGGGTAATTATTTTAACTAGGTAGATATTAAATAGTTAATAACTATTTAATATCTATTATACCTAGTTAAAATAATTAACAATTTACCTGTAAAATAAATATTAACCCTAACATAGCTACAATGTAATTATTAATTATATTGTAGCTATCTTAGGGTTTATTTTATAGGTAAGTATTTAGATTTAAATAGGAATATTTTAGTTTATAAATGAATTAGATTAATTTAATATAAATTTAGTTAGGGTTAGATAGAGTTAATATAGTTAATATAAATACTATAGTAACTATATTAACTATATTAACCCTAATATAATTAGGGTTAATATAGTTAATATATATAATGTAATACCTATATTAACTATAATATACTTAGGGTTAATATAGATAATATAGCTGGCGGCGGGGTAGGTAGATTAAATTAGGGGTTAATCATTTTAATAGAGATGGCGGCGGTGTAAGGGGCTTACATTAGGGGTTAATAATTTTAATGTAGATGGCGGCGGTGTTAGGGGCTCACTTTAGGGGGTTATAGATATAATATAGCTAGCGGCGGGGTACGGGAGCGGCGGTTTAGGGGTTAATAACTTTATTAGGTTGCGGCGGGGTAAAGGAGCGGCGGTTTAGGGGTTAATAGCTTTTTTATTGTTAGGCTAGTGAGGGGGGATAGCGGATAGAGGGTTAGACAGTGCGGGCTATGTTAGGGAGGCGTGTTAGACAGTGCGGGCTATGTTAGGGAGGCGTGTTAGACAGTGCGGGCTATGTTAGGGAGGCGTGTTAGACAGTGCAGGTGTTTTAAACTTTAGTCAGGTTTTATAGGCGCCGGCAGTTTCTAACGTGCCGCAAGTCACTGGCGACGCCAGAAATTTGTACTTACGCAGATTTCTGGACATCGCTGGTTTGTGAGACTTACGGCACGTTAGCATCTGACGGCGACCTATATGGGATGGCTCGAGTTGCGAGCTGAAACTGCGGGCGACGCCGGTTCCCTCGCTTGCGCCGCAAACTGCGATCGATATCGGATCGCGCCCCTTGTGTTCTTAGTTGAAAGCTAAACCTAGGAGGTTCATCTGCTCATTTCTTAGACCTTAAAGAGTGCATCTAATCTGAATGCACTTTGACCACTAGAGGGCATTAGTTAATGTGTTTAATATAGAAAACATTGAGCTCATGCAGTATAGTTACCCTGGATTGATCACTGACTGGCTGGTCTGTCAAAAGAACTGAAATAAGGGGTCATTTTGCAGAGGCATAGATACAAGGTTAATCACAGAAGTAAAACATGTATTTCTATAAGTCTTGTTATTCCAAACTTGATAATGCGTAATAAAGAGTTTTCTTTGTAACCAACAATAATTCATGTTATGACTGTCCCTTTAAGCTGTGTTGTTGGCATCAAAACAGTGATATGCCATCATGTTTAAATGTAATGGTCATTTTGTTTGAGTTTAGGAGAACAGTTTGGACATCACATCGCAAAAACCAACCAATGTAATCAACAAGGACAGCATGTGATGATGTTGTCTCCACACACTTGTAAAACACACTCTGCAAACAATCTGCCTCCATGGACCCGGTCCCATAGAAGCCTATTATATACAGAGTGTGCTCCACAAGTGTAAGAAGACCACATCATCACATACCTATCCTTTACACATTTAATAAATAAAAATTTATACAAAATTACTTCCTCTTCCATCCCCTCTTCCCATGAGACTGAGGCTCTGGGGGGGGGGGGCAACTGCCCCCTCCGATGAGTTCTCATAATATGTACCACTAGGGACTAATAAAACAAATGCACAACAAATTCGTTATTCAAATTTTTCTTTTGTGCCTAACTCAAATATCCAATATAATTTGCGTCTATCTAATATAGACTCCCTGTTACCTCTGTTTACTGGTCTTTTTATTTGCTCAATACCTTGAAATTTGAATCTCCTAGTGTCACATTGATGAAAATCCTGAAAGTGCCTGGCTTTGGCAGAATTCGACTTTGGCCTGTCTATGTCCCTAAGATGCTCCAGCAATCTATATTTAGGGGTCTTGTTGTGCACCCCACATAATGGATCTCACAAAGGGTACAGCTAATTAAATAAATTGCATATCTAAAAGTACATTTAATAAAGGAATTAATTTCATATTTCTTTTGTGTCATACATCTTAATTTCCTACTAACAAAGGCATAACCACACCTATATTATACCCTGTCTGGATCATGAAAGAAAACATTTGAGTTTCATGTTCCTTTAATAAGCTATAACAAAAATCTTTAATAAAATAGTTTGAAATTCTACCACTAGAGAGCTTTCTTGAGACTAAACACCAACTATTTCCATTAAAGGGATATAAAACACCTTGTAATAACAACAGTTTATGTTTTCTTCCAGTAGATTAACATATCAACCATGTGTGAATTTTTCAGAACAGATTTACAACTTGTTTGTTATAATAATTTTTTTAACTGGCCAGATTTCTAACATCATTAACCTTATCTGGAGAAGCCAATCAAGATTTGCTACTGGAGTAGAAAAGCTATTCACAGTCACAGTTCCTTATCTGCCCCCCACCCCCTTCTATGGCCACGTAGGGACATCATGTGTAGCAAGATAGAGCTTGTAAAGTCTGCAGTTTCGCTTCAAATTCTCAAATTGAAAAATCCCCAATTTTTATAGTTAAAGGGTCATAAAAACCCAACATTTTTCTTTCATGATTCAGATAAATAATGTCATTTTAAACAAGTTTCCTATTTACTTTTACTATCAAATTTGCTTCATTCTCTTGGTATCCCTATTGAAGGAGCAGCAATACACTACTGGGAACAAGCTGAACACTTTATGTGAGTCATTCACAAGAGGCATATATGTGCAGCTACCAATCAGCTATCTCCCAGTAGTGCACTGTTGCTCCTCAGCCTACCTAAGTATGCTTTTCTACAAAGAATAAAAGGAAAACAAAGCAAGTTAGATAAAAGAAGTACATTGGAAAGTAGTTTGAAATTACATGCTCTATCAGAATAGTAAAGGTTTAATTTTTAAATCTACACTACCGGGAATTCCAGAGAAAAACTAAAATACAGAAGAATTTTTATTATTGCTATCATTCCATTTAAACTGAAATAGCCTTGTTTTTTTTATTTACCTATCAAAACTATTTTTTTTTAGTAGACAACCCAAGGTATGGAGCTAGGCCCCTTTTGGTATATTTCATGCCACTGTTTCACCACCAAATGCGATCATATAAAAAAATCGTTAACTTTTTCACAAACTTTGTGTTTCTCACTGAAATTATTAACATACAGCTTCTGCAGTTATAACACAAATGTATGTAGAAACTTCTCTGGGGTCCCCTTTGTTCAGAAGTAGCAGATATGCATGGCTTTGCCATTGCTTTTTAGTAATTAGAAGGCAGCTCGCACCATACTTCTGAAATTCCTGGCAGTGAGGGGGTTAATTAGTTAGCTGGCAAGGGTTTTATCATTCCAGTGTAAGGATTACCCCTCCCATCTGACACTTCCCACCTCCCTGATCTCTCCCAAACAGCCCCCCACCCCATCACCACCCACACTCCTACCATCTTAGGTACTGGCACAAAGTCTGCCAATATTACATTTTAGGGCTTTTTTTTATAAATTAATTTTATTTATTTTCTGCAGTGTAGGTTCTCCCCTTACCATCCCACCTCCCTGATCCCTCCAAAAACAGCTTTCTAACCCTCCCCCCTCCTTATGGTGTCCGCCATCTTAGGTTCTGGCAGCTGTCTGTCATTACCCAGTTTAGGTACAAATATTTCCCTTCCATACTTTATTTTCTGTAGCGAAGGGCCCCTCCCACCTCTGTGCTGACCACCTGCCTCCCCTCCAGCACCTCCCACTTCCACCTCTGTGCCGCCCACCAATCGTGCTCCATTACCTTATGAGGACAGATTGCCTGCAGCTCAGGAATAGCAGTCTCGGATGTCATTTTACAGCCAAGACTGCTGGAGCTTCCTGAAGCTGCAACAAATATATACTTTTTACATTGCAACAGGCTTTGTACTGCATGACGTATATATATATGTCGTATTGGGTAAAGGGGTTAAATTACATGAAATGGGACAAAACAATGAATGAAAGTATATTGCAAAGTGTTTATACTATGCATAATTAAGTATTTTATAATAAAATGCCAATGTTTTATATCACTTAACTTGTTATCATAACTGCTTTTTTTCTTCCCTAAGAGTTTCAGACTGAATGCGAAGGACATCTAATATACACCTTTCACATGCTGAACACATAGAACCAGAATTCAAGTGGAGTGCCAATAGTGTACCATGTTAAAATTAGTGTGCAAATTGATATTACAAGTCCATGCTAAAACAGATTTAATGATATTGCTCTAGTGCACCGATTACTTTCAATGGATATCGCAACTACGCTAAATATTGGCTTCAAACAGAAGTCAAAATAGTACTAAAAGAATTAGGGCACCATAAAACCTGATGTAAAGTGTAAGGGTCAAAATAAAAGTTTCACAAAACACTTGTAAAACATAATAAAATAAAGTATTACACTCATATACCCAAAAGGCATAAAAAAAAAATTCATTTTCTGCAATGATATTTTTAGTGAAAAAATTCCTGCAGGTCATTTTGAAATGAAATTCATTTTTAATGTAGGCAGTTACACTAAAGCACCAGATCAATTGCAATATGTTGATTAACTGAAGAATAATGGGATTTTTAAAGTTTTATAATATATTGCAGCAGTTGAAAGTGCACATCAAATTAGCTGTAGAAAAAAAAGTTATGTTTTTAAAATGTCTCTTGAATACATTTTTTTTCCTTTGCTCTTGGTCTAACATCACATAATTATAAGGTAAAAATGTAGTAATAAAAAAGTTGCATTGCTCACAAGAACGTCTTACATTCAGAAGTGACAGCTTTGCAGCCTGAGAAAGGCTAGAGGGCAGGGTTGAAAAAATCCTTGACAACCATTCATCAATTAATGCTCTTACGCTTTGCAGTGCTGCTCTGTATTTAAATGTGCTCTTCAAACAGGGCTTTGCTCTGGCTGCATTGTGTTAAGAAAACTTGGAGAGCTGCAAAACGAAAGCGCTAACAGTTATTGCATGTGTTCCGTTCATCTCAGATCACAGCATGTTCTGCCTTGGGGCTCATATATAAACATATTTAATTAAAATGTTTTATTTTGAAAAAAATATTTTAAAAGGGTTTTAAAAGGGATGTGGCATATGTCAAAGTGTTTGACATACACTTAATATTTGTATGTGCGTATATACAGTACTGTGCAAAGGTCTTAGGCCACCTTTAGATTTTGTTGTTTTAGCAATGGTATAATTATTTCTCAGTCTCTTTTTTAGAATACAACCAAAAAATACAGGATATTTGTATGCAGCATTAAAAAAACAGAAAAAGAAAATCAGAAAAAATGGCAAGTATTTAGTGTGACTTACACTTGAGCAATAGCAGGAACCTTACTCTCGTAACCCTAAATGGAATGGAACCCTAATTAATATCATTGCTAATATCTGTATTTGCCCTAGTATTTCATGTCAAAATGACTGCTGTGAAAAAGGTCTATGCAAGACATGCTTGAGCATTACATACACATGTGGTATGAGTTTAATTCATTGGAAGCTTGCTAATAAGACCAACTTTCAGTCACATCATTCCATTCAAAATGCCTAAGATCATAGAATTTGAGATATAAAATCATACTTTTGCATCAGCATGGCCACTCTCAAAGGTAAATCAGCAAACAAACTGGATACTCAAGATGTGGTATTCAAGCTGTTATAAAGAAATTTCAGGAGAGGTCAAAGAAAACTTTTAAAATCTGATGAGAAGTTTCTCAGAGTTTCTTTTTTGAGAGACCGGAAGAAGTCCAGCAAGGACCTGGCTCAGCATCTGGCAGCTTTATCGGGATGCTAAGTTGACTCTTCTACAGCCAGAAGAAGCTTGATCAAGAATGGTCTTTGTGGAAGGGTAGCAGCCAAGAAACCACTTTTTCGGAAGGGGAACAGGGTGAAAAGGCTAAAAAAAAAAAGAAAAGAAAATAATTTCTTCTAAGTGAAGAACAGGTATTTGAAGTATTCCTAACACACCATTGGCTTTAGCGCAGTTGGTCTAACCTTTGGGTTAGCGCATGAACTATAAAAAGAAAAGGATTTTTTAGTGTGCTTCATAGAAGTCTAAGGGGAAAGGGAGTTAGTGTGGTCACGATATCTGACCTCCAGATGTCTTTTGCTCAGGTGCTTAATTTTTACCTTTCAACTTGTAATACCAGCGCTAACATGGGAGCTCTATTGATTTAACCTTGAGCGCAGTTAGCACTCAAGAGAAATATAAATGCATCGCTCTACTAGCCCATATATGTGTATAACTGAAGCATGATTGTTTTGTATTATATAGATGGTATGCTTAATTTTATATTTGCCTGTGTACATGGACAGATGGATGAAAACATAGATAGATAGATAGATAGATAGATAGGTGGATAGATATATGGTTGTTTATGTAGAGTAAACAGATACTGGACTCACAGGCTTGCAGAATAAATGCAAAGTTAAGTTGTGAGTGAGAGAAGACAAAAAAAAAAAGATTACTGTAGTTTAAACAGAAGTCAAGCAAAGGCCACAGACAGATAAATCAAGAGACAGCATATAATAAAAGTTAATTTTAGAATAAGAAACTAGGGACTACATTAACACAATAGGTCAAGAAAGCAGAGTCTAAGCAATAGGACGTGGACTTGGCTAGTTTACATAGTTGATTAACTGAGGATTTCAAAGAGTATGATAGCAAAAAGCATAAAGTCTGGAAACTGAATTAGTTCTGATCATGACTCCTACTGAAAGCACATAGCACAGGTATCCTCAGTCCAAGTCCAGCCAGGAAGCTTCATGTCCTGTTCAGTCTGTAGTCAGCATCCTTATGATCCAGACACTATGAAAGAAATATGTTTGTATCAACTACATTAAATATTTTGGAGATCCAAAACTAATTCTTTAATTTCTGAATACATTTCCACCTCTGCCTACACACTTGAGTTTGTGCAGGTGCACTAACGTTCTCAATGACAACATGACTGGTTTCCTTGTTTCCATTGTTATATCTTGACAACAAAACAGTTCTTCAAAGTGTCATTGAGAGATCAGTTTACATATTGGTTCAAAGTTGTGATAACAATTACAAGAGAAAATGCTAAGCACTTAAAAAACACTTATTTTAACATTAATTTACAAATAATAGAAAGATTTTTTTAACATAAATATTAAAGGGACAGTAAAGTAAAAACTACATGTTCATGATTTGTCTAGAGCATGTAATTGTAAGCAACTTTCCAATTTACTTCTATTATCAAATGTGCTTTCTTCTCTTGGTATCCTTTGTTGAAGAGTAGAGATAGGTAGGCTGATAGGAGTGTGCACATATATTTAGCACTCTATGGCAGCAGTGCTTGCAACTATTTATAACATTGCTGTAAATATTATTGCAAACATTGCTGCCAGATCGCTAAAGACACATGCACGCTCCTGAGCTTACCTAGGATTCCACTTTAACAAAGGAAGGAAGTGAAGCAAAATACATAACAGAAGTAAATCTAAAAGTTGTGTAAAATGTCTTACTCTATCCAATCCATTTAAGTTTAATGTTCACTTTACTTTCCCTTTAACTTAAAAGTAAAAAAAATAAACTTCCATGAGGATTTTTCTTTAAAATTGAATAATACTCATTAGACAGGAAATTGTAATAGTATTCAGTCAAGCACTTGCTATTTAATAAAATGTAAATATTAGGAATTACAAATAAGAAATTGTTTAAATCATTAGATTGTTTTAAATGACAAATGGCAAACAAAATATGCAATTGTACTAGTATTTCTATTGTATTACTAAAGAGTGTTTTCTTATATTAATACTAACAGGAAAGGTTAGAATACAATACAGAATGTTCAGTTCAGAAGAATACATTTTCAAGCATTTTGTATCTGCTCAACTGAACTTTTAATCTGTATTTCCCAAACTGCAAATAATTCTAAATGCACCCACCAAAAATAACTGTTGTACTGAACCCCAAATGCACTTAAAGCCTATATAGCTCTGCCCTGGACTTACCCACCATAAATATCCCTAACAATGCTAATCCTTTTCCCCACATAGCAGTTAACCCTAACCACAATCTCCTCCTACTTAAGTACCCTATAATGGCTGACAAATGATCCTCATTGTAATTAACTCTAAATGTGATCCCTTATTACTAGCCCCATGGCTCTAACAGCTATGACCACCCATCAGTAACCACCCCCAACTAAATTAACCTCTCTTCCCATGGTATTACCTTATCTATTGCCAATACCACCTCAAAATACATGAAGGTTATATCCCATAGTTAAACAAAACCCATGTATCTTACCATTCTTAGAGTGTGTAGTGTTTTCCAATTCTTCTGAATTTTGAAAATGGCTCCTCCTTTTTTTAATAGAATTTTAGCAATCCTTATTGGTGTTGACCAATTACCAATGCACATGGGTAGACTGGAAGGACTGTTAAAAATGAGTCCACCCAATGTTGTTAACTAATTAGAACAGTGTGAGAGCTCAGTTCTGGAAATTGGGGGAATAATGTGGGATGGATTATAGCGTTAGGACTGCAGTCAGAGCATTTAGTGTTATTTGTCATACAGGGTCTTGGGACAGTACAGTTATAGTTAAAGTCAAAGGGTTATTTGTAGAGGGGAGAACTGAGACACTTGGGTGTTATTTGCAGTGCAGATGGTCATGGCTAGGTTTATTTTCATTGGGTGAGCCAGGTGAGAGTAGGTTAAATTTAAAGGGAAATGAGACAGCACTCCTTTAGTAAAAAATACATATTTTAAATTAAAGTAAACTTAAAGGGACACTGTACCCCAAAAAATTCTTTCGTGATTCAGATTGAGCATGAAATTTTAAGCAACTTTCTAATTTACTCCTATTATCAAATTTTCTTCATTCTCTTGGTATCTTTATTTGAAATGCAAGAATGTAAGTTTAGATGCCGGCCCATTTTTGGTGAACAACCTGGGTTGTCCTTGCTGATTGGTGGATACATTCATCCACCAATAAAAAAGTGCTGTCCAGAGTACTGAAACAAAAAAAAAAGCTTAGATGCCTTCTTTTTCAAATAATGATAGCAAGAGAACGAAGAAAAATTGATAATAGGAGTAAATTAGAAAGTTGCTTAAAATTGCATGCTCTTTCTGAATTACAAAAGAAAAAATTTGGGTATAGTGTCCCTTTAAAAAGAAATAGGTGTTAAAAACAGCAAACACCACACTTGTTTTCTTGCTAAATGAAAACTTAGAAACTCTCAGTGTAGCCACTGCATGCAGCTAGATATCAGAGCAACCATTACAGAACTTAAAGGGACAGTCAACACCAGATTTGTTGTTGTTTAAAAAGAGATAATCCCTTTATTACCCATTCCTGTAATGCTCGTGGGATATTCCTCTATCAGACCAAACTTGGTCAGTAGTCTTCTTCTTATCCCGGCGTCAAGTGGAATGATGGGAAGTATCCCAGAGCAGAGAGAGTTTGTAAAATGAGGTAAGCAGTACTTACAATAGGCAGGGTAGTCCTTGGCGGCAACAGGAAGACAATCCAGCAGTATAGCAGTTCAGGGATAAACCAATAAAAGGAAGAGGCAGGAGTCAGCAACAATAGGGAAATCCAGCAGTATAACAGTTCAGGGGTGAACCAATAGAAGGACCAGACAGGCAGAGTTCAGTAACAGTATAGCAATCCAACAGTTCAGGGGTTAAGCAGACAGAGTGGTCAGACAGGCAGAGTTCAGCAACCGTATAGCAATCCAGCAGTTCAGGGGTTAAGCAGGCAGAATGGTCAGACAAGCAGAGTTCAGCAACAGTATAACAGTCCAGCATAAAGCAATACAACACCCATGAGCACACTTATCACTTATCAACACCTATACTTGGGCAGTGAAGATAGTAAGTGACAGACTTATATAGGCGCAGGATTCGTGCCACAGGAGATTCGGACCGGCTTCATGGGAGAGACGTGCGGCAATGACATCATCGCCGCACGCTCACAGGAACCACTGCATCCCTGGCAACAGCCAGAGCAACAACCGCCGCGTCCCTGGCAACAGCCAGAGCGGCGTGGCGCGACAATTCCCCAATTTTGCATAACCAACACCGTTATAATAATACACGTTTTACCTCTGTAATTACCTTGTATCTAAGCCTCTGCAAACTGCGCCCTTATATCAGTTCTTTTGACAGACTTGCATTTTAGCCAATCAGTGCTCACTCCTAGGTAACTTCACGTGCGTGTGCTCAATGTTATCTATATGAAACACATGAACTAATGCCCTCTAGTGGTGAAAACTGTCAAAATGCATTTAGATTAGAGGCGGCCTTCAAGGTCTAATAAATTAGCATATGAACCTCCTAGGTTTAGATTTTTTTTTTTTTTTTTATTGAGGTTTAAAGGAAAAAGGCATACAAATTTCAAAAAACAAAGGACGTAAAGAAAAAAAGAATAATAAAATGTTACAATACAGTATTGAATGACAAGATACAATATATATTATATGCCTTACAATTTTTAAGCCTTACAAGCTGTATGAGGGGTCACTGCCGACCCTCAACATAAGTTCTAATAATAATACAGAAAAAAAAAGGCCTCACAAAAATACAGGAGATCACTTATGGATCTCGTCTAGGTTTAGATTTTAACTAACAATACAAAAGGGAACAAAGCAAAATTGGTGCTAAAAGTAAATTGGAAAGTTGTTTAAAATTACATGCCCTATTTGAATCATGAAAAAAAAAAAGTTTTACTTGACTGTCCCTTTAAGTTCTACTATCACATGATTTTGGCAGTGAATGTACTGAGCATGGGCAAAAGACTGACTACAGTAAGAGCAGATGTCTCCTAGTAACACTTCAAGGGAAAAGCTGCTCATTTGCCTTCCTGTATAGACCACAGCCCCTTTCTGGGGTTGTGAAAGGAAATAATAGACCATTAGTAAGTTAAAAAACATAAATAAGTACTTTATTTAAAATGATGACTCTGTTCATATACATTGTAACTGTGTTTGTACATATATTGTACCACATACTATGTCCAATAAAACTGGATTAAAAAAAAAAAAAAAAAAAGTAAAATCCTTTTGAAATAATAAACAATACATATTGCTAAGTTTCTTTTAAAGGTATAAGAAACCCCAAAAAATATTTTGTGATTCAGACAGAGCATACAATTTAAAAAAAAAAAGTTTCAAATTTTCTTCTATTATCTGATTTGCTTAGTTCCCATGTTATTCTGCGTTGAAGAGATACCTAGGTAGGTATCTGGAGCAGTACATAGCAGGAAATAGTACTGCCATCTAGTGCTCTTCCAAATGTATAACATTCTTGCAAAACTGCTGCCATAAAGTGCTCCAGATATGGGCAAGCTCCTGAGCTTACGTCCCTGCTTTTCAACAAAAGATACAAATAGAACGAAGAAAAAAATGATAATAGAAGTAATTTAGAAAGTTGTTTAAAATTGCATGCTCTATCTAAATCCTGAAAGAACATTTTGGGTTTCATATCCCTTTAACCCTTTCCGGTCCTTTAAATGTTAAATTGGGGTGGCCGGCGGGTCTTATTTAATTTTCGAGCACATTCTTTTTAATTTCACAGCTAAATAGCAAGTCACCGCTAGATGTTGCTATTTAGCTGTGAAATTCAAAAGCGGCAGTCGGAATATATCTGACATTTGAGCGCATGCGCTAAAACCCTTTGTCGGATATATTCCGACAAAGGACCGCAAAGGGTTAAGTATAACCCACTGCTTAGTGCTTATTTTATTACAACAATGAAACAGATTGTTTTATATTCCCTTAAATTGTTTCAGGAGATTAGCTCAATGAAAAGGCAAACTTATTTTTTTATACTATGCTTTGAGTTTAATATATCTAAAGTAACTGTATGTTTGACACCCAATGTGCCAGGATGACTGCTTCTTGACCCAGTTATTTAAAAATGGTCAGCAGGAACAATACAGGGTGCCAAACACAATAGCAACACTAACAAAATATAGTTTATATTATGTAACAGATGGTTATAGGCAATAATTTTACTTGGGAGATGCCGCTGTGCTCAAATCATTCATATTCTGACAAAATTGATGCAGAACGGGTTGCCATTAACTAAGAGTCAAAATTGACCACACCCTTACAAACATAGACACACTCTTTGGCAAATACATACTCACTGGCACACAGCAACTCAAAGGCATAAGCACAAAAATACCACACATTTAGTAGAACAGCAACAATGATGTGGAGAGATGAAAAAGCACGAGCAATTGACTAACAGATTGTACCCCTGGCCACAAACACACACAAACATGAGGTAACACATTAAAAAATTAACGTAAAGGGACATCCAAAAAGAAAAACCAAAACATAAGTTATGTATGCCAAGATTCCCAGGCTTTATTGTAAAGAGACATGGATATAAAAAGGTACAATAAAAAAATATAATCTTATTTAGCAAATGTACGCTCTTAAGCATTTATGTGTCTTGTGCACTATATGGCAGCAGTGTGTATAGAAATATTATATTAGCAACCTCTAGGGGAAGCTTTGGAGTGCAGAAGCTTTAGCATCTCTATGGTAAACTAGTTTGTATAGCTAGAAGCACTGTTTAATAAAGTAGACTGAACACAAACTGGCAGTGTATCTCACTTTAGATAGGGGACACCTAGTGTGTCCCAGTAGTAGTAAGTGAAAGCAGAGCTGTGAGAGTTCCCCGCTATCACTCAGCACTGCCTGCTGCAGACTCCCTCTATAGGTTGCTAGTATAACTTTGCTACACACACAGCTGTTACATAGGGTTCAAGACACGTGCACACTCATGAGCCTACCTCAATTTGTTCTTATTTTAAAGTAGCCAAGTGTAAACCAAGGACACAGAGAAAAAGTTACATTTGTTGATAGAAGTAAAGTGGAAAGGTTAACCAAACTGTACATGCTATTTGAATAACGAAAATGTAATTTTGACATCGCTGTTGCTTAAATGTCTCCCTGCATTCTACATAATTGTGCCGCTTAAGTGCATGTCAGCATTACTATCTAAACACTTGTACTTAAAGGGCCACTGTAAGTAAATATTTTCTATGCCTGTTACTAACTATCCCAAATACGCTTTTTATCAATAGCATTTCATTAACATATCTCTACCGTATATCAGAAATCTTGTCTGCAAATTTAATTGTTTTCCAAACCCACTCCGTGGGTATCCTTTGCTCTGTACCAATCCGTTTACAATACCTAGGTTTCAAAATGGCGCATTAAACACAAAGTTATTGGTTTAAGTATTTTGAACATGCAGTGCTGAAAATAGTGGGCAGGATAACGTGACATCATCGGCGAATAAAAGATATAACTTTTAGAACGTTATGAAACTTCGTTTTGGAGAAAATATAGGTCAGTAGGTTTTGATTAATGTTTATTAACTTTAATATGTTAGTTGTTTAGCTTAAAAATTATAACAGAAAGTAATCCTTTAACACATTACAATTTTTGGAAGACAGTGTCCTTGTTGCCCTATAGGAACTAAATATAGGTACATGAAAGAAGGTACTTTCACTATGCGCCACTATCACTACAAGTGTGCATGTACTATTGTATTCTGAATAGCCATAAGTGATTGGTTCTTGCTTAAAGAAGACAAAGCATGCTACACTAGCTCTGCATAGGCCCTATGATTTAAAAGTTTGAAATAAGAAAGAATGAATTTTGCAACTTTAAACCATATACACCCTAGGTGCAATAACTGTATGTGATGTTTGCTATACTAGTTGCCTGTCTCAGAGTCACTGTGTACTTTTAGAGACTTGCCATTGTGGTCTCTACTTACAGTTGAAGAGTAGATAGAAAGATAAAGGATAAATTAGACAGACAAACAAGGGCAGGTTTAGTGTACCCACACCTACTCTCTACTCAAGGTCATTTGGCTATCTGCTTCTGTTAAATGGTCAGAACAGGCTGCAGCATTCCTTTGCCACCCTAGAGTGTACATAGCAATAAACCGTTTGCTGGGTGTCCCTGATTCAATAAAAATATTTATAGGTATATGAACAAAATGTATCTTGAGTTTGTAGTAACAAAAGAGATATTATATATTCGTTCTGTTATACAGATCTTACAAAATACTTATACTGTTTATACTCCATAACGTTTTATAATGAGTAGTAAACAAGTGTAATGATGTGGTGTGTGTGTATATATATATATATATATATATATATATATATATATATATATATATATACACACACACTATTTGGGTTCTGTTTATTATGCATGCTTTCTGTGCCTGTACTGTGCATATGCTACAGTCTATACATTGTCTACTAGATTTTAGATATTCATATTGCACTTTTGGGGTATGACTGTGATGAAAACTATGCAGTTTACTCAGTGGTTTCCTCGCCTAGCATGTGAGTTTTATAAACTGCATACCATCCTAAAAATCCTGTACCCCAAACAAAAAGATTCCACACCTGGGTCTGCAATGCATGCTCACAAATGCATGACAAGGGATTACAGTAAAGCAAGCAGGAAAAAGCAGCTCAGATATCCAGCAGGACACCCCCAGCGCAGCTCCCCCTTCTCCTGTCTCTTACTCTGCTCCCCTGAAAATCCCCCCTCCCGTTCCTGCTCTTAGCCAATCAGAGGAGCGATCTCATCCATGCAAATAGCAGCACAATGGAGCAAAGCAATAACCACGCTGCAACCACCCTTGAAACGACCACCACTTGTTTGACAAGTCGAAAGCCAATGACATCCGAGTCTGAGCGGTGTCTGTGGCCGCTGCAACCAATGGTTTTGAGACAAAGGCGTGTACAAGCCTAGTTAGGGTGTCCTTGCAGGGTGTCTTGTGCTAAACTTCACCAAATAATAGCTGTTTGTATTTTGGCTGCAGCAGTGGCCATTTTAGGTAAGTTCTCCTCTTAACTTTTAATTTGTAGCGTTTTTACTAGTTTGCATATTCATTTAGGGATGCAGCGGCCATGTAACCCCTTCTCCGGTTATCACTTATGAATGAAAACGTGATTTAACTTCGCTTTTCAACCTCTTATTTTGTGTGTGATGTGCACAGGGGATTCCTGTAAACGTGTCCTCCGGATTTGCTGCGAACGTTTAATGCGTGTGTTTTCAATCTTTTTCTCTCCTCATCACAGGTTTCTGTAGGTAGGTTTCCACACCCCCTCTGCTGACCCTTTGGTTCTGCCCTCTGCAATAAAGCGTGTACGGTGGGCAGTACCATGTGGGGGAGGAGTAGGGGGAGCTGAAGGTAACGAGGGTAGAATGATGCTTAGTTTGGTTAATTGATTTGGCCTTTGTTCAGATGTAGAAGACTAATGATTATTTTCTTAATGAGCACGGGGCTTTAATGGCACTGCATTTGAAAAATGTACTTTGTAATGGTTCTTAATATGTATATCCATTGCATAGCTTTTGTGTATTATGGTAAAGCTGCTCTGTTATATATTCTTTGCAGGCCTACTGTTACAGTTAGGTAGATTGACACATATAATCTGAAGTAGCCATCAACCTCCTGCAGGTGGTGATAACAGGACTGGGAGACCAAGCACATGCTGGTGTTGGTTGTGTGAAGCCTGCATCCCTAAGTAGGGACCATTTCTGTAGTTATCATACAGAGTAAAGTCATAGTCTTGGTAGCCCATTGTGGTTTTGACTCCACTTCATTTGGGAGTTTATATATTTTTGTATGTGAAAGGGGAAACCTGAGTTATTGGGTATACAATTTTGTTTGCATTGCATACCCTTTAGTCTGCTCTCCATTAACCCCTTCCTACCCCTTACCACCAAAAATGGTTTTTAAATGTAATTTAGACAAGACTTTCTGGTGCTCAGTCTGGATAAATCAGCCCATCCTAAGTGTTTTTGAAAGAATATTAGTGTTGTATGCAAACCAAGACATTCAATAATGGATTTACTTTTGGCACTGACTGTAGACCTCTCTTTGCCAGCTTTGTGTTCCATATAAGCCATTTTGATACCCAAGAGTGAATTGACAGCTTCTCTGACATAAAATTACTGTTCATCTATTTTTTCACTCATAGTTTTTGTACAGCCAGTACAGGAGTTTAAGATTAATTTCTACCTCAAGAAACGTATTACCTGCATAAAGATTATCATGGTTCATGAAAATTGGGGTATAATTGTTAAAGGAGAATGCTAAGATAGCAGACAACTTTACTTGAAGAAGGCATTGGTTATTGCCGGGAGGGTTTCTAGTTTAGTTTATAATGTATGCAATATAGTCTAGCAAAAAATAAATAAATTACATTTAAATATAATCCAGATTAATTTACAAATAATAATGGTTATTCTGTTTTTATGATGGTAACTGAAGAAACTGATATGTTGTTGCAAAAGCAAAACATTTTTATTTTTAAACTGAGTATGTTTCATGTAGGCCCCAAGTTTGTTTTCATTTTTCCTTAAAACATTGTAGTAAAATATCTGAGTGTCTGTCTGCTTTTTCACAATATTTTTCAAAGGAGGACAACAGTTCCTGAAGTTGTCTCATACAAGTGTTCTGAATTATAATTTTTATGATAAATTAGAGCGTCAGATTAGTTAAAGGGAGATTAAATCCAAAATTTCTTTCATGATTTAGGTAGAACATACAATTTTAAACCACTTTCCAGTTTACTTCTATGATCAAATTTGCTTAATTCTCTTGGTATCATTTGTTGAAGGAGCAGCAATGCACTATTGGTTTCTTCCTGAACACATGGGTGAGCCAATGACTGTGTGTGTGTGTATATGTATGTATGTGTATATATATATATATATATATATATATATTTTCTATATATCCCCACCAATAAGCATCTAGAACCTAGGTTCTTTGCTGCTCTTGAGCTTACTTAGATAAAATTTTTAGCAAATTATAACAAGAGAAGGAAGTAAATAAAAAATAGAAATAAATTTGAAAGTTGTTCAAATTGATATGCTATGTCTAATTATGACTTTACTGTAACTTTAATAATCTCATGTAGCTGTCTGAAAAACTTGTTTATAAATTTGTACATATAAAATAATGCCACTTTTGCATGTTTTATTATTGTGATCTGCGGAATCTGTTGGGGCTCTATAAATAAATAATAATAATAATAATAATAATAATTTTGTGACACTGACATGAAATTTTAAATGCTTATTGTATATATTGTTCCAAGTAGTTTGAGATCTTTCTAATGGAGACAATGGAAATAATAGTTGTAATGTTATTAATCCAATAAAAGGAACACAACCCTTATTTTATTTTGTAATATATATATTTTTAATGTGTATAGTATATACAAGTTCGAAAAGGTAATAGTGGAAAAAAAGAAAATGCTCTGTGTTAGATCATTTTATTATTGCTGGCATATAACTTTGTCTTCAACTTCTCTAAAAGGCCATAATAGGGGGATCATGCTCTAACGCAGAGCTCGACAAACCCAGGAGCCTGGGAGCCACTGGCTCCTAGAATTTTACACCTGGCTCCTAACTTTTTTTTGGTTATTATCCATATATCTATATACAAATCCAACTGCCTGACTCCTAAATATTCTTTCTGGCTCCTAATTTTTGAGCATATTTGTCAACCACTGCTCTAACGGATTAGAGCATATTATTTTTCAACTATTATGGCCCTTTAAAACCATCTCCACAGCAACAATGCCCTACTAGGACTATTCTGAACACGTCTGGTGAGGCAATGACAAGAGACATATGTAACTACCAATCACCAGCTAACTCCCAGTAGTGCATTGCTGCTTCTGACTCTACCTAGGTGTGCTTTTCAACAAAGGATACAATACAAACAAAGTCAACATGACTTAAAATTGTGTGCTATATGTGAAATGTGGAAGTTTAAAGGGATAGTAACGTCAGATTTAATCAATAATGTATCCTACTTTGTGCTGTAAATTTTCTTGTTTTTGGCCGCTATTTGTCTTGAAAATCTGGCATCTTTCCAAACCCACTGTGAAGGCTATTTTGCATTAGCCAATCACGGTGGGCAACCTGAGTGCTCCTCTTGCGTAATCTCCTTTGAGCAGGCATGTGCATGTGCCGAAATGCCAGAATAGACCGTGCATGCTATAGAAATTTGCAACCCAGGTAATCAAAGATTGGAGTGTACATGCATCGAGGAGCGTGCATAATATGCAAATCCGTCAGTAGATCGTGGGAGTGATAGACTTCTATTTAGACAGCCCCTAAATGTAGGCTGTCTTGTAATACGTCAGAATGCAAAAAATAAGTTATTTATAATGTTATACATGCTTCATTTAAAAATAAAATAAATTCTAATCCTTTAAATGAAAAATTAAATGTTAAAATGGTCCTTTACAAATGTTTTGCATAACTCTTGACACTATTAACAATTACTGAAAAATCACTGGTGATCGTTTCTGATATCTTTTGATTATGACCAACTAACTGTAACTGTAAATTAGTTTGCTCACTGCTTAGTAATCCAAGGGAAGAAATTTCTTATCTGTTATTACTTTTTCCTCATCTCTCCAATGACATACAAGCTTCAAAAAACAAAACCAAAAACTTTAAAGGAATATAAGTGCAAAATGAAAATGCTCTGTGTTTACAATATTTTATTATTGCACTATTACTTGCATATGACTGTGTTTTAAGGATATAGTTAGTCAGCTCCAGAGCAGCAATGCACTACTGAAACCTAGCTGAGCACATCCAGTGAGCCAATGACAAGTGACAAATGTGTTTAGCCACCAATCACCAGCTAGCACTCAATTGTGCATTGTTTTTGTTAAAGGGACAGTATACTATAAAATTGTTTTTCCCTTAATGTGTTTCCAATTACTTTTTTTTTTTTTTTACCAGCTGCAGAGTATAAAATGTATGAGAATTTGCTTTTTAAGGTTTATTTGTCTATAGGAATTAGCTGATTTTGTGTTTTGAAGCCACAACCTAATAAAATGGCTTGAGCTTGTAGGTATAATCAGATCTCATTACTTTATCACATTGTGTACATTTACATGCTTATTTATCTTATATCTATCCATAAATCAATCACCAATACTTGGAGAGAACAATGGAAAATTAACATTTTATTACCTTCTCTTCTATATCCCATTGGGAGTGTAGTTTCTTCTGCTGGCTGTGTTTACACATCTTGGCCTTAAGGCCAAAAACATTAAGGAAAGGTGTGGATACCACAGGCTACATCAAGTATTTAAAATGTCAATATAAGGGTAATGGAAATACTTCAAAACAAATTAATACACTCAAGCAGGTAAAGTGGATCATTGGGAACAAATTAAAGCGGATACTTTTTTTGAGTAAACTGTGCCTTTAATAATATAATATACATTTATTTAAAAGTGTCTTAAAATAACATACTCTGTCATGCAAGTTTAATTCTGACTCGTATCTCTTTAAACATTTTAAGCTAGAAAACTAGGATTCAATAAATACTTCTGATTAAAGTGTAGAAACTTCGAGTAACCTAAAAGGACTGGTCCATTGGACTTAAAGTGACGGTAAACTTTAGTTATTCAAATGCCATATATGTAATCTTTGCCATTAAAAAAAAAAAATTATATGTGCACTTTTTTTTATTTTATTAACTCTATCTGTGAAAAGGGTTAAATGAATGCCTATAGTAATGCTTATATTACAATGTTATGCTGGCCCACAGACTTTTTTTTTTATGACAATTCCAATAAACTGTGTGTGTCATATGACATTCTTGAAGTCCAGTCCTTTTGAAAGCCTATGTAGAGTGGGTAGGACTGCTCTCTGTCACAGCCAGAAGAGGAAATGAAGGGGGTGGAGGAACAAGAGATACCTAGTAGGATATTTTTATATATATATATATATATATATATATATATATATATATAATCTCAAGACAATGCAATAGCACTTAGTCTGAACTTCAAATGAGTAGTAGATTTTTTTTTTTTTATAACAAATTTCAAAGTTATGTATATTTCCACTCCTCTTGTACCATGTGATGGCAATCAGCCAATCACAAATGCATATACGTATAGTCTATGAATTCTTGCACATGCTCAGTAGGATCTGGTGACTTAAAAATTGTAAATATTAAAGACTGTGTACATTTTCTTTTTAATGGAAGTAAATTGGAAAGTTGTTTAAAATTACATGCTGTATCTGAATCATGACAATTTAATTTAACCTGAGTGTCCCTTCAAGTCTGAAATTTATCATCACTTTAATAGGGCGTTTTACCTGACAGGAGGTCCTATGATTTAAAATACACCTTGCTTAGGCATAAAAAGTAAATATATATTTCTTTCATGTAATTAACAAGAGTCCATGAGCTAGTGACGTATGGGATATACATTCCTACCAGGAGGGGCAAAGTTTCCCAAACCTTAAAATGCCTATAAATACACCCCTCACCACACCCACAAATCAGTTTTACAAACTTTGCCTCCGATGGAGGTGGTGAAGTAAGTTTGTGCTAGATTCTACGTTGATATGCGCTCCGCAGCAAGTTGGAGCCCGGTTTTCCTCTCAGCGTGCAGTGAATGTCAGAGGGATGTGAGGAGAGTATTGCCTATTGAATGCAGTGATCTCCTTCTACGGGGTCTATTTCATAAGGTTCTCTGTTATCGGTCGTAGAGATTCATCTCTTACCTCCCTTTTCAGATCGACGATATACTCTTATATTTACCATTTCCTCTACTGATTCTCGTTTCAGTACTGGTTTGGCTTTCTACAAACATGTAGATGAGTGTCCTGGGGTAAGTAAATCTTATTTTCTGTGACACTCTAAGCTATGGTTGGGCACTTTATTTATAAAGTTCTAAATATATGTATTCAAACATTTATTTGCCTTGACTCAGAATGTTCAACTTTCCTTATTTCCAGACAGTCAGTTTCATATTTGGGATTATGCTTTAATTATCATATTTTTTCTTACCTCAAAAATTTGACTTTTTTCCCTGTGGGCTGTTAGGCTCGCGGGGGCTGAAAATGCTTCATTTTTATTGCGTCATTCTTGGCGCGGACTTTTTTGGCGCAAAAATTCATTTCCGTTTCCGGCGTCATACGTGTCGCCGGAAGTTGCGTCATTTTTGACGTTATTTTGCGCCAAAAATGTCGGCGTTCCGGATGTGGCGTCATTTTTGGCGCCAAAAGCATTTAGGCGCCAAATAATGTGGGCGTCTTATTTGGCGCCAAAAAATATGGGCGTCGCTTTTGTCTCCACATTATTTCAGTCTCATTTTTCATTTGCTTCTGGTTGCTAGAAGCTTGATGTTTGGCATTTTTTTCCCATTCCTGAAACTGTCTTATAAGGAATTTGATCTATTTTGCTTTATATGTTGTTTTTTCTCTTACATATTGCAAGATGTCTCACGTTGCATCTGAGCCAGAAGATACTACAGGAAAACCTCTGCCTGCTGGATCTACCAAAGCTAAGTGTATCTGCTGTAAACTTTTGGTAGCTATTCCTCCAGCTGTTGTTTGTATTAAATGTCATGACAAACTTGTTAATGCAGATAATATTTCCTTTAGTGATGTACCATTGCCTGTTGCAGTTCCCTCAACATCTAAGGTGCAGAATGTTCCTGATAACATAAGAGATTTTGTTTCTGAATCCATAAAGAAGGCTTTGTCTGTTATTTCTCCTTCTAGTAAACGTAAAAAGTCTTTTAAATCTTCTCTCTCTACAGATGAATTTTTAAATGAACACCATCATTCTGATTCTTTGGACTCTTCTGGTTCAGAGGATTCTGTCTCAGAGATTGATGCTGATAAATCTTCATATTTATTTAAGATGGAATTTATTCGCTCTTTACTTAAAGAAGTACTAATTGCTTTACAAATAGAGGATTCTAGTCCTCTTGATACTAATTCTATACGTTTGGATAAGGTTTTTAAAGCTCCTGCGGTTATTCCAGAAGTCTTTCCTGTTCCTAATGCTATTTCTGCAGTAATTGCTAAGGAATGGGATAGATTGGGTAATTCATTTACTCCTTCTAAACGTTTTAAGCAATTATATCCTGTTCCGCCTGACAGGTTAGAATTTTGGGACAAAATCCCTAAAGTTGATGGGGCTATTTCTACCCTTGCTAAACGTACTACCATTCCTACATCAGATGGTACCTCGTTTAAGGATCCTTTAGATAGAAAAATTGAATCTTTTCTAAGAAAAGCTTATCTATGTTCAGGTAATCTTCTTAGACCTGCTATATCATTGGCTGATGTTGCTGCAGCTTCAACTTTTTGGTTGGAAACTCTAGCGCAACAAGTAACAAATCGTGATTCTCATGATATTATTATTCTTCTCCAGCATGCTAATAATTTCATCTGTGATGCCATTTTTGATATTATTAGAGTTGATGTTAGATTTATGTCTCTGGCTATCTTAGCCAGAAGAGCTTTATGGCTTAAGACTTGGAATGCTGATATGGCTTCTAAATCAACTCTACTTTCCATTTCTTTCCAGGGAAACAAATTATTTGGTTCTCAGTTGGATTCTATTATTTCAACTGTTACTGGTGGGAAAGGAACTTTTTTACCACAGGATAAAAAGTCTAAAGGTAAAAACAGGGCTAACAATCGTTTTCGTTCCTTTCGTTTCAACAAAGAACAAAAGCCTGATCCTTCGTCCTCAGGAGCAGTTTCAGTTTGGAAACCATCTCCAGTCTGGAATAAATCCAAGCCTGCTAGAAAGGCAAAGCCTGCTTCTAAGTTCACATGAAGGTACGGCCCTCATTCCAGTTCAGCTGGTAGGGGGCAGGTTACGTTTTTTCAAAGAAATTTGGATCAATTCTGTTCACAATCTTTGGATTCAGAACATTGTTTCAGAAGGGTACAGAATTGGTTTCAAGATGAGACCTCCTGCAAAGAGATTTTTTCTTTCCCATGTCCCAGTAAATCCAGTGAAAGCTCAAGCATTTCTGAATTGTGTTTCAGATCTAGAGTTGGCTGGAGTAATTATGCCAGTTCCAGTTCCGGAACAGGGGATGGGGTTTTATTCAAATCTCTTCATTGTACCAAAGAAGGAGAATTCCTTCAGACCAGTTCTGGATCTAAAATTATTGAATCGTTATGTAAGGATACCAACGTTCAAGATGGTAACTGTAAGGACTATATTGCCTTTTGTTCAGCAAGGGAATTATATGTCCACAATAGATTTACAGGATGCATATCTGCATATTCCGATTCATCCAGATCATTATCAGTTCCTGAGATTCTCTTTTCTAGACAAGCATTACCAATTTGTGGCTCTACCGTTTGGCCTTGCTACAGCTCCAAGAATTTTCACAAAGATTCTCGGTGCCCTTCTGTCTGTAATCAGAGAACAGGGTATTGTGGTATTTCCTTATTTGGACGATATCTTGGTACTTGCTCCGTCTTTACATTTAGCAGAGTCTCATACGAATCGACTTGTGTTGTTTCTTCAAGATCATGGTTGGAGGATCAATTTACCAAAAAGTTCTTTGATTCCTCAAACAAGGGTAACCTTTCTGGGTTTCCAGATAGATTCAGTGTCCATGACTTTGTCTTTAACAGACAAGAGACGTCTAAAATTGATTACAGCCTGTCGAAACCTTCAGTCTCAATCATTCCCTTCGGTAGCCTTATGCATGGAAATTCTAGGTCTTATGACTGCTGCATCGGACGCGATCCCCTTTGCTCGTTTTCACATGCGACCTCTTCAGCTCTGTATGCTGAACCAATGGTGCAGGGATTACACGAAGATATATCATTTAATATCTTTAAAACCGATTGTTCGGCACTCTCTAACGTGGTGGACAGATCACCATCGTTTAATTCAGGGGGCTTCTTTTGTTCTTCCGACCTGGACTGTAATTTCAACAGATGCAAGTCTCACAGGTTGGGGAGCTGTGTGGGGATCTCTGACGGCACAAGGAGTTTGGGAATCTCAGGAGGTGAGATTACCGATCAATATCTTGGAACTCCGTGCAGTTTTCAGAGCTCTTCAGTTTTGGCCTCTTCTGAAGAGAGAATCGTTCATTTGTTTTCAGACAGACAATGTCACAACTGTGGCATACATCAATCATCAAGGAGGGACTCACAGTCCTCTGGCTATGAAAGAAGTATCTCGAATTTTGGTTTGGGCGGAATCCAGCTCCTGTCTAATCTCTGCGGTTCATATCCCAGGTGTAGACAATTGGGAAGCGGATTATCTCAGTCGCCAAACGTTGCATCCGGGCGAATGGTCTCTTCACCCAGAGGTATTTCTTCAGATTGTTCAAATGTGGGGGTTCCCAGAGATAGATCTGATGGCCTCTCATCTAAACAAGAAACTTCCCAGGTATCTGTCCAGATCCCGGGATCCTCAGGCGGAGGCAGTGGATGCATTATCACTTCCTTGGAAGTATCATCCTGCCTATATCTTTCCGCCTCTAGTTCTTCTTCCAAGAGTAATCTCCAAGATTCTGAGGGAATGCTCGTTTGTTCTGCTAATAGCTCCGGCATGGCCTCACAGGTTTTGGTATGCGGATCTTGTCCGGATGGCATCTTGCCAACCATGGACTCTTCCGTTAAGACCAGACCTTCTGTCTCAAGGTCCTTTTTTCCATCCGGATCTGAAATCCTTAAATTTAAAGGTATGGAGATTGAACGCTTGATTCTTGGTCATAGAGGTTTCTCTGACTCCGTGATTAATACTATGTTACAGGCTCGTAAATCTGTATCTCGAGAGATATATTATAGAGTCTGGAAGACTTATATTTCTTGGTGTCTTTCTCATCATTTTTCTTGGCATTCTTTTAGAATACCGAGAATTTTACAGTTTCTTCAGGATGGTTTAGATAAGGGTTTGTCCGCGAGTTCTTTGAAAGGACAAATCTCCGCTCTTTCTGTTCTTTTTCACAGAAAGATTGCTATTCTTCCTGATATTCATTGTTTTGTACAAGCTTTGGTTCGTATAAAACCTGTCATTAAGTCAATTTCTCCTCCATGGAGTTTGAATTTGGTTTTGGGAGCTCTTCAAGCTCCTCCGTTTGAACCTATGCATTCATTGGACATTAAATTACTTTCTTGGAAAGTTTTGTTCCTTTTGGCCATCTCTTCTGCTAGAAGAGTTTCTGAATTATCTGCTCTTTCGTGTGAGTCTCCTTTTCTGATTTTTCATCAGGATAAGGCGGTGTTGCGAACTTCTTTTGAATTTTTACCTAAAGTTGTGAATTCCAACAACATTAGTAGAGAAATTGTGGTTCCTTCATTATGTCCTAATCCTAAGAATTCTAAGGAGAAATCATTGCATTCTTTGGATGTTGTTAGAGCTTTGAAATATTATGTTGAAGCTACGAAATCTTTCCGTAAGACTTCTAGTCTATTTGTTATCTTTTCCGGTTCTAGGAAAGGCCAGAAAGCTTCTGCCATTTCTTTGGCATCTTGGTTGAAATCTTTAATTCATCTTGCCTATGTTGAGTCGGGTAAAATTCCGCCTCAAAGAATTACAGCTCATTCTACTAGGTCAGTTTCTACTTCCTGGGCGTTTAGGAATGAAGCTTCGGTTGACCAGATCTGCAAAGCAGCAACTTGGTCCTCTTTGCATACTTTTACTAAATTCTACCATTTTGATGTATTTTCTTCTTCTGAAGCAGTTTTTGGTAGAAAAGTTCTTCAGGCAGCGGTTTCAGTTTGAATCTTCTGCTTATGTTTTTTATTAAACTTTATTTTGGGTGTGGATTATTTTCAGCAGGAATTGGCTGTCTTTATTTTATCCCTCCCTCTCTAGTGACTCTTGTGTGGAAAGATCCACATCTTGGGTAGTCATTATCCCATACGTCACTAGCTCATGGACTCTTGTTAATTACATGAAAGAAAACATAATTTATGTAAGAACTTACCTGATAAATTCATTTCTTTCATATTAACAAGAGTCCATGAGGCCCACCCTTTTTTGTGGTGGTTATGATTTTTTTGTATAAAGCACAATTATTCCAATTCCTTATTTTTTATGCTTCGCACTTTTTTTCTTATCACCCCACTTCTTGGCTATTCGTTAAACTGATTTGTGGGTGTGGTGAGGGGTGTATTTATAGGCATTTTAAGGTTTGGGAAACTTTGCCCCTCCTGGTAGGAATGTATATCCCATACGTCACTAGCTCATGGACTCTTGTTAATATGAAAGAAATGAATTTATCAGGTAAGTTCTTACATAAATTATGTTTTATATATGCACACGCATACACTTGAATGTTAGCATGTTTTTTTTTTTGGGGGGGGGGGGCGCAATTTCCATATCAAGTTGTTTTACAGGGACTCAAAACTTTAATTTTGTTAAAACATTGCAACAACTCATGGACTTATCCTTAGTGATGTGAAATTGTCAACCAAGGCTCTGTTTGTTTGACCCCTGGTCTGGTACTTGCAGATACTCCACGTTTAGAAATTGTTATTCCCCAAAGCTTAAAAACCAGAGTGCAGGGTTCATAGCCTCAAATGCAGTGTCCTTGCCTTTGTTATTAAAAAATTGCTGTGTCTCTGCATTGGTTGTTTTGTTTTTATTTTATTTAATATGTAGGTGACGACGAAGCCTATCCACCCATCCGTCTCTATGGGGAGAGTGTGGGCATGAAAGGGTTAATAGCACTCAGCCTCTGGTTCCCTTGCCTTTTATCTCTACAAAGGACATAAAGGGACACCAAATTAACCCCCTAATCCTGCCTACACCACCCCAGATTAACAATGCTACCACCACCAAGAGTTTTAAATAAGGCTTTCTTAGAAACCCAATAACTCACACAATTAACAGTTAGGTAACGTGCCTTTAACGTTGCCTCCTCAGTGTATGAATTCAGATATTAGAGCCCAAAGTCAGAATTAGATTATGTTTAATAACAAAAGGCAAATGCAGGTTACACAGTGCCAAATTATAAAAACAGAATACATACAAAGATACAGTACTTTAAAATAAAATGGGACATAAACACAATACATGTGGCCCTCGGTTTATTCCGGTTCAATTTGCGCCGGTTCAGAATAACAACCTATTGAAAAGCATTGTGTGCATTGATTAAAATAGCCAGTAGGTGGAGCTGTCCGCTTGTGTTGCAGCAAAGATACACACATGCAGGCTGAAATGAATCAGTGTACACAGACCACAGACATTCGCTATCGAGCAAAGCTTTCAAAGGAACAATATCTTCCTGTCTATGAATCAGTCCATACTAGAATGCATAGAATTGCTACAGACCCAATATTATATAACATCCTAACAATACAAAGAACTGTTTGCAGAAAAATGCAAGTAAAGTCTGTGTTGTGTAATTTTTTTTTTATTAGGGTTATAATGCTGCTCAGCAAAAGATTTTGTTCATTTAACTTAGTTTGATGATGATATGATCTGTTGTGTAATTATTTTATTAGGTGCTGTTCAGCAAATGTTTGTTCATTTAACTTTAATTACATATTCTTTGTTGTGTGATTATATTATCAGGTGTATAATGCTGTTTAGCATTTAAAGTCTTCATTTCAAAGCTTTAAAAAATAATGTATTAGGTGTTACTTATGACAATTTTGAGAGGGGCTTGGAACCTAACTCCCCTTACTTCCCATTGACTTACATTATAAACTGGGTTTTGATTTACAACCATTACTTCTGGAACCTAACCCCAGCGTAAACTGAGGGCTACCTGTACCTATCAGTGATGTGCAGTGACGTCAGAGGCTGGTGAGGCAGTGGCAGGATACGCCTTCATTCTTTAGATATCCTTTGTTGAAGAAATAGCAATGCACATGGGTGAGCCAATCACATGAGGTATCTATGTGCAGCCACCAATCAGCAGCTACTGAGCATATTTAGATATGATTTTCAACAAAGGACATCAAAATAATGAAGAAAATTAGATATTAGATGTAAATTGGAAAGTTATTTAAATTTGCATATGGGTTTCATATGGGTTTCATGTCCCTTTAAATGGTGTCTTGGAAAACTGGTCAACTTAGTAAACATCTGATTTTAGTCTAAAAGGATTGTAACAGAAACTCTTGCCAGATAACACAATGCTTGCTCTGATTATGAGATCTAGAAATCCATGCCCATTAAAATATGTTTAAAACATACATTTTACTTTAATGCTGCAAATTATGCTTATAGATTCTTTCATTACATAAGGGATGAGAGTCAGAGGGGGAGGAAGAGAGACAGAGAGAGAAAGAGACCATGGGGGAGAACAACACATAAGGAGAGAGATGGATAGATAGAGAGAGAGAGAGACACACACACACACACAATGGGGGGGGGGGGAGAGGGACCACAGCATTTTAAAGTTATAAAACAGCAGAGCTACAGAGAGTTCAGAAAATTTGTCTATAATTTAGTGTGAAGTACAGAGGCAAGCTGCTAAGTTAGTGGGTGTAAAGTTTGAGTAAACAAAATACAAAAACGGTCCTTTGCTGTAAAAGAGTAAAAAAAACACTAAACCACATTCATTAAATTATCATTTTCACTAACAGAATCCCTATTAGTAAAATCTTACTTTAATAAGATGTGGGTGAAACACTGCTCTCTGTGCCTCTCTCCTGCTCTGGAAGGATTCAGGAAGTGACAGTGGCACATTCCACTGCACTAAAAGGGGAAGAACAGAACTCTCTTTTTTACTTTAGCAAAGCTGGCAGCTTCACAGGACAGCAACAAAATATATGAAAGTTGTTTTTTTCTGGTTTTGTTTTATATGATTTAACATCCAGCCCCAACCCTATGTTCCACTTACTAATGCCTCTCGCTAGATTGGTTCAGCCCAAATAGGACTGCCTCAAATAAGCAGTTAATGAGCCATGCAATGATCTTAACCACTTGCATCCAGTAGATGGCGCAGCATGTTGTGTAATGGTGGGCAGACCTGCTTGTGCCTCTTCATTGCACAACATATAGCTGTGAGAGAAAAAAATGCTGGGAAAAAAAAAATTACAATTTTTTTTTAAAGCCAATAAAAAAAATATATATTTTTGCCCATATGAGAGGTGAAGCACTGCCTCACCTGCCTCTAGTGACTGCACATCACTGGTACCTATACTTATTACCAATATTTCAATAGGTACGTATGAGAACCTCCTTTAGATGTTACTACTTCTGTCCCAGGCAAGTTCTGCATACTTCATCTGTTAAATTATATCACAGACTACCTTTTTGTCTGCCCTTGTGTTAATTTACGATTATCTAAAACATTCCTTGCAAGGCAAACTATAGTACAAGCCATGGCTGGCACCATGGGGAGGGGGGTCTTTAGATCACTGCATTCCTTAGCAAACACAGACCTTACAAAAAGAAAGGATGGTACAGGTTAACCCTGGGAATGCTGAGACCACAATACCACCTCTGCTGAGTAATTTAATCCAGGTATTAACTACTCCTCATGAGTGTATCATGGCAATACAATACTGTGCAAAAGTCTTAGGCTACCATTAGATGTGTTGTTTTAGCAGTGGTATAATGACCATATATGATTATTGTGCTCTTTATTAGAATACAACCAGAAAATACAGGATATTTGTATGCACTATTTAAAAATCCAGAAGAAAAACTGCTTCTATAGGCTAAAGTGGCAAGTATTTAGTGTGAACTCTCCTTACACTTGAGTTATAGCAGGAACCTGACTCTTGTAAACCTAAATGGAATGGAACCCTAATTAATCTGATTGCTAGCACCTGTATTTGTCCTACTATTTCATGTCAAATTGACGGCTGTGAAAAAGGTCTATTACACCAGGTTTATACAAGACATGCTTGAGCATTACATACGATACATACGAATGTGATAGAAGTTAAATTAATTGGAAACTTGCAAATAAGACCAACTTTCAATCACGTTATTCCATTAAAAATGCCAAAGATCACATAATTTGACAGACATAAAATACTATCAGCACTCTCAAAAGGAAAGTGGCAAACAAAGATATGCTAAAGCTCTCTCATTGTAATGAAGATCAGTGGAAAAGAGTATTATGGAGTGCCAAATCCAAGTGTGAAATTTTTGGGTCCAATTGTTGACAATATGTGAGAAGAATAAGTGCTTGCAGCATTCAGTGAAACATTGAGGGTCTGTCCTGGTTTGGGGCTGCATTTCTGCCAGTGGTGTTTGTGATATTGTCCAAATTGATGGGATCATGAATGCTGAAAAGTACAGACAGGTTTTAATTCATCATGCCATTCATTCTGGAAAGTGCCTGATTGGGAATTGTTTTATTTTTCAGCATGCTAACGATCCCAAGCACACTGCTAATGCAGTAAAATCCTGTTTAGAGCGAAAAACAGCTGGTTAAACACAGTCATGGACTTGCCTCTACAGAGTCCAGACCTGAATATTATAGTGGCAGTATGGGAACACCTGGACAGAGAGAGAAATAAGACATCCTAAATCTAAAGAACTGTGGGAAGTGCAGAAAGAAGCCTGGTATAATCTACGAGATGATTACTTCAGGGCAGTCTCCCAAAAATAGTTCAAAATGTGCTTAGTGCCAAGGGAGGTCACACTAAATACTCACTTTTGCCTCAGGAAGCCATTTTGTGTTTTTTTTTTTTTTTTTTAATTTGTTTATGTACACATTTCTTGTATTTTCTGTTTGTATCTTAATAAAGAGACCGAAAAAATAAATATAAATGATCATTAAAACTTTGATAAAACAACAACTCTAATGATGGCCTAAGACATTTGCACAGTACTGTGTTTGTGTGTTTAAGAGATACCTAGCATCTGGGGCACTACATGGCAGAAAATCTTGCTGCCATCTGGTTCTCTTGCAATTGGATAACATTCTTGCAAAACTGCTGCCATATAGGGCTCCAGAAATGGGCCGGCTCCTAAGCTTATGTCTCTGTTTTCTACAAAAGATGCAAAGAGAAAGAAGACAAACTGATAATAGAAGTAAATTAGAAAGTTGTTTAAAACTACATGCTGTATCTGAATCGTGAAATAAATGACATACAGCACAATCTTATGAGATCTGATTAAGGCCAATGAGCTTATTCTCAAGCAGGGATATTGATGCATTGAAGTTGCTAATTTACAACCTGTTGGTGAGACTATTTTTCTGGCAAAAATAAACTTTTGTTGGCATACTTTATTTATTAAAGGGTTTTATAGCTATGCAGAGTTTCAACCTGTGCATTTCACATTGTAAACTGGGCTTTAACTGACTCTACACTGTGTGCAGAATTATTAGGCAAATGAGTATTTTGACCACATCATCCTCTTTATGCATGTTGTCTTACTCCAAGCTGTATAGGCTCGAAAGCCTACTACCAATTAAGCATATTAGGTGATGTGCATCTCTGTAATGAGAAGGGGTGTGGTCTAATGGCATCAACACCCTATATCAGGTGTGCATAATTATTAGGCAACTTCCTTTCCTTTGGCAAAATGGGTCAAAAGAAGGACTTGACAGGCTCAGAAAAGTCAAAAATAGTGAGATATCTTGCAGAGGGATGCAGCACTCTTAAAATTGCAAAGCGTCTGAAGCGTGATCATTGAACAATCAAGCGTTTCATTCAAAATAGTCAACAGGGTCGCAAGAAGCGTGTGGAAAAACCAATGCGCAAAATAACTGCCCATGAACTGAGAAAAGTCAAGCGTGCAGCTGCCAAGATGCCACTTGCCACCAGTTTGGCCATATTTCAAAGCTGCAACATCACTGGAGTGCCCAAAAGCACAAGGTGTGCAATACTCAGAGACATGGCCAAGGTAAGAAATGCTGAAAGACAACCACCACTGAACAAGACACACAAGCTGAAACGTCAAGACTGGGCCAAGAAATATCTCAAGACTGATTTTTCTAAGGTTTTATGGACTGATGAAATGAGAGTGAGTCTTGATGGGCCAGATGGATGGGCCCGTGGCTGGATTGGTAAAGGGCAGAGAGCTCCAGTCCGACTCAGACGCCAGCAAGGTGGAGGTGGAGTACTGGTTTGTGCTGGTATCATCAAAGATGAGCTTGTGGGGCCTTTTCGGGTTGAGGATGGAATCAAGCTCAACTCCCAGTCCTACTGCCAGTTTCTGGAAGACACCTTCTTCAAGCAGTGGTACAGGAAGAAGTCTGCATCCTTCAAGAAAAACATGATTTTCATGCAGGACAATGCTCCATCACACGCGTCCAAGTACTCCACAGCGTGGCTGGCAAGAAAGGGTATAAAAGAAGAAAATCTAATGACATGGCCTCCTTGTTCACCTGATCTGAACCCCATTGAGAACCTGTGGTCCATCATCAAATGTGAGATTTACAAGGAGGGAAAACAGTACACCTCTCTGAACAGTGTCTGGGAGGCTGTGGTTGCTGCTGCACGCAATGTTGATGGTGAACAGATCAAAACACTGACAGAATCCATGGATGGCAGGCTTTTGAGTGTCCTTGCAAAGAAAGGTGGCTATATTGGTCACTGATTTGTTTTTGTTTGGTTTTTGAATGTCAGAAATGTATATTTGTGAATGTTGAGATGTTATATTGGTTTCACTCGTAAAAATAAATAATTGAAATGGGTATATATTTGTTTTTTGTTAAGTTGCCTAATAATTATGCACAGTAATAGTCACCTGCACACACAGATATCCCCCTAAAATAACTATAACTAAAAACAAACTAAAAACTACTTCCAAAACTATTCAGCTTTGATATTAATGAGTTTTTTGGGTTCATTGAGAACATGGTTGTTGTTCAATAATAAAATTAATCCTCAAAAATACAACTTGCCTAATAATTCTGCACTCCCTGTATTGATGGACATTTTTTCTATATGATTTTAAAATGTATTGATTTAGTTTCACTTCATAAAAAAGACAGATTTAGCTAACTGCAGACGTGAGTTATGGGAAAATGAATGGAATCGCTTCTAAAGGGAGACAGTTTGTCCCATGTTAAGTCAGAATCTTCCATGATCAAAGGCAGTACAGTTTCAATGGCTGGAGGTCACATCACAGCTTAATCTGGTTGTGTGTGTGTGTTGTGTTTTTTATTTTTTTATTATAAAAACTTTCAAGCATTGGAAGTAACTGAGGTTTTAGTGAACCTATTTACTCCCATACAATACATTTATTTATAAACTGTTCCCTATGACTGGACTCAAGAATATTTGAGAGGGTAGAATTTGGCTAAATAATGGGTAACATTTGCTAACCTCTAAAGTTCTTACAACAGGAAATGTTATTTTGTGTATCAAAAGTTTTTTATATCACCTGCAAACACAATAATTGACATCACTTAAAGGGATAGTAAACACCACAAATGTTATTATTTAAAAAGATAGAGAATACCTTTTTATTTACCATTCTCCAGTTTTGCATAACTAACACTGGTATAGAAATATACTTTTTACCTCCTAATTACCTTGTATCTAAGCCTCTGCGGACTGCCTCTTTTTCGCAGATCTTTTAACAGACTTGCATTTCAGGCAATTAGTGCGGACTCTTAAATCACTCCACGTTCATGAGCACAATGTTATCTATATGAAACACATGAACTAATGGCCTCTAGCTGTGAAAAGAATACCAAGAGAATAAAGCAAATTTGATGATAAAAGTAAATTAGACAATTGTTTAAAATTACATGCCCTATTTAAATCATGAGTTTAATTTGTACTTTACTATCCCTTTAACAAGGGCTGACATTTTCACTAGTCTGCTGTTCTGTAAATAGTAAAAAATGCTAGCTCATGAATAAAGTTATTTTTTTTTTTATGTATACAACTGAGCAAAATAGTGAGGGTGCAATATTTCCAAACCTGCCAACAAGACCACTTCTAATTACAATACATTTCTGTTGTGTTGCTATAGAATAACACGTGGACTCCTTGCACACATGCCCTTAGAGGGATGCGACTGCACCTCACTGACGAGGCCCACAAAAGGCCGAAACGATTGTCTGGGGTTGTTGTTTTCTCTTGTTCAGAGAAGAATTGCCTGGTATTTCGGCGCTGGACTGTCATTGGGCAGGGTCAGACTGATATGCTACAGGATATTTTTTCTCTGTGAAGGGGCATAGTGTGCTAAAAGAGTATGCACCCTGAGTGGCACCCAAAAATGAACAGGCACGGAAGTTTTTCTAGCTTTTGTTCTGTCTCAGCTGAGTGCATCTCTCTCTCTCTTTTTATATTTATGCAAATTGCTCTTGGGTCTCCCTAAGAGTAAAAGGGGAAACCAGACGTGGACTCCTTGCACACATGCCCTTAGAGGGATGCGACTGCACCTCACTGACGAGGCCCACAAAAGGCCGAAACGATCGTCTGGGGTTGTTGTTTTCTCTTGTTCAGAGAAGAATTGCCTGGTATTTCGGTGCTGGACTGTCATTGGGCAGGGTCAGACTGATATGCTACAGGATATTTTTTCTCTGTGAAGGGGCATAGTGTGCTAAAAGAGTATGCACCCTGAGTGGCACCCAAAAATGAACAGGCACGGAAGTTTTTCTAGCTTTTGTTCTGTCTCAGCTGAGTGCATCTCTCTCTCTTTTTATATTTATGCTATAGAATAACACATCAGCTAAGTCTTAATGTTGTTAAAACAAATTAACATCCTTTTTACTGCAGTTATTTTTTTAATAGTCAAACTCCACCCACAATTTACCTTATTTGGAGGAGCCAATCTGGGCTTTAGTCAAAAGACAGCAAAGCTAGTCAGTCATAAAGTTTGTATAAAGTAAATTGTTTCCCAGTTGTTATCTGAGAAAGTGAATAGAAATATGTAGCATGGTTAGACTTCAGAAGTCAGTGGAGTGCATTCCAAGTCCTTAGAATTAGAAGTTGGTCAATTTGCTGAACTAATTTTACATAAATATGGGGCAGAATAAATAATGAAAATATATTGCAAAGTTGTTTCATTATGCATAACTAAACATTTTATTTGACGTTCTTAAGGTGTTTTAAGTCCCCCTTTTTTTTCTCTCAGTAATTGTGCAAACTAACGTTTATTTCCAAAAATAGTGATATTATTTAAATGTAATTTAAACACTATATTTAGCATCTCTTCATTCCAATAGCACCAATATTTTAAATGTTTTAATGCAATGCAGTAATTAGAAATTACAATGTATTTTTACATTAATTGCCTTATTTAAATATTAAAGGGACAGTCTACTCCAGAATTTTTATTGTTTAAAAATATAATCCCTTCATTACCTATTCCCCAGTTCTGCATAACCATCCCGGTTATATTAATACACTTTTTACCCTTTGATTACCTTGTATCTAAGCCTTTGAAGACTGCCCCCTTATTTCAGTTCTTTTGACAGACATGCATGTTAGCCAATCGGTGCTGACTCATAAATAACTCTATATCAGGCCTTCTTAAACTTTGGGTCGCGACCCCATATGGGGGTTGCGTAATCCTAATGTGAGGGTTTCGAAAAATTCAGGGAGGCCCATATAAGAAGGGGCCTTTTGATTCCATATTTCATCTCGCGATCTTAAGGCCGGTCTTAGGGGTGTGCGACCTGTGCCATTGCACAGGGCACACACTCCGATCGCTGTCCGGCTGCCTGCTTCCTCCCAGCACTCCCTCTTCCCTCCTCCGCGGCAGTGCTGGGAGGAAGTGATCGTATGTCACTTCCTCCCAGCGCACTGTGCTGTTCAGGAGACGAGGGAGCCCTGCAGAGAAGGTCCTTGCCCAGCAGGTATGGTGGGAGGCCTATCTTTGTAGGTGCTGTAAGCGAGAGTACTGGTAGCTACTCTTAGAAATCAGTATCAAACTCCCATGAAGGTGTGGTTTTTTTTTTTCTCCCTTGTTGCATGTTAACCTGGTCCCTAGGTAAGCAAAATTGCTTTTAGGTGTTATCAGATCTACTTCATCAAGCCTTCTAAGGTTTTTGTTTCCCAATCTTGGGTTTTAATAGATCCTGTGAAGACAAAGGCCCCAAGTTATCAAAGTCTGGCAGACCTGATCCGACAGTGTGGATCAGGTCCGCCAGACTTCGCTGAATACGGCGAGCAATACGCTCGCTGTATTCAGCATTGCACCAGCAGCTCACAAGAGCTGCTGGTGCAACGCCGCCCCCCTGCAGATTCGCGGCCAATCGGCCGCCAGCAGGGGGGTGTCAATCAACCCGATCGTACTCGATCGGGTTGATTACCGGCAATGTGTGTCGGACAAGTTATGGTGCTTGATACATATGCCCCATTGACTTTAATATGTAGTCAAAATCTCCCAGACCAGGGACTATTCAGTTTTTATTTCCTTGCATGCAGGAAACAAACCAGATTTCTTTCATGTAATTGGCAAGAGTCCATGAGCTAGTGACGTATGGGATATACAATCCTACCAGAAGCGGCAAAGTTTCCCAAACCTCAAAATGCCTATAAATACACCCCTCACCACACCCATAATTCAGTTTTACAAACTTTGTCTCCTATGGAGGTGGTGAAGTAAGTTTGTGCTAAGATTTCTACCTTGACATGCGCTTTACAGCATTTTTTGAAGCCTGATTCCTCTCAGAGTACAGTGAATGTCAGAGGGATGTGAAGGGAGTATCACCTATTGAATGCAATGGTTTTCCTCACGGGATCTATTTCATAGGTTCTCTGTTATCGGTTGTAGAGATTCATCTCCTACCTCCCTTTTCAGATCGACGATATAATCTCATATTCCATTACCTCTACTGATAACCGTTTCAGTACTGGTTTGGCTATCTGCTATATGTGGATGGGTGTCTTTTGGTAAGTATGTTTTCATTACTTAAGACACTCTCAGCTATGGTTTGGCACTTTATGTATTTATATAACGTTCTAAATATATGTATTGTACTTATATTTGCATGATTCAGGTTTTCAGTATATTTCCTTTTGCAGACTGTCAGTTTCATATCTGGGAAATGCTTTTTTATGAAAATTTATTTCTTAACTGGGGTATAGTCTCTTTTTCAAATTGACTGTCTTTTAATTCGCGGGCAGAATTAGGCTTGCGAGGGTGCAAAATGCTAAAGTTTATTGCATCATTCTTGGCACGAGATTTTTTGGCGCAAAGTTACGTTCATTGATGCAAATTCATCATTTCCGGCGTCTTAGTTGATGCCGAGTCCTTCACAAGGTTGCGTCATCTATGACGCGAGTGACGTTTTTGGCGCCAAAAAATATTTTTCTGTTTGTTGTGCGTCATACTTGGCGCCAAATATTTTCATTATTAAAGACACCATTTTTATTTGCCTTTTTCTATGTCAAAGGGCTATGCTGTTTGCATTTTTTCCCATTCCTGAAACTGCCATATAAGGAAATTGATAATTTTGCTTTATATGTTGTTTTTTTCTCTTACATTTGCAAGATGTCTCAATCTGATCCTGTCTCAGAATTCACTGTTGGATCCCAGCTGCCTGATAACAGTTCTACCAAAGCTAAGTGCATTTGTTGTAAACTTGTGGATATTATACCTCCCAGCTGTGGTTTGTAATAGTTGTCTTGATTAACTTCTACATGCAGAAAATGAATCCATCAGTAGTAGTTCATTACCTGTTGCTGTTCCCTCAACATCTAATGTACAAGATATACCTGTAAATTTTAAAAGAATTTATTTCTGATTCTATTCAGAAGGCTTTGTCTGCCATCCCGCCTTCTAATAAACGTAAAAGGTCTTTTAAAACTTCTCATAGAGTTGATGAAATTTCAAATGACCGGCAACATACTGATTTATCCTTCTCTGATGAGGATCTATCTGATTCAGAAGATCCTGCCTCAGATATTGACACTGACAAATCCTCTTATTTATTTAAAATGGAGTATATTTGTTGATTACATTGGATATGGAGGAAACTAATCCTCTTGATATTAAAACTAGTAAACGTTTAAATTCTGTTTATAAACCTCCTGTGGTTTTTCCTGTTCCTGATGCTATTTCTGATATGATTTCTAAAGAATGGAATAGGCCTGGTACTTCTTTTATTCCTTATTCAAGGTTTAAAAAATTGTATCCTTTGCCAGCAGTTAGATTGGAGTTTTGGGAAAAGATCCCCAAAGTTGATGGGGCTATCTCCACTCTTGCTAAACGTACTACTATTCCTACGGAAGATAGTACTTCTTTTAAAGATCCTTTAGATAGGAAACTTGAATCTTATCTAAAGAAGGCTTATTTATATTCAGGTAATCTTCTTAGGCCTGCAATTTCTTTGGCTGATGTTGCAGCTGCTTCAACGTTTTGGTTGGAAACTTTAGCGCAACAAGTATCGGGTCATGATTTGTCTAGCATTGTTAAGTTGATTCGACATGCTAATAATTTCATTTGTGATTCCATTTTTGATATCATCAAAATTGATGTTGGATATGTCTTTAGCTATTTTAGCTAGAAGAGCTTTGTGGCTCAAATCTTGGAATACTGATATGACTTCTAAATCCAGATTGCTTTCTCTTTCTTTCCAAGGTAATAAATTATTTGGTTCTCAGTTGGATTCAATAATTTCAACTGTCACTGGGGGGAAGGGAGTTTTTTTGCCTCAGGATAAAAAACCTAAATGTAAATCTAAAGCTTCTAACCATTTTCGTTTCTTTCGACATAATAAGGAACAGAAATCTAAACTTTCCCCAAAGGAATCTGTTTCCAATTGAAAGCCTTCCTCAAATTGGAATAAATCCAAGCCTTTTCAGAGATCAAAGCCAGCCCCCAAATCCGCATGAAGGTGCAGCCCCTCTTTCCAGCTCAGCTGGTAGGGGGCAGATTAAAATTCTTCAAAGATGTTTGGATTAGTTCGGTCCAAAATCATTGGATTCAGAGTATTGTCTCTCAGGGGTACAGAATAGGATTCAGAGTAAGACCACCTGTGAGAAGACTTTTTTTTCTCTCACACATTCCAGCGAACCCAGTAAAGGCTCAGGCTTTCCTGAAGTGTGTTTCACACCTGGAGTTATCGGGGGTAATCATGCCAGTTCTGTTTCAGGAACAGGGCCTGGGGTTTTATTCAAATCTATTCATTGTCCCAAGAAAGAAAATTCATTCAGACCAGTTTTGGATCTAACGATTTTGAATCAATATGTAAGAGTACCAACTTTCAAGATGGTGACTAAGGACTATTCTGCCTCTTGTTCAGCAAGGGCATTATATGTCCACAATAGACTTGCAGGATGCATATTTTCATATTCCGATTCATCCGGATCACTATCAGTTCCTGAGATTCTCTTTTCTAGACAAGCATTACCAATTTGCTGCTCTTCCTTTTGGCCTAGCAACAGCTCCAAGAATCTTTTCAAAGGTTCTCGGTGCCCTACTCTCTGTAATCAGAGAGCGGGGTATTGCAGTGTTTCCTTATTTGGACGATATCTTGGTACTCGCTCAGTCTTTACGTTCTGCAGAATCTCACACAAATAAACTAGTTTTGTTTCTTCAAAGACATGGTTGGAGGATCAATTTACCAAAAAGTTTTTTGATTCCTCAGACAAAGGTAACCTTTTTAGGTTTCCAGATAGATTCAGTGTCCATGACTTTGTCTCTAACAGACAAGAGACGTTTGAAATTGGTTGCAGCCTGTCGGAACCTTCAGTCTCAGTCATTCCCTTCAGTAGCTATGTGCATGGAAGTTTTAGGTCTCATGACTGCAGCATCAGAGGCGATCCCCTTTGCTCGTTTTCATATGAGACCTCTTCAGCTTTGTATGCTGAACCAATGGTACAGGGATTATACAAGGATATCACAATTAATATCCTTAAATCCCAATGTTCGACTTTCTCTGACTTGGTGGTTAGATCACCATTGTATAATTTTAGGGGCCTCTTTTGTTCGTCCAACCTGGACTGTGATCACAACAGATGCGAGTCTTTCAGGTTAGGGAGCTGTTTGGGGATCTCTGACAGCACAAGGGGTTTGGAAATCTCAAGAGGCGAGATTACCAATCAATATTTTGGAACTCCGTGCAATTCTCAGGGCTCTTCAGTTTTGGCCTTTGTTGAAGAGAGAACAGTTAATTTGTTTTCAGACAGACAATATCGCAACTGTGGCATATGTCAATCATCAGGGTGGGACTCACAGTCCTCAAGCTTTAAAAGAAGTATCTCGGATACTTGTTTGGGCGGAATCCAGCTCCTGTCTAATTTCTGCGTTTCATATCCCAGGTATAGACTATTGGGAAGCGGATTATCTCAGTCATCAGACTTTACATCCGGAAGAATGGTCTCTTCCCCCAGATGTGTTTACTCAAATTTTTCAGATGTGGGGGCTTCCAGAAATAGATCTGATGGCTTCTCATCTAAACAAGAAACTTTCCAGGTACCTGTCCAGGTCCAGGGATCCTCAGGCGGAAGCAGTGGATGCGTTGACACTTCCTTGGTGTTATCAACATGCTTATGTTTTCCCGCCTCTAGTTCTTCTTCCAAGAGTGATCTCCAAAATCATCATGGAGCAATCGTTTGTGCTGCTGGTGGCTCCAGCATGGCCTCACAGGTTTTGGTATGCGGATCTTGTTCGGATGTCCAGTTGCCAACCTTGGCCACTTCATTAAGGCCAGACCTTCTATCTCAAGGTCCGTTTTTCCATCAGGATCTCAAATCATTAAATTTGAAGGTATGGAAATTGAACGTTTAGTGCTTAGTCATAGAGGTTTCTCTGACTCAGTGATTTATACTATGTTGCAGGCTCGTAAATCTGTTTCTAGAAAGATTTATTATCGAGTTTGGAAGACTTATATTTCATGGTGTTCTTCTCATAAATTCTCCTGGCATTCTTTTAGAATTCCTAGAATTTTACAGTTTCTTCAAGATGGTTTGGATTAAGATTTGTCTGCAAGTTCCTTGAAAGGACAAATCTCTGCTCTTTCTGTTTTATTCCACAGGAAAATTGCTAAACTTCCTGATATTCATTGTTTTGTACAGGCTTTGGTTCCTATCAAGCCTGTCATTAAATCAATCTCTCCTCCTTGGAGTCTTAATTTGGTTTTGAAGGCTTTGCAGTCTCCTCCATTTGAGCCTATGCATTCTTTGGACATTAAACTACTTTCTTGGAAAGTGTTGTTTCTTTTGGCCATCTCTTCTGCTAGAAGAGTTTCTGAATTATCCGCTCTCTCTTGTGAATCTCCTTTTCTGATTTTTCATCAGGATAAGGCAGTTTTGCAGACTTCATTTAAATACTTACCTAAGGTTGTGAATTCTAACAACATTAATAGAGAAATCGTTGTCCCTTCTTTGTGTCCTAATCCTAAGAATTCTTTGGAGAGATCTTTACATTCTTTGGATGTGGTGAGAGCTCTGAAATATTATGTTGAAGCCACTAAAGATTTCAGGAAGACTTCTAGTCTATTTGTTTTCTTTTCTGGTTCCAGGAAAGGTCAGAAGGCTTCTGCCGTTTCTTTGGCATCGTGGTTAAAGCTTTTGATTCATCAAGCTTATTTGGAGTCTGGTAAAGCCCTGCCTTAGAGAATTACAGCTCATTCTACTAGATCAGTTTCCACTTCATGGGCTTTTAGGAATGAAGCTACTGTTGATCAGATTTGCAAAGCAGCATCTTGGTCTTCTTTGCATACATTTACTAAAATCTACCATTTTTATGTGTTTGCTTCTTCGGAAGCAGTTTTTGGTAGGAAAGTTCTTCGGGCAGCTGTTTCAGTTTGATTCTTCTGCTTATGATTTAAGTTTTTCTTTTTTGAGAATAAACTTATATTTGGGTTGTGGATTTATTTTTTTCAGCGAAATTGCTGTTTTTATTTTGTCCCTCTCTAGTGACTCTTGCGTGGAGTTCCACATCTTGGGTATTGCTATCCCATACGTCACTAGCTCATGGACTCTTGCCAATTACATGAAAGAAAACATAATTTATGTAAGAACTTACCTGATAAATTCATTTCTTTCATATTGGCAAGAGTCCATGAGGCCCACCCTGTTTTATGGTGGTTATGATTTTTTTTTGTATAAAGCACACTTATTTCTAAATTCCTTTGTTGATGCTTTTTACTCCTTTCTTTATCACCCCACTTCTTGGCTATTCGTTAAACTGAATTGTGGGTGTGGTGAGGGGTGTATTTATAGGCATTTTGAGGTTTGGGTATCTTTGCCCCTCCTGGTAGGATTGTATATCCCATACGTCACTAGCTCATGGACTCTTGCCAATATGAAAAAAATGAATTTTTCTCCTACATTGGTGTGTCCGGTCCACGGCTTCATCCTTACTTGTGGGATATTCTCATTCCCTACAGGAAGTGGCAAAGAGAGCACAACAGCAGAGCTGTCCATATAGCTCCCCCTCTAGCTCCGCCCCCCAGTCATTCTCTTTGCCGCTCTGAACAAGTAGCATCTCCACGGGGGTGGTAAAGAGTATGTGGTGTTAGCATTAGTGGCGCCTTGGTCATTCAATCTAGCGTATGTCTTTCCACCGTTTCCTCTACTCCTCAGGCTAGTAGCCAGGATCAAACAGGAGAAGGCTTCGGTGATTCTAATAGCTCCTGCGTGGCCACGCAGGACTTGGTATGCAGACCTGGTGAATATGTTCTCGGCTCCACCATGGAAGCTACCATTCTAGTGCAAGGTCCATTCGAACATCCAAACCTAGTTTCTCTGCAGCTGACTGCTTGGAGATTGAACGCTTGATTCTATCTAAGCGTGGGTTTTCGGAATCAGTTATAGATACTCTGGTTCAGGCTAGAAAGCCTGTAACCAGGAGAATTTACCATAAGATATGGCAGAAACATCTCTATTGGTGCGAATCCAAGGGTTACTCATGGAGTAAAATTAGAATTCCAAGGATTCTTTCCTTTCTCCAAGAAGGTTTGGAGAAAGGTCTGTCAGCTAGTTCCTTAAAGGGACAGATATCTGCTCTGTCTGTCTTGTTACACAAACGTCTGGCAGCCGTGCCAGATGTTCAGGCGTTCGTACAGTTGGTCAGAATTAAGCCTGTCTGCAGACCTGTGACTCCTCCATGGAGTCTAAATTTAGTTCTTTCAGTTCTTCAAGGGGTTCCGTTTGAACCTCTACATTCCATAGATATTAAGTTACTATCTTGGAAAGTTTTGTTTTTGGTTGCTATTTCTTCTGCTAGAAGAGTTTCTGAATTGTCTGCTTTGCAGTGTAATTCACCCTATCTGGTGTTTCATACAGATAAGGTCGTTTTACGTACCAAGCCTGGTTTTCTTCCAAAAGTGGTTTCCAATAAGAATATTAACCAGGAAATAGTTGTTCCTTCTCTGTGTCCTAACCCAGTTTCTAACAAGAAACGTCTGTTACACAATTTAGATGTGGTCCGTGTTTTAAAGTTCTATTTAGACGCAACAAAGGATTTCAGACAAACTTCATCTTTGTTTGTCGTTTACTCTGGTAAGAGGAGAGGACAAAAAGCTACTGCTACCTCTCTTTCTTTCTGGCTGAAAAGCATCATCCGATTGGCTTATGAGACTGCCGGACGGCAGCCTCCTGAACGAATCACAGCTCACTCTACTAGGGCTGTGGCTTCCACATGGGCCTTCAAGAATGAGGCTTCTGTTGATCAGATATGTAAGGCAGCGACTTGGTCTTCTCTGCACACTTTTGCCAAATTTTACAAATTCGATACTTATGCTTCTTCGGAGGCTATTTTTGGGAGAAAGGTTTTGCAAGCAGTGGTGCCTTCCGTTTAGGTAACCTGATTTGCTCCCTCCCTTCATCCGTGTCCTAAAGCTTTGGTATTGGTTCCCACAAGTAAGGATGACGCCGTGGACCGGACACACCAATGTTGGAGAAAACAGAATTTATGCTTACCTGATAAATTTCTTTCTCCAACGGTGTGTCCGGTCCACGGCCCGCCCTGGTTTTTTAATCAGGTTTGAAAAATTTCTTTCTCTATACACTAGTCACCACGGCACCCTATAGTTTCTCCTTTTTTCTCCTAACCGTCGGTCGAATGACTGGAGGGCGGAGCCAGAGGGGGGGCTATATGGGCAGCTTTTGCTGTGCTCTTTGCCATTTCCTGTTGGGGAAGAGAATATTCCCACAAGTAAGGATGACGCCGTGGACCGGACACACCGTTGGAGAAAGAAATTTATCAGGTAAGCATAAATTCTGTTTTTTTACCTTTCTTCTAGGTTTTAAAAAGCTATATCCTTTATCTATGGCTAATTTAGAGTTGTTGGGTAAAAGTCCCTAAGGTGGGGCTATTTTTACTCTTAACGAACGTACTATCCTATGGAAGATATATTTCTTCTTTTAAGGATTCTTTAGATAGGAAGTTGGTTTCCTATATTAGAGAAGCATATTTACATATTGGTTATATTTCTCTTGTAAGGTGTATCCAGTCCACGGATCATCCATTACTTGTGGGATATTCTCCTTCCCAACAGGAAGTTTCAAGAGGATCACCCACAGCAGAGCTGCTGTATAGCTCCTCCCCTAACTGCCATATCCAGTCATTCTCTTGCAACTCTCAACAAGCATGGAGGTAGTAAGAGAGAAGTGGTGTAACATAGCTGTTTTGTACCAAACCTGGGTTTTTACCTAAGGTGGTATCTAATAAGAATATCAATCAGGAGATTGTTGTTCCATCATTGTGTCCTAATCCTTCTTCAAAGAAGGAACGTCTATTACAGAATCTTGACGTGGTTCGTGCTTTAAAGTATTATTTACAAGCTACTAAAGATTTTCGTCAAACATCTGCTTTGTTTGTTGTCTACTCTGGACAGAGGAGAGGCCAAAAGGCTTTGGCAACCTCTCTTTCGTTTTGGCTAAGAAGTATAATCTGCTTATCTTATGAGACTGCTGGCCAACAGCCTCCTGAAAGGATTACAGCTCATTCTACTAGAGCTGTGGCTTCCGCATGGGCCTTTAAAAATGAGGCTTCTGTTGAACAGATTTGCAAGGCGGCGATTTGGTCTTCGCTTCATACCTTTTCAAAATTCTATAAATTTGATACTTTTGCTTCTGCTTCGGAGGCTATTTTTGGGAGAAAGGTTTTACAGGCAGTGGTACCTGCCTTGTCCCTCCCTTCATCCGTGTACTTTAGCTTTGGTATTGGTATCCCACAAGTAATGGATGATCCGTGGACTGGATACACCTTACAAGAGAAAACATAATTTATGCTTACCTGATACATTTATTTCTCTTGTGGTGTATCCAGTCCACGGCCCGCCCTGTCATTTTAAGGCAGGTATTTTTTAATTTTAAACTACAGTCACCACTGCACCCTATGGTTTCTCCTTTCTCTGCTTGTTTTCGGTCGAATGACTGGATATGGCAGTTAGGGGAGGAGCTATATATCGGCTCTGCTGTGGGTGATCCTCTTGCAACTTCCTGTTGGGAAGGAGAATATCCCACAAGTAATGGATGATCCGTGGACTGGATACACCACAAGAGAAATAAATTTATCAGGTAAGCATAAATTATGTTTTTTAAACCTGCCATTTCTATGTGGCTGCTGTTTTAACTTTTTGGTTGGACAGTTTAGTTATCAGATCTTGAATTTTCTAAGCATTGTTCTTTGACTTCAACATGCTAATCATTTAATGTGTGATGCTATATTTTATGTCATTTTAATTGATATTAAATCTTTGTTTTTAGCCATTTTTACTAGAAAAGTTTTATGGCTTAAATCTCTGCTATGGTGTTTAAATTTAGATTACTATCTTATTATTTTAGGATAGTATTTTTTTAGGTTTTCTATTGGGATTTATTATCTCCTATTACTGGGGGAAAGGGAGTCTTTTCTGCCCCAAGATAAGACATCTAAGGGTAATTTTTAAGATCCTAATTGTTTTTTCTTTATTCCCCTAAGGCCTCTTTGAGATTTTCTCAGAATTTGAATAAATCCAAGCCTTATAATTAAACTAATTTCAGCCCCTAAGACTGCATGAAGGTGCAGTCTTTAAACCAGTTCAACTGGTGGGGACAGATTAAATTTATTTCAACACATTTGAACAGTTTCTGTTCAAAATCAGTGGATTCAGAATATTGTTTTCTCAGGGGTATCGATTAGGTTTCAGAATAAAAACCTCCCATGGAAAGATTCTTTCCCATGTTACAACAAAGTTAAACCCTGTGAAAGCTCGGGTTTTTCAGAAATGTGTTTCAGTTTTAGAGTTTTCAGGGGTGATGGTTCCAGTTCCTCTGCAGGAACGGAGTTTGGGTTATTATTCAAATTTATTTATTGTCCCAAAGAAAGGAATTTGTTCAGACCAATTCTGGATCTGAAATTTTTAATTTGTTTTGTAAGAGTCCCAACTTTCAAGATGGTGACTATAGGGACTATTCTGTCTTTCTGTTCAGCAAGGTCATTTCATGTCCACAATAGACTAACAGGACGCTTATTTTCACATTCCAATTTATTCAGACCACTATTGTTTCCTGAGATTCTCTTTTCTAGATAAGCATTACCAATTTGTTGCTCGTCCTTTTGGGCTAGCGACAGCTCAGAGATTCTTTTCAAAGATTCTTGGTGCCCTTCTATCTGTAATTAGAGAGCAGGGTATTGCAGTGTTTCCTTATTTGGATGATATTTTGGTACTAGCTTTAATTTTTTTTTCATTTAGCAGAATCTCACTTGAAACGACTAGTGTGTTTTCTTCAAGTCATGGTTGGAAGATCAATTTACAATAGTTTTTTTGATTCCTTAGACTAGGGTCACCTTTTTAGGTTTGCAGATAAGATTTAGTGATAGACTAGAGACGAATGAAGTTAATTTTAGTTTGTCGAAACCTTCAGTCTCTATTATTTCCTTCAGTGGTTATGTGCATGGAAGTTTTAGGTCTCATGACTGCAGCATCAGGTGCGATCCACTTTGTTAGTTTTCGTTTGAGGCCTCTATAACTTTGCATGTTGCACCATAGGTGCAGGGATTATTTTAAGATATCACAACTGATTGTTCAGGGGGCATCATTTGTTCGTCCTACCTGGACTGTATTCTCAACAGATGCAAGTTTTTTCAGGTGGGAGAGCTGTCTGAGAGTCTCTGACAGCACTAGGGGTTTGGAAACTTCAGGAGGCGAGGTTACCAATCCATATTTTAGAGCTCCATGCTATTTTCAGGGCTCTTCAGGCGTGGCCTCTATTAAAGAGACGACTTTTACATTTGTTTTTAAACAGACAATATCACAACAGTGGCATATGTCAATCATCAAGGAGCTGCACGATTAACCGCACATGCGGTTTTAAATCGCGATTTTCATGAAAAAAAAAAAAACATTCTCTATTCTCCATGAAAACGGAGGCGGAGAGGGAGGATGAGAGGTGGACCAGGGTGCGGCCGTGGGACCTTTTTTTTTTTTTTTCTGTGATGCATGTGAAATTGTGAATGTAAACATTGAGATTTAGATAACATGTTTGTTCATTAAGGTTTGCACTTGATGCTACTACTACTTGCTTGTAGGATGTATTGCTTTGTGAAATTTGTGAATTTATATTATTTATGTTACACATAAAATAATATTATAAATATAATAATAATAATATATTTTACTACTACAGAACAGTCTCTAGCTCTACTCCATCATCAGAATATAGAGGATGATCATGATAATGCTATAGATAATGAGAGAGTTACTTTTTAATAGATACTGATTTAGATTCCCAGAAGATAGATCATCAATCTCCTAAACCGTACACAGTAGTGCAGTCAGTGCACATATTTTTGCTTTTTATAATATTTTTCCTCTAATTTTAAATAGTTAATTTTACATTACCATTACCCTTATTATACCAGTTTGCAGTTCAGTAGTGTACCATAACACAAATAATTTTTAATAAATAATCAGAAAAGATCTATTATTATATTAGTTTGTTCCCAAATAAGTTATATTGGTTTAATAATATGTTTATTTTTTATTTATGGATGGATGCATTGCTGCAGCTGCTGCAAGTGCAAATAGTCATATATTTTTTTTTTTATTTCAAATAAATACAATTCTAATAATTTTGTATTGTACACACACACACACACACTGTATATTATTTATTTATTACAACCTCAGAGTTGATTCCAGTAAAGAGATTTAAAAAAAAAAAAAATCAACCCCTGGAAGAACAGATATAATACACACCCCAAAAAAATTCTGCTATACATCACAAAGGCTGATGCTTTCCCCAAAATGAGTTAAAGGGATATTCATGGTATTCTGAAAAAGGCTTGGTAAGGGTTATATATATATATATATATATATATATATATATATATATATATATATATATATATATATATATATATATATATATATATATATATATATATATATATATATATATATATATATATATATATATATATATATATATATATATTAAAGAACAAAAAAAATTGTAAGTATTTTGTTTGCCTCTATACTCCTAGAATATATGTGCTGTTACCTTGTACCGCACTGAAGTTCAGGAAGTGGTAGGAAATTCGAAAGAGAGCAACGTGGCAAATATTTACATTGAGATAGAACGGAACAGTGATACCCGCAGGTCTGCACAGACCCTTCAGTTTCGGCGATAAGAACGCAGATCACACAGTTTTCTGCCTTGGGGCTCATGATTATTCTTGGCATTCTTTTAGAATTCCAAGGATTTTACAGTTTCTTCAGGATGGTTTGGATAAAGGTTTTGTCTGCAAATACTTTGAAGACAAATTTCTGCTCTTTCTGTCTTATTTTATAGAAAGATTGCTAAACTTCCTAATATTCACTGTTTTGCTCAGGCTTTGATTTTTATATTAAACCTGTTTTTAAATCTACTTCTCCTCCTTGGAGTCTCAATTTTGGTTTTGAAGATTTTACAGGCTCCTCCTTTTGAGCCTATGCATTCTCTGGACATTAAATGACTTTCTTGGAAAGTGTTCTTTCTTTTGGCTATCTCTTCTGCTTGAAGGGTTTCTGTATTGTCTGCTCTCTTGTGAGTCTCTTTATTTAAATACCTCCCCCACTTCCCTCATCCCCCAGTCATTCTTTGCCTTTCGTCACAGGAGGTTGGCAGATAAGTGTCGGAAGATTAAAGTTAGTCTCTTATAGAGGGTAGTACTCTTTGGAATGGGACTGAATTTTTAAGTAGTCCTGTCAGCTTCTCAGTGAGAGCATGGATGAAAGTTAGAGTCCAGAGATATAACATATTAACAGCTCCTTAGCAATCAGCGTTGACTAATTTCGCTGGCTGCTATATTCACTCAAGTCCATGTCAGAAGCGAGGCTACTATCTGTCACACTTGAAGGGCTGTGTTCCTGTTCCACGGCGTAAATTCCGGTAAGATAGTTTCACTTAACTTAAAAATATGCGAAATGTAATGTAAACGAAGAAGTCAGGGTCTCAGTGGGACTTCTTTAACTTATGGAATCGAGGGTTAATATCTCCTGAGGGGGGTTATTGAACAGGGGGGACTTTAATCATGTTTATGTGATTCTGTCTGTTAATGTGTAGTGATAATTGGGCTTGTGGCTATATCGGAACATAACAGGCTTTTTTTGTCAGGCTGCGCAGCCCTTGTGGCTTTGGCGCGTTTTTAGTTGGCCTGCACAGTGTACCTTGTGACAGGACGTGGTCACGTTTCTAGTCACCATTTCCGTATTCCTGACCGCGTGGTGACGGAGAGAGTCTGTTTCGCTACTTGTCTGGGTTATAGGAGGTGGTGAGTGCCCCAGCCATTGGAGGTGTAAGGTGCCGTTTTTATTTTTTCTTTCCTATCCATAATTTCTATCCTAGTTATGGAGGACTCAGATTTTTTGGAGACTGATGTCTCTGATTCAGATTCTACTTTGTGCGAAGAGTATGAAATGGCCCGGGTAATCCGTGCCCATCAGTTATGTCTCGCATGCCGCTTTAGAGTGCTCTTTTTTCCCAATACAGGGAATTTAGAGTCCGCCAAGCAATCCGCCCCTGGGGGCCCCATAACCTGTGTGGCGAGTACCCGAGAACCTTCTTTGGCTATGCAAGCAGGTGTCCCTAATGCCGTGTCCCCTTTTCCGGAAGTCGGCTTTTTTCCTCCAGAGGTTACAGCATGGTTCCGCATAGCCATTTCTTTGGCATTGGCGCATTTACATCTTCCAGGGAGGGAGACGTTAGTAAGATTCTGTCTGTGTTCGGTGAACCAGGGCTCGTCAGGCGAGCAACCCCAGACAATCGTTTCGCCCTTCATTGGGCCGGGTCAGTGAGGTGTAGCCATATTCCTCTAAGCACATTGAGCAAGGAGTCAATGTCTGGTTGCCCCTTTTTCCCATATGGAGTGAAGTGCAACCAGACATGGACTCCTCACTGACGGGGGCCTTTATACGGCTGTCCAATAATATAAGGGGATAGCGTACAGGGGACACACCCCTCTGACTGTTGTGAGTGTGGAGACAAATATTTAATAGAAAATACAAACTGTTAATATATTTCAGTGTTGCCATGACATTTTGTTATATCGTTTGGGCCTCAACAGGTTTATATGCAAAGAGGGTGGAACAGCATCAGTGCTTTACGTTGAAGGGTTTGAATCACAAACTAACACCCACTTACACATGATTGGAGAATAGCAATGGGTGTGATAGGACATACTGCTCCTCATTGGTTGGTAGTAAAGGTTATTGTTGATATGTTCTACTATAATCCGAATTAGCTCAGTTCGGTCACCCTAGGTGGATCACTACTGATCAGCTGTGATATAATATACTATATATGATATTTATCACTTAGCATTATTTTTTTGAAACTAACACAATCGAAACTAACACTGTATGTATGTCAACATATGAGGTCACTAAGGTTTGCACACGGGCAGCTGGGATTGGCTGTGATGAAGGGGGAGGGTCATAAAGGCCTTTATTTAAAGGGTTTGTTTTTGCACCAGTTGTTTGTCAGAGGAAGGGACTGTTTTTTGTCCCGAAACGTCACATTAAAGAATATTTTTTGTCACAGTTGGCTGAAGTCCAGTGAGTGCTTATTTCAGAAAATACAGGATATTTGTATGCAGTATTAAAAAAACAGCTTATTTAGGCTAGAGTGTCAAGTATTTAGTGTAACCTCTCCTTACACTTGAGCAACAGCAGGAACCTGGCTTATGGAACCCTTAATGTCATTGCTAACACCTTTATTTGTCCTACTATTTCATGTTGAAATGACTGCTGTGAAAAAGGTTTATTACACCAGGTTTCTGCAAGACATGCTTGAGAATTACATACACATGTGGTATAAGTTTAATTCATTGAAAGCTTGCTAATAAGACCAACTTTCAATCGCATAATTCCATTCAAAATGCCAAAGATTACAGAATTTGACAGACATAAAATCATACTTTTGCATCAGCAAGGCCACTCTCAAACGGAAATCCTAAAACAAACTGAATACTCAAGATGTGGTATTCAAGCTGTTACAAAGAAATTTTGAAGAATCAGGACAGATCAAGGTCAAAAAAAAAAAAAAAAGACTGGTATGCAAAGAAAACTTGCAAAATCTTATGAGAAGTTTGTCAGAATTTCTTCTTTGAGAGACTGGATGAAGTCCAGCAAGGACTTGACTCAGCATCTGGCAGCTTCATCAGGATGCCAAGGTGACCCTTTTACAGTTCCAAGAAGCTTTATCAGGAATGGTCTTTGTGGAAGGGTAGAAGCCAAGAAACCACTTTTTGGAAGGGTGAAAAGGCTAAGATATACTAAAGCTCACAAAGATTGAAATGAAGATCAATGGAAAAGAGTATTATGGAGTGACAAATGCAAGTTGACAATATGTGAGAAGAAGAGTTGAAGAGAGATAGAAGAATGGGTGCTTGCAACCTTTAGTAAAACATGGTGGAGGGTCTGTCCTTGTTTGGGGCTGCAGTGGTGTGGCAATATTGTCAGAATTGATGGGATCATGAATGCTGAAAAGTACAGACAGGTTTTAATTCAACATGACATTCCTTCTAGAAAAAGCCTGATTGGAATTGGTTTTATTTTTCAGCATAACGATCCCAAGTTAACGCAGTGAAATCCTATTTAGAGATGAAAACAGCTGATTAAACACTGACAGTCATGAACTTGCCTCCACAGAGTCCAGACCTGAATATTATATTAAGTATCGGGACACTTGGACAGAGAAAAAAAATAAGACAACCTAAATCTAAAGAAGAACTCTGGGAAGTGCTGAAAGAAGCCTGGCATAATATACCAGAAGATTGTTTCAGAAAACGTCAGGACAGTCTCCCTAAAGGGTTCAAGATGTGCTTAGTGCCAAGGGATATATATATATATTTGTGTACAGATTTTCTGTATTTTCTGTTTTGTATCCTAATATAGACACCGATAAATACATATGGATGGTCATTAAAAATTTGCTAAAACAACAAATCTAATGTTGGCCTAACACTTTTGCACAGTACTGTGTCATGTGGTGGTGGTGTTGTTGTTGATCTGAGGTTGTATTTCTATCTGAAATACAATCTCTATATGGACATACCCTTATATATGTGACCATTAACAAATCTTATAATTTTCAATACACAAAACAGTTCTATTTCCCTTAAACTTTAACAGTCCGACGTTATCTTGTGATGAAAGAAAAGGTAGAGGTAGGCCTTCTTACCAGATATTACCTCAATCATATGAGGTAATGTATGTGTTCAAAGTGAAATGGGTATGTCTTCGGCTCCTATTGTCAGGTCCCCTCCAACTTTATTCCCGTGGATGGTAGTCCCGACCTTGTTCTTGAACTCTGTTTGTTTCTATTAAAATTTTTCGTGTACTCTGGCTTGTATGGTAGAAATTTTCGACCTTTTATTTGTTCCACCTCTTATCCTGTTACTTAGTATCCTCCAGGAGTATGGTTGTAATCAAATTATTTCAGCAATGGTTTCATATAAGAAAAAAGGAAATCACATAGCGTAATTCTGTCATAAAAAGTATTTATTATGTACATAAAATAAGTTGCCCTTACATTCAAAAACCTCAATCCTTGATGAGGTAAGCTTTAAAACTGTAAAATAAGGGATGTGGCCCCAATGGGAGATATTTGCCGTATTAGCGCTGTCTCCGTTCTGTTACAGTTTCTAATATCACAGATCGCATAGACCGTTCCCAAATCCCTTGTTGTAATAGTTTCCAGTTACACCGTATTATCAAATATATATAAAAGAATTCACACCGTATTATCAAATATATATTAAACAATTCTGGGTGTAATCTAGTCAATGCTTGCGAGCAATGAGGTGTAACAGTGTTTAGGCAAAAACAGTTCAAAATTTGTTCGAATTTAGTCTGGCCACTATATAATGGATACTTTACTGTTCGCTGCTGCCAGACTGACGGTCTCAAATTCTGTACACCCACTGATGATATATGTATGTATGTATACACACAGTGGATATAAAAAGTCTACACACCCCTGTTAAAATGTCAGGTTTCTGTGATGTAAAAAAAGAGACAAAGATAAATCATTTCAGAACTTTTTAATGTGACCTATAAACTGTACAACTCAATTGAAAAACAAACTTAAATCTTTTAGGTAAAGGGAAATAAAAATAAAAAAATAAAATAATATGGTTGCATAAGTGTGAACACCCTTAAACTAATACTTTATTGAAGCACCTTTTGATTTTATTACAGCACTCAGTCTTTTTGGGTATGAGTTTTTTAGCATGGCACATCTTGACTTGGCAAGATTTGCTCACTCTTCTTTGCAAAAACACTCTAAATCTGTCAGAATGCGAGGGCATCTCCTGTGCACAGCCCTCTTCAGATCACCCCACAGATTTTGAATTGAATTCAGGTCTGGGCTCTGGCTGGGCCATCCCAAAACTTTAATCTTCTTCTGGTGAAGCCATTCCTTTGTTGATTTGAATGTATGCTTTGGGTCGTTGTCATGCTTAAAGATGAAGTTCCTCTTCATGTTCAGTTTTCTAGCAGAAGCCTGAAGGTTTTGTGCCAATATTGTCTGGTATTTGGAACTGTTCATTATTCCCTCTACCTTGACTAAGGCCCCAGTTCCAGCTGAAGAAAAACAGCCCCAAAGCATGATGCTGACACCACCATGCTTCACTGTGGGTATGGTGTTCTTTTGGTGATATGCAGTGTTGTTTTTGCGCCAAACATATCTTTTGGAATTATGGCCAAAAAGTTCAACTTTGGTTTCATCAAACCAGAACACCTTTTGCAACATGCTTTTGGGAAACTTCAGATGTGTTTTTGCAAAATTTAGCCGGGCTTGGATGTTTTTTTTTTTTGTAAGAAAATGCTTCCGTCTTGCCACTCTACCCCATAGCCCAGATATATGAAGAATACGGGCGAGATTTTTGTCACATGTACCACACAGCCAGTACTTGCTAGATATTCCTGCAGCTCCTTTAACCCTTTAATGACCACAGCACTTTTCCATTTTCTGTTCGTTTGAGACCAAGGCTATTTTTACATTTCTGCGGTGTTTGTGTTTAGCTGTAATTTTCCTCTTACTCATTTACTGTACCCACACATATTATGTACAGTTTTTCTCGCCATTAAATGGACTTTCTAAAGATACCATTATTTTCATAATATCTTATAATTTACTATAACATTTTTTATAAAATATGAGGAAAAAAATGAAAAAAACACACACTTTTTCTAACTTTGACCCCCAAAATCTGTTACACATCTACAACCACCAAAAAACACTGATGCTAAATGGTTTCAAAATTTTGTCCTGAGTTTAGAAATACCCAATGTTTACATCTTCTTTGCTTTTTTTGTAAGTTATAGGGCCATAAATACAAGTAGCACTTTGCTATTTCCAAACCATTATTTTTCAAAATTAGAGCTAGTTATTATTATTATTATTATTAGTTATTTGTAGAGCGCCAACAGATTCCGCAGCTAGTTACATTAGAACACTGATATCTTTCAGGAATCTCTGAATATCCATTGACATGTATATATTTTTTTTTAGTAGACATCCCAAAGTATTGATCTAGGCCCATTTTGGTATATTTCATGCCATCATTTCGCCGCCAAATGCGATTAAATACAAAAAATCGTTCACTTTTAAACTAATTTTTTCAAAAACTTTTGGTTTCTCACTGAAATTATTTACAAACAGCTTGTGCAATTATGGCTTAAATGGTTGTAAATTCTTCTCTGGGATCCCCTTTGTTCAGAAATAGCAGGCATATATGGCTTTGGCGTTGCTTTTTAGCAATTAGAAGGCTGCTAAATGCCACTGCGCAATACACGTGTATTATGCCCAGCAGTGAAGGGGTTAATTAGGGAGCTTTTAGAGGTAATTTTAGCTGTAGTGTAGTGTAGTAGACAACCCCAAGTATTGATCTAGGCCAATTTTGGTATATTTCATGCCACCATTTCACCGCCAAATGCGATCAAATTAAAAAAAAAAGTTAAATTTTTCACAATTTTAGGTTTCTCACTGAAATCATTTACAAACAGCTTGTGCAATTGTGGCACAAATGGTTGTAAATGCTTCTCTGGGATCCCCTTTGTTCAGAAATAGCAGACATATATGGCTTTGGCGTTGCTTTTTGGTAATTAGAAGGCCGCCAAATGCTGCTGCGCATCACACGTGTATTATGGCTAGCAGTGATGGGGTTAATTATGTAGCTTGTAGGGAGCTTGCAAGGTTAATTTTAGCTTTAGTGTAGAGCTCAGCCTCCCACCTGAAACATCAGACCCCCTGATCCCTCCCAAACAGCTCTCTTCCCTCCCTCACCCCACAATTGTCCCTGCCATCTTAAGTACTGGCAGAAACTCTGCCAGTACTAAAATAAAAGCTATATTTGTTTTTTTTTTTAAAGCATATTTACATATGCTGCTGTGTAGGATTCCCCATTAGCCCCCAACCTCACTGATCCCCCATCAAACAGCTCTCTAACCCTCCCCCTCTGCCTTAATGGGCGCCATCTTGGGTACTGGCAGCTGTCTGCCAGTACCCAGTTTAGTAAAAAAAAAATTTTTTTTTTTTTAATTGCCCTTTTCTGTAGTGTAGCTTCCCCCACCCCTTCCAGATCCCTTAGATGATTATTTAATTTTTTTTAAAAGTTTTTTTTTTTTACTTTTATTAACTTTGTTTTTGTGCAGTGTAGCGGTTCCCTCCCGCTCCATGCACATGCCCGCGAGGCATCACTGCAATAACCGGAAAGCAGCTGGAAGCGAGCAGGATCGCTTCCAGCTGCTTTCCAGACCAAGGACGTACGCCACACGTCCTCTGTCATTAACTATTTATTTTGAGGACGTATGGCGTACGTCCCTGGTCGTTAAGCGGGTAATGTTGCTGTAGGCCTCTTGGGAGCCTTCCAGACCAGTTTTCTTCTTGTCTTTTCATCAATTTTGGAGGGACATCCAGTTCTTGGTAATGTCACTGTTGCACCATGTTTTCTTCACTTGATGATGACTGTCTTCACTGTGTTCCATGGTATATCTAATTCCTTGGAAATTCTTTTGTACCCTTCTCCTGACTCTGATACCTTTTAACAATGAGATCCCTCTGATGCTTTAGAAGCTCTCTGTGGACCATGGCTTTTGCTGTATGATGCGACTAACAAAATGTTATGAAAGACCTACTAGAACAGCTGAACTTTATTTGGGGTTAATCAGAGATACTTTAAATGATGGCAGGTGTGTACTGACTCCTATTTAACATGATTTTGAATGTGATTGCTTAATTCTGAACACAGCTACATCCCCAGTTATAAAAGGGTGTTCACACTTACTTTAGTTTTTTATTTTTATTTCCCTTTACCTAATAGATATATGTATATATTTATATGTATATGTTGCGGCTGGGCGATATGGTCAAAAAAAAAAATTGCGATTTTTTTTTTTTTTTTTTTTTTTTTTTTTAATAATAAAAATAAATTGCGATTTAATCACAATTTTCTTATAAATGACTATAACGCCTTCATTTTGGATTCTAGAGTTTATTTAACACTACAGAATCTTAATGTACATGTTTCTCAATGTCCAATACACTTGGAGCATAAAAATACTAACCACAAAATAGTTAAAATAAAATTTGCTGCCTGTGATGTGATTAAATAGTAGCCACTAGCCAGTTATTAGATCTTATGACACACAACATTGTCATGTTTTCTTGGACAGTCATTCTAACTGTGGACAGTGGTATGATTAACAAATGAAGCCGTGTAAGCTGCATACAATTATTTATTTATTTATTTATTTATTTATATATATATATATATATATATATATATATATATATATTATATATATATATGCACATACACACACACAATATACAATCACATACATACACAGATATATAATATATATTTGTTCTTCTTTTTTAAACCTTTTAATTTGACTGAAAATATGCCCTGCTCCTGTCCAGGAATCCATTACAGGCATATAGCAGTAGGGGTGGGGGGCTGCTCCTTTCAGAAATGCTGTGCCTTGCTGTATATGTATGTATGCGTGCGTGTATATGTATGTGTGTATATATATATATATATATATATATATATATATATATATATATATATATATATATATATATATATATATATATATATATCCACTGCATCAGCTTAGTGCAGGTTTTAAGATGTAGCAGTATCTCTGCTGGTCTTACCCGTTCCACATGCACTGTCTGCATCCCCTCCTTGCCAGACCAGATCTCTCTCTCATTGGCCACGCAGCACTATGGGACATGCCTCTAGTTCCCATGCGAATAGTCTAGAAAGGAACCAGACGCACCAGGCTAAATATCAGGTGCGGCTGGCAGAAGTAAGTTGAGGGTAGCCATGGGGCTCCAAACTAGGGCACCAGAATGCATTCTTAAGGTGCCAGTTGTGCCCTGTCGCCCGGATTGGTTGAGCCCTAAAAAGACTATATACTTTTTGACCAGTAGTCTGGGGGCCCTAATCAGTACTTCTACTGTGTGTTTAACCTCTATGCGGTCTTAAAAATAAAATGACATGCTTAACCCCTTCAGTACCAGGAATTTCAGAGAAAAAGTTGCCCAAAATACCAGATAATTTTTTAGCATTTTTGCTATCACTCCATTTAAACAGAAATAGAGTCTTGTGTTTTTTTTTTTTTTTTTTTTTTTTACCTGTCAAAACTATAGAATTTTTTTTTTAAAGTAGACAATACAAGCTATTAATCTAGGCCCATTTTGGTATATTTCATGCCACCATTTTGCCAATCGTTTACTTTGGGTTACTCACTGAAATTATTTACATACTGCTTCTCTGAGATCCCCTTTGTTCGAAAATGGCAGACATGCATGGCTTTGTTGTTTTTTGGTAATTAGAATTTCGCTAATTGCAGCTGCTCGTCAAACTTCTGAAATTCTTAGCAGTGTAGGTACCCTCCTACTTGAAACCTCTCACCTTCCTCCAAAACGCCCCCCCCCCCCACTCATCCCTACCATTTCCCACTAGTTTTTTTTTTTCCTGCAGTGTAGGGCCCCTCCCACTCTGGATTTAGTGTTCTAGTACCATATGGAGAAAGATGCCTGCAGGTCTGGAACAACCATTTGTTAAACCTTTGTTTTGTTTTAATATGATTACAGGAAAAAAAAGTTATATATTTTGACCCCTTTTCCTGTAATTTAACTTGTGGATTTTCCATTTCAAAGAATTGGAAGGGCACACTTCACAAGATGAACCTTTTGACATATTAGTCCCTAATAGGTCTCAACAGAGATGAAGAGATTTTATACTGAAAAAAAAGCTAGTTTTGCCAAGAAAAAGACTGGCCAGGTACAAGTTCAGATTAGCTCTTCTAAAAAACAGTTGCAGCTAAAAAGGTGTTTTTACAGTCAGATCATTTTCAGCTGGTTTATTATAACTACACAAAAGTCAGGGAATTACAGGGTGTTTTATGCCCCCTTTAAAGGGACACAATATTTTAAAATAATTCTAGTCTTAATAGTATATTAAAAGCAAGGTTTAGCCTTGGAATGAAGATTTTTTTTTAATTATTATTACTTGTGTAAATATTTAATAAATAGATGTAAAGGTTTAATTTTAGTAATTGGTGCCACTATGTTGAACTGGTATCAGAGGTTTAAAAAAGCCATTTCTTTTTTCATCTGATCTCTTCTGAGGTCAATTAGAGATGGATGTAGATAAGCTGAAAAGTAACAATTCAGATTATTATAGCCTATGGTGAATAAATAATCTTGATTTTATTAAAGACAGGAGGCGAATATTTTGCATCAAATCTTTACTGAATCCAAACAGCAGCAAAGAAAACATACAGAGAAAAAATAATAATAGCATAGTAACAAGACTGCACCAATCAGCACACAGCAGTCTAATAAACTGTAATGAACAAGTCCAGCACTTCCTCTTTTCTTTGATCATAAGACAGCGGAACCAATCATGAAGAAAACTCCAAAATATCCATCCTAGACCAAAATGGAACAGCGATATCCAGGAATGGAGAAACAACAGATGACCTGGTCCGTAGATAAGGGAGAACATAAAATCCACAGAGTCACTGAAAAGAGAAAAAACGCAAAGTAACAACAATCCCAGTAAAGGAAAATCATCAGCAATAACATCATTTAGATAAAATTTCCACAAAACAAAATCTTATTAATATATATTGGGAGGGAAAAGAGGGGTTGGAAAATATTCGCCTCCTGTCTTTAATAAAATCAAGATTATTTATTCACCATAGGCTATAATAATCTGAATTTTATGGCAAGACAGGAGGCTTCATATTTTGCATTTTTAAAACACTTACATAAAAAATTTCAAAACAAAATGAACAATCTCAAAAAACTTTCAGAGTCGAAGCTCTGATGTCCCTCTTGAAAACCCTGGGGAAGGAGGGTTGTTTAAACCCCATTTTACCTCTGTGGAGGAGGTTCTATCACCCCTATGTGAAAAGCCCGGGGAATGGGCTAACAGCCTTCGAGCTGGAGTTATGCCTCTATGTGAGACTGGGAGATATAGGCTCTTCCCAAACCAATTGCGAGGATACAAGAGATTCTGATATTGAGCTACAGAGTTTAGAACAAGTCTCATAGGAATTAAGGGATACCTCTGAAAAGGGCTTAATGATGATTTGATACGTTGGCCATGACTGATACAAACTTTCAAAGGCAAAAAACTACTTAGAAGAAGGAAGAGGATAGAAAAGAGAAATACACAAGGAAAAGACATTTTCAAAGGAAGAATAAAACTAGGAAAGTAAAGTAAATAAAACCATAATGAGAAACCAGTGTCGCGTTGAGCAGCGGCTCGCATGACTGCCCGGAGCTAGTCACTGGTCAGGCACCCGTCCGCATGGACTCTCAGCACAGCACCCGAGGAGATAGACAAAATACATTAAAGAAATAGTATAGCCAAAACCAATCCAATATTCACCTTCGACTAGACTATCCCTCCAAGGGAAAGAATAGGAAAAAGGATTAGAAAACTACTAATAAAGAAGCTGGTTAGTACAGAACAGATTAAACAATACTCCTAAGTGAGATGCCCAGGAGAGGGGCATGAGGCCTTTCAAAGCCGCTTGAGGGCGAAAGTGACATCGATACTGGGCTGAAAGAGACTGAAGTATGGGAGACAGTTCTGGAGTGTGTTGAGAGGGTTTATGATCCACCTCAAAAGAGGGGGAAAGGATTTACTTATTGGGCGACAGCAAAGGTAAAAAAATGTAAGCAAAAAAGACCTCTTTGGAAGAAGGAAAAGTTTAACAGGCTAAAATTTGAATTTCGAATGGCCTAAACGCAGGCTAAATAAAGTTATATTTAATAGAGCCTTAATACAGGCTTAAAATAGTTACAGAATATAGCCTTAATAGATGAATTAATAGAGCCTTATTTTTATTATTATTATCGGATATTTAAATAGCGATAAACAGATACCGCTGCGCAAATTAATACAGGCTTAATATAGCTAGATTTAAAATAGCCTAAAACAGGCTTAAAATATAGTTATATAGAAAAGCTTAAGAAGGGATAATATATATATTTGAAAATCCTAATACAGACTACTATATCATATAGCTTAAAGGGACATTAAACACTACATAAATGCTAAATAAAATGATGCATTCATAGAAAATATTAGTCTGAGAATAACATGTAGATGTATTTTTAAAAAGTTAAATAGATGTTTAAACATTGACAAAATAAGTGTAATGTTTTAGTGCCTATAAAACAATGGAATCTGCCATGTTGTTACTTAGGTTACCTTCTCTGCTGTGCCCAATCGGGGACAGTTTTAAATAGGTCACTAGAGTGTGCAGCCAATGACTGTGTGGAATAGTGTTCTGCACTTCCAATTCTAACAGGAACTGAAAAACTCAGAATGGAATGGCAGGAAAGGGGGACAAAATAAACAATGAAAGTATATAGCAGACTTTTTTATTTATAAATAATTTATCATTTTATATTTTTATCTCAAAGTGTTCAATGTCCCTTTAAAGGGACACTGAACTCAAAATTTTTTTTTTACATACTTTGTAATAACTTACTGTTTGTCTACAATTGATTCACAAAGTAATCCTGATTTCCAAACCCACTCCGTGGGTACCTGATCACCTAGCCCTATCTTGCATGAGAACCCAGGTACCAATATGGCAGACATTATCCGCTAGGCGCCTGCGCAAGGTTTTGACACGTCAGAGAATACGTCACCTTGTGTTTCTCTGTATTGAAATTGCAGAGCGGGTGTTTGCATATAGAATCTCCCTAGCATTAATAAGCAACTTATTATTGTGTGGGCATAAGAAAGAAATAATTTTTTTTTATAGCTCGGATCAGATTGCGCATGCGCGAGATGCCGACTAAACATTTTAATTCGATTCCTAAAAGCTGAATATTATTGGTTGAATATACGGACGATTGTACAGCCCATATTTGTGGGCTGTCTTAGCCTACGTCATTAGAAGATTTTAAAACAAAATTTTATATATATTAGAAGGATAGTTTGAAACTGCAAGTAGGTGCAAATTATTTATTTGAACATTATAACCCGATTTATATAATTGTTATATATGCCAAGAATAAAACTACAGTAATCCTTCAATACAGGCCAAAATACTAAAAAACAAAATAACCTAATACCGGTTAAAATACTCGTATTTAATAAACCTTAAAGGGACAGTCTAGTCAAAATTAAACTTTCATAATTCAGATAGGGCATGACATTTTGAACAACTTTCCAATTGACTTTAGTCATTACATATGCTTTGTTCCCTTGGTGGTATTTTTGAAAAGCTAAACCTAGGTAGGCTCAAACTGATTTCTAAACCGTTGAAAAACGCCTCTTAGCTCAGAGCAGCATCTGATGAAGCGCATGTACGCATGCGCGAAACGCGTCAGGTGTTCATCTGAACCTGCACCTGTTATTTGGCAATCTGGCTGAATAAAGATACCTTTTGCATCAAGTTTCCTGTCTCCGGGTCTCCTATCTTTTCTCCCCCTGGTGGGATATATATATATATATATATATATATACACACACACATACATTCACCTACATACAGATTCCTGCAGGCTTTTTAAAGGTTAATACTGGATCCTTAGATCAGCATCTGAGTCTATAATACTTTATAGTCTATAACAAGAAATACTTTTTAATTCTGTCAGACCCAGAGGGCCATCAAACCTGGGTCTAACAAGTGAAAGGGCTTAGATTAAAAAGTCTAAAAATCCCCCATATGAAAGCTCTGGAAGGCAAGGAATAACATAATTTATGTAAGAACTTACCTGATAAATTCATTTCTTTCATATTGGCAGGAGTCCATGAGCTAGTGACATATGGGATATACAATCCTACCAGGAGGGGCAAAGTTTCCCAAACCTCAAAATGCCTATAAATACACCCCTCACCACACCCACAATTCAGTTTAATGAATAGCCAAGCAGTGGGGTGATAAAGAAAGGAGTAGAAAGCATCAACAAAGGAAATTTGGAAATAATTGTGCTTTATACAAAAAATCATAACCACCATAAAAAGGGTGGGCCTCATGGACTCTTGCCAATATGAAATAAATGAATTTATCAGGTAAGTTCTTACATAAATTATGTTTTCTTTCATGTAATTGGCAAGAGTCCATGAGCTAGTGACATGGGATATCAATACCCAAGATGTGGAGTCTTCCACTCAAGAGTCACTAAAGAGGGAGGGAATAAAAATAAAAACAGCCATATTCTGCTGAAAAAATTAATCCACAACCCAAAACAAAAATAAGTTTATTTCATCTTTGAAAGAAAAAAACTTAAATCAAAAGCAGAAGAATCAAACTGAAACAGCTGCCTGAAGAACTTTTCTACCAAAAACTGCTTCCGAAGAAGCAAATACATCAAAACGGTAGAATTTAGTAAATGTATGCAAAGAGGACCAAGTCGCCGCTTTGCAAATCTGATCAACTGAAGCTTCATTCTTAAAAGCCCACAAAGTGGAAACTGATCTAGTAGAATGAGCTGTAATTCTCTGAGGCAGGGCCTGACCCGACTCCAAATAAGCTTGATGAATCAAAAGTTTCAACCAAGAAGCCAAGGAAATAGCAGAAGCCTTCTGACCTTTCCTAGGACCAGAAAATAAAACAAATAGACTGGAAGTCTTCCTGAAATCTTTAGTAGCTTCCACATAATATTTCAAAGCTCTTACCACATCCAAAGAATGTAAGGATCTCTCCAAAGAATTCTTAGGATTAGGACATAAGGAAGGGACAACAATTTCTCTACTAATGTTGTTAGAATTCACAACCTTAGGTAAAAATTGAAAAGAAGTCCACAAAACTGCCTTATCCTGATGAAAAATCAGAAAAGGAGACTCACAAGAAAGAGCAGATAGCTCAGAAACTCTTCTAGCAGAAGAGATAGCCAAAAGGAACAACACTTTCCAAGAAAGTAGTTTAATGTCCAAAGAATGCATAGGCTCAAATGGAGGAGCCTGTAACGCCTTCAGAACCAAATTAAAACTCCAAGAAGGAGAAATTGATTTAATGACAGGCTTAATACGAACTAAAGCCTGTACAAAACAGTGAATATCAGGAAGTATAGCAAAAGTCGGGAACCTGTGGAAGACAGATAGAAGAGGCGCCTCATGGGACAAGTATCGTCTTGTACAACATAGGAGAGCAGTAACAGCAAACCCCCCCCACACAGAGTGTTACTCACAAGAGCGGCGGTACACCAAGTACCCAGACAAGCAGGACGGAACCAAAAGTCGCCCGTCAGACAAGCGCAAGCTCGACACGCTACAGCAGACGTCACTCGGCAGACAGCGTCAAAGTCGACCCAGCAGGGGAGCCAATCAGGTGGATGGAAACTCGGCACAGCAAACCTCCACAGAGGAATCAAGAACAGGACCAAAGTTGCACTAGCGGCAACAATATTAAAATACAAACAGGTGTGATATACTCAAAAAGACATTTATTGAGTATAAACAGATAAAAACATGCGTCCAGCAACGCGTTTCTCAACAAATAGTCGTTTCATCAGGCTGATACTAATACATGAAAATACCTGCTCTATTTATAACACACCTGTGCCAATCACAAGAGTTCCAGCTACTGACACACCTCTAAGTAAAAATAACTTAGTGATAGAGTGTTAATCACTAGGGAGGTGTCTAAGGAGCCGGAACTGAGGATGGACTTAAAGAACAAATAACATACTTAAAAAATGAATATACATTTGAAACATACAGATTCAACATTAATTGTTCAAATTTGATTAAGACATGCAAAATACATTAGCATTCATATCAAACATAAAATATAATAAAAAATAAAATTAAAAATTCCTATAACTACCTAAAACCTAAAAGATTATAACATCGAATCGCACAAGATCGTAACTTAATATATAGATCGATGTATATATGTCAGTACATGATATTATTCGAGTAAGAATCAGAGAAGTATTATATAACCAGAAAGGTACTAATGAAAATCCAATATTAAGTGCCAGAGAGGCTAAATAGTAAATGCTATTACTTCAGGGGGAGAGGGGGGAGGGGGGAGTGGAAGGACGGGCGAGGGCGATCATAAATGGAAAGTGTACTGGGCTAGGGAATCCAGCAGGAGTCAAAGAGCATATGAGGGCAATGTGCAAGTCCATATGATTGTGGTGTCCTATAAACATCTACCATGAATGTGGCTAAAATCATCAATGGTACTTGGGCGGACATAAGGTGCAGTCACTAAAAAAACTCGGTAATAGGATTGAGATGGAGTGCGGTGGCTGTGGACAGCTCTATTAATAAGCCCTAGTTAATGGAAAGCTGCTAGGTCAATACACAGATTTAGCCCATCTGGATGCATACATTTCAGAACGTGAATCCAATACGTTTCTCTTTGTCTTAATCTAAAGTACCTATTGTAAATATAGGATTTAGGTATATGTTCTATGGGGGTCACAGAGAAACAATTAGTGTCACCATTATGCATGATGTTACAGTGTCTAGAGACACTATGGTGCTTGTAATTCCTCCTCAATAGGTACTTTATATTAAGACAAAGAGAAACGTATTGGATTCACGTTCTGAAATGTATGCATCCAGATGGGCTAAATCTGTGTATTGACCTAGCAGCTTTCCATTAACTAGGGCTTATTAATAGAGCTGTCCACAGCCACCGCACTCCATCTCCATCCTATTACCGAGTTTTTTTTAGTGACTGCACCTTATGTCCGCCCAAGTACCATTGATGATTTTAGCCACATTCATGGTAGATGTTTATAGGACACCACAATCATATGGACTTGCACATTGCCCTCATATGCTCTTTGACTCCTGCTGGATTCCCTAGCCCAGTACACTTTCCATTTATGATCGCCCTCGCCCGTCCTTCCACTCCCCTCTCCCCCTGAAGTAATAGCATTTACTATTTAGCCTCTCTGGCACTTAATATTGGATTTTCATTAGTACCTTTCTGGTTATATAATACTTGTCTGATTCTTACTCGAATAATATCATGTACTGACATATATACATCGATCTATATATTAAGTTACGATCTTGTGCGATTCGATGTTATAATCTTTTAGGTTTTAGGTAGTTATAGGAATTTTTAATTTTATTTTTTATTATATTTTATGTTTGATATGAATGCTAATGTATTTTGCATGTCTTAATCAAATTTGAACAATTAATGTTGAATCTGTATGTTTCAAATGTATATTCATTTTTTAAGTATGTTATTTGTTCTTTAAGTCCATCCTCAGTTCCGGCTCCTTAGACACCTCCCTAGTGATTAACACTCTATCACTAAGTTATTTTTACTTAGAGGTGTGTCAGTAGCTGGAACTCTTGTGATTGGCACAGGTGTGTTATAAATAGAGCAGGTATTTTCATGTATTAGTATCAGCCTGATGAAACGACTATTTGTTGAGAAACGCGTTGCTGGACGCATGTTTTTATCTGTTTATACTCAATAAATGTCTTTTTGAGTATATCATACCTGTTTGTATTTTAATATTGTTGCCGCTAGTGCAACTTTGGTCCTGTTCTTGATTCCTCTGTGGAGGTTTGCTGTGCCGAGTTTCCATCCACCTGATTGGCTCCCCTGCTGGGTCGACTTTGACGCTGTCTGCCGAGTGACGTCTGCTGTAGCGTGTCGAGCTTGCGCTTGTCTGACGGGCGACTTTTGGTTCCGTCCTGCTTGTCTGGGTACTTGGTGTACCGCTGCTCTTGTGAGTAACACTCTGTGTGTGGGGGGTTTGCTGTTACTGCTCTCCTATGTTGTACAAGACGATACTTGTCCCATGAGGCGCCTCTTCTATCTGTCTTCCACAGGTTCCCGACTTTCATCTACAACATTCTAAGAGAGCTGCCTGGATTGCCGCCACTGAATCCGTCACCTACACCTGTTTCTGATCATTTGCGCACTTCTATAGAGACTCCTATTGTTTCTCTTGTTTTAGGAAGTATAGCAAACTTTCTGTGAAATAAAACAGAAAGAGCGGAGATTTGTCCTTTCAAGGAACTTGCAGACAAACCCTTATCCAAACCATCCTGAAGGAACTGTAAAATTCTAGGAATTCTAAAAGAATGCCAAGAGAATTTATGAGAAGAACACCATGAAATGTAAGTCTTCCAAACTCTATAATAAATCTTTCTAGAGACAGATTTACAAGCTTGTAACATAGTATTAATCACTGAGTCAGAGAAACCTCTATGACTTAGAACTAAGCGTTCAATTTCCACACCTTCAAATTTAATGTTTTGAGATCCTGATGGAAAAACGGACCTTGAGATAGAAGGTCCGGCCGTAACGGAAGTGGCCAAGGCGGGCAACTGGACATCCGAACCAGATCCGCATACCAAAACCTGTGTGGCCATGCTGGAGCCACCAGCAACACACAAGACTGTTCCATGATGATTTTGGAGATCACTCTTGGAAGGAGAACTAGAGGTGGGAAGATGTAAGCAGGATGATAACACCAAGGAAGTGTCAGTGCATCCACTGCTTCTGCCTGAACATCCCTGGACCTGGACAGCTATCTGGGAAGTTTCTTGTTTAGATGAGAGGCCATGAGATCTATCTCTGGAAGACCCCACATCTGAACAATCTGAGAAAACACGTCTGGATGGAGAGACCACTCCCCTGGATGTAAAGTCTGGCGGCTGAGAAAATCCGCTTCCCAATTGTCTAGACATGGGATATGCACCGCAGAGATTAGACAGGAGCTGGATTCCGCCCGAGCAAGTATCCGAGATACTTCTTTCATAGCTTGGGGACTGTAAGTCCCACCCTGATGATTGACATAAGCCACAGTTGTGATATTGTCTGTCTGAAAACAAATGAACGGTTCTCTCTTTAGCAGAGGCCAAAACTGAAGAGCCCTGAGAATTGCACGGAGTTCTAAAATATTTATTGGTAATCTCGCCTCGTACATTGGGATTCAAGGATATTAATTGTGATATCTTTGTATAATCCCTTTATCCCTGCACCGTTGATTCAGCATGCAAAGCTGTAGAGGTCTCATGTGAAAACGAGCAAAGGGGATAGCGTCCGATGCTGCAGTCATGAGACCTAAAACTTCCGTGCACATAGCCACTGAAGGGAATGACTGAGACTGAAGGTGCCGGCATGCTGCGACCAATTTTAAACGTCTCTTGTCTGTTAGATTCAGTGTCCATGACTCTGTCTCTATCTGGAAACCTAAAAAGGTGACCCTTGTCTGAGGAATCAAGAAACTTTTTGGTAAATTGATCCTCCAACCATGTTTCCAAAGAAACAACACTAGTTGATTTGTGTGAGATTCTGCAGAATGTAAAGACTGAGCTAGTACCAAGATATCGTCCAAATAAGGAAACACCGCAATACCCTGTTCTCTGATTACAGATAGTAGGGCACCCAGAACCTTTGAAAAGATTCTTGGAGCTGTTGCTAGGCCAAATGGAAGAGCAACAAATTGGTAATGCTTGTCTAGAAAAGAGAATCTCGGAAACTGATAGTGTTCTTGATGAATCGGAATATGAAGGTATGCATCCTGCAAGTCTATTGTGGACATAAAATGTACTTGCTGAACAAAAGGCAGAATAGTCCTTATAGTCACCATCTTGAAAGTTGGTACTCTTACATAACGATTCAAAATTTTCAGATCCAGAACTGGTCTGAACAAATTTTCTTTCTTTGGTACAATGAATAGGTTTGAATAAAACCCCAAACTTTGTTCCTGAGGAGGAACTGGCATGATTACCCCTGAAGACTCTAGGTCTGAAACACACTTCAGAAAAGCCTGAGCTTTTACTGGATTTACAGGGATGCGTGAGAGAAAAAATCTTCTCACAGGAGGTCTTACTTTGAATCCTATTCGATACCCTTGAGAGACAATGCTCTGAATCCAATGATTTTGGACAGATTTTATCCAAAAATCCTTGAAAAACCTTAATCTGCCCCCTACCAGCTGAGCTGGAATGAGAGCCGCACCTTCATGCGGACTTAGGGGCAGACTTTGGTTTCCTAAATGGCTTGGATTTATTCCAATTTGAGGAAGGCTTCCAACTGGAAGCAGATTCCTTGGGAGGAGGATTGAGTTTTTGTTCCTTATTCTGGCGAAAGGAACGAAAACGGTTAGAAGCCTTCGATTTACCCTTAGGTTTTTTATCCTGAGGCAAAAAAACTCCTTTTCCTCCAGTGATAGTTGATATAATAGAATCCAACTGAGAACCAAATATATTATTACCTTGGAAAGAAAGAGATAGTAATCTAGATTTAGATGTCATATCAGCATTCCAAGATTTAAGCCACAAAGCTCTTCTAGCTAATACAGCTAAAGACATGGATCTAACATCAATTTTGATAATATCAAAAATGATATCACAAATAAAATTATTAGCATGTTGCAGTAAGCGAGTAATGCTAGATATGTCGGGATCCAATTCTCGTTGCGCTAAATTCTCCAACCAAAAAGTTGAGGCAGCCGCAACATCAGCCAAAGAAATAGTAGGTCTGAGAAGATGACCTGAATATAAATAGGCCTTCCTTAGATAGGATTCAAGCTTCCTATCTAAAGGATCCTTAAAGGAAGTACTATCTTCCATAGGAATAGTGATACGTTTAGCAAGAGTAGAAATAGCCCCATCAACTTTGGGGATTTTTTCCCAAAACTCTATAGAATTTGCTGGTAAAGGATACAATTTTTTAAACCTTGAAGAAGGAATAAAAGAAGTACCTGGCTTATTCCATTCCCTAGAAATCATATCAGAAATAGCCTCAGGAATAGGAAAAACCCCATGGGAAACCACAGGAGGTTTAAAAACAGCATTTAAATGTTTAAACTGAACGTCAATAGGACTGGTTACCTCAATAGCCAAAGTAATTAACACTTCTTTTAATAAAGAACGCATATACTCTAGTTTAAATAAATAAGTAGATTTGTCAGTGTCAATGTCTGAGGAAGGATCTTCTGAATCAGATAGATCCTCATCAGAAGAGGATAAATTATTATGTTGCTGGTCATTTGAAATTTCATCAGCTAAATGAGAAGTTTTAAAAGACCTTTTACATTTATTAGAAGGTGGAAATGCAGACAAAGCCTTCAGAATAGAATCAGAAACAAATTCTTTAAAATTTACAGGTATATCATGTACATTAGAAGTTGAAGGAACTGCAACTGGCAATGTTCTATTACTGATGGAAACACTATCTGCATGTAAATGTTTATCATGACAACTATTACAAATGACATTTGGTGGAATAATTTCTACACTTTTACAACAAATGCACTTAGCTTTGGTAAAACCAATGTCGGGCAGCATTGTTCCAGCAGAAACTTCTGAGGCAGGATCAGATTGGGACATCTTGCTCAATGTAAGAAAGAAAAAACAACATATAAAGCAAAATTATCTATTTCCTTATATGACCGTTTCAGGAATGGGAAAAAATGCAAAAGCATAGGCCTCTGATAGAGAAAAAAAGCAAGAGGCAATCATCAATGGGGTATTGAAATAATGAAAAAAATTTGGCGCCAAGTATGACGCACAACATAACGTAAACTTTTTTAGCGCCAAAAATAACCGAAAATTACACACTCGCGTCACTAATGACGCCGCCGCGTGAAAGGTCTCGGCGTCACGTATGACGCCGGAAATGACGAAGTTGCGCCATAAACGTCTTTTCCGCGCCAAAAAATTTTTGCGCCAAGAATGACGCAATAAAGTTTAGCATTTGAGGCACCCGCGGGCCTAATACCCGCAATAGCAAGAAGTAGTCAATTGAAAAAAAGACTAAAACCCCAGGTAAGAAATAAATTTCTTAAAATGTTTAAATTCCCCAAATATGAAACTGACAGTCTGCTGAAGGAAATACATGAACCTGACTCATGGCAAATATAAGTACAATACATATATTTAGAACTTTATATAAATGCATAAAGTGCCAAACCATAGCTGAGGTGTCTTAAGTAATAAAAACATACTTACCAAAAGACACCCATCCACATATAGCAGATAGCCAAACCAGTACTGAAACAGTTATTAGTAGAGGTAATGGTAAATTGAGAGTATATTGTCGATCTGAAAAGGAAGGTAGGAGATGAATCTCTACGACCGATAACAGAGAACCTATGTAATAGACCCCCGTTAAGGAAATCATCGTATTCAAATAAGTGATACTCCTTTCACATCCCTCTGACATTCGCTGTACTCTGAGAGGAATCGGGCTTCAACAATGCTTAGAAGCGCATATCAACGTAGAAATCTTAGCACAAACTTACTTCACCACCTCCATAGGAGGCAAAGTTTGTAAAACTGAATTGTGGGTGTGGTGAGGGGTGTATTTATAGGCATTTTGAGGTTTGGGAAACTTTGCCCCTCCTGGTAGGATTGTATATCCCATATGTCACTAGCTCATGGACTCTTGCCAATTACATGAAAGAAAAAGGATTTCATATCATTAAGTAAGAGAGATTTTTATATAAATAGATAGGTCACTCAGATGGGGCTGTTAGAAAAGGAGAGACACAGCCCTAAAATTACTATATATAATCTTACACCATAAGGCTGACATCATACTAAGATAATACAACACACAAGGAATAACCTATTAATTGAAGGCAAGCTAGAAAACAAGTTTAGCAAATACAGACTTGTCTAAATTTAATATAATGTGCAGTAGAAATAAAGGGGGTCCTAAGCACGACACCTGATGGAAAGAAGTTCTATGAAATAATGAGGCCTGGCTACTGGCCACACACACTCTGCACACTGTACTAAATAAAGCTTTGCAAGAAAAGAAATAAGGCCTGGCTACTGGCCACACACTCTGCACACTGTACTAAATAAAGCTTTGCAAGAAAATAAATAAGGCCTGGAAACCGGCCTAATATACAAACATCATGCAGGCAAGCAGGCTGAAAACCTATTGCCTGTTCCAATAGAAAACAAACAATTACATATAGGATAAGAATATAAAGAACTTAGGAAAGAAACCATATATAATAGTTTTACAGAAAAGTCTTAAACAAGATAAACAGAATAGAGACTAACCTAGGAAAGAAACAATATATAATGGTTTATACTTAGTATATTCTAAAACACAGATAAACATATTATTGATCTTAAGCAAAGATAATCACAATACATTAAAATTTGAGGGGAAAAATGAATACATGACCTGCTGTCTGGAAGCAGCAAAGAAAAGAGGAAGTGCTGGACTTGTTCATTACAGTTTATTAGACTGCTGTGTGCTGATTGGTGCAGTCTTGTTACTATGCTATTATTATTTTTTTCTCTGTATGTTTTCTTTGCTGCTGTCTGGATTCAGTAAAGATTTGATGCAAAATATGAAGCCTCCTTTCTTGCCATAAAATTGAAGATTCTTTAGTGCAACCCCAGGAGCCAGGGAGCCACGGGTCCTAGAATTCTACCTTTTGGCTCCTAACTTTTTGGGTTGTTCTCCATATATCTATGTACAAATAGCACTGTCTGGCTCCTAATTTTTAAACAAATTTGTCGAGCAATGCTTTAGTGTCCGTTTAAATACATAATTTGAGTACCAGCCTCACAAGGGAGCATAGGATATACACAATTGTACAGCACAACCAAGCCAAATAGTTTAAGGGAACAATGTGTCTCTTTACAGGAACATACATTTTTACAACTGTAATACTTTTTAAAATGTCCTCTTTTAGATCCAAGAAAGAAAAAATGGCTTGTGCCCCTGTTCTGTTATGTTTGCCTACCGCGTTACGTTTGCCTACCTACTGTAACACCTACAAGAAACTTGCAAATACTCTTTGCACGCATGCCCTCACTGCCGCAGTCGGCAAATATTACAGTACACCGTCCACAATTTTGGCACTAGATGGGGATATGAAAATATCAGTGCTAAAAAAGGCAATATGTTCTTTTATTCAGTATATTGAATATTATTATACTGAGGTATTTGATTAAAGAAGTCAACGTATTTCAATAAAGCAGTCATAATATAAATAGTTCCCTTTCATGATGAAACGCTAATACATGTCTGTTTTTTTAACTATTTATATTATGTCTGCTTTCTTTAAATACGTTAACTCTTTTAATCAAATACTGTACATTAGTATAATAATATTCAATGTACAGAATAAAAGAACACAGTTGTAGGAAGCCTTTTTTGTCACTGATACAGTATTCTGATGTCCCCAGCTAGTGCCAAAATTGTGGACGGTGTACTATAATATATTTGCCGACTGCGGCAGTGAGCGCATGCGTGCAAAAGGTATTAGCAAGTTTATTGTAGACGTGGCCATAAGAGTTACGTAGGTAGGCAAACTTAACGCGGTAGGCAAACACAACAGACCCCTAACTAAAATTAAAAGTTTTAGTTGCATTATTCTATGTGCATGGATACATTATAACTTTAAAAATGTCAGAATAAAACTTCATGTGGACCTGCCTCCTTCCTATTAAAATTTTAGGTTATTAATCTGTTTTTTAGTTTAATTCTATCTGACTTTAAACTCTGATATATTCTGCTATATTTATATACATTTATTTTTTATAAACTAATCAAGTGATGTTGGAGTTTTAGTAAATGATTAATCGTGTTTTAATGTATTGTTTATTTAAAAAAAAAAAAAAATCTTTAATTGTCAATCTGTGTACAACTCATAACTGGTGTGTAAATTAAAAAAGAAAGCGGCATAGGAGTAAGGTCACAAAGACCTATCTCCTGACACAAACTGCCTTATTTGTAGGAATGCAAACCTCTATAAAGTTATTTATTCTAGCTAAATGTTAAGATTTTAACCTACAAGAAAAACCTTTTTATGATTTTTTTGTTTTTTGTTGTTTGTTTTGTCATTACTTTCTCGCATATCATTTTGACTTAAAGCACAGTGCTGTTGTCCAGATTTGGTGTATGCCTGTTAAGCTGTTCTTGATGAGAATGAGATAGATATCTGCATTTCGTCCACATCATTCCATAACGAATCAGGAGAAGGCGGCCACAAGCTGCATTCGGCTCTTTTTGGAGCGGCAATTCTTGTAAAAGCGCAACTCTTCTTCTAGATTCATTACGGAACAATGCACAAATGAATGAGAGAATTTTTTTTTTTGCCTTAACAGGAATGAATATATTACCTGCTTGAACAAAAGTATTTTGAAAGCATGTAGGAATCAAGTTGTTTACAATATAACTAATCCTGCATATACATTACATTACTGAGGGTCTCTATTCAGGAGAAAACATGTTACAAGTTATAAATGTATACCTCTTATAAAGAGGATGGTTTTGATCTTAAAGGGACAAACACCTTCAGCTTTTTAAATAAAATGTTTAGTTATGCCTAGTGAAACAACTTTGCAATATATTTTATGTATTTCACCCCCTTATTAGTGTAGTCTAGTTCTGAAAACTGCTTTTAATGTTCTGACAAGTAAAAATTGCTCAAACTGAAGACTTCTCAAGGCTAACTCTATTATATATATTTTACTAATTGGCTTTAACTGATAAAAACTGTTAAACAGAGTACTTTTATAGTACCTTTGTGACTGTGGCAAGCCTTGTTGTCTGCAGACTAAAGCCCATATTGGCTTTTCCAAATAAGGCAAATGGTGGGTGGAGTTTGGCTTTTGAAAAATAATTGCCGTAAAAAGTATTTTAATTTGTTTTAAAAGCATTAAGACTTGGCTGATATGTTCTATAGCAACAGAACATAATGTCTTTAAAGGGACAGTATATACCAATTTCCATATAACTGCATGTAACAGACGCTACTATAAAGAAGAATACACACAGATGCTGATCTAAAAATCCACTATAAAACCTATTAAAAACTTACTTAGAAGATCCCAGTTTAGCACTGTTGATGTGGTAGTCTGGGACACCCACTGAAAGGGGCTGGGTAAACAAAGAGTGCAGACACCCCCCACATTCCCCCTTCCCTACGTATGAAAAGACAGATTACAGACTCCTGCAGGCTCCCGTTTATGTTAACGTGTGAATACATCTGGCACTGTGGGGCTTGGTTAGGAGTCTGAAAATCAGCACAATGTTCTTTAAAAAATAAACAAAACTATACATTGTTACAAAAACACTCCAAGATGGGCTATATAAATGGATAATCTACAAAACGCCTATGCAAAGAAAAATGTACAGGGAGTGCAGAATTATTAGGCAAATGAGTATTTTGACCACATCATCCTCTTTATGCATGTTGTCTTACTCCAAGCTGTATAGGCTCGAAAGCCTACTACCAATTAAGCATATTAGGTGATGTGCATCTCTGTAATGAGAAGGGGTGTGGTCTAATGACATCAACACCCTATATCAGGTGTGCATAATTATTAGGCAACTTCCTTTCCTTTGGCAAAATGGGTCAAAAGAAGGACTTGACAGGCTCAGAAAAGTCAAAAATAGTGAGATATCTTGCAGAGGGATGCAGCACTCTTAAAATTGCAAAGCTTCTGAAGCGTGATCATCGAACAATCAAGCGTTTCATTCAAAATAGTCAACAGGGTCGCAAGAAGCGTGTGGAAAAACCAAGGCGCAAAATAACTGCCCATGAACTGAGAAAAGTCAAGCGTGCAGCTGCCAAGATGCCACTTGCCACCAGTTTGGCCATAATTCAGAGCTGCAACATCACTGGAGTGCCCAAAAGCACAAGGTGTGCAATACTCAAAGACATGGCCAAGGTAAGAAAGGCTGAAAGACGACCACCACTGAACAAGACACACAAGCTGAAACGTCAAGACTGGGCCAAGAAATATCTCAAGACTGATTTTTCTAAGGTTTTATGGACTGATGAAATGAGTCTTGATGGGCCAGATGGATGGGCCCGTGGCTGGATTGGTAAAGGGCAGAGAGCTCCAGTCCGACTCAGACGCCAGCAAGGTGGAGGTGGAGTACTGGTTTGGGCTGGTATCATCAAAGATGAGCTTGTGGGGCCTTTTCGGGTTGAGGATGGAGTCAAGCTCAACTCCCAGTCCTACTGCCAGTTTCTGGAAGACACCTTCTTCAAGCAGTGGTACAGGAAGAAGTCTGCATCCTTCAAGAAAAACATGATTTTCATGCAGGACAATGCTCCATCACATGCGTCCAAGAACTCCACAGCGTGGCTGGCAAGAAAGGGTATAAAAGAAGAAAATCTAATGACATGGCCTCCTTGTTCACCTGATCTGAACCCCATTGAGAACCTGTGGTCCATCATCAAATGTGAGATTTACAAGGAGGGAAAACAGTACACCTCTCTGAACAGTGTCTGGGAGGCTGTGGTTGCTGCTGCACGCAATGTTGATGGTGAACAGATCAAAACACTGACAGAATCCATGGATGGCAGGCTTTTGAGTGTCCTTGCAAAGAAAGGTGGCTATATTGGTCACTGATTTGTTTTTGTTTTGTTTTTGAATGTCAGAAATGTATATTTGTGAATGTTGAGATGTTATATTGGTTTCACTGGTAAAAATAAATAATTGAAATGGGTATATATTTGTTTTTTGTTAAGTTGCCTAATAATTATGCACAGTAATAGTCACCTGTACACACAGATATCCCCCTAAAATAGCTAAAACTAAAAACAAACTAAAAACTACTTCCAAAAATATTCAGCTTTGATATTAATGAGTTTTTTGGGTTCATTGAGAACATGGTTGTTGTTCAATAATAAAATTAATCCTCAAAAATACAACTTGCCTAATAATTCTGCACTCCCTGTAGTGTACAATGTCCCTTTTAATTACAAGGTGTTTACTTTCCCTGTAATACACATGGTTGGTATCATTAAAATATAACTAATATCGCTACTCTTTATAAACAGACCAATCAATCTGTTTGGTATAGATGTACACTAAATGGGTTTTGGATTTAAATTTGGAAAATCACTTTAATCTTGGTTAATTATGTCACCATTTAATGAATGGAATTTTGTGAGATAAGATTTCCATTTGGGGAATAATGTACAATATTTGTTTTTTTAGAAAAACACAGAACCCACATTAAAATAAAACTTAATTAAAGGAACAGTCTACACCTTAGTCATCTTAAAGATTTGCCTTAGATTAAACTGCAAAAAGTCTCATGCACCTTTTCTAAATCATGGAGCATAAATGGTAAGTTATTTTAAAATGAATATTGTTTCTGGCCACTTTGAAATGGCTGCCAAGCTCCACCCACTGATGACATCATGATCTGGGCTGCATCTAGCACTCTGCTGAATAGCATTGACAGTCTGTTGAATCTAACTAGTGAGGCTTTTGTGATTGGATGCCATATGCAGCCCAGATTGTGATGTCATAAGTGGGTGGAGCTTGACAGCATTTCAAAGTGGCCAGAAACAATATTCATTTTAAAATTACTTTTCTTACTGTCCCTGCTGCATGATATAGAAAAAGGTGCAGGAGGCTATTTGCAGCTTAATCTATGGTAAGACTTTAAGATGACTAAGGTGTAGACTGTCCCTTTAAAGGGACAGTGAAGTCAAATTAAACATTCATATATCAGAGCATTCACTTTTAAACAACTTTCCATTTTCCTTCTGTTATCAATTTTGCTTAGTTCTTTTGGTATCCTTTGTTTTAAGAGTAATCCTAAGTGAGCTCAGGAGCGTGCATGTTTCCTTAGCCATCTGGCAATAGTGTTTGCAAAAATTTTTAAAACAATATTATAAATAGTTGCAAACTCTGTTGCCATAAAGTTTTTGTAGCAATTTATGACAGCTGTGTTTAATAACATGGTTTTAAACATTCTTGCAAACACTGCTGAAGACACGTTCACGCTCCTGAGTTCACCTTGGATTACTCTTTAACCCCTTGGCTACCAGTACATTTCAGAGAAAAACATGTACAATGTACCGGAATTTTTTTAGTAATTTTGCTGTCACTTTTTTTTTTTTAAACAGAAATTGAGCCTTTTGTTTCATTTTTTTTTTAAATTTACCTATAAAAACTATGTTTTTTTAATATACTAAATTGATCGACTGAGCCAGTAAAAATGGCCTTATTAACACCAGAGAAAAGAAATTCTTGAATGTAACACATCCTAAAACGGCAACATTTTATTTAATCCCAAAGGTCCTTAAAAATAGCAAACAACCACCAGGCAGACCAATTGTGTCTGGTAATGAAAATCTAACCGAAAGAGCCAGCCAATATGTGGACCAGCGTTTGACTATTTTTAACCCAACTATCCTTGTCTGTCAAGGATACGATGGAAGTGCTACAGATCATCAAAGACATTAGTATTCTTGAAAACACCTGGCTAGTTACATCTGACGTGGAATCTCTGTATACCAGTATCGATCATAACCTGGGATTAAATGCAGTAAAATATTTTCTAAACCTGTCATCTGATGAAAGCCCTGAACATAATCAATTCATATTAGATTTACTCAAATTTGTCCTTACCAAAAACTTTTTCTTATTCAACATATTTTATTTACAAACCCAAGGCACTGCAATGGGCACATCATATGCACCAACTTACGCTTATCTATTTTTAGGGTGGTGGGAGCAAAACATTGTTTTTTCGGCTACAAATGATCAATTTACTGACAAGTTCCCTCTTTGGATCAGATACATTGATGACATCCTGTTTCTATGGGAAGGCAAAGAAGAAGATCTGGATGCTTTTCTACTTAAATTAAATCACAACAATCTGAATATTCGATTAACTTATCACAACAGCCAGACCAACATCTCTTTCCTTAATTTATTAATCTGTAAAGAAAACTATGGTTCTCTAAGTAAGTACCGATTTATTCAGAAAAGAAACAGCTACAAACAATGTTCTGTTCGCCACCAGTGCCCATGCACCAAATACTGCCAAATCCTTGCCTATTGTTGAGTTTTTAAGATTAAGAAGGAATTGCTCACAAGATAAAGTATTCTAAGAGAGAGCTCTTGAACTGGAGAATCGGTTACTCCTAAGAAGTTATAGTAAGAGATCTATCCTCGAGGCTAAAACGAGAGCGTTAAAAACTAAAAGATCAGAATTTTTAAGAGTTAAAAACAAAAATTGTGAAAATAAAACTCGACTTGTGTTAACTTACAACCAACACACGCAACAAATTGTCAATATAATTCAAAAAAATTGGCATATACTCCAAGCGGACCCCCACCTTAAAGATCTAATTGGAGACATAGTACAAATAACCTACAGAAGAAGTAGAAATTTAAGAGATCCTTAGTCCAAGTCATTATGTACACAAAACTACTAACATCAGATCTGTGGAACAAGGATCTTTCTCCTGTGGCAACTGCTCGTCGTGCAGCAATATGATTAACAAAAAAATTCATCACAGATAGATTTGGAAAACATCACCAAATCAAAAGTTACATTAGCTGCAATACGACTAGTGTAATATATGCTCTCCAATGTAAATGTCTGTGTACCTATATTGGTATGACCACAAGAAAATTACATACCAGACTCATGGGACACATGCAAAATATCCGAAATGCCCCAAAAGATATGTCTAAAGATAAGAAAATTTACATCTGTAGCTTCTCACTTCTTCAGACATCACCAATCAAAACTCTCTGAACTAAAATGTTATGGAATTCAAAAAGTATCCCTGGGCTTAAGAGGCGGTGATCTTGAAAAAGCTTTACTTAAAGCAGAAACCAGATGGATATACTTAATGGATAGTGTATATCCAAAAGGCCTTAAAGGGACAGTCTACACCAGAATTTTTATTGTTTTAAAAGATAGATAATCCATTTATTACCCATTCCCCAGTTTTGCATAACCAACACGGTTATAATAATATACTTTTAACCTCTGTGATTATCTTGTATCTAAGCCTCTGCAAACTGCCCCTTTATTTCAGTTACAGACTTGCAGTTTAGCCAATCAGTGCCTGCTCCCAGATAACTTCACGTGAATGAGCACAGTGTTATCTATATGAAATACGTGAACTAACACCCTCTAGTGGTGAAAAACTGTTAACATGCATTCTGAAAAGAGGTGGCCTTCAAGGTCTAAGAAATTAGCATATGAACCTCCTAGGTTAAGCCTTCAACTAAGAATACCAAGAGAACAAAGCAAAATTGGTGATAAAAGTAAATTGGAAAATTGTTTAAAATGACATGCTCTATCTGAATCATGAAAGTTTATTTTGGCCTAGACTGTCCCTTTAACGAACAGAACAACTATTCAATGTTCTTATAAAAAGAAATTATAATCTGGCGGCATTGCAACATGGACCTCATCAGTATAAATATAGATAAAACCATAGAACTATTATACATAGGACCTATGACAATAAGACATATGATTCAATCTTAATATAATAATAAACAAAAGCATCCTATCTTTTGTTTCATTTGATGAATATTATAGGAATTGAGTCATAATATCAAAATTTCCTGTGGGTAACGTGTTAAAAAACTTCTTCACGTTACCTAATTTACCCTCTTTAATTCACCTGGGAATGTATTCCCATTTCATTATTCTTTCTCTCTCTACACATCATTTTGTGACTATAGTCTCACAACACTGACTTTTCACTGGTCATGCACTATTTATTTTATATTTATGGTGTACATATGGCCTATAATTGTAGAGCACATCACATATGTTTATTCTTTATATTTATTCATATTTATTATTATCATTGTTATATCATACTGGATTAGTATCACCAATTTCACCTCCTTCAACTGTGAGTTTAACAGTTTAACCACATAGTATTGGTAACATCACTCTTCACGTTTTTGCAATTAGCATCACATAATTTTTATGTCAAAGTTTCAACCAGCACAATTCAACCCTTCACATATAATTTTTATTATTCTATCTTTTTTATGTGTACCTTGCAATATATGCAAGTTACACCACTTAGCTCTTATATCGTATCTTGACTCATTCATTTTTATTCACGAGCACAGTGCAATTTCAAGGCGACCTATTCACGATTATATTGGTTGGGAAATATAAATGCAGGATCAGGTTAATACCGACTAATGTATGTATTTTTAGATGGTGTTATTTTGAACACTACCTGTTAAGACAGGTTTAGTAAATCACTCACAAAAAAACTAAAAATCAGTACCAATAACCACATTAGCATACTGTATTCCTTTAACACTAATATACTCATTTGAAATCATACTCTATATTTATGTATTTTCAGGGGTCCAAATAAACCCTTAACACCTGAGTTACCAGATTTATTTGGCTCATATGATGTATATGTTTGAACTGGCCATACAAGTGCAGTTTAGATGTATAACAGAATATGGATATCATTTGAATTTGTAGCAGACAAGAAAGTATTGTTACCAACATTATAAACTGTCATTGTCAGTAATCTCCACTAAGATCAATAAAAGCCGGAGACTCGCCTCGCCCTGTGATGTCATTCGTAAACGTGACACCTCAATTTCGAAGGCCAATGATTGGCAGAAACAGTCCAAAGGGCGGAGCTATTTCCACAAATACCCACAGACGCCGGCGCGCATCACCTTTGAGAAAGCCGAAACTCTATCGGCGAAACATGTTAGGGAAGGGTATTGCTTAATACCCAGTTTGTTTTTTAATTTGCATACAACTCGTTTAGTAAAATGATTTAGTACCTAAAAGGCATTGATAACTCACAGGCCACTGAGTATAGAATATACGATAAAACGTTATAATTGTGGAGATTTATAGCTTACTCAGTGATATGTGTGTGTGTTGGCACAGTTATTTTATTACTCCCGAAATAGCGAATATACTAACGCTAATACAAGGCTCATAGTGCCCGAACAACAACAGTACAAACTGTCAAGGCATTGATAATTTACAAGCCACTGAGTGTAGAATATACGATAAAACGTTGCAATTGTGGAGATTTATAGCTTATTCAGTGATATTTGTGTGTGGGCATAGTTATTTCAGCACTCCCGAAATACCGAATATACGAACGTTTAATATAAGGCTCATAGTGCTCCAATAACAGTACAAACTGTCAAGTTTATTATGTAAATACCAACTTGGAGCCTGAATGACTGTAAGACACATCAGAGAGTGAAGGGACAGGGCTTAATTATTAAAACGCATTAGTGGATTTATCCGTAAACCACTAATTAGTATTACACCACTATATATAAACTCACTCATTACCACCCGGCAAGGGGCAGTCCTAACAGTATAACATCACATTATTAATGGGTGATGCACAGCTTTATTTGAAAATAGAAGGTTCCATACAACAGTATTCAAATATTTAACGTTTGATTATATGGTCTTAATGATCCTGATAATATTTATTGAATCTTAATACAAGTCACTTTAGTACTTACAAGACGCACAAAGATTTTCAAAATTGAACATCTCAATTTTATCTGCTACTATGTATGCCTTGTATACAATAACACATTAAGACTTTACTCAGCTGACTCAGGCCGTATAATACAGCGTCTATTATCATAACTTTCTGAAATGTATGAATGTAAAAAATAAATATATTTTCAATAAAATTCAGTAGAAAGCCAGAAGGACCGTTAGATTTGGTATAATTGTGGTCTTAGGTTGAACAATAAGACTGTGTCCTCTATCGATCTAGAATTTAATAATATGTTATTACTCTAATTATCATATACTTCAACCTACCTCTGGTCTCCTCTTTAGTTATCACCTTAATAAACATAGCCCGGATTTGGGCACACTTCCACAACAGTGTGAACGCTCAGTATAAAGTGACATATTAATTCAGCGCTTGACGAATATGTTCAAAAATTAGGAGCCAATAAGAATATTTAGGAGCCAGGCATATTTTTTAGGAGCCAGACAGTTGGATTTGTATATAGATATATGGAGAATAACCCAAAAAGTTAGGAGCCAGGGGTAAAATTCTAGGAGCCAGTGGCTCCCAGGCTCCTGGGTTTGTCAAGCCCTGTATTAAATGATTTGGTACTTTAACCATCGCCACAATAAGGGCGTGATACACAACTCTTGAACAATTTCTCCTTTCATGGATAGCATCCATCTCCTATATATTTAATACCACATATAGTGGTTCCTTTTATACCATGCCCACATATGTCATTGCCTAATTTTAAAAATTGTAATGCCTATTCGAGTTTCTATGTGATTTTAAAGCACACTCACTCACACTTAGATTTTATACAATTTTTTGTATCAATAAAAGTTATGTTTTAATTTAAGAATCCAACCCTTTAGTCCTTTTCGTTCAGTATGATGTCCCACACTTTAGGGGTACTAGAAGTGCTATATAAGTGCATTCTTTGAGTCCAAATCCCTCCAGTGATTTTGACTAAATTTGTTAGTTGCCCCTTTGCACAAACACTCTAGCTCATTAGGTATATCTATAATAAAACCAGACCGAGCATCCCCACTTTATTTGTTTAGTGCTATTGCTATCCCATTTTTTTTAATGTATATTTTTAAAGTAGACTACCCAAGGTATTGATCTAGGCTGATTTTGGTATATAAAATTCACGCCACGATTTGGTTGTAAAATACAATCATATAAAAAAAGTGCTTTTTTACAAACTTTGGGTTTCTCGCTAAAATTATTTACACACAACTACTGTAGTCATAAGACAAATGGTTGTAAAAGCTTGTCTGGGGTCTCCATTGTTCAGAAACAGCAGGCATGCTTGAGCAAAAAGAGGCTGCTTCTTGGGTGGTAACTAGCCATAGAACAAGCTATTATGCTATTGTTCGTTTCCAGGTTGAGCGCTTCTCTCTTTTTATTTATGCAAATTATGACATTTTGGGAAGTCTCCCTAAGTGTGATGCGGGAATCCAAACGTGGACCCGTTGCTCAGTGTGCCTAGAGGGATATGGCTGCACCTCACTGACGAGGCCCACAATAGGCCGAAACGTACGTCTGGGGTTTTGCTGTTTCTCTCGTTCAGAGAGGGATTGCCTGGTATTTCGGGGCTGGACTGTACTGTGAAGTCAGGATCAGACTGATATGCTTCAGGAAAGTTTTTCTCTGTGAAAGGCACATGTTGAGCAAAAAGAGGCTGCTTCTTGGGTGGTAACTAGCCATAGAACAAGCTATTATGCTATTGTTCGTTTCCAGGTTGAGCGCTTCTCTCTTTTTATTTATGCTTGGTTTTGCCTTTGGTTTTTAGCAATTAGGAGGCCGTTATTTGCAGGTGTGCACCACACTTTTGAAATTCCTGGCAGTGAAGGGATTAATCATCTTGTAAAGTTAATTTTTGCTGTAGTGTAGAGATTACACTCCCCACTGATCCCTACTTAAGTCCTCCCAAACAGTCATCATCACCACCATCTTGTGTAGGGCTTTTTATTTTATTTTATGAATATATTTATTTATTTCTGTATTATAGGGGTCCCTCCTTACCCTGATTTCCCCCCCCCCCCAGCACCTCTCTTACCCTCCCAATGTCCACAACCTTGTTTGTTACTGGCAGACAATCTGCCAGTAGCAAACTATGGCTTTTTTTATTTTATATTATTATTTTGTATATGTTTCTGTAGTGTACTCTCCCCATTCCAAGCTATTTACTTTTTTTCTGTAGTGTAGGTTCCCCTACAGCCCATATTTTTCTGTAGCACAGGGCCCCATCTCCCCTCACCCTTCATGACACTGCTTTATATGGTAAGAGAGTAATATAAGTGCTCCCTTACCATATGAAGGCGCCTTGGTTGCTGCTCCTGCTTTCTAAGCTGACAATGGTGACCACAACATGTGCATCTGTGCCTTTAGAAGCTTTTTGAGTATGTTTATATGATCTCCTTTGGTTTGGCCATTTAGCTCCTGCACTGATCGAGCAATCTCTGTTCACCACGTAGGAGGGTTAATTTTCTAAATTCCAGGGAATGTACCATAGCCTCTGTGGGTGCAGTGTAAAAGCTACAATTTACATATTGATATGACGGGAAAAGCAGGCTTAATAAATAATGAAAGACAAACAGCATAGGAGGCGCTTTTGTCTTAGGAACCTCTTTCCGTTTCGTCAGTACTGCTGCTTTTGGATGAATATAGTAACCAATAGAGGTACTGTGATTTCAGATGGCAGTGAGCCACTAGCCAAAACAGGAGTTTTGCTTACCAATGATAACGTTTTAAAACCACGCTCCCAATAAGAGATTATTATAACACATTATTGGAATATTGTATTTTATTATGGTTTAACTCTTTTTAGTGGCGATATTGAGGGAAATTACATTTTATCTAACTCCGATGAAATACTCAGGGACAGGTTTCTATGATTGTAAATAAATCATGTGGGTGGAGGATTAACAAGGAATGTGATATCTGTTTGGGTGGAGGTTCTTTATAAACAGGCGTCTAAATGAAATATGTTAACGGCTATGTTTTTAGCCTAGAAACGCATCACATTATTTTAATATAGTGTTTTAAACTAACTCCTGTTTTGGCTATTGGTTCACTGCCATTTGAAATCACAGTACCTCTGTTGTAAATGTGAGTGAGAACTTCTTTGCTCCATTAACATCTTTGAAGTGAATGAATATGCTACACCATGAGGGGCCTCCTATTCTTTGTTTGCCTTTCTAGATTTGGATGATATACACCTGCCTTCTAGGAGTGGACGCCTGGTCACACAGATCACAAATTGCAACAGTTATCTTTGAACAATGCATTATATCCATGTGGAAAAATAAATAAAATATGTATATTAATCTCTGACAGGGCTTGCAGAGATGTACAGATGAGGACAAAACAAAGGGAAGTGATCCCAGATTTGCTGGAAAAGGCAAAAATTCTATTGTCTCCCAGTTGACCTTGTTGTCTATATTATAGAAGGAGGTAACTGGCTGCGAGTGTGCTTAGAACATATTACAACATTTAAATCAAAGAAAAAACCCTATTGAGAGAGTAGGGAAAAGTATGCTCTTTCTACACTTAAAGTATTTATTTTTTCTACTTGAAATTTAACTTTTACTAGTTATAGTTTCACTTATACGCTTCCTCACCCCTCTGAGGAAGCGTATAAGTGAAACGCGACCGCGTCAGGGACTTCGTGATTATTTTAACTGCACTCTGTTAATTTCAGACTATCTAATAATTGATATTTTTTATTTGTTGTTGTAACATTTGTTGTAACATTTGGGGTATATTGTGGGAAGGATGGGGAAGAGCTATACAGTATATTTAGTATAACAAAAGTGGCCTATCTACCCTAATATAGGGCAATACAGGACACAGTTCCTAAATAGAGGCTCTTACATTTACCAAATATCTTTGATTTTCCCCCTCCTCCTCATATGTGATAGACAACCAAAAATCAGCAACATTGAAGTACTTGATACAAGTCACAGTTACAGAGTTGTGTTTTTAACTATTTTTCTGGCACGCTAGATACAACTTCTATTTCTGCTGCCTTTTTTAACTAGAACTAGTAAAAGTTAAATTTTACGTGTAAAGATATATACTTTATGTGTAGAAAGATCATATTTTTCCCTATTCTCTCAATAGGGTTTTTTATTTGATTTAAATGCACAGATGAGGGCCATGACTAGAAACAATTACCAAAAATAGTGATGACCACAAATCAAATAAATGAACGAAAGATTTCTTAACTGCATATCACTAGAAGAGGTAGCAATCAGTGGAAAGGTGTGCAATTTAGTAAAAAAAAATAAATAATAATTTCCCTCAAAATGTCGTTTCTTCCTCGGCTCACCTATCTGTTTCGATGCCTCCCTACCTACTCACCTCCTATTACAATTTCAAAGTGAGTGCATAAAATTTATTTGGCAGAATAGGATCCCCAGAATAGCCCATAGAACCTTACAGCTTCCTATCGAGCTAGGAGGGCTGGCTTCCCCATCCATAGTCAAGTACTATGAGGGAGCCATGCTCACGCATATTTCCCAATGGGGGGTGCGCCACGCTAAAGACAGATGGAGAGAGGTTGAACAAGCCTCATTACCCTTTGACATTTTCCTAAAGGATTTAATTTGGACCCCAGTCCATAGCTGTAGAACCTTAGGCATACACAATCTTGTAGTACTTGAGTGTCTGGCAATCTGGGATAATATTCGGCATCGCAGCCTGATCGCACCTCATCCCTCCCCAATCACCTCTGTCCCGGGCTTTCTTACAGGCCTCGCGGAAACACATCCCAATACATGGGCTTGATTAGGTGTCAAACAAGTTTCGGACTTTTTGTCAAGGTCTAGTGGAGACGGTTTTATTTCACTGTCTCAGGGCCGCCCCTGCGAAAATATACCGTCCTTTCTTCACTTTGAACTCATTAGAATTAATAGTTTCCTCTCCAGCTGGGGTTTCCACCCTTCTGTCTCTCGCCAGCTCACTCCATGGGAGTCTGTGTGGAATGGGGGCCGTAGACTCCACAAGCCTCTCTCGAGACATTACGGTTTGCTTGAGGGCACCATACCTCCTGCCCTGGCATCACACCTACTAAAGTGGAATGCTGCTCTTCACACCCACATTCCTGTAAACTCCTGGCAGAAGTCCATCACCTTAACTAAAAAATCATTACACTGTATAACAATGTTTGAGACCTACTACAAAGTAATTTCTCAATGGTATCTCATCCCTACGCGGCTATCCAAAATGTTTCCACTGACTTCACCCTTGTGTTGGAAGGAATGTGGTCTCCCTGGAGATATGCTCCACACGTGGTGGGAGTGCCCAAAGCTAATATCCTTGTGGAACTCGTGCTTCCGCACTCTGGTGGCCTTTAAGATTGCGATCCCTAAAAATGGCACTACTCCACCTAAACTTACACACCCTTCCTAAACAACAGCAGATTTTTTTGTGTATACCTCATGTCATCTGTTAAAACCAATATTGCTAGATGTTGGAAGAAAGTAACTCCCCCACGGTGGTCCGATATCCTTAACACTATGGCCTACCTGTACACAATGGAAAAGGACATATATTATAGTCTGGACAAAGTAGATCTATTTGAAATGGTTTGGGCTGACTGGAAAGATGCACATGACACTCAATGGATACATATAACAACTTCGTATATATTCCCTTTATCCCTGCTATAGGATTACTCCTGTTATATTACAACACCATAAATAAGAAGTAGTTTATCACTGACTGGATAAAGAATTCCACCTTAAATATCCAAACACCCTATTCACACGTTCCACCTTTAATTAATTGTCTGAGATAGCCAATCAGATTAACTGAAGGCATTTAAATATTCTCATAGCAGCACAGACTAACATGTCTTGATAAAGCCTGTGGGCGAAACGCGTTGACCTGACACTGTGTTTTATGCTATTGATTTTATCCATCATTATTGTTATCTGTTAACAATTTTATGCTTCAAAGGACTTTCCATTTGAATTTCTATGTGCATGCTGGCACCAACTGACAACTAACTCCACCAACTGCTGTGCCGTTTGGCACCAACCTTGCTACAAAGAAACTCCTAGTCGCTACTAGCGACCACAAAACTGACTGTCTCCTAAGAATTTCCTAGTCGCTCCCTGCGACCGCCAAGTTCCTCAACAAAGGATAACCCAGTCGCTACCAGCGACCGCAAAGACCATCTTACTTATCCTAAAAGATCCGCGAGTCGTTACTAACGACCACCTCATCCTAAACCAAAGAATTCCTTAGTCGCTACTTGCGACCGCCAAGTTCTTCAACAAAGGATACACCAGTCGCTATCGGCGACTGCAAAGACCAACCTACACTTCTTAAAAGATCCTCAAGTCGTTACTAACGACCACCTTATCTTCAACTGGAAGGATCTGTATATTTCTCCTAGTCGCTGTTTGCGACCGCCAAGTTCTTCAACAAAGGATACACCAGTCGCTACCGGCGACCGCAAAGACCAACCTACACTTCTTAAAAGATCCTCAAGTCGTTACTAACGACCACCTTATCTTCAACTGGAAGGATCTGTATATTTCTCCTAGTCGCTGTTTGCGACCGCCAAGTCCTTCAACAAAGGATAAACTAGTCGCTACTAGCGACCGCAAAGACCCATTTCTAAATTTCAAGATCCTGCTAGTCTTTCCTCACGACAACAAAGCTATCATCTTTCGTGAGCGCAAAGATTATCTTTAGATCCCCCAGGATTTCCTTACAGATTTAGGAATAGGGGTTGCCACGGCAACATCACATACCATTTTAAAACGTGACGTCACGTCACCTTTACACAAAAAGGCGCCCTTTTCTCTCATCCAGTAACGCCAACCACCATATACAGGCAATTTAAGCCTACAACTGGACAGTTACTTTCTTGTCACTTGGCAAGTCAATATCTTGGGACATCAGTACATTTTTCGCTAAAGCGCAAGTACTTTTTCTTATTGTTCTTTTATGCTTATTTTATGTATCTATACATTTATTAAGGGAGACGTCCCTTTGTTTTACATTGTATCATTTTGTATCATTTTAGACATCTTGACACCTCTGTTTTATTAGTATAATAAATTGCCTTGGAAATTTTCCATTTGAACTATATTTACGCCTCTGTCTCTGTTCTGGTACATATATATATATTCCTTCCTATATATTATCACATATAAATACTTTGATGAATATATTTTTTCGCTGATTACATACTGGACACTGGTCCCTTTATTTAAATACACATCTCCTAGATATACCCGTGCTTTGAGCGCTTAACTTCACTTTTTCACATTACTCAATGGATACTTCCAGTCAGGGCCTAAGCGATCCTACCCCGGGCATTTTGGGGTGACTGCCTGAGATGTCCCCCCCTCCCCCCCCTTCTCCCCTTATCTGGGTCCCTTCCTCTCCTTCCCCCCCCCCACTCTCCTCCCCCCTTTTAATAGTTATCTTGAAATGTACCGACCCCTTTCTCTGTCTGTTGAACATACAAGTTATATGTTATAGTTTTTGTATTCATACAGACTTGTTGCGTGTCATATTGTGCAGGGGACCTGCAAGTCCCCAGTTGCTGTATTATATTGTTTAAAACGAATAAAAATTTTATGATTAAAAAAAATAATAATTAACTCCAAACTGAGAAACTGCCCATCAACATGTATGATTGTTATCACTAGATCAACTATTATATCCACTCCCTATACTGAAAACTAGAAAAAAGAGCTTACCTTTCCCTTGTATTTCACTCGTCCTGTTCTGAAGTATTTTTTTTTTCTTTTAATTACACCCCCCCCAAAAAAAACTAATCTGCATCCAGTCAGTAAAAAGATGCTTTGCATCAATGAAATGGCACTTGTCTGTGGGTGCGTATGTATATGTTTTATGTATATTTATGATTTGACATCAAAGGATGAACGTGATAATTTACAATGTTCTGTATAACCGTCAATAATTTAAAGCCCTCACATTGTTATTGACCATTTATAATACTAACATGTTGTATTTCTTTGTTTCATCTACCAGTAAATGGCACATACATCACTGTCCCCTGGAAATCTAACAATCTAATTGACATCTCACAGAAATGAGCTGAAGAAGGAACTATTTTCTTTCCAGGTTAGTTTTGTATTTATGAATATTAAAGTGATGGTAAATCCAAGCATATAACAAATGATAGGATTTACCATCACTAAAAAGAAACAGTTTCCGTCACCATTTCTTAAACTCACCCTATCTGTAAGGCAAGTATGTAGCTAACTCAGCACCTTCGGCCGCCCTCGGCACAGCGCTCTTCTCCAATAAGGTGACAATTCCTCCTCTAGACCAATAGTCGTGCTAGGATATCAGTTGACACACATGGCTATAGGTTTAGAGGTGGAAACATCACCTCATTGATGAAAGCACGGTGCCGTGGCCGGAGGCGCTGCATTAGCGATATACTTGCCTTACAGATAGGGTGAGTTTAACTGCGTTTTTTGTAGGAAACGATGACAGAAAATGTTTATTTTTAGTGATGGTAAATCTTAGTGTTTGTTATACGCTTGGGTTTACCATCACTTTCAGTATTTACTTTTTGATTAACAATTTACCTCAAAACTCTTGTATTGCTAAACTGTTCAATGATTGTTACAGTGTTACCTAATCCTGTGTCTGCCATCTATGCCACCAATTTGTCTTAGGCAGGGTTACTAATCCCACCTCTGCCACCAGTCTAAAAATATATATATTTTCATGCAATTTTTTCTCTTCCTAAATAAGTAAACGTGCACTTATAATGAATAATAATAGTAATTATAGTAGTTGTAGTGAAAATACAATATGTACAGATAGAAAATAAACCTAAAATATAGAAGAACAAATAAATAAAAATAATATATATGTAAATAATATTACATGATAAACCTTCCAATTAAGGATCTACAAATATAGTGTCCATGCAACCAAACTCCACTAGTGCAGAACAAAATATAGTCCAATACATTCAATACAACTTAGTGCAGAAAACTATAAAATAATGTTAAAGTTCTTGTCCTGGGAAGGTTCAGCTGTAGCATGAGCAAGCAATATTTTAAACCCACTCCAGATCACATTACTCCTGGGGCGTAATATGATTGTGCTCAGAGTACACTGTCTGATAATGACCTTCCAGGCAGATATTGGCAACTAGAAGAAAAAAAGACACCCCCTAAGACCATGTCATGTGCTTGCTACATGGAAAATTCTTAGTAATTCAGCTATAAAAAAAATGTGACCTCAAACACAAAACCCCATGGTTTAAGTGTCTGGCATTTCTTATACTGTATGCTACCCTACTTATTTCAGCGGCAGCATCTTGTTCATCTAGGGTTTCTATTGCCAATACTACAGTAGTGAAATGTTTAGTATATTTTAAAGCGAATTTGCCAGTTTACCGGCGTGCAATTAAATTAGCGCTCCACTTGTAATCTATTTCCTTCTTAAGATAGGGAGAGTCCACGGCTTCATTCCTTACTGTTGGGAAACACATCACCTGGCCACTAGGAGGAGGCAAAGACACCCCAGCCAAACGCTTAAATATCCCTCCCACTTCCTCATTACCCCAGTCATTCTTTGCCTTTCGTCACGTTAGGAGGTGGCAGAGAAGTGTCGGAAGATTCGGAGAGTCCTGAAAAAGGGTATCTGCCCTTCAAGATAGGACTGGAACCTCTCAGTGAGAGTATTGATGAAAGTTAGAGTCTGGAGATGCAGGGAAAGTTTTTCTGCTAAACCATCCAGACTACTGCTAACAGATCCTAAGCAATCAGTGTTTACGAGTTTCACTGCCTGTTTTCTCTCACTCAAGTCCATGTCAGGAGCGCTGCTATAAGACTGTCACACTTGAGAGGCTGTGTTCTGTTCCACAGCATGGATTGTTTAAATTTTTTACACATAAAACGCTATAACAGTGTGGCTTCTTTATACCTTGATAGGATCCAGGGTTAATATACTCTGAAGAGGGTTTATTGAACAGTTGGGGTTAATAAATAAGTGTATTATTTACATGCTGCTTTGTGTGATTTTATTTTCTGGGCTCATAGACTGTGTTTTTGGCTGGAACAAACAGATTTCACTTTCATTTTTGAAAGTGTTTCACAGCTCCTATTAACTTGCTGTATTTTTCATAGCATGTGGTCTATGTTCATTTCCTCCATTCTGGCTGAGACTTCAACCAGAGGAGAGCGTTTCCTCTGTTAACTGTTTGTGTCTAGGAGGTGGTGTTTGCCCCAGCCATTTGGAGTATATATAAAAAAAATAGTTTTTGTGTCCTCCTGTAGGTATAACCAGAGCTATGGAGGACTCTCACATGTTAGAAGGTACTTCTTCTGTTCTAAATCATACCTGTTTATATTGTGAGGAGGCCGTGAGATTACTACCCTTGTTACATTATCCACTCAACATGCAGTTCTCCGTAGCACATCTAATCCTCCATCCGGAGGGGGCCTTCTTCCTGCGGACTTCGTTGCGCAGTTACAAACAGCGGTGTCTGCGGCCCTCAGTGCATTACCTCGCTCTAACAAATGCAAGAGAAAGGTTAAACATAGCTCTCCTGACCCGGAGTCATCAAAATATTTATCGGATTTAGCTATTATGTACCAGTTATCCAATGAGTTAACCTCTGTAGCTTCAGAGGGTGAACATTCGGGGGCAGAGTCCTTAGCGTCTAAGCCTTCTGCTGCGGAGGAACCGTCCTTTTAGATTTAAAATTGAGCACTTGAATTTTTTTATTAAAGAAGGTTCTGTCTACGTTAGAGGTTCCAGAGGCCGCGCTGCCTTAAAGGGACACTGAACCCAAATTTTTTCTTTCGTGATTCAGATAGAGCATGCAATTTTAAGCAACTTTCTAATTTACTCCTATTATCAATGTTTCTTTGTTCTCTTGTTATCTTTATATGAAAAATAAGGCATCTAAGCTTTTTTTCTTGGTTCAGAACTCTGGACAGCAGTTTTTGATTGGTGGATGAATTTATCCACCAATTGGCAAGGACAACCTAGGTTGTTCACCAAAAATGGGCCGGCATCTAAACTTACATTCTTGCATTTCAAATAAATATACCAAGAGAATAAAGAACATTTGATAATAGGAGTAAATTAGAAAGTTGCTTAAAATATCATGCTCTTTCTGAATCACAAAAGAAAAAAATTGGGTTCAGTGTCCCTTTAAGAACCTATGATATCTAAATTAGACAGAGTTTACGAAGACAGGGAAGTTCCTTTTGACTTTTCCTGTGTCGGTTAAACAAGCTTTATTGTAACAAATGTTTACAATACAAATCAAGCATGAAACTATGTCTCGGGTACAACAGTAGAAAATGAAACGTGACATCTGAATCATCGTTTTTACAGTTTAGTCCATGTCCCATGTGGATTTATGTTGAGAGGATAGTCCATACTTAATTTGGGCATCGGGAAAGAATGATAAAGCAGTTAGCTAATAACAGTGGTATTAATACCCAAAAACAATATCATAATGTAGCATTGCAGTGCAAACTTAAAAGGAGTAGTACAGAGACCCAAAGAAGAACGAAATCATGCACAAAGGTTCACATTGCTTGCATTTTTCTAGCAATCTTGATAAATTTAAATGTTTTAGCTTCTCAATACAGTCCTAACACTGCGAGCTATAGGAAGGCCATACAAAAATACTGTTCCAGATACCATTAGTTAAAATCTAGATAAGCATCACACCCTATTAAGCATTGTAGACGGTGTTTTAATTGGCATGGATAGGTAACAAAAAGAGGGAAGGATCATAGGAAAAAATGGCGAACATTTTTAACAACAAATGGGAAAGAATTGGATCTTCCTTTTCCCCCTCGTCTACTTTTAAAAAAAGTTGTTCCCGGACTCTCAACTGGATTTGTGGGGCTCCATTCCTAAGGTGGATTGTGCTATCTCTACGCTTGCTAAATGTACTACTATACCTCTTAAGGATAGTTCTTCGTTCAGAGAGCCGATGGATAAGAAAATGGAAACCCTTCTGAGAAAGATGTTTCAACATACAGGATTTTTATTTTAACCAGAGGCTGCAGTTGCCGCGGTTTCCGGAGCAGCTACCTACTGGTGCGGCTCTTTGTTGGAACTCATTGAGGTGGAGTCTCCTCTTGAGGATTTTCAAGACAGAATTAAAGCTCTGAGAATTGCTAATTCTTTTATCTGTGATGCGAACATGCCTAAATGCAAAGGCCTCTGGCTTTGCGGTCCTAGCCCGCCGGGCGCTCTGGTTGAAGTCTTGGTCTGCGGATATGACTTCTAAGTCCAGACACCTTTCTCTTCACTTCAAGGGCAAGATTTTATTTGGTCCGGGCCAAATAAAGGCCTACTTTTCGTTCCTTTAGTTCTGACAAATCCCAACGACAAAAATCCTCCTCCAACCCAGAGCAACCCAAGAGTACTTGGAAGCCGGCTCAGTCCTGGAATAAATCCAAGCAGAATAAGAAGCCCGCCGAAAACAAATCGACATGAAGGGGCGGTCCCCGATCCGAGATCGGATTGTGTATGGGGCAGACTGTCTCTTTTTTCAGACGCTTTGTTCAAGAACATACAGGATCCGTGGGTCCTGGAAGTCGTACTCAGGGATACAAGATAGGCTTGAAATCTCATCCGCCTAGGGGCAGATTCCTACTCTCAAACCTGTCTACAGACCAGAAAAGAGGGATGCCTTTCTAGGGTGCATTCGGGACTATCATGATACAATCATGTGGAGTAGTTGATACATGGATTGGCTACCCAGCAGAGGTGGTATTGTCTCAGCCTGGAAAGGGTTAAGGAGAACTGTTATTTCTTTGTGTGAAATATGTATTCAGAGAAGCTGAGACCCCCCCCCTCCTTCCTTCCCCCTCCCCCCTTCCTTCTCCCTCCTTAGCCCTGTGTGTAGGAATGCAAAAAGCTCCTCCCCTACTGGGAGATAAGACTTGCTTGCATTGGCTGCACTCGTAAATTATAACCAGGGCGTTGTCTTTGACAAGACAAAGAAAGTTTAGTTTTTAAGGATGTAACAGGAAGACTTGAGAGAGAACTGCCTGGGACTCAAGCCACTAAACATCTGGAATGGCAGCTCTCCACATATCTAAAGGAACTTGGTAATAAGTTAGATATTGTGTGTAATTCTTTTCATGTCCCATTTTATTTTTAAAGAACTGTAGCTTTACAATGGTATGTTATTTTGAATGTCTTTATAATTTTGCACTGTGTAACCTGTATTGATATTTTGTTATTAAACACGTAGAAAATCTCATTCTGTCTTTTGGGCTCTAATATCCAAATTCACACTCCTGTTGAGACAAGGTTAAAGGCATGTTACCTAATTGTTAAATAGTGTGAGTTTTTAGGGGTTCCCCAAAACTCCCCTTTAAATTAAAAGTTTTGCTGGTGGCAGCAGGGAAATTGTTAACTAGAGCAGTGTGGACAAGATTTGGAGGTTAATGCGGTGTCCCTTTTAAGGTCCTTCTGTAGAGTTGCAAGGTTAAGGGAACCAGAGCTGTGTGCCATTAGTTCCTTCATGCCCACGCCCCTCTATTGTAACGCTGAGAAGGTTTGATTTGTCACAAACTGGCTGGCAGCGGTGGGGATATTTAGAGTTTTTTAGTGCTATTTGTATAGTACTAAAAGAAATTACATGTTTTTGTGTAATTTCCCAAAGACAGAACTCAGTGCCTAATTGCAAAGACATACAATGCAAAGAAGCAGCTCTTTTTCCCTTCCTCTTGTTTGTTCGTTACTACTCTCATTTTGGAAGCATATAGAAAGATGCCGAAAGAATCCCTGGAGCTAATTTGTCAGGAGAGATCCATTTCAACTTTTGGCAAACAAAGGAACAGTTGGTCCAGGAACTGCAGCAGGCAGATGACATTCCAGCAGAGCAGGAAATGGCCACAGAAAGGGTTACTGTGGAACTGGTAACCCAGGAGATGATACCTACTGCTGTTACCCCTGTGAGTGAAAAGGAGTCTGAGCTACAAACAGCACTCGGGTACTTGGGAGATGCTGATCCCAACCTAAGAATGGAATTGATCCTCAAGTTTCAAGAAGCAGCAGCGAGAGAAAGGAGAGAGAGAGGCTGCAGAAAGAGAGAGAGAGAAAGGCTGCAGAAAGAGAGAAAGAAAAGGAGAGAGAGAGGCTGCAGAGAGGGAGGTGGCAGATCGAGAGAGAAAGGAAAAGGATGGTCAACGGAGACATGAGCTGGAGGTTATGCAGAGGAACAGAACCAGCCTGTCTCCCCAAACAAGTGAACGCGGGGAAACAGCAACAGAGAGGCCCCGCCTGGAGTATTTTCCAATGTTGGAAAGAGACACTGACTTGGATGTTTTTCTGAGGGGCTTTGAGAAGGTATACAAGCAGTATCAGCTGCCCCCAGTGCAGTGGGTTCGCTATTTAGCTCCTCGCCTGAAGGGTAAAGCACTGGATGTATTTGCTTCACTTCCAGTGGAGGATGTCCAGGACTATGAGGCCATAAAAACAGCCTTATTAAAAAGTTTTAACCTCACTCCGGAAATTCTACAGGACAAAATTTCGGAGTCTTCATAAAAGTGCAGATGACAGCTGCACAGAATATGTTGCACAGCTAAGGTCTGCTTTTAAGCAATGGACTGGGGGCCTAAAAGTCCTCACTCATGAGGCTTTGGAGGATTTGATGATCTTAGAGCAGTTCATGCAAACGCGAAGTCCTGATGCCAGAGTATGGATACTGGACAGAAAGCCCTAAACAGTGGCAGAGGCTGCAGATCTGGCTAATGATTACGCCAACAACAGAGCACCTGCAGCAAGGCAGGCAGCTATTCAAGCTGTGTCTCCTAAGTGGAAAAGAGCAAACAAGGTAGCAGAGAGACCATCTCATTTACACCCTACAGCCAGAGGGGCAGGGGCCACACCGGGACAGGGCGATAACCGCCGGTGTTTCATTTGTAACCAGATGGGGCATCTGAGTTTCACCTGCCCAGAAAAGAAGAAGCCTGAGGGTGGGAATGTGGCTGGGGGACCAGCATCTGTTTTTTTTTTTGGGTGGGTTCCCAAGGAGAAAGCGGAGAGATTACCTACAGGGGGTAACTGTGGGTGACCAGGTGTCAACAGGACTCAGGGATAGTGGAGCTTCGGTTACCTTGGTGCATCCTGAAATGGTAAAGCCGGAGAACATTATACCAAGGAGGACTGTGTTTGCGGGAGGTGGGGATTTCTGCGGATATCCCTGTTGATGTTTTGCTGGGCGATGATTTGGGCCGGATGCTTTGTCAGTACGCCCCAGAAGACAACACCTGCAACCTGGAAGGGCCAGTAGAGGGCCCAACAGGTATCCCACCATAGAATGAAAAATGATTCCCTTGAACATGATTGCTGGGAGGGGGGCTGAGGATTAATGCAACTCTGTCTTTGTGTACACCAGTAATGTCTTGTTCTGATGAAGAAGGATGTATTGGAAATGTTTGCGACCATGTTACTTCTATTGAACCTGGGCGCTGGGAGAGAGAGCCTAGGGAGGGATGTATAGAAAATGTTTGTAACAATGTTGCTTCTATTGAATCTGGGCGCTGGGTGGGAGAGCCTAGGGTTATTGATGATTTACTTGTACCAGTACTGTGTTGTGCCAGTGAAAATGGTTATACTGCCATTGATTGTGACAATGGGATGCCTGATGCAGTGTGTGTGACTGTGAGAGAGCAGCAGGGCTGGGCAGAAGGGCAGACTGAGTGTGTATACCTTTCTGTCCTAGAACTAGCATTGCATATGCAAGGAGGAGTGAATGGCATGGCTGGTGTAGGGGCCAGAGTACATCCTGCCCTGTTACAGAGAGTAAAACAGGATGGGACCCTGGGTGTGACTGTGGACCTCCAATACAGGAATGGCAGATGTGAAGAAGAGGGGGAGGGAGATGTAGCTGCAGTGACTAATGAACCTGCTACTTCTACAGAGCATACTGGGGTAGGTGTGAACAGTGGAGTATCTGGCCTAAGCATAGCAAGAATTTCTCTTAGTCCCCTAGTGAGTTACCCTGAGGGGGTGCTAGATCCCTATATGAGTGAGAGCGAGTGTGTGATATCCTGCAAGGAAATGTCCTCCACGAGGGAAATTGTCAGCTGATGCTGACTGTTACAGTGGGCAAATGAATGCAGAGAGTGTGCAGAAAAGGCAGATCTGGTCTTATGAACGAAGAAAGACTAGGATTTAGGTTGACATAGGGGATCAGCGTGGGCTGACCCCCTATTTCCACCATTTTAAAAGGGGAGGTGTCATGATACAATCATGTGGAGTAGTTGATACCTGGATTGGCTACCCAGCAGAGGTGGTATTGTCTCAGCCTGGAAAGGGTTAAGGTGAACTGTTATTTCTTTGTGTAAAATATGTATTCAGAGAAGCTGAGACCCCCCCTCCTTCCTTCCCCCTCCCCCCTTCCTTCTCCCTCTTTAGCCCTGTGTGTAGGAATGCAAAAATCTCCTCCCCTACTGGGAGCTAAGACTTGCTTGCATTGGCTGCACTCGTTGTAAATTATAACCAGGGCGTTGTCTTTGACAAGACAAAGAAAGTTTAGTTTTTAAGGATGTAACAGGAAGACTTGAGAGAGAACTGCCTTGGACTCAAGCCACTAAACATCTGAAATGGCAGCTCTCAACATATCTAAAGGAACTTGGTAATAAGTTAGATATTGTGTGTAATTCTTTTCATGTCCCATTTTATTTTTAAAGAACTGTAGCTTTGCAATTGTATGTTATTTTGAATGTCTTTATAATTTTGCACTGTGTAGCCTGTATTGATATTTTGTTATTAAACACGTAGAAAATCTCATTCTGTCTTCTGGGCTCTAATATCCAAATTCACACTCCTGTTGAGACAAGGTTAAAGGCACGTTACCTAATTGTTAAATAGTGTGAGTTTTTAGGGGTTCCCCAAAACTCCCCTTTAATTTAAAAGTTTTGGTGGTGGTAGCAGGGAAATTTGTTAACTAGAGCAGTGTGGACAAGATTTGGGGACTAATGAGGTGTCCATTTAAAGGTCCTTTTACATAGTTGCAAGGATAAGGGAACCAGAGCTGTGTGCCATTAGTCCCTTCATGCCCACACCCCTCTATTGTGACTCTGAGAAGGTTTGATTCATCACAGGGACCTATCCTCCTTCGGAATTGTTGTCCCGGTGCCTATCGAAGAAAAAGGTTTGGGTTTTTTTCAAACCTTTTTCATGGTCCCACAGAAGGAGGGAACTTTCCGCCTATTTCTCGACCTACAGTGCTTAAACACATTTCTCAGTGTCCCTTTCATTTAAGATGGAGATAAGGTCCAGCCTTTCTTTAATTCAGGAAGGCCAGTTTATGACCAATATATATATGAATGACACTTACACTCATGTTCCAATCCTCAGGGAACACTTTCGGTTTCTTAGGTTTGCATTCCTGGACCAGCACTTCCAGTTAATTGCCCTTCCGTTTGGCCTAGCTACTGCTTCAAGAATCCTTACGAAAGTTCTGGGGGCTCTTTTAGCCATTGCCAGGGTATTACAGTAGCTCCATACTTGGACGATATTCTGGTGCAAGCACCATCTTGTCGTCTTATGAAAGAATAGTCCTCAGTCTAATTTGATCACATGAATGGGAAATAATCTTGGAAAAGAGTTCTCTTATCCCAAATACCAGGGTGGAATTCCTGGGTGCTATAATAGACTCCATATCCATGAAGATATTTCTAACAGACCAGAGACGTTGCAAGCTAACTTCGGCATGTCTTTCCTCTGGACCTCCTTGAGTCCCTCTGTGGCTCAGTGTATGGAGGTGATTGGTCTCATGGTGTCCTGCATGGACACCATTCCTTTTGCCAGGTTTTGTCTCAGACCTTTACAACTGTGCATGCTGAGACAGTGGAACAGCGATCATTCAGAGCTGTCTCTACAGATTGTATTAGACAGCCGGTCGAGAGAATCACTCTCTTGGTGGCTCTCTCCAGATCATCTGCCCCGAGGGATGTGCTTCTTAAGACCATCCTGGGAGATTGTGACTACGGACACAAGCCTATCCGAATGGGGAGCTGTTTGGGGTACAGGGATTGTGGACTCAGGAGGAGTCCTCCCTCCCGATCAGATTCCAATCGGACAATATATCCTCGGTGGCTTACATCAACCATCAGGGGGGAACGAGAAGTTCCTTGGCGATGAAGGAAGTATCTCAGATTCTGGAGTGGGTGGAGGCCCACAGCTGTTTGCTGTCAGCAATCCACATTCGGGCTGTGGACAACTTGGAGGTGGATTTTCTCAGCTGGCAATCCTTCCACCCAGATGAATGGTCTCTCTATCCCAAGGTGTTTGCAGAGAAATGCAGCAAGTGGGGGACGCCGGAGATAGATCTCGTGGTGTCCTGTCTCATTACCAAGCTACCCTGGTACGGGTCGAGGGATCCCCAAGCGGATCTAATAGATGCACTAGCAGTGCCCTGGAGGTTCAAACTCATATCTTTTTCCTCCATTACCGCTTCTTCCTTGAGTGGTGGCCCGCATCAAGCAGGAGCAGATTTCAGTAATCCTGATTGCTCCATCGTGGCCGCAAAGGACGTGGTTTGCGAATCTAGTGGGGATGTCCTCATCTCCTGAGTGGAAGTTACCTTGTCGAAGAGACCTGCTGTTACAAGGGCCATTTGTTAATCAAAATCTAGATTCTCTGAGGCTGACTGTGTGGAGATGGAACGCTTGGTCTTAGCCAAGAGAGGTTTCTCTGAGAGTGTCATTGATACTGTTGTTCAAGCTTTTAAACTAGTTACTCGGCATCTCTACCACAAAGGGTGGAGGACCTACTTATTCTGGTGGGAAGAGCATGGTTTTTCCTGGCACAGAGTTAAGGTTGCCAGGATCTTATCTTTTCTCCAGGATGGACTGGAGAAGGGCCTTTCTGCTAGTTCCCTGAGAAGACAGATTTCGGCCCTGTCGGTTTTATTGCTCAAGAGGCTGGCTGAGCTTCCAGACTTGCTGTCCTTTGTTAAGGCTCTGATTAGGATCAGACCTGTGTTTAGATCTGGGGCTCCTCATTGGAGCCTAAATCTTGTTCTCTGTGTTTTGCAACAGGCTCTGTTTGAGCCTCTGCATTCCGTTGACATGAAATTATCTTGGAAGGTTCTCTTTTTAATGGCTATTGCCTCTGCGTGCAGAGTTTCTGAGATTTCTGCTTTGTGATGTGAGTTCCCATATCTGATTTTTTTTATACAGAAAAGGCAGTTTTACGTACTAAATTAGGTTTTCTTTCTAAGGTTGTGTGAGATCGCAACATCAATCAAGAGATTGTGGTTCCTTACTTGTGTCCTAATCCTTCATCGAAGAAACGATTACTTCACCATTTGGATGTGGTTCGCTCCTTGTAGTTCTTTCTTCAGGCTACTAAGGAGTTTAGACAATCTTCCTCTTTTTTTTGTTTGTTTGTTGTCTATTCGGGAAGCGTAAGTGGCAGAAGGCTACTTCGACTTCCCTATCTTTTTGGTTAGGGAGTGTCATCCGCTGTCTCGTAAGCTAAGCGGGACATCATCCTCCTGAGAGGATAATGGCTCATTCCACTAGAGCAGTGGCTTCCTCTTGGGCCTTTAAGAACGAGGCCTCTATGGATCAGATTTTTAAGATGGCTACCTGGTCCTCCTTACATACTTTTTCTAATTTTTACAAGTTTGATGTTTTCAAGCAGCTTTGGGGAGAAAGGTTTTGCCGGCTGTGGTGCCCTCAGTATAGGGTCCGCCTCTTCCTTTTGGTTCCCTCCCGTTATTCATTCAGTGTCCTCTGGAGCTTGGGTATAGTTTTTCCAACAGTAAGGAAGCCGTGGACTCTCCCTATCTTAGGAAGGAAAACATAATTTATGCTTAACAGATAAATTCCTTTCCTCTGGATAGGGAGAGTCCACGGCCAACGCCAGTTTTTTCTTGTCTAAGGGCGGCCCACTATTTATTTTATTCTTCTGGCAACATTTATACCCTGATATTTCTCCTACTTTTCCTTGTTCCCTTGGCAGAATGACTGGGGTAATGAGGAATTTGGAGGGATATTTAATCCTTTGGCTGGGGTGTCTGCCTCCTCCTGGTGGCCAGGTGTTGTATTTCCCAACAGTAAGGAATGAAGCCATGGACTCTCCCTATCTTAGGAAGGAAAGGAATTTATCTGATAAGCATAAATTGTTTCTTTCCTAAGATATGGAGAGTCCACAATGTCATCAATTACTGTTGGGAATATCATTCCTGGCCAGCAGGAGGAGACAAAGAGCACCACAGCAAAACTGTGAAGTGTCACTCCCCTACTCACAATCCCCAGTCATTCTCTTTGCCTCTGTTAATGGAGGAGGTGAAGTTTTGGTGTCTGAAGAAAATTGGATTTCTTTCGCTACAAGCAGAATTTGGGGTATAGCTGTAGTCCACATCAATCTCTTCAGTAGAGTAGTGGTGGCTTTAAAGCAGTTAGGAACTTGTAAGGTGGGCCTTGCTGCGTTTTCCTTACCTGTTGCTGCCCTAATACAGAAAGCCATAGTAGGTTTACTCTGTTCTTTCTTTTTCCACAGGTCTCTGGAAGGAGTGGCTTCCTTTCACACCTTATGAGTCGTCTGACTGCTGGACGGCTAGATTGCAGGTTAGTGCTTTTCTGTCTTCTAGGTGGGAGACTAGCAATTTAAGAATTGCCTGCAGTATTTAGGGGACAAATAGATCCTTAGTAGGATTGAATTATGGCAGATGCAGGCACTATTTTGTATGTGGTACTGAGACTAAGGGATTAATCCTTCTCATGGTATGAAGGAGTTAACCTTTTCATTTTGGCTCCTTATTTTATGTTTATGGCAAGCATGAGTAAAATGTATGCTCACTGTGTGTTCTGTCACTGTAGCAGGCATGGGATATTATTCTTAAGAGATTTAATTATCCGCCCTGTGTGTTTTAGCTCAATTTAGTTTTACAGCGACCGGAGGCGGACTTAAGCGGAGCACGCTTTTCTCACTTGCTTTTCTAGTGTTGCGCAGCTAGTTGCTTTGCTGATCACATGGCCTCATTCTTCCGCTCCTAGCTATCGGAGCAGTGTCCGTTCTCGGAGCAGGGTCGACTAATTTAGTGTGTTGCCTTCGGGGAGAAGATGCAAGGAAATTAGTCTGGTGAAGTCCCAGAGTGGAATCGGAAGGGGCAGGTAGGCACCTCAGTTTAGAAGAGGTGTAGAGGCTGACATTGTGAGGTGTACTTAGATGCTTTTGTTAAAGGGACAGTCTAGGCCAAAATAAACTTTCATGATTCAGATAGAGCATGTCATTTTAAACAATTTTCCAATTTACTTTTATCACCAATTTTGCTTTGTTCTCTTGGTATTCTTAGTTGAAAGCTTAACCTAGGAGGTTCATATGCTAATTTCTTAGACCTTGAAGCCCACCTCTTTCAGATTGCATTTTAATAGTTTTTCACCACTAGAGGGTGTTAGTTCACGTATTTCATATAGATAACACTGTGCTCGTGCACGAGAAGTTATCTGTGAGCAGGCACTGATTGGCTAGACTGCAAGTCTGTCAAAAGAACTGAAAAAAGGGGCAGTTTGCAAAGACTTAGATACAAGATAATCACAGAGGTTAAAAGTATATTATTATAACTGTGTTGGTTATGCAAAACTGGGAAATGGGTAATAAAGGGATTATCTATCTTTTAAAACAATAAAAATTCTGGTGTAGACTGTCCCTTTAAAGGGACACTGAACTAAATTTTTTTGTGTGTGATTCAGATAGAGCATGAAATTTTAAGCAACTTTCTAATTTACTCCTATTATCATATTTTGTTCATTCTCTTGGTATCTTTATTTGAAATGCAAGAATGTAAATTTAGATGCCGGCCCATTTTTGGTGAACAACCGGGGTTGTTCTTGCTGATTGGTGGATAAATTCATCAACCAATAAAAAAGTGCTGCCCAGAGTCTGAACCAAAAAAGCTTAGATGCCTTCTTTTTCAAATAAAGATAGCAAGAGAATGAAGAAAAATTGATAATAGGAGCCTATATTTAAGAATTAATTTTATTTATTTTTGGTTCCTTTAAACTGGGTTTCTTATGAATTCTTGCCTTTTATGTTTAGAGGCCCAAGTTGTCTCTCCTATGGAATTTTGTTCCTCATGTGTAAAGAGGACATTGAAATGTATAGATAAATTATTTGTTGATGAGCCTAATCTCTCTCAGGATGATCCTGTTCAGGCAATACCACAGCTTTCTTCTCATACGGGGGCGTCGCATACAGTGCCCTGCAGTTCCTCTCAATCTCCTGGAGGAGTTTATTTGCAAGCAGAAATTGCTGCCCAGGTATCTTCTGCGGCATTAGCTGCTTTCCCTATGCTGAAGGGAAATTGCAAGAGGAAAATTAGAGACCCATATAGCAAGGTTTCCAGCCTCTGCTACCCAAGTTTCCCTCCCTCATAAATCTGAGGAAGATACGTCAGTAACCTCTGAGTGTGAAATCTCGGATTTGGACAGTATAATGGTTTTTATCTGATGCTAAAAAAGTTGTATCCTTCAGATTTAAGCTTGAACACCTTCGTGTACTGTTAAAAGATGTTTTAGGTACCCGCCTGTCGTTGTCAACCCTAAGAAAATCAAGTAAATTCTTTGATGTTCCTTCCTCTGGGGAAGTGTTTCCTGTTCCAGACTATTGCGCAGGAATGGGAGAAGCCAGGGATACCTTTTTCCCAGTCTCCTGTTTTTAAAAAGATGTTTCCTGTCGCTGACTCCATTAAAGATTCATGGTGGACGGTGCCTAAAGTTGAAGGGGCCATTTCTACTCTGGCTAAGAGAACTACTATTCCTAAAGATGATAGCTGTGCCTTTAAGGATCCAATGGATAAAAAGCTGGAGGCTTATTTGAAGTAAATGTATGTTCATCAAGGTCTTCAATGGCAACTTGCAGTTTGCCACTGTGTCTAATGCGGCATCTTATTGGTTTGATGCCTTGTCTGATTCTCTTCTAGTAGAGGCTCCTCTGGAGGAGATCCAAGACAGGATTAAGGCTCTCAAGCTAGCAAACTCCTTTATTTCTGATGCTACTGTGCAAGTTATCAAACTGGGAGCCAAGATATCTGGCTTCGCTGTGCTAGCCCACAGGGCGTTATGGCTGAAATCATGGTCAGCAGATGTTACGTCCAAGTCCAAGCTTCTAGCACTTCCTTACAACGGTAAGACCTTGTTTGATCCTGGGCTGGCAGAAATAATCTGACATTAGTGGTGAAAAAGGGTCTTTTTTACAACAAGACAAGAAGAATAGACCTAAAGGACGTCAAAGTAATTGTCGTTCCTTTCGTAACTTCAAAGGAAAGTCTTCCTCTTCCAAACAGGATCAGTCCAAGTCTTCTTGGAATCCCAATCAGTCTTGGAACAAGGGAAAGCAATCAAAGAAACCTGCAGCTGAGTCTAAATCAGCATGAAGGGTTTGCACCCCCCCCCCCCGGTCCGGGACCAGATCAAGTGGGGGCCAGACTTTCTCTGTTTTATCAAGCATGGGTATGAGATGTCCCAGATCCTTGGGCTGTGGACATAGTGTCTCAGGGTTACAAAATAGAATTCAAAACTTTTCCTCCTAGTGGCAGGTTTCTCTTCTCAAGATTATCTGCAAACCAGGTAAAAAGAGAGGCATTCTTGAATTGCGCTCTGGACCTTTCTTCCCTGGGGGTGATGGTTCCAGTTCCCGTAAGAGAACAGGGCCTGGGCTTCTATTCAAATTGGTTTGTGGTTCCCAATAAAGAGCAAGCGTTTCATCCTATTCTAGACTTAGTGTCTAAACAAGTTTCTCAAGGTACCATCCTTCAAAATGGAAACCATTCGGTCCATTCTTCCCATGGTACAAGAGGGTTAGTTCATGACGACCATAGACCTGAAGGATGTGTATCTTCATGTTCCCATCCACAGGGATCGTCACAAATTCCTGAGATTCGCTTTTCTAGACAAACACTTTGTTTGTGGCTCTTCCTTTTGGCCTTGCCACAGCTCCCATAATTTCCTCAAAGGTTCTGGGGCCTCTCTTGGCAGTGATCAGGGCTTAGGGAATTGCAGTGGCGCCCTACCTTGACGACATTTTGGTTCAGGCGCCTTCTTTTCAACAAGCAAACTCTCATACAGAGATCTTGTTGTTTTTTCTACGTTCCCACGGATGGAAAGTGAATCTGGGAAACAGTTCCCTTGTTCCAGCTACAAGGGTAGTGTTCTTAGGGACCATAATAGATTCCCTATCGATGAAAATATTTCTGACGGAGGTCATAAAATCAAAAATTCTTTCCTCTTGCCTCTCTCTGCAGTCTGCTGTTAGGCAGTCAGTGGCTCAATGTATGGAGGTAATTGGTCTGATGGTCGCTTCCATGGACATCATTCTCTTTGCTTGATTCCATTTGAGAGCTCTGCAGTTAAGCATGCTCGGACAATGGAACAGGGACCATTTGGATCTATCTCAGGATAGATCTAGATCAGTTTACAAGGGATTCTCTCCCGTGGTGGCTTTCTCAGGAACGTCTCGGGGTACATGCTTCCGGAGACTTTCCTGGGTGATTGTAACCACGGGTGCCAGCCTGCTGGGCTGGGGAGCAGTCTGGGATTCGTTAAAGGCACAGGGAATATGGACTCGGGAGGAGTCGACTCTCCCCATAAACATCTTTACAATGCCCTGATGGCTTGGCCTCAGTTGTCCTTAGCCCTGTTTCAGGTTCCAGTCGGACAATATCACCTCATTGGCTTACATCAACCACCAGGGAGGAACTCGGAGTTCCTTAGCCTTGACGGAGGTGGCTCGGATTGTTCAGTGGGTGGAAGCTCACAATTGCTCTCTTTCTGCCATCCACATCCCAGGGGTGGACAACTGGGAAACTGACTTTCTGAGCAGACAGACAATTCATCCCCGGGAGTGGGCACTCCATCTGCAGGTGTGTTCTCCAGGTTTACCCCCAAATGGGAGATGCCGGAGATGGATTGGATGGTGTCTCGGCAGAACGCCAAGCTTTCAAGGTATGGCTCAAGGTCAAGAGATCCACAGGCCACCCTGATAGATGCTCTGGCGGTTCCTTGGGATTTCGTCTGGCATATCTGTTTCCTCCGTTTGCTCCTTCCTAGAGTTATTGCTCATGTCAAACAGGAGAGAGCTTCAGTAATTTTAATAGCTCCTGCATGGCCTCGCAGGATCTGGTATGCAGACCTAGTGAAGAGGTCATCTCTGCCACCTTTGAGGCTGCCTCTGAGGAAGGACCTTCTAATTTAGGGTCCTTTCTGTCATCCAAATCTTGTTTCTCTGAAACGGACTGCTTGGAGATTGAACGCTTAGTTCTGTCTAAGCGTGGTTTTTCTGAGTCGGTCATTGCAACCACGATTCAGGCTCGCAAGCCTGTTACTAGGAAGATTTACCATAAGGTATGGCGTAAATACCTTTATTGATGTAAATCCAAGGGCTACTCTTGGAGTAGTATTAGGATTCCTAGAATTTTGTCTTTTCTCCAGGAAGGTCTGGAGAAGGGATTATCAGTCAGTTCTCTGAAGGGTCAGCTTTCTGCGTTATCTGTTTTGTTACACAGGTGTCTTGCGGGTGTACCAGACCTTCAATCTTTTTGTCAGGCCCTGTGTTTAAACCTGTTGCTCCTCGTTAGAGCCTTAACCTTGTTCTTAAAGTTCTGCAGCAGGCTCCATTTGAGCCATTGCATTCCATAGGTATTAAGTTGTTATCTTATATGCTGATAAGGCGGTTCTTTGTACTAAGTTGGGTTTTCTTTCTAAAGTGGTTTCGGATAGAAATATTAATCAGGAAATTGTTGTTTCTTCTCTATGTCCTAATCCTCCTCCTCATAAGGAACGTTTGTTGCACAACTTGGATGTTGTGCGCACTCTAAAATTCTATCTACAGGCGACTAAGGATTTTTGTCAGTCCTCTGCCCTGTTTTTTTGTTTCTCTGGGAAACATAAAGGTCAGAAGGCTACTGCTCCTTCTCTTTCTCTCTAGTTGAGAAGTATGATCCGTTTTGCTTATGAGACTGCTGGACAGCAGCCTCCTGAGAGAACAGCTCATTTCACTAGGGCTGTTTTGTCTTCTTGGGCTTTTAAAAATTAAGCTTCTGTGGAACAGATTTGCAAGGCTGCAACTTAGTCCTCTCTGCATACCTTTTCAAAATTTTACAAATGTTATAGTTTTGCCTTGGCTGAGGCTTCTTTTGGGAGAAAGGTTCTTCAAGCGGTGGTGCCTTCTGTTTAGGCCTGCCTGTCTTGTTCTCCCTCCCTAGTCATCTGTGTCCTCTAGCTTGGGTATTGGTTCCCAATAGTAATTGATGACGTTGTGGACTCTCTATATCTTAGGAAAGAAAACAAGATTTATGCTTACCTGACAAATCTATTTCATTCCGGATATGGATAGTCCACGACCCCACCCTTAAAAATTAAGACAGTTAATTTTTGGCTAACCCTCAGGCACCTCTAAACCTTTGTGTTATTCCTTATTTCAATTTTCCTTTGGTCGAATTACTGGGGATTGTGGATAGGGTAGTGACACTTAAACGGACACTGAACCCTAATTTCTTCTATAAGATACGACAAGTCCACGGATTCATCCTTTACTTGTGGGATATTATCCTCCTGCTAACAGGAAGTGGCAAAGAGCACCACAGCAGAGCTGTCTATATAGCTCCTCCCTTGACTCCACCCCCCAGTCATTCGCTTTGCCTACTCTAAGTAATAGGAAGGGTAAAGTGAAAGAGGTGATAAAATGTTAGTTTTTATTTTCTTCAAGCAAGACTTTTTTTATTTTAAATGGTACCGGTGAGTGCTGTTTCTTCCCAGGCAGCAGATGGATGAAGATTTCTGCCTGGAGACTGATGATCTTAGCAGTTGTTACTAAGATCCAGAGTAGTTCCCACAGAATGGCTGAGGAGTACTTCAGAAACTTCAGTGTGAGGAACGTTTTTCATGCTACAAGCATTGAAGTATGTTCAGTCATTTTTTTCTGGAGAAACTGTGTTATTTCAGAATTGGCTGACAGTATCCCCATGAGGGAAAGGGTAAGCAGTAATCCTAATGTATAGATAGGGGTATTACTGGACCTGTATGTTGGGCTGTAAAAAATGGTTGACATTGATGACATGATGTTTGTGGGCAAACGATTCTATGTTGGGAGTTAATATAACGTTTTTTGTGGCAAACGTTTTCAATTTATTTTAGCAATGGAGGGTACACATGGCTTCATTTAGATGGGTATATGAACCCACATGGCTAGGTTTTAGACCGCTCTGGTGAGGTTATTGTTAAGGCTGTGAGACATCGAGTTAGATGGGCGGGGCCTATTTTCGCGCCTCAGTTGCGCAGTTGTATTTCCCAGGCAAGCAGCAAGCTCCAACTCCGGTGGGCCTTTCAGGAAAGTTTGGGCCTAATCGAAGGGTTAATCCGATTTTTGCAGACCCCTGAGGGCAGGTAGGCGCCACAGCAGGGCTGTGGCCAGGTGCAGAGGGTGTTTTTGTTTAACTATAACGTTTTTGGTTCTTAAGGGTTAAGTATTCCTTTCCTTGTGGGGCAATCTTAGTTGACAAGTTGGGATATATTTATCAAAAAATGGAGATAATTTTATCGTTTTAAAGCAGTTTTGAAAAAATACTATGCTTTTTTCTCCAACATAGGTGTGTCCGGTCCACGGCGTCATCCTTACTTGTGGGATATTCTCTTCCCCAACAGGAAATGGCAAAGAGCCCAGCAAAGCTGGTCACATGATCCCTCCTAGGCTCCGCCTACCCCAGTCATTCTCTTTGCCGTTGTACAGGCAACATCTCCACGGAGATGGCTTAGAGTTTTTTAGTGTTTAACTGTAGTTTTTATTATTCAATCAAGAGTTTGTTATTTTGAAATAGTGCTGGTATGTACTATTTACTCAGAAACAGAAAAGAGATGAAGATTTCTGTTTGTATGAGGAAAATGATTTTAGCAACCGTAACTAAAATCCATGGCTGTTCCACACAGGACTGTTGAGAGCAATTAACTTCAGTTGGGGGAACAGTGTGCAGTCTCTTGCTGCTTGAGGTATGACACATTCTAACAAGACGATGTAATGCTGGAAGCTGTCATTTTCCCTATGGGATCCGGTAAGCCATGTTTATTACGATCGTAAATAAGGGCTTCACAAGGGCTTATTAAGACTGTAGACTTTTCTGGGCTAAATCGATTCATTATTAACACATATTTAGCCTTGAGGAATCATTTTATCTGGGTATTTTGATATAATAATATCGGCAGGCACTGTATTAGACACCTCGCGAGCCTCATTTTCGCGCCGGTGTGGCGCACTTGTTTTTGAGAGGCATGGCATGCAGTCGCATGTGAGGGAGCTCTGATACTTAGAAAAGACTTTCTGAAGGCGTCATTTGGTATCGTATTCCCCTTTGGGTTTGGTTGGGTCTCAGCAAAGCAGATACCAGGGACTGTAAAGGGGTTAAAGTTTTAAAACGGCTCCGGTTCCGTTATTTTAAGGGTTAAAGCTTCCAAATTTGGTGTGCAATACTTTTAAGGCTTTAAGACACTGTGGTGAAAATTTGGTGAATTTTGAACAATTCCTTCATGTTTTTTCGCAATTGCAGTAATAAAGTGTGTTCAGTTTAAAATTTAAAGTGACAGTAACGGTTTTATTTTAAAACGTTTTTTGTACTTTCTTATCAAGTTTATGCCTGTTTAACATGTCTGAACTACCAGATAGACTGTGTTCTGAATGTGGGGAAGCCAGAATTCCTATTCATTTAAATAAATGTGATTTATGTGATAATGACAATGATGCCCAAGATGATTCCTCAAGTGAGGGGAGTAAGCATGGTACTGCATCATTCCCTCCTTCGTCTACACGAGTCTTGCCCACTCAGGAGGCCCCTAGTACATCTAGCGCGCCAATACTCCTTACTATGCAACAATTAACGGCTGTAATGGATAATTCTGTCAAAAACATTTTAGCCAAAATGAACCCTTGTCAGCGTAAGCGTGGCTGCTCTGTTTTAGTTACTGAAGAGCATGACGACGCTGATATTAATATCTCTGAAGGGCCCCTAACCCAATCTGAGGGGGCCAGGGAGGTTTTGTCTGAGGGAGAAATTACTGATTCAGGGAACATTTCTCAACAGGCTGAACCTGATGTGATTGCATTTAAATTTAAGTTGGAACATCTCCGCATTTTGCTTAAGGAGGTATTATCCACTCTGGATGATTGTGAAAAGTTGGTCATCCCAGAGAAACTATGTAAAATGGACAAGTTCCTAGAGGTGCCGGGGCTCCCAGAAGCTTTTCCTATACCCAAGCGGGTGGCGGACATTGTTAATAAAGAATGGGAAAGGCCCGGTATTCCTTTCGTCCCTCCCCCCATATTTAAAAAATTGTTTCCTATGGTCGACCCCAGAAAGGACTTATGGCAGACAGTCCCCAAGGTCGAGGGAGCGGTTTCTACTTTAAACAAACGCACCACTATACCCATAGAGGATAGTTGTGCTTTCAAAGATCCTATGGATAAAAAATTAGAAGGTTTGCTTAAAAAGATGTTTGTTCAGCAGGGTTACCTTCTACAACCAATTTCATGCATTGTCCCTGTCACTACAGCCGCATGTTTCTGGTTTGATGAACTGATAAAGGCGCTCGATAGTGATTCTCCTCCTTATGAGGAGATTATGGACAGAATCAATGCTCTCAAATTGGCTAATTCTTTCACCCTAGACGCCACTTTGCAATTGGCTAGGTTAGCGGCTAAGAATTCTGGGTTTGCTATTGTGGCGCGCAGAGCGCTTTGGTTGAAATCTTGGTCGGCTGATGCGTCTTCCAAGAACAAGCTACTAAACATTCCTTTCAAGGGGAAAACGCTGTTTGGCCCTGACTTGAAAGAGATTATCTCTGATATCACTGGGGGTAAGGGCCACGCCCTTCCTCAGGATCGGCCTTTCAAGGCAAAAAATAGACCAAATTTTCGTCCCTTTCGTAAAAACGGACCAGCCCAAAGTGCTACGTCCTCTAAGCAAGAGGGTAATACTTCTCAAGCCAAGCCAGCTTGGAGACCAATGCAAGGCTGGAACAAGGGAAAGCAGGCCAAGAAACCTGCCACTGCTACCAAGACAGCATGAAATATTGGCCCCCGATCCGGGACCGGATCTGGTGGGGGGCAGACTCTCTCTCTTCGCTCAGGCTTGGGCAAGAGATGTTCTGGATCCTTGGGCGCTAGAAATAGTCTCCCAGGGTTATCTTCTGGAATTCAAGGGACTTCCCCCAAGGGGGAGGTTCCACAGGTCTCAGTTGTCTTCAGACCACATAAAAAGACAGGCGTTCTTACATTGTGTAGAAGACCTGTTAAAAATGGGAGTGATTCATCCTGTTCCATTAAGAGAACAAGGGATGGGGTTCTACTCCAATCTGTTCATAGTTCCCAAAAAAGAGGGAACGTTCAGACCAATCTTAGATCTCAAGATCTTAAACAAGTTTCTCAAGGTTCCATCGTTCAAGATTGAAACCATTCGAACTATTCTTCCTTCCATCCAGGAAGGTCAATTCATGACCACGGTGGATTTAAAGGATGCGTATCTACATATTCCTATCCACAAGGAACATCATCGGTTCCTAAGGTTTGCATTCCTGGACAAACATTACCAGTTCGTGGCGCTTCCTTTCGGATTAGCCACTGCTCCCAGGATTTTCACAAAGGTACTAGGGTCCCTTCTAGCGGTGCTAAGACCAAGGGGCATTGCAGTAGTACCTTACCTGGACGACATTCTGATTCAAGCGTCGTCCCTTCCTCAAGCAAAGGCTCACACGGACATCGTCCTGGCCTTTCTCAGATCTCACGGCTGGAAAGTGAACGTGGAAAAGAGTTCTCTATCCCCGTCAACAAGGGTTCCCTTCTTGGGAACAATTATAGACTCCTTAGAAATGAGGATTTTTCTAACAGAGGCCAGAAAAACAAAACTTCTAGACTCTTGTCGGATACTTCATTCCGTTCCTCTTCCTTCCATAGCTCAGTGCATGGAAGTGATCGGGTTGATGGTAGCGGCAATGGACATAGTTCCTTTTGCGCGCATTCATCTAAGACCATTACAACTGTGCATGCTCAGTCAGTGGAATGGGGACTATACAGACTTGTCTCCAAAGATACAAGTAAATCAGAGGACCAGAGACTCACTCCGTTGGTGGCTGTCCCTGGACAACCTGTCACAAGGGATGACATTCCGCAGACCAGAGTGGGTCATTGTCACGACCGACGCCAGTCTGATGGGCTGGGGCGCGGTCTGGGGATCCCTGAAAGCTCAGGGTCTTTGGTCTCGGGAAGAATCTCTTCTACCGATAAATATTCTGGAACTGAGAGCGATATTCAATGCTCTCAAGGCTTGGCCTCAGCTAGCGAGGACCAAGTTCATACGGTTTCAATCAGACAACATGACGACTGTTGCGTACATCAACCATCAGGGGGGAACAAGGAGTTCCCTAGCGATGGAAGAAGTGACCAAAATCATTCTATGGGCGGAGTCTCACTCCTGCCACCTGTCTGCTATCCACATCCCAGGAGTGGAAAATTGGGAAGCGGATTTTCTGAGTCGTCAGACATTGCATCCGGGGGAGTGGGAACTCCATCCGGAAATCTTTGCCCAAGTCACTCAGCTGTGGGGCATTCCAGACATGGATCTAATGGCCTCTCGTCAGAACTTCAAAGTTCCTTGCTACGGGTCCAGATCCAGGGATCCCAAGGCGGCTCTAGTGGATGCACTAGTAGCACCTTGGACCTTCAAACTAGCTTATGTGTTCCCGCCGTTTCCTCTCATCCCCAGGCTGGTAGCCAGGATCAATCAGGAGAGGGCGTCGGTGATCTTGATAGCTCCTGCGTGGCCACGCAGGACTTGGTATGCAGATCTGGTGAATATGTCATCGGCTCCACCTTGGAAGCTACCTTTGAGACGAGACCTTCTTATTCAGGGTCCGTTCGAACATCCGAATCTGGTTTCACTCCAGCTGACTGCTTGGAGATTGAACGCTTGATTTTATCGAAGCGAGGATTCTCAGATTCTGTTATCGATACTCTTGTTCAGGCCAGAAAGCCTGTAACTCGAAAGATTTACCACAAGATTTGGAAAAAATATATCTGTTGGTGTGAATCTAAAGGATTCCCTTGGGACAAGGTTAAGATTCCTAGGATTCTATCCTTCCTTCAAGAAGGATTGGAAAAAGGATTATCTGCAAGTTCCCTGAAGGGACAGATTTCCGCCTTGTCGGTGTTACTTCACAAAAAGCTGGCAGCTGTGCCAGATGTTCAAGCCTTTGTTCAGGCTCTGGTTAGAATCAAGCCTGTTTACAAACCTTTGACTCCTCCTTGGAGTCTCAATTTAGTTCTTTCAGTTCTTCAGGGGGTTCCGTTTGAACCCTTGCATTCCGTTGATATTAAATTATTATCTTGGAAAGTTTTGTTTTTGGTTGCAATTTCTTCTGCTAGAAGAGTTTCAGAATTATCTGCTCTGCAGTGTTCTCCTCCTTATCTGGTGTTCCATGCAGATAAGGTGGTTTTGCGTACTAAACCTGGTTTTCTTCCGAAAGTTGTTTCTAACAAAAACATTAACAAGGAGATTATCGTACCTTCTCTGTGTCCGAAACCAGTTTCAAAGAAGGAACGTTTGTTGCACAATTTGGATGTTGTTCACGCTCTAAAATTCTATTTAGAAGCTACAAAGGATTTTAGACAAACATCTTCCTTGTTTGTTGTTTATTCCGGTAAAAGGAGAGGTCAAAAAGCAACTTCTACCTCTCTCTCTTTTTGGATTAAAAGCATCATCAGATTGGCTTACGAGACTGCCGGACGGCAGCCTCCCGAAAGAATCACAGCTCATTCCACTAGGGCTGTGGCTTCCACATGGGCCTTCAAGAACGAGGCTTCTGTTGATCAGATATGTAGGGCAGCGACTTGGTCTTCACTGCACACTTTTACCAAATTTTACAAGTTTGATACTTTTGCTTCTTCTGAGGCTATTTTTGGGAGAAAGGTTTTGCAAGCCGTGGTGCCTTCCATTTAGGTGACCTGATTTGCTCCCTCCCTTCATCCGTGTCCTAAAGCTTTGGTATTGGTTCCCACAAGTAAGGATGACGCCGTGGACCGGACACACCTATGTTGGAGAAAACAGAATTTATGTTTACCTGATAAATTACTTTCTCCAACGGTGTGTCCGGTCCACGGCCCGCCCTGGTTTTTTTTTTTTAATCAGGTCTGATATTTTATTTTCTTTAACTACAGTCACCACGGTACCATATGGTTTCTCCTATGCAAATATTCCTCCTTAACGTCGGTCGAATGACTGGGGTAGGCGGAGCCTAGGAGGGATCATGTGACCAGCTTTGCTGGGCTCTTTGCCATTTCCTGTTGGGGAAGAGAATATCCCACAAGTAAGGATGACGCCGTGGACCGGACACACCGTTGGAGAAAGTAATTTATCAGGTAAACATAAATTCTGTTTTTTTCTCTTAAAGGCGCAGTACCGGTTTTTCAGATTGATATTTTTTCACAAAATAAAGTGTTTTCAAGCCTGTTTGTGGTCATTACTAGCCTGTTTTAACATGTCTGACATTGAGGAAAGCCAATGTTCTATGTGTTTAGAAGCCATTGTGAAACCCCCACTTCAAATGTGTCCCTCATGTACTGAAAGGGCCTTACATTGCAAAGAACATATTTTAGCTGATAAAAGTATGTCTCAGGATGATTCTCAGTCAGAAGAGAATCAGGTTATGCCATCTACTTCTCCCCAAGTGTCACAACCTTTAACGCCCGCCCAAGCGACGCCAAGTACTTCTAGTGCGTCTAATTCTTTCACCCTGCAAGATATGGCTGCAGTTATGTCTAGTACCCTTACAGAGAGAGGTATTATCTAAACTGCCTGGTTTACAGGGTAAGCGCAGTAGGTCCGCTATTAGAGTAAATGCTGAGCCCTCTGATGCTTTATTGGCCATCTCCGATGTACCCTCACAGTGTTCTGATTTGGGGGTGGGGGAATTGCTGTCTGAGGCAGAGCTTTCTGATTCAGGAAAGATGTTCCCTCAAACAGACTCAGATGTGACGGCCTTTAAGTTTAAGCTTGAACACCGCCGCTTGTTACTCAGGGAGGTTTTAGCAACTCTGGATGATTGTGACCCTATTGTCATCCCGCCAGAGAAACTGTGTAAAATGGATAAATATCTAGAGGTCCCTACTTACACTAATGTTTTCCCAGTCCCTAGAAGAATTTCAGACATTGTTACTAAGGAATGGGATAGACCAGGCATTCCGTTCTCTCCCCCTCCTAATTTTAAGAAAATGTTTCCCATATCTGACACCATTCGGGATTCGTGGCAGACGGTCCCTAAGGTGGAGGGAGCTATTTCTACCCTGGCTAAGCGTACAACTATACCTATCGAGGACAGTTGTGCTTTCAAAGATCCTATGGATAAAAAATTATAAGGGCTTCTAAAGAAGTTGTTTATTCATCGGGGTTTTCTTCTGCAACCTATAAGCGTACATTGTTCCAGTAACTACTGCAGCAGCTTTTTGGTTTGAGGCTCTAGAGGAGTCTCTTAAGGTTGGGACCCCATTAGATGATATTTTGGATAGAATTAAGGCTCTCAAGCTAGCAAATTCTTTCATTACAGATGCTTCTTTTCAAATGGCTAAGTTAGCGGCTAAGAATGCAGGCTTTGCCATTTTAGCACGTAGAGCGTTATGGCTTAAGTCATGGTCTGCTGATGTGTCATCTAAATTCAAGCTTTTAGCAATTCCCTTTTAAGGGTAAGACCCTATTCGGGCCTGAACTAAAGGAGATCATTTCTGACATTACTGGAGGTAAAGGTCATGCCCTTCCTCAGGACAAGACAGTTAAAATGAGGACCAAACAGAATAATTTTCGTTCCTTTCGAAACTTTAAAGGCGGTCCCTCTACTTCCTCATCCGCCTCCAAGCAGGAGGGGAACTTTGCTCAATCCAAGTCTGTCTGAAGACCTAACCAGACCTGGAATAAAGGTAAACAGGCCAAGAAGCCCGCGGCTGCTACCAAGACAGCATGAAGGGGCAGCCCCCGATCCGGGACTGGATCTAGTAGGGGGCAGACTTTCTCTCTTCGCTCAGGCTTGGGCAAGAGACTTTCAGGATTCCTGGGCATTAGAAATTGTGACCCAGCGGTATCGTCTAGAATTCAAAGATTCTCTCCCAAGGGGGAGATTTCATCTTTCACGTTTGTGTAAAAGACCTATATACCATGGGTGTAATCTGTCCAGTTCCAAAAGTAGAACAAGGGCAGGGGTTTTACTCCAATCTGTTTGTGGTTCTCAAAAAAGAGGGAACCTTCAGACCGATTTTAGATCTCAAAACTCTTAACAAATTTCTCAGAGTCCCATCGTTCAAGATGGAGACTATACGAACAATTTTACCAATGATCCAGGAGGGTCAATATATGACCACCGTGGATTTCTTCTGTTAAGTGTGATCAGTCCACGGGTCATCATTACTTCTGGGATATTACTCCTCCCCAACAGGAAGTGCAAGAGGATTCACCCAGCAGAGCTGCATATAGCTCCTCCCCTCTACGTCACTCCCAGTCATTTTCTTGCACCCAACGACTAGATAGGATGTGTGAGAGGACTATGGTGATTATACTTAGTTTTATATCTTCAATCAAAAGTTTGTTATTTTAAAATAGCACCGGAGTGTGTTATTACCTCTCTGGCAGAGTTTGAAGAAGAATCTACCAGAGTTTTGCTATGATTTTAGCCGGAGTAGTTAAGATCATATTGCTGTTCTCGGCCATCTGAGGAGTGAGGTAAACTTCAGATCAGGGGACAGCGGGCAGATGAATCTGCATAGAGGTATGTAGCAGTTTTTATTTTCTGACAATGGAATTGATGAGAAAATCCTGCCATACCGATATAATGTCATGTATGTATACTTTACACTTCAGTATTCTGGGGAATGGTACTTCACTAGAATTACACTGTAAGAAATACATAAAGCTGTTTAATAACTAGAGATTATGTTTAACGTTTTTGCTGGAATGTAAAATCGTTTTCATTTGCTGAGGTACTGTGTGAATAAATGTTTGGGCACTATTTTTCCACTTGGCAGTTGCTTAATCTGTTTTTCTGACAGTTTCTGTTCTCCCTCACTGCTGTGTGTGAGGGGGAGGGGCCGTTTTTTGGCGCTTTTTCTATGCATCAAATATTTCAGTCAGCAACTCATTGTATTCCCTGCATGATCCGGTTCATCTCTACAGAGCTCAGGGGTCTTCAAACTTATTTTGAGGGAGGTAATTTCTTTCAGCAGAGCTGTGAGAATTATAGTTTGACTGAGATAAAAAACGTTTATTCTGTAATTTGTTTCCTGCTTTCAGAATTTGTTATCTTTGCTAATGGGATTAAACCTTTGCTAAAGTTGTGTTGTTTACAAGGATTGAGGCTATAACTGTTTCAATTTATTAATTTTCAACTGTCATAGATCTTCTGTGCTTCTTAAAGGCACAGTACATTTTAATATTATTCTAATTGAATTGTATTTCCAAGTTGCAAGTTTATTTGCTAGTGTGTTAAACATGTCTGATTCAGAGGATGATACCTGTGTCATTTGTTGCAATGCCAAAGTGGAGCCCAATAGAAATTTATGTACTAACTGTATTGATGCTACTTTAAATAAAAGTCAATCTGTACAAATTGAACAAATTTCACCAAACAACGAGGGGAGAGTTATGCCGACTAACTCGCCTCACGTGTCAGTACCTACATCTCCCGCTCAGAGGGAGGTGCGTGATATTGTAGCGCCGAGTACATCTGGGCGGCCATTACAAATCACATTACAGGATATGGCTACTGTTATGACTGAGGTTTTGGCTAAATTACCAGAACTAAGAGGTAAGCGTGATCACTCTGGGGTGAGAACAGAGTGCGCTGATAATATTAGGGCCATGTCAGACACTGCGTCACAGGTGGCAGAACATGAGGACGGAGAACTTCATTCTGTGGGTGACGGTTCTGATCCAAACAGACTGGATTCAGATATTTCAAATTTTAAATTTAAACTGGAAAACCTCCGTGTATTACTAGGGGAGGTGTTAGCGGCTCTGAATGATTGTAACACAGTTGCAATACCAGAGAAAATGTGTAGGTTGGATAAATATTTTGCGGTACCGACGAGTACTGAGGTTTTTCCTATACCTAAGAGACTTACTGAAATTGTTACTAAGGAGTGGGATAGACCCGGTGTGCCGTTCTCACCCCCTCCGATATTTAGAAAAATGTTTCCAATAGACGCCACCACAAGGGACTTATGGCAAACGGTCCCTAAGGTGGAGGGAGCAGTTTCTACCTTAGCTAAGCGTACCACTATCCCGGTGGAGGATAGCTGTGCTTTTTCAGATCCAATGGATAAAAAGTTAGAGGGTTACCTTAAGAAAATGTTTGTTCAACAAGGTTTTATATTGCAACCCCTTGCATGCATTGCGCCGATCACGGCTGCAGCGGCATTCTGGATTGAGTCTCTGGAAGAGAACATTGGTTCAGCTACTCTGGACGACATTACGGAAAGGCTTAGAGTCCTTAAACTAGCTAATTCATTCATTTCGGAGGCCGTAGTACATCTTACTAAACTTACGGCGAAGAATTCAGGATTCGCCATTCAGGCACGCAGGGCGCTGTGGCTAAAATCCTGGTCAGCTGATGTTACTTCTAAGTCTAAATTGCTTAATATACCTTTCAAAGGGCAGACCTTATTCGGGCCCGGGTTGAAAGAGATTATCGCTGACATTACAGGAGGTAAAGGCCATGCCCTGCCTCAGGACAAAGCCAAAGCCAAGACTAGACAGTCTAATTTTCGTTCCTTTCGTAATTTCAAAGCAGGAGCAGCATCAACTTCCTCTGCACCAAAACAGGAAGGAGCTGTTGCTCGCTACAGACAAGGCTGGAAACCTAACCAGTCCTGGAACAAGGGCAAGCAGACTAGGAAACCTGCTGCTGCCCCTAAAACAGCATGAATTGAGGGCCCCCGATCCGGGATCGGATCTAGTGGGGGGCAGACTTTCTCTCTTCGCCCAGGCTTGGGCAAGAGATGTTCAGGATCCCTGGGCGCTAGAGATAATATCTCAGGGATACCTTCTGGACTTCAAATACTCTCCTCCAAGAGAGAGATTTCATCTGTCAAGATTGTCAACAATCCAGACAAAGAAAGAGGCGTTTCTACGCTGCGTACAAGAGCTCTTGTTAATGGGAGAAATCCATCCAGTTCCACGATCGGAACAGGGACAGGGGTTTTACTCAAATCTGTTTGTGGTTCCCAAAAAAGAGGGAACTTTCAGACCAATCCTGGACTTAAAGATCCTAAACAAATTCCTAAGAGTTCCATCGTTCAAGATGGAGACTATTCGGACAATTTTACCTATGATCCAAGAGGGTCAATACATGACCACTGTAGATTTAAAAGATGCTTACCTTCACATACCGATTCACAAAGATCATTATCGGTACCTAAGGTTTGCCTTCCTAGACAGGCATTACCAGTTTGTGGCTCTTCCATTCGGATTGGCTACAGCTCCAAGAATCTTCACAAAGGTTCTGGGTGCTCTTCTGGCGGTACTAAGACCGCGGGGAATCTCGGTAGCTCCATACCTAGACGACATTCTGATACAAGCTTCAAGCTTTCAAACTGCCAAGTCTCATACAGAGTTAGTGCTGGCATTTCTAAGGTCACATGGATGGAAGGTGAACGAAAAGAAAAGTTCACTCGTTCCACTCACAAGAGTTCCCTTCCTGGGGACTCTTATAGATTCTGTAGAAATGAAGATTTACCTGACAGAGGACAGGCTAACAAGACTTCAAAGTGCTTGCCGCACCCTTCATTCCATTCAACACCCGTCAGTGGCTCAATGCATGGAGGTAATCGGCTTAATGGTAGCGGCAATGGACATAGTACCCTTTGCACGCTTACACCTCAGACCACTGCAACTGTGCATGCTAAGTCAGTGGAATGGGGATTACTCAGACTTATCCCCTTCTCTGAATCTGTTTCAAGAGACCAGAAATTCTCTTCTATGGTGGCTTTCTCTGCCACATCTGTCCAGGGGGATGCCATTCAGCAGACCAGACTGGACAATTGTAACAACAGACGCCAGCCTTCTAGGTTGGGGTGCCGTCTGGAATTCTCTGAAGGCTCAGGGACAATGGAGTCAGGAGGAGAGTCTCCTGCCAATAAACATTCTGGAATTGAGAGCAGTTCTCAATGCCCTCCTGGCTTGGCCCCAGTTGACAACTCGGGGGTTCATCAGGTTTCAGTCGGACAACATCACGACTGTAGCTTACATCAACCATCAGGGAGGGACAAGAAGCTCCCTAGCTATGATGGAAGTATCAAAGATAATTTGCTGGGCAGAGTCTCACTCTTGCCACCTGTCAGCAATCCACATCCCGGGAGTGGAGAACTGGGAGGCGGATTTCTTAAGTCGTCAGACTTTTCATCCGGGGGAGTGGGAACTTCATCCGGAGGTCTTTGCCCAAATACTTCGACGTTGGGGCAAACCAGAGATAGATCTCATGGCGTCTCGACAGAACGCCAAGCTTCCTCGTTACGGGTTCAGATCCAGGGATCCAGAAGCAGTCCTGATAGATGCTCTGACAGCACCTTGGGACTTCAGGATGGCTTACGTGTTTCCACCCTTCCCGTTGCTTCCTCGATTGATTGCCAGAATCAAACAAGAGAGAGCATCAGTGATTCTAATAGCACCTGCGTGGCCACGCAGGACTTGGTATGCAGACCTGGTGGACATGTCATCCTGTCCACCTTGGTCTCTACCTCTGAAACAGGACCTTCTGATACAGGGTCCCTTCAAACATCAAAATCTAACTTCTCTGAAGCTGACTGCTTGGAAATTGAACGCTTGATTTTATCAAGACGTGGATTTTCTGAGTCAGTTATTGATACCTTAATACAGGCTAGGAAACCTGTTACCAGAAAGATTTACCATAAGATATGGCGTAAATACCTATATTGGTGTGAATCCAAAGGTTACTCTTGGAGTAAGGTTAGGATTCCTAGGATATTGTCTTTTCTACAAGAAGGTTTAGAAAAGGGTTTATCTGCTAGTTCATTAAAGGGACAGATCTCAGCTCTGTCCATTCTGTTACACAAACGTCTGTCAGAAGTTCCTGACGTCCAGGCTTTTTGTCAGGCTTTGGCCAGAATTAAGCCTGTGTTTAAAACTGTTGCTCCACCATGGAGTTTAAACCTTGTTCTTAATGTTTTACAGGGCGTTCCGTTTGAACCCCTTCATTCCATTGATATAAAGTTGTTATCTTGGAAAGTTCTATTTTTAATGGCTATTTCCTCGGCTCGAAGAGTCTCTGAATTATCAGCCTTACATTGTGATTCTCCTTATTTGATTTTTCATTCGGATAAGGTAGTCCTGCGTACTAAACCTGGGTTCTTACCTAAGGTAGTTACTAACAGGAATATCAATCAAGAGATTGTTGTTCCTTCTTTATGCCCAAATCCTTCTTCAAAGAAGGAACGTCTACTGCACAACCTGGATGTAGTCCGTGCTCTAAAATTTTACTTACAGGCAACTAAGGAATTTCGACAAACGTCTTCTCTGTTTGTCATTTACTCTGGGCAGAGGAGAGGTCAAAAAGCTTCCGCTACCTCTCTTTCTTTTTGGCTTCGTAGCATAATTCGTTTAGCTTATGAGACTGCTGGACAGCAGCCTCCTGAAAGAATTACAGCTCATTCTACTAGAGCTGTGGCTTCCACTTGGGCCTTCAAGAATGAGGCCTCTGTTGAACAGGTTTGCAAGGCTGCAACTTGGTCTTCGCTTCATACTTTTTCCAAATTTTACAAATTTGACACTTTTGCTTCTTCGGAGGCTATTTTTGGGAGAAAGGTTCTTCAGGCAATGGTTCCTTCTGTATAAAGAGCCTGCCTATCCCTCCCGTCATCCGTGTACTTTTGCTTTGGTATTGGTATCCCAGAAGTAATGATGACCCGTGGACTGATCACACTTAACAGAAGAAAACATAATTTATGCTTACCTGATAAATTCCTTTCTTCTGTAGTGTGATCAGTCCACGGCCCGCCCTGTTTTTAAGGCAGGTAAATATTTTTTAATTTATACTCCAGTCACCACTTCACCCTTGGCTTTTCCTTTCTCGTTGGTCCTTGGTCGAATGACTGGGAGTGACGTAGAGGGGAGGAGCTATATGCAGCTCTGCTGGGTGAATCCTCTTGCACTTCCTGTTGGGGAGGAGTAATATCCCAGAAGTAATGATGACCCGTGGACTGATCACACTACAGAAGAAAGGAATTTATCAGGTAAGCATAAATTATGTTTTTTTGGGTTGCGTATCTTCACATCCCTATCCACAAAGATCATCACCACTTCCTCAGGTTCGCCTTCCTGGACAAACATTACCATTTTCTGGCCCTTCCTTTCGGGTTGGCCACAGCTCCCAGAATTTTCACAAAGGTGCCAGGGTCCCTTCTGGCGGTTCTAAGGCCACGGGGCATAGCAGTGGCGCTCTATCTGGACAATATTTTGATTCAGGCGTCCACTTACCATCTAGCCAAATCTCACACGGACATCATGTTGGCTTTTCTAAGAACTCATGGGTTGAAGGTGAACATAAAAAATGAGTTCACTTGTTCCTCTGATAAGGGTTCCATTTCTAGGAAGTCTGATAGACTCGGTAGACATGAAGATTTTTCTGACGGAGGTCAGAAAATCAAAGATCTTAACCACTTGCCGAGCACTTCATTCCATTCCTCGGCCATCAGTGGCTCAGTGTATGGAGGTCATTGGACTAATGGTAGCGGCAATGGACATAGTTCCATTTGCTCGCTTACGTCTCAGACCACTGCAGCTGTGCATGCTCAGACAGTGGAATGGGGATTATGCGGATTTATCTCCGCGGATAAATCTGGATCTAGAGACCAGAGACTCTCTTCTCTGGTGGTTGTCTCAGGATCATCTGTCCCAGGGAATGTGCTTCCGCAGGCCAGCATGGGTCATAGTGACGACGGACGCCAGCCTCTTAGGCTGGGGTGCAGTCTGGAATTCCCTGAAGGCTCAGGGTGTGTGGACTCAGGAGGAGTCCTTACTACCAATAAATATTCTGGAACTGAGAACAATATTCAACGCGCTTCAAGCGTGGCCTCAGCTGGCTTCTGTCAAATTCATAAGATTCCAGTCGGACAATATCACGACTGTAGCGTATATCAATTATCAAGGGGGAACAAAGAGTTCTCTAGCGATGATAGAGGTTTCCAAAATAATTCAATGGGCAGAGACTAACTCTTGCCATCTATCAGCAATATATTTCCCAGGAGTGGAGAACTGGGAAGCGGATTTTCTAAGTTGTCAGACTTTTCATCCGGGGGAGTGGGAACTCCATCCGGAGGTGTTTGCAAAATTGATTCATCAATGGGGCACACCGGAATTGTATCTGATGGCATCTCGTCAGAATGCCAAACTTCCTTGTTACGGGTCCAGAGCAAGGGATCTCCAAGCAGTGCTGATAGATGCTCTAGCAGTACCGTGGTTGTTCAGCCTGGCTTATGTGTTTCCTCCTTTTTCTCTTCTACCTCGTCTGATTGCAAGAATCAAACAGGAGAGGGCTTCGGTAATATTGATAGCGCCTGCATGGCCACGCAGGGCTTGGTATGCAGACCTGGTGGAAATGTCATTTCTGCCACCGTGGAAACTGCCACTGAGACAGGACCTTCTCATTCAGGGTCCGTTCCAACATCCAAATCTAGTTTCTCTGCAGCTGACTGCCTGGAGATTGAACGCATGATTCTATCTAAGCGGGGATTCTCTGAGTCGTTCATTGATACCTTGGTTCAGGCTCGGAAGCCTGTCACTAGGAAAATTTATCATAAGATATGGGGTAAATATCTTTATTGGTGCGAATCCAAAGGCTACTCATGGAGTAAGATCAGGATTCCTAGGATTTTGTCTTTTCTCCAAGAAGGATTGGAGAAGGGGTTATCAGCTAGTTCCTTAAAGGGACAGATTTCTGCTTTGTCAATCTTACTACACAAGCGTCTGGCAGATGTCCCAGACGTTCAGTCGTTTTGTCAGGCTTTGGTTAGATTTAAGCCTGTGTTTAAACCTGTTGCTCCGCCATGGAGTTTGAATTTAGTTCTTAATATTCTTCAAGCGGTTCCGTTTGAACCCATGCATTCCATAGATATTAAACTTTTATCTTGGAAAGTTCTGTTTTTAGTTGCTATCTCTTCTGCTCGAAGAGTTTCTGAGCTATCAGCATTACAATGCGATTCGCCTTATCTTATATTCCATTCTGATAAGGTGGTTTTGTTTCAAATAAGAATATTAATCAGGAAATTGTTGTTCCTTCTCTGTGTCCTAACCCTTCTTCTAAGAAGGAGCGTCTGTTACATAACTTGGACGTGGTTCGTGCCTTGAAGTTTTACTTGCAAGCGACCAAGGATTTCCGTCAAACATCTTCTCTGTTTGTTGTCTATTCTGGAAAGTGTATAGGTCAAAAAGCTACGGCTACCTCTCTTTCTTTCTTTTTGGCTGAAAAGCATCACCCGTTTGGCATACGAGACTGCTGGACAGCAGCCTCCTGAAAGAATTACAGCTCATTCTACTAGAGTGGTGGCTTCCACATGGGCTTTTAAAAACGATGCTTCTGTTGAACAGATTTGTAAGGCTGCGACTTAGTACCTTTTCCAAATTTTCCAAATTTGATACTTTTGCTTCTTCTGAGGCTATTTTTGGGAGAAAGGTTCTTCAAGCAGTGGTGCCTTCTGTTTAGGTATCTGTCTTGTCCCTCCCGTTCATCCGTGTCCTGTAGCTTTGGTATTGTATCCCACAAGTAAAGGATGAATCCGTGGACTCGTCGTATCTTATAGAAGAAAAGGAGATTTATGCTTACCTGATAAATTGATTTCTTCTATGATACGACAAGTCCACGGCCCGCCCTGTCAATTTAAGACAGATTATATTTTTTGTTTTAAAACTTCAGTCACCTCTGCACCTTTAGTTTCTCCTTTTTCTTCCTATACCTTTGGTCGAATGACTTGGGGGTGGAGTTAAGGGAGGAGCTATATAGACAGCTCTGCTGTGGTGCTCTTTGCCACTTCCTGTTAGCAGGAGGATAATATCCCACAAGTAAAGGATGAATCCGTGGACTCGTCGTATCATAGAAGAAATCAATTTATCAGGTAAGCATAAATTTCCTTTTTTTCTTTCGTGATTCAGATAGAGCATGTAAAAATGTTTTTATATATTTATTTATAAAGCAAAACATAATTCAAAAAACAGAAATACATTTGTTATCATGTACAAGAATAAAAATAGACAATTTGAAAACTAACAAGCTATTAAAGTGCAATATAATCTGATAACCTTGCTTCACTTGAACAATATTATGTTAGTTCCACTTAACATATAACTTTAAAGGGCCACTGTAAGTAAATATTTTCTATGCATGTTACTAACTACCCCAAATAAGCTTTTTATCAATAGCATTTCATTAACATATCTCTACTGTATATCAGAAATCTTGTCTACAAATTTAATTGTTTTCCAAACCCACTCCGTGGGTATCCTTTTCTCTGTACCAATCCGTTTACAATACCTAGGTTTCAAAATGGCGCTTTAAACACAAAGTTATTGGTTTAAGTATTTTCAACACTCAGTGCTGAAAATAGTGGGCAGGATAACGTGACATCATCGGCGAATAAAAGATATAACTTTTAGAATGTTATGAAACTTGGTTTTGGAGAAAATATAGGTCAGTAGGTTTTAATTAATGTTTATTAACTTTAATATGTTAGTTGTTTAGCTTAAAAATTATAACAGAAAATAATCCTTTAAGATTATATTTAATACCGTTGACAATATTATTACATCTTATACATTTATCTCTGAAAATGGGATTTTATTTACTTTTTCATGACCACCCCTTTACCCCCCCCCCCCCCCCTCGTGCGGAGAGAAAAAAAACATAATATTAACAACAACTAAAAAAGAAAAGAAGAAAAAAAGGAAGAAGACCCTTCCTTCTTATCCCCCTTCACTCCCCTACTGACCCCTTCCTGATACCTACCAGTTCTCTAATAAAACTATTTCTGTATTTTTAAAAGGGAAAATTATATGATTTATTTCTGTGGGAGAAAATATTTTTAGAAAAGTTGCCCAATTGTTGAAGAACCTTTTGATGTCCTGATCATTATCTATATTTGTGTCCCTTTGTTCTAATATACATTGTTTTTTCATGCAGTTTTTCACTTCAGAGAGACTAGGGATTGACCGACTCTTCCATTTTTTACAAATTAAATATCTACTAGCTAGAATAGTAGAAATTACAATTTTTCATTGTTTTGTTTTCCGGATTCTTTCTTTAGACAGAGTACGGTCTGATAGAATGTTAGAGAAAGAGGGGCTATTTTTAATACATTTTTTAACCAGTATTCCACCTTAAGCTAGAGAATTTTAACTTTTGGACAGTGCCATACCATATGTGGAAAATCAGCTGCAAAGTATGAACATTTAGGGCACTTATTAAACCCTAAGTTGCCACATCTATAGCCTTTCTCGGGGGTAAAATATGCCCTATGGAGGAATTTAACGTGGGCCTCTCACCATGTGGCCGAAAGTGTGTTCTGAGCAACCTTTTTAATTGAAAGTTGCAGAGTTTTTAGGTTTATATTGCTCTGAACAATTAATGTGTTCCAATATAAGGCCAGCTGTGTTAAAACAGAGACACCTTTGTTTGAACCTAGGAAATAATAACATGGTGCAATGGACATACGAGCATTCCTGGTTAACACTAACCAGTCTTCCAGTTTCCCATACTCCAGTTCCAACCTTTTTCTTTAACTAATTCCAACGCGAAATGCCTGAGTTGCAGGTAAGCGAAGAAGTCTCGGTTTGGCAGATTAAACTCTGTGTTTAATTCCTGGAATGATTTAATACATAATAAACCTTATTTAGACCCACAGAATCCCATCTTCTAAAGACCGCAGAATGAGTGCCTGCTTGGAATTTAGGATTTCCTAGTATCGAAAGATAGGTAGAGGCTTTACTATTAATTAGAAGGAGCTTGGTTTTTTTTTTTGCCATGCTTTAAGCGGATTATAAATTGTTTTAAGCTTCTTAATTTCTGTCAGGATTTCTTTTAAGTCTAGGTGGGTCATTGCGGAAAGGTATATGGGGAGCATGCAGTTTTAAGCAACTTTCTAATTTACTCCTATTAAATGTTCTTAATTCTCTTGGTATCTTTATTTGAAAAGGAAGAATATAAGTTTAGATGCCAGACCATTTTTGGTGAACAACCTGGGTTGTTCTTGCTGATTGGTAGATACATTCACCCACCAATAAACAAATGCTGTCCAGAGTCTGAACCAAAAATTGGCTGACTCCTTAGCTTAGATGCCTTCTTTTTCAAATAAAGATAGCAAGAGAACTAAGAAAAAATAGGAGTAAATTAGAAAGTTGCTTAAAATTGCATGCTATATCTGAATCATGAAAGCAAAAATTTGGGTTCAGTGTCCCTTTAACAGCTTTGCTGTGGTGCTCTTTGCCTCCTCCTGCTGGCCAGGAGTGATATTCCTAACAGTAATTGATGATGTTGTGGACTCTCCATATCCGGAAAGAAATAGATTTATCAGGTAAGCATAAATCTTGTTTTTCTAAATCTATCCTAGATATAGTGACATTTTTAAAGCAATCAAGAATAGTATGCAGATTTTTTAGGGACACTAAAGTCCAAATTAAACTTCATGACATGAGAGCATGTAATATTAAACAGCTTTCTAATTTACTTCTATAATACAATTAGTTAACAGTTTATACATATAAGGGGCTGCAATTGGCTGATGATGGTCACATGATACACTGGGCAGGGATATTTAATTAATATATGCAAAATTTGTCTGAAAAAATCTGATTTTTAATTTTTTTAAATTACTGTTTTTATGCAATTCTACTGTCTTTGAAGGGACAGTCTAGTCAAAATTTAAACTTTGATTCAGATAGGGCATGCAATTTTAAACAACTTTCCAATTTACTTTTATCATCAAATTTGATTTGTTCTCTTGGTATTCTTTGTTGAAAGCTAAACCTAGGTAGGCTTATATGCTTATTTCTAAGCCAAGGCCGCCTCTTATGTCAGTACATTTTGACATTATATTACAACTTTAGTTTGTGTGCCATATAGATAGCATTGTGCTCACTCCAATGGAGTTACTTAGGAGTCAGCACTGATTGGCTAAAATGCAAGTCTTTCAAAAGAACTGAAATAAGGGTGCAGTCTGCAGAGGCTTAGATTCAGTTTAATCACAGAGGTAAAAAGTATATTAATGTTACCGTGTTGGTTACGCAAAACTGAGGAATGGGTAATAAAGGGATTATCTATTTTTAACAATACAAATTCTAGAGTAGACTGTCCCTTTAATCATTCTTTACATATTAAAGAAGTGAGCATAATGTTTTAGTTTCTATAACTGAAGCCAGTTAGGGAAAGTTATAAATAAACTTCAAGAGTAACAATCTCATATTTTTTAATATCCCTTTTAAATACAGAAGAAACCCCCATTTATTTATTTGTTATGCAATTTCTAACTAGTCTAGGACTAATAGACGTTTACAGAGCTCTATATTTAGGTATATGTTTTTATATTTTATAAAATGATACCTCTACTTTAAGGGTAATGGTCAAAATGGAACATAACACTCTCAAAATTTAGATCAATCATAGTATCTATCTTGTTTCTTATTTTTGCCTTTCCTGAATGTTTCCTTGGTTATTACAAAAAGAAAACAAAAAAACTGCAAGGAACTGTTCTGTTATGTTTAATGCATGCTGATATTTATCCTCCTTATTTCCCGAAGGTATAGTGGAAAGACACCATTTTCAAAATGAAGGCTGTCCTTAAAAGAGAAAGCAAAAAGGAAATGCCAGAGTCTATTCCGCTGCTCGGTTAAAGCCTGAACTATGGGTGAACCTACTTGTTGATTTTGCCTATGTCAAAATGTGAGTTGAATTCCCATTTTGTATGTTTAAGGCTTAGTGTCTGGAAAACTTGACATTGAATTTTCAGACGTTTATATATAATTGATGAGGATAGACTTTAATATGCTTTTTCACTCGTGTGTGTGTGTTTGTATGTACAGTTGTATGCAAAAGTTTAGGCACCCCTGACAATTTCCATGATTTTCATTTATAAATAATTGGGTGTTTGGATCAGCAATTTCATTTTGATCTATCAAATAACTGAAGGACACAGTAATATTTCAGTAGTGAAATGAGGTTTATTGGATTAACAGAAAATGTGCAATATGCATCAAAACGAAATTAGACAGGTGCATAAATTTGGGCACGTCAACAGAAATATTGCATTAATATTTAGTACAGCCTTCTTTAGCAGAAATAACAGCCTCTAGACGCTTCCTATAGCCTGTAATGAGATTCTGGATGAAGGTATTTTGGACCATTCCTCCTTGCAAAAACATCTCCAGTTCAGTTAGGTTTGATGGTTGCCGTACATGGACAGCCCGCGTTACAAATCACCCCACAGATTTTCAATGATATTCAGGTCTGGGGACTGGGATGTCCATTCCAGAACATTGTACCCGAGTAGATTTTGAGCCCGGCGTAACTTCAGCTTTGTAACTGATTCCTTTGTGTGTATATGTATGTATTTATGTATATATGTATGTATATGTATGTATGTATATATATATATATATATATATATATATATATATATATATATATATATATATATATATATATATATATATATATATATATATATAAATAAAAAAAATATATTTCTCCTACATTGGTGTGTCCGGTCCACGGCTTCATCCTTACTTGTGGGATATTCTCATTCCCTACAGGAAATGGCAAAGAGAGCACACAGCAAAAGCTGTCCATATAGCCCCCCCTCTGGCTCCGCCCCCCAGTCATTCTCTTTGCCGCTCTGAACAAGTAGCATCTCCACGGGGATGGTAAAGAGTATATGGTGTTAGTTGTAGTTTTTATTTCTTCTATCAAGAGTTTGTTATTTTAAAATAGTGCCGGTTTGTACTATTTACTCTACAACAGAAAGTGATGAAGATTTCTGTTAAAAGAGGAGTATGATTTTAGCACCAGTAACTAAAATCCATTGCTGTTCCCACGCAGGACTGTTGAAACCAGAGAACTTCAGTTGGGGGGAACAGTTTGCAGCCTTATCTGCTACAGGTATGACCAGTCTCTTTTCTAACAAGACCTAGTAATGCTAGAAAACTGTCAGTTTTCCCTTATGGGATAGGTAAGCCATTTTCTTAGACTCAGTAACAGAATTAAGGCTTATAAATTGGGCTCTATGCTGGTTGACACTATTGTGGGCTTAATCGATTTATTTTTATCATATTTATATGACATTTGGAGTGTTTTGTGAACTTTTAAACACTTTTGGGAACGTTTAATTGCGCCTGGCAGTTGTTTAGACGCCTAATCTAGTCAGAAAGGCCCCTTCACTCTGGTATGCAGAGGGAGGAGGCCTCATTTTCGCGCCTCAGTTGCGCAGTTACTTCTATAGGCAGTGCATGCAGCTTCATGTGAGAGGGTCCTGTGGCTGAGAAACGGACTCCGGCTTAATTCTGTGGTGAATAACCCCTACGGAAGGTAAAAGCCGCAGCAAAGTCTGTGGCAGGGACTGTAGTGTGTTTAAACCGGTAAATTGAACTATTAGCTCCGGTTTGCTCATTTAAGGGTTTAGAGACTTCAAATTTGGTGCGCAATACTTTCATAGCATTAAGACACTGGGGTGTAAATTTCATAAAGATCGGATATTTCCTTGATAGTTTTTCGAACATTCAGAAATAAAGTGTGCTCTTTTTATTATTTAAAGAGACAGTAACGGTTTTGTTTAAAATTGTTTTTATTGCATTAATAGCCTGCCTAAATCTGTCTAACATGTCTGTACCTTCAGATAGCATATGTTTTGTGTGTATGGAAGCCAAGGTGATTCCCCCTTTAAATGTATGTGCAAATTGTGCCATGGCGTCCAAACAAAGTAAGGACAGTACTGTCACATTTAATAAGGTTGCCCAAGATGATTCTTCAAATGAAGGTAGTGGGGATAGCTCATCATCCTCTCCTTCTGTGTCAACACCAGTTTTGCCCGCGCAGGCGATACCTAGTACATCTAGCGCGCCCATGCTTGTTACTATGCAGCAATTAACAGCAGTAATGGATAATTCTATAGCAAATCTTTTATTCAAACTGCCAGCATTTCCCAGAAAGCGTGATTGCTCAGTTTTAAATACAGAGGATGAGCAAGTAGGCGCTGACGATAATTTATCTGTTATACCCTCACATCAATCTGAGTTGGCAGTGAGGGAGGGTCTGTCTGAGGAAGAAATTTCTGATTCAGGAAAAATTTCTCAGCAGGCAGAACCTGATATTGTGGCATTTAAATTTAAGCTAGAACATCTCCGCGCCCTGCTTAAGGAGGTGCTAGCTACTCTTGATGATTGTGATTCTTTGGTGATTCCAGAGAAGTTGTGCAAAATGGACAAATTCTTAGAGGTCCCAGTGCACGCTGATGCTTTTCCGATACCCAAGAGGGTGGCGGACATAGTGACTAAGGAGTGGGAGAAGCCAGGTGTCCCTTTTGTTCCACCTCCTATATTTAAGAAAATGTTCCCCATTGTCGACCCCAGAAGGGATGCATGGCAAACGGTCCCTAAGGTAGAGGGGGCAGTTTCAACGTTAGCCAAGCGCACAACTATTCCTATTGAGGACAGTTGCGCTTTCAAAGATCCTATGGATAAAAAATTGGAAGGATTGCTTAAAAAGATTTTTGTTCAGCAAGGTTTCATTCTTCAACCAATTTCGTGCATTATTCCTGTCACCACGGCGGCGTCTTTTTGGTTCGAGGAACTAGAAAATTCGCTCCAAAAGGAGACTCCATATGATGAAGTCATGGACAGAATTCACGCACTAAAGTTGGCTAATTCCTTTATTTTAGATGCCGCTTTTCAATTGGCAAAATTAGCGGCGAAAAATTCAGGTTTTGCAATAGTGGCGCGCAGGGCGCTTTGGCTAAAATCTTGGTCGGCGGATGTGTCGTCCAAAACAAAGTTGCTTAATATTCCTTTCAAAGGTAAGACCCTTTTCGGGCCAGAATTGAAGGAGATTATTTCAGACATCACTGGGGGAAAGGGCCATGCCCTCCCACAGGATAGGCCTTTCAAGGCTAAGAACAAATCTAATTTTCGTTCCTTTCGCAATTTCAGGAACGGACCGGCTCCTAACTCTGCAGCCTCTAGACAAGAGGGTAACGCTTCCCAGCCTAAACCAGCATGGAAACCATTGCAAGGCTGGAACAAGGGTAAACAGGCCAAGAAGCCTGCTGCTGCTACCAAGACAGCATGAAGGGGTAGCCCCCGATCCGGGACCGGATCTAGTAGGGGCCAGACTTTCTCTCTTTGCTCAGGCTTGGGCAAGAGATGTTCCGGATCCCTGGGCACTAGAAATAGTCTCCCAGGGGTATCTTCTAGAGTTCAAGGAACTTCCTCCAAGGGGAAGGTTCCACATGTCTCGCTTATCTTCAGACCAGATAAAGAGACAGGCATTCTTACATTGCGTAGGAGACCTATTAAAGATGGGAGTGATACACCCAGTTCCAACAGCGGAACAAGGTTGGGATTTTACTCAAACCTGTTTGTAGTTCCCAAAAAAGAGGGAACTTTCAGACCAATTCTGGATCTAAAAATCCTAAACAAATTCCTCAGAGTTCCATCATTCAAAATGGAAACCATTCGGACGATTTTACCAACAATCCAGGAGGGTCAATATATGACTACCGTGGACTTAAAGGATGCGTACCTGCATATTCCTATCCACAAAGATCATCATCAGTTCCTGAGGTTCGCCTATCTGGACAAACATTACCAGTTTGTGGCTCTTCCGTTCGGTTTAGCCACTGCTCCCAGAATTTTCACAAAAATGCTAGGGACCCTTCTAGCGGTTCTAAGGCCGAGGGGCATTGCTGTAGCACCTTACCTAGACGACATTCTAATCCAAAGCAAGGGCTCATACAGACATTGTTTTAGTCTTTCTCAGGTCTCACGGGTGGAAGGTGAACATAGAAAAGAGTTCCCTGTCCCCGTCCACAAGGGTTCCTTTTCTGGGAACAATAATAGATTCTGTAGAAATTAAGATTTTTCTGACAGAGGTCAGAAAGTTAAAGCTTCTAAACGCTTGTCAAGTTCTTCAATCTATTCCTCAGCCTTCCATAGCTCAGTGCATAGAGGTAATAGGATTAATGGTTGCAGCAATGGACGTGGTTCCTTTTGCTCGAATTCATTTAAGACCATTGCAACTGTGCATGCTCAAACAGTGGAATGGGGATTATGCAGACTTGTCTCCCCAGATTCAAGTAGACCAGGTAACCAGAGACTCACTCCTCTGGTGGTTGACTCAAGATCACCTGTCTCAGGGAATGAGTTTCCGCAGACCAGAGTGGGTCATTGTCACGACCGACGCCAGTCTCTTAGGCTGGGGCGCAGTCTGGGACTCCCTGAAAGCTCAGGGTCTATGGTCTCGGGAAGAGTCTCTTCTCCCGATAAACATTTTGGAACTGAGAGCGATATTCAATGCACTCCTGGTTTGGCCTCAACTAGCGAAGGCCAGATTCATAAGATTTCAGTCGGACAACATGACGACTGTAGCGTACATCAATCATCAGGGGGGAACAAAGAGTTCCTTGGCGATGAGAGAGGTATCCAAGATCATCAAATGGGCGGAGGATCACTCCTGCCATCTATCTGCAATTCACATCCCAGGAGTAGACAACTGGGAGGCGGATTATTTGAGTCGTCAGACTTTCCATCCGGGGGAGTGGGAACTTCACCCGGAGGTCTTTGCCCAGTTAACTCAACTATGGGGCATTCCAGATATGGATCTGATGGCGTCTCGTCAGAACTCTAAGGTTCCTCGCTACGGGTCCAGATCCAGGGATCCCAAGGCGACACTAGTGGATGCATTGGTGGCGCCTTGGTCGTTCAATCTAGCTTATGTGTTTCCACCGTTCCCTCTCCTTCCCAGGCTTGTAGCCAGGATCAAACAGGAGAAGGCCTCGGTGATTCTAATAGCTGCTGCGTGGCCACGCAGGACTTGGTATGCAGACCTGGTGAATATGTCATCGGCTCCACCATGGAAGCTACCTTTGAGGCAGGATCTTCTAGTACAAGGTCCATTCGAACATCCAAATCTAGTTTCTCTGCAACTGACTGCTTGGAAATTGAACGCTTGATTCTATCTAAGCGTGAGTTTTCAGATTCGGTTATAGATACTCTGGTTCAGGCCAGAAAACCTGTGACTAGGAAAATCTACCATAAGATATGGCAAAAATATATCTGTTGGTGCGAATCCAAGGGATACTCTTGGAGTAAAATTAAAATCCCTAGGATACTTTCCTTTCTCCAAGAAGGTTTGGATAAAGGTTTGTCAGCTAGTTCTCTAAAAGGACAGATATCTGCTCTGTCTGTTTTGTTGCACAAACGTCTGGCAGCCGTGCCAGATGTACAGGCATTAGTCAGAATCAAGCCTGTCTACATACCTATGACTCCTCCATGGAGTCTAAACTTAGTTCTTTCAGTTCTTCAAGGGGTTCCGTTTGAACCCTTACATTCCATAGATATTAAGTTACTATCTTGGAAAGTTCTGTTTTTGGTTGCTATTTCTTCTGCTAGAGGAGTTTCTGAATTGTCTGCTTTGCAGTGTACTTCTCCCTATCTGGTATTCCATACAGATAAGGTAGTTTTACGTACTAAGCCTGGTTTTCTTCCAAAAGTGGTTTCCAACAGGAATATTAACCAGGAAATAGTTGTTCCTTCTCTGTGTCCAAATCCAGTTTCGAAGAAGGAACGTTTGTTACACAACCTAGATGTGGTCCGTGCTTTAAAATTCTATTTAGAAGCAACAAAGGATTTCAGACAGACATCATCCTTGTTTGTAGTTTATTCTGGTAAGAGGAGAGGGCAGAAAGCTACTGCTACCTCTCTTTCCTTTTGGCTGAAAAGCATCATCCGATTGGCTTATGAGACTGCCGGCCGGCAGCCTCCTGAACGAATTACAGCTCACTCTACTAGAGCTGTGGCTTCCACATGGGCCTTCAAGAACGAGGCTTCTGTTGAACAGATCTGTAAGGCAGCGACTTGGTCTTCTCTGCATACATTTGCCAAATTTTACAAATTCGATACTTATGCTTCTTCGGATGTTGTTTTTTGAAGAACGGTTTTGCAACGTGTGGTGCCTTCCGTTTAGGTTACCTGACTTGTTCCCTCCCTTCATCCGTGTCCTAAAGCTTTGGTATTGGTTCCCACAAGTAAGGATGAAGCCGTGGACCGGACACACCAATGTAGGAGAAAACAGAATTTATGTTTACCTGATAAATTTCTTTCTCCTACGGTGTGTCCGGTCCACGGCCCGCCCTGGCTTTTAGTCAGGTTTAAATTTTTTATTTTCTGTACACTACAGTCACCACGGCACCTTATAGTTTCTCCTTTTTCTCCTAACCGTCGGTCGAATGACTGGGGGGCGGAGCCAGAGGGGGGGCTATATGGACAGCTTTTGCTGTGTGCTCTCTTTGCCATTTCCTGTAGGGAATGAGAATATACCACAAGTAAGGATGAAGCCGTGGACCGGACACACCGTAGGAGAAAGAAATTTATCAGGTAAACATAAATTCTGTTTTACACAGTATCTCACAAAATTGAGTACACCCCTCACATTTTTGTAAATATTTTATTATATCTTTTCATGTGACAACACTGAAGAAATTACACTTTGCTACAATGTAAAGTAGTGAGTGTACAGCCTGTATAATAGTGTAAATTTGCTGTCCCCTCCAAATGACTCAACACACAGCCATTAATGTCTAAACCGTTGGCAACAAAAGTGAGTACACCCCTAAGTGGAAATGTCCAAATTGGGCCCAAAGTGCCGATTTCCATCTTAATATGGAAAGAGTCTACAGCTGCCTTCCTTACTTGTGGGAAATACTGAACCTGGCCACCAGGAGGAGGCAGACACCTCAGCCAAAGGCTTAAATACCTCCTCATTACCCCAGTCATTCTTTGCCTTTCGTCACAGGATGTTGGCAGAGAAGTGTTAGAAGATTTCGGAGTAGCCTCTTATGGAGGGTAGTACTCTTCGAGATGGGACTGGAGTTTTAAGTAGTCCTGTCAGCCTCTCAGTGAGAGCATGGATGAAAGTTAGAGTCCGGAGATGCAGGGAGAGTCTTTCTGTGAAACCATCCCAACTCATATTAACAGCTCCATAGGCAATCAGCGTTGACTAGTTTCGCTGCCTGCTTTCTTCACTCAAGTCCATGTCAGAAGTGATGCTACTATCTGTCACACTTGAAGGGCCGTGTTTCTGTTCCACGGCGTAGTTTCTGGTAAGATCGTTTCATATTTTATACATGTATGATAACACAAGAAGACAGGCTCACAGTGTGCATCCTTTTATCTGTATAGAATCAATGGTTAATATCTCCTTAGAGGGATTATTGAACAGGGAGGAATAATCTTATATGTTTGATTTTATGCTGCTTTTATGTGTGAGATGTTATGGGCTCATAGGCTGTTATGGAATATACAGGTTTCACTTTGAGAGTCATGCAGCTTACAAGCTTGGCCCACTTTCTCATAGCAAGGACGGTCCTGCATTGTGCACCATGTGATTCATTCCCTTTTTCCTGACCGGGTGTCTATCAGAGAGGAGTCCTAAATCTCTGTACTTTCTGGGTCATAGGAGGTGGAGAGTGCCCAAGCCATTGGGGTATAAGGGTGCCGTTTTTTTGAATAAAATAAGATGTTTTATTTCTCTAGTTCTCCTGTTATTGCACTAGCAATGGAGGATTCTGTTACTTTAGAGGGCACTCCCTCTATTCCTAATGAGTAATTCCTGTCTATATGGTGAGGAGGCCTTTGTTCCGCCCTCGCGATTATGTTCCATATCCCTTGATAATATCGAACATGTTTGATACCACGGAGCCGTCCACCCTGAGAAGTTGTTGTTCAGTGAGGTGCGTACCTTACATTCTTATATCTCTACACATGCAGTTTTCCCGTAGCATTGATGATACTCCATCTGGAGGGGGCCATCTTTTCACCAGATGTTACTGCGCAGCCCAGACGGCTGTGTCTGCGGCCTTTAATGCTTTACCTCGCCCTGCTAAGCGCAAGCAAAAGGTTACATATTGCACTCCTTCCCAGAGTACATCAGATTATTTATTGGATTTAACTGAGGGTTATCCGAGGATGAAGTTTCTTCTGAGATTTCAGAGAATGAACATTCTGGCTCGGGGTCTGCTGCCTCTAAACCTCAGGCTGCGGAGGAACCAGACTTTAGTTTAGGAATTTGCGCTTTCTTCTAAAGGAAGTTTTTGGCGAATTCAGAGGTTCCAGAGGCCAAATCGCCTGATGAACCTTTAATTCCTAAATTGGATAGAGTTTGAGGACAGGGTGGTACCTTATCCTTCACTGCTCCTTTTAGATGGCGAACATTATTAAGAAGGATTGGATTCCTTTTACCCCTCTTCTTGCTTTAACAAATTGTCCCCGGTGCTGGACTCTCAATGGAGTTGTGCGGTTCCGTCCCTAAATGGGATGGCGTTATCTTCACCCTTGCTAAACGTAGTACTATCCCTGCTTTCGGGATAAAGCCCATGTCAGCAGTCCTCGGCTAAGCCAGAGCAAACCAAGAGCTCTTGGAAGCCGGCTCAGTCCTGGAATAAATCCAAGCAGAGCAAGAAGCCCGCTGAGTCTCCGTCGGCATGAATGGGTGGTCCCCGGTCCTCTTCTGGATTGAGTAGGGGGCAGTATGCCGCTCTTTCAGTCACTTGGTGCAGGGACGTGCAGGATCCATGGGTTCTGGAGGTCATAGCTCAGGGTTACAAGATAGGTTTTAAGTCTCAGCCACTCAAGGGCAGATTCCTCCTGTCTTCCTGACCAGAAAGGAGGGAAGCCTTTTTGGGGTGTGTATGGGATCTGTCCTCTGGGAGTTATTGTCCCAGTGCCTATCACGGTGAGAGGTTTGGGATATTATTCAAAGTAAAAAGAAATGCCAAGATACAGCGCTACACTACCCTCAGATGAGGGTTGGGTTGCTAAAGATGGTGTCCACGACTAGGAATGTGTATACATAAAGGTTAATATATAATATTGTGTTACACAAAGAATATATATAAAACCATGTGAAAAAGTACTTAAAAGGTAAAAGATTAAAAACAAAATATATATATATAGGATGTGATATTAAAATGTATTAAACAAACATTTTATTAACATAAACTGACAGTTAAAAATACAGTTAAAAATAGATTCAACAATCTAATGGATTGCCCCATACAATGTCCAAGAAGTTATGTCCTATGTAACATACAAGTGTTTAAGTCCCATACCAAAATGTCCAAAGCAAATGTTCAAGGTTAATATCCCAAAAAAATAAAAATAAAAATGATATGTCCAAAGTTGGTGTAAAAATCAAAAAGGTGAAAAAATGTAAAAAATATATTAAATATTTTATGAAAAGATGAAAAAATGAATAAAAATATATAAAAAATATACGAGTTGTGATCAGCAACCCATATGGAAGGAATATAATATATGTGATAGTGAATAATTCTCGTGAGGTGTACACCTAAAAAGTGTGTATAAAAATGTGTGTATATAAAAGGGTGTGGTAAAAAATGTGTCATAAAAAAGGATTCAAAATCCTGGTGAAATAAATAAAGTCCAAATTGCTCCAAAAAAATGTGTATATAATTCCAAGTATTCCAAATGTGAGTGTAGAAAGTGCTGGGTTGATGTTCCTCTTCTTAAAAGGTTATCAAATGTAATGGGATATCCTCCTGTACCTAAAAAAGTGTACAGAAAATAGACATAGTGCAATAAAATCACTTTAGAATGACAACAACAGTATTCTACTCACCAGATATATTCTGAGCTGCAATACCAGTGTATAGCCAACACGTTTCGGTCCTCAGAGACCTTTCTCAAGACTGGTCTTGAGAAAGGTCTCTGAGGACCGAAACGTGTTGGCTATACACTGGTATTGCAGCTCAGAATATATCTGGTGAGTAGAATACTGTTGTTGTCATTCTAAAGTGATTTTATTGCACTATGTCTATTTTCTGTACACTTTTTTAGGTACAGGAGGATATCCCATTACATTTGATAACCTTTTAAGAAGAGGAACATCAACCCAGCACTTTCTACACTCACATTTGGAATACTTGGAATTATATACACATTTTTTTGGAGCAATTTGGACTTTATTTATTTCACCAGGATTTTGAATCCTTTTTTATGACACATTTTTTATGACACATTTTTTACCACACCCTTTTATATACACACATTTTTATACACACTTTTTAGGTGTACACCTCACGAGAATTATTCACTATCACATATATTATATTCCTTCCATATGGGTTGCTGATCACAACTCGTATATTTTTTATATATTTTTATTCATTTTTTCATCTTTTCATAAAATATTTAATATATTTTTTATATTTTTTACATTTTTTCACCTTTTTGATTTTTACACCAACTTTGGACATATTATCATTTTTATTTTTATTTTTTTTGGATATTAACCTTGAACATTTGCTTTGGACATTTTGGTATGGGACTTAAACTCTTGTATGTTACATAGGACATAACTTCTTGGACATTGTATGGGGCAATCCATTAGATTGTTGAATCTATTTTTAACTGTATTTTTAACTGTCAGTTTATGTTAATAAAATGTTTGTTTAATACATTTTAATATCACATCCTATATATATATTTTTTGTTTTTAATCTTTTACCTTTTAAGTACTTTTTCACATGGTTTTATATATATTCTTTGTGTAACACAATATTATATATTAACCTTTATGTATACACATTCCTAGTCGTGGACACCATCTTTAGCAACCCAACCCTCATCTGAGGGTAGTGTAGCGCTGTATCTTGGCATTTCTTTTTACTCTTAACTTTTGGAGTCTGGTTGGGAGATTCCGCCTATATCAGATATAGCTTGTATGGTATTATTGTGGCGCTGATAGATATACATTCATTTGGGATATTATTCAAACCTTTTTGTGGTCCCTAAGGAGCGAACTTTCCATTTGATTCCGGACCTTAAGTGCTTAAGCAGGTTTTTAAATGTCCCCTCGTTAAAGATGGAGACAATAAGGTCCATTCTTCCCCTCGTTTGAGAGGGATAGTTCATGACCACAATAGATTCATAGACCAGCACTTCCAGTTTATTGTTCTTCCGTTTGGTCTAGCTAAAGAAATTTTTCTAAGAGTGGACCATTTGGAATATCTCCTCTGTCTTCTTCGATCCCATGGATGACAGATAATCTATTCTAGAGAGAGTTCTCTTGTATCAAGTACCAGGGTAGAATTCTGGGGAACTATAATAGTCTCCATAGACATGAAAATATTTCTATCAGACCAGAGACGTTGCAAGCTAGCTTCAACATGTCTTGCCCTCTAGATCTCCTTAAGGCCATCTGTGGCTCGGTGTATGGAGGTGATTGGTCTCATGGTGTCCAGCTTGGACATTGTTTCCTTTGCCAGGTTTACCTCCGACTGTTGCAACTGCACATGCTGAACTAGTGGAACGGCGATAATTCGGATCTTTCTCAACAGATTTCTCTGGACAACCAGTCGGGAGAATCGCTCTCTTGGTGGTTTTGTCCGGATCACTTGTCGTGAGGGACGTCCATCTCAAGACCACCCTGGGTGATTGTGACTACGGTTGCGAGTCTGTCAGGATGGGGAGCCGTTTGGGGTGCCAGGAAGGCACAGGACATCTGGTCTCATTTCATTTTGGATTTCCAGGCGATATTTAATGCTCTGAAGGCTTGGCCTCTACTGGGTTTGTCCCAGTTAATCAGATTCCAATCAAACAATATATCCTCGATGGCTTACATCAACCATCGGGGGGAATGAGAAGCTCCCTAGCTATAAGGGAAGTAGCTCGGATTCTGGTGTGGGGGAGACTCACATTTGTTCATCGTCAGCGATCCACTTTCCGGGTGTGGACAACTGGGAAGTGGATTTCCTCAGCAGACAATCCTTGTATCTGGGAGAATTGTCTCTCCATCCCGAGTGTTTACAGAGATTTGCAAGAGGAAGATCTTATAACGTCTCAATACCAAGCTACCTAGATAGGGGTCGAGGTACAGGGATCTTCAGGTGGAGCTAACAGTTGCATTGGCGGTTCAAACTAATTTATCCTTTCCGACTGTTACCACTACTTTCTAGTGTAGTGGCTCGAGTTAAGCAGGCGTCAGTGATACTGACTGCTCCGTCTTGTCCGCAAAGGATATTGTTCGGATCTAGTGGTGATGTCATCATCTCCTCCTTGGAAGTTACCTTATTGCAGGGATCTGCTGACCAAGGTCTCTTTGTTCATCAATTTCTAGATGCTCTGAGGCTGACTGCGTGGAGATGGAACGCTTAGTCCTAGCCAAGAGAGGGTTTTCTGAGAGAGTTATCTTTACTCTCATTCAAGCTCGTAAGCTGGTTGCTCGTCGCACCTTTCATAAGGTGTGGAGGACCTACTTAATCTGTTCTCCAGGATGAACTGGAGAAGGGCTTTTCTGCAAGTCCCCAGAAGGGACAGCTTTCGTCCCTGTCTTTTACTGCACAAGAGGTTTGCCGAGCTTTCAGATCTGCAGCCATTTGTTAAGGCTCTGCTGGGATCAGACCTGTGTTTTAGATCTAATGCTCCTCTTTGGAGTTTAAATCTTGTCCTTAAAGTGAAGGTCCATTTTGATGAATTATTGCCCGGTTTTTAATAAACCTAGTAAAATCAAGGGCACTTTAATTCATCAAAATTGACATTTCACTGTTTTCTTCAAAAACTTACCTTTTAATCCTGAATGCCGCTCCAGCGATTCCCCCGGCCGTCCGAAGCCTCTGCAGACATCAGAAATTACGAATCTGGCTTCCTCCAATCACAGCTCCCCCCCCCCCCCGGGGGAATCTTGGCCTTATGCAACGCTGTGATTGGAGGAAACCGGATTCATCATTTTGGACCCGCGAATATGGCTTGCGACGGGGGGGGGGGGGGGGGGGAGAGTGCTGGAGCGGCTGCCAGGATTAAACGGTAAGTTTTTGAAGAAAATGAGTGAAATGTCAATTTTGATGAATTAAAGTGCCCTTGTTTTTAATAGGTTTATTAAAAACTGGGCACTAATTCATCAAAATGGACCTTCACTTTAAGGTTTTGCAATGGGCTCCGTTGGAGCCTATGCATGAAATAGACATTAAATTGTTGTCTTGGAAGGTTCTTTCTCTACTAGCCATTGCTACTGCGCGTCTCTGAGATTGCTGCCTTGCAATGGGACCCTCCTTATCTGGTGTTTCGTGCCGATAAGGCTGTTCTACGAACCAAGTTAGGTTTTCTTCCTAAGGTTGTGTCAATTCGCAACATCAGTCAAGAGATTGTGGTTCCTTGCTTATGTCCTAATCCTCCTTCGTCAAAGGAACGTTTACAACGTATTTCTGGATGTGACTTTATGCCACGAAGGAATTTATACCAACCTCTTTCTCTGTTCGTGGAAGTGTAGGGGTCAGAGGGCCTCTTCGACTTCCTTATTTTTTGTCTGAGGAGTGTCATCTGTTTAGCATAGAAACGGCGGGACATAAGCCTCCTCTGAGGATTACGGCTCATTCTACGAGAGCAGTGGTTCCTCTTGGGCCTTCAAAAATGAGGCCTCTATGGATCAGATTTGTAAGGCTGCTTTCTGGTTCTCCTTACATACTTTTTCCAAAATTTTACAAGTTTGATTTCTTTTTTGCTTCTGCTGAAGCAGCCTTCGGGGGAGAGGTTTTGCAGGCTGGGGTGCCCTCAGATTAGGGTCCGTCTCTCTTTTTTCCCTCCCGTTAGCATTCTGTGTACTTTAGAGCTTGGGTATATGTTTCCCACAAGTAAGGAATGCAGCTGTGGACTCTTCCCATATTAAGATGGAAAACATAAATTATGCTTACCTGATAATTTAATTTCCATCTGTATGGGAAGAGTCCACAGCTCCCGCCCATGTTCTTCGATGGGCGGCCCTAAATTTGAAATTTTTTCTTCTGGCACCTTTTTCACCCTGATATTTCTCCTACTGTTCCTTGTTCCCTCGGCAGAATGACTGGGGTTATGAGGAAGTGGGGAAGGTATTTAAGCCTTTGGCTGGGGTGTCTTTGCCTCCTCTTGCTGGTTAAGTTCAGTATTTCCCACAAGTAAGGAATGCAACTGTGTACTCTTCCCATACAGATGGAAATGAAATTATCAGGTAAGCATAATTTGTTATGTTGTATGGCCACCATTATTTTCCAGCACTGACTTAAAGTGAATGTAAATTTTGATGCTAAAGTGCCTGTTTTTTCTCTTGTTAAGTGTATCCAGTCCATGGATCATCCATTACTTGTGGGATATTCTCCTTCCCAATAGGAAGTTGCAAGAGGATCACCCACAGCAGAGCTGCTATATAGCTCCTCCCCTCACTGCCATATCCAGTCATTCTCTTGCAACTCTCAACAAAGATGGACGTAGTAAGAGGAGAGTGGTGTATTATAGTTAGTTTTTTAACTTCAATCAAAAGTTTGTTATTTTTAAATGGTACCGGAGTGTACTGTTTCATCTCAGGCAGCATTAGAAGAAGAATCTGCCTGTTATTTCTATGATCTTAGCAGAAGTAACTAAGATCCACTGCCGTTCTCACATATTCTGAGGAGTGAGGTAACTTCAGAGGGGGAATGGCATGCAGGTTTTCCTGCAATAAGGTATGTGCAGTTAACATATTTCTAGGGATGGAATTTGCTAGAAAAATGCTGCTGATACCGGATTAATGTAAATTAAGCCTTAAATGCAGTGATAGCGACTGGTATCAGGCTTATTAACAGAGATACATACTCTTATAAAAGTGTAATATAAAACGTTTGCTGGCATGTTAATCGTTTTTATATATGTTTGGTGACAAAACTTATTGGGGCCTAGTTTTTTCCACATGGCTGGTTTGATTTTTGCCTAGAAACAGTTCCTGAGGCTTTCCACTGTTGCAATATGAGTGGGAAGGGCCTATTTTAGTGCTTTTCTGTGCAGATAAAAATACTGACAGAGACATTCAGCTTCCCTCTGCATGATACAGGATATCTCTGAAGGGCTCAAAAGGCTTCAAAGTTGTGTTTGAGGAGGGTAACAATCACAGTAGACTGTGGCAGTTGTTGTGACTGTGTTTAAAAAACGTTTTTGTCATTTATTATTCTGTTTTTGTTATTAAGGGGTTAATCATCCATTTGCAAGTGGGTGCAATGCTCTGCTGACTTGTTACATACACTGTAAAAAATTTGTTAGTGTAACTGCCTTTTTTCACTGTTATTTCAAATTTTGTCAAAATTTGTTTCTCTTAAAGGCACAGTAACGTTTTTTATATTGCTTGTTAACTTGCTTTTAAGTGTTTTCCAAGCTTGCTAGTCTCATTGCTAGTCTGTACAAACATGTCTGAAACAGAGGATACTTGTTCATTATGTTTAAAAGCCATGGTGGAGCCCCATAGGAGAATGTGTACTAAATGTATTGATTTCACCTTAAACAGTAAAGATCAGTCTTTATCTATAAAAGAATTGTCACCAGAGGGGTCTGTCGAGGGGGAAGTTATGCCGACTAACTCTCCCCACGTGTCGGACCCTTCGCCTCCCGCTCAAGGGACGCACGCTAATATGGCGCCAAGTACATCAGGGACGCCCATAGCGATTACTTTGCAGGACATGGCTGCAATCATGAATAATACCCTGTCAGAGGTATTATCCAGATTGCCTGAATTGAGAGGCAAGCGCGATAACTCTGGGGTTAGACGAGATACAGAGCGCGTAGATGCTGTAAGAGCCATGTCTGATACTGCGTCACAATATGCAGAACCTGAGGACGGAGAGCTTCAGTCTGTGGGTGACGTCTCTGAATCGGGGAGACCTGATTCAGATATTTCTAATTTTAAATTTAAGCTTGAGAACCTCCGTGTATTGCTTGGGGAGGTATTAGCTGCTCTGAATGACTGTGACACAATTGCAGTGCCAGAGAAATTGTGTAGGCTGGATAAATACTATGCAGTGCCGGTGAGTACTGATTTTTTTCCAATACCTAAAAGGCTTACAGAAATTATTAGTAAGGAGTGGGATAGGCCCGGTGTGCCCTTTCCCCCACCTCCTATATTTAGAAAAATGTTTCCAATAGATGCCACTACACGGGACTTATGGCAGACTGTCCCTAAGGTGGAGGGAGCAGTTTCTACTTTAGAAAAGCGTACCACTATCCCGGTTGAGGACAGTTGTGCTTTTTCAGATCCAATGGATAAAAAATTAGAGGGTTACCTTAAGAAAATGTTGATTCAACAAGGTTTTATTTTACAGCCCCTTGCATGCATTGCGCCTGTCACTGCTGCGGCGGCATTCTGGTTTGAGGCCCTGGAAGAGGCCATCCATACAGCTCCATTGACTGAAATTGTTGACAAGCTTAGAACTCTTAAGCTAGCTAACTCATTTAACTAAAATCCATGGCTGTTCCACACAGGACTGTTGAGAGCAATTAACTTCAGTTGGGGGAACAGTTTGCAGTCCCTTGCTGCTTGAGGTATGACACATTCTAACAAGACGATGTAATGCTGGAAGCTGTCATTTTCCCTATGGGATCCGGTAAGCCATGTTTATTACGATTGTAAATAAGGGCTTCACAAGGGCTTATTTAAACTGTAGACTTTTTCTGGGCTAAATCGATTGATTATGGAAAATTGGGAAGCGGATTTTCTGAGTCGGCAGACATTGCATCCGGGGGAGTGGGAACTCCATCCGGAAATCTTTGCCCAAGTCACTCACCTGTGGGGCATTCCAGACATGGATCTGATGGCCTCTCGTCAGAACTTCAAAGTTCCTTGCTACGGGGCCAGATCCAGGGATCCCAAGGCGGCTCTAGTGGATGCACTAGTAGCACCTTGGACCTTCAAACTAGCTTATGTGTTCCCGCCATTTCCTCTCATCCCCAGGCTGATAGCCAGGATCAAGCAGGAGAGGGCGTCGGTGATCTTGATAGCTCCTGCGTGGCCACGCAGGACTTGGTATGCAGATCTGGTGAATATGTCATCGGCTCCACCTTGGAAGCTACCTTTGAGACGAGACCTTCTTGTTCAGGGTCCGTTCGAACATCCGAATCTGGTTTCACTCCAGCTGACTGCTTGGAGATTGAACGCTTGATTTTATCGAAGCGAGGATTCTCAGATTCTGTTATCGATACTCTTGTTCAGGCCAGAAAGCCTGTGACTAGAAAGATTTACCATAAAATTTGGAAAAAATATATCTGTTGGTGTGAATCTAAAGGATTCCCTTGGGACAAGGTTAAGATTCCTAGGATTCTATCCTTCCTTCAAGAAGGATTGGAAAAAGGATTATCTGCAAGTTCCCTGAAGGGACAGATTTCTGCCTTGTCGGTATTACTTCACAAAAAGCTGGCAGCTGTGCCAGATGTTCAAGCCTTTGTTCAGGCTCTGGTTAGAATCAAGCCTGTTTACAAACCTTTGACTCCTCCTTGGAGTCTCAATTTAGTTCTTTCAGTTCTTCAGGGGGTTCCGTTTGAACCCTTACATTCCGTTGATATTAAGTTATTATCTTGGAAAGTTTTGTTTTTAGTTGCGATTTCTTCTGCTAGAAGAGTCTCAGAATTATCTGCTCTGCAGTGTTCTCCTCCTTATCTGGTGTTCCATGCAGATAAGGTGGTTTTACGTACTAAACCTGGTTTTCTTCCAAAAGTTGTTTCTAACAAAAACATTAACCAGGAGATTATCGTACCTTCTCTGTGTCCAAAACCAGTTTCAAAGAAGGAACGTTTGTTGCACAATTTGGATGTTGTTCGCGCTCTAAAATTCTATTTAGATGCTACAAAGGATTTTAGACAAACATCTTCCTTGTTTGTTGTTTATTCAGGTAAAAGGAGAGGTCAAAAAGCAACTTCTACCTCTCTCTCTTTTTGGATTAAAAGCATCATCAGATTGGCTTACGAGACTGCCGGACGGCAGCCTCCCGAAAGAATCACAGCTCATTCCACTAGGGCTGTGGCTTCCACATGGGCCTTCAAGAACGAGGCTTCTGTTGATCAGATATGTAGGGCAGCGACTTGGTCTTCACTGCACACTTTTACCAAATTTTACAAGTTTGATACTTTTGCTTCTTCTGAGGCTATTTTTGGGAGAAAGGTTTTGCAAGCCGTGGTGCCTTCCATTTAGGTGACCTGATTTGCTCCCTCCCTTCATCCGTGTCCTAAAGCTTTGGTATTGGTTCCCACAAGTAAGGATGACGCCGTGGACCGGACACACCTATGTTGGAGAAAACAGAATTTATGTTTACCTGATAAATTTCTTTCTCCAACGGTGTGTCCGGTCCACGGCCCGCCCTGGTTTTTTTTTAATCAGGTCTGATATTTTATTTTCTTTAACTACAGTCACCACGGTACCATATGGTTTCTCCTATGCAAATATTCCTCCTTAACGTCGGTCGAATGACTGGGGTAGGCGGAGCCTAGGAGGGATCATGTGACCAGCTTTGCTGGGCTCTTTGCCATTTCCTGTTGGGGAAGAGAATATCCCACAAGTAAGGATGACGCCGTGGACCGGACACACCGTTGGAGAAAGAAATTTATCAGGTAAACATAAATTCTGTTGTTTCTGATGCCATTGTTCATTTGACTAAACTAACGGCTAAGAATTCCGGATTCGCCATCCAGGCGCGTAGGGCGCTATGGCTCAAATCCTGGTCAGCTGATGTGACTTCAAAGTCTAAATTACTCAACATTCCTTTCAAGGGGCAGACCTTATTCGGGCCTGGTTTGAAAGAAATTATTGCTGACATTACTGGAGGTAAGGGTCATACCCTTCCTCAGGACAGGGCCAAATCAAAGGCCGAACAGTCTAATTTTCGTGCCTTTCGAAATTTCAAGGCAGGTGCAGCATCAACTTCCTCTGCTTCAAAACAAGAGGGAACTTTTGCTCAATCCAAGCAGGCCTGGAAACCTAACCAGTCCTGGAACAAGGGCAAGCAGGCCAGAAAGCCTGCTGCTGCCTCTAAGACAGCATGAAGGAGCGGCCCCCTATCCGACAAAACGGATCTAGTAGGGGGCAGACTCTCTCTCTTCGCCCAGGCGTGGGCAAGAGATGTTCAGGATCCCTAGGCGTTGGAGATCATATCTCAGGGATATCTTCTGGACTTCATAGCTTCTCCTCCACAAGGGAGATTTCATCTTTCAAGATTATCTGCAAACCAGATAAAGAAAGAGGCATTCCTAAGCTGCGTACAAGATCTCCTTGTAATGGGAGTGATCCATCCAGTTCCGCGGACGGAACAAGGACAGGGGTTTTATTCAAATCTGTTTGTGGTTCCCAAAAAAGAGGGAACCTTCAGACCAATTTTGGATTTAAAGATGCTAAACAAATTCCTCAGAGTTCCGTCATTCAAGATGGAAACTATTCGAACCATTTTACCCATGATCCAAGAGGGTCAGTACATGACCACAGTGGACTTAAAGGATGCCTACCTTCACATTCCGATTCACAAGAATCATCATCAGTTCCTGAGGTTTGCCTTTCTAGACAGTCATTGCCAATTTGTAGCTCTTCCATTCGGGTTGGCTACAGCCCCAAGAATTTTTACAAAGGTTCTGGGCTCTCTTCTGGCGGTCCTAAGACCGCGAGGCATAGCGGTGGCTCCTTACCTGGACGATATCCTGATACAGGCGTCAAGCTTTCAAATTGCCAAATCTCATACAGAGATAGTTCTGGCATTCCTGAGGTCGCATGGGTGGAAAGTGAACGAAGAAAAGAGTTCTCTATCTCCTCTCACGAGGGTTTCCTTCCTAGGGACTCTAATAGATTCTGTAGAAATGAAAATTTACCTGACGGAGTCCAGGTTATCAAAACTTCTAAATGCTTGCCGTGTTCTTCACTCCATTCCGCGCCCCACGGTGGCTCAGTGCATGGAAGTAATCGGCTTAATGGTAGCGGCGATGGACATAGTGCCATTCGCGCGCCTGCATCTCAGACCGCTGCAATTATGCATGCTCAGTCAGTGGAATGGGGATTACACAGATTTGTCCCCTCTACTAAATCTGGATCAGGAAACCAGAGATTCTCTTCTCTGGTGGTTATCTCGGGCCCATCTGTCCAAGGGTATGACCTTTCGCAGACCAGATTGGACAATTGTAACAACAGATGCCAGCCTTCTAGGTTGGGGTGCAGTCTGGAACTCCCTGAAGGCTCAGGGTTCATGGACTCAGGAGGAGAAACTCCTCCCAATAAATATTCTGGAGTTAAGAGCAATATTCAATGCTCTTCTGGCTTGGCCTCAGCTAGCAACACTGAGGTTCATCAGATTTCAGTCGGACAACATCACGACTGTGGCTTACATCAACCATCAAGGGGGAACCAGAAGTTCCCTAGCGATGTCAGAAGTCTCCAAGATAATTCGCTGGGCAGAGACTCACTCTTGCCACCTGTCAGCGATCCATATCCCAGGTGTAGAGAACTGGGAGGCGGATTTTCTAAGTCGTCAGACTTTTCATCCGGGGGAATGGGAACTCCATCCGGAGGTGTTTGCTCAATTGGTTCTCCGTTGGGGCAAACCAGAATTGGATCTCATGGCGTCTCGCCAGAACGCCAAGCTTCCTTGTTACGGATCCAGGTCCAGGGACCCAGAAGCGGCACTGATAGATGCTCTAGCAGCGCCTTGGTGGAAACACATAAGCCAGGTTGAAGAACCGTTTCCTCTGCTCCCTCGTCTGATTGCCAAAATCAAACAGGAAAGAGCATCGGTGATATTGATAGTGCCTGCGTGGCCACGCAGGACCTGGTATGCAGACCTAGTGGACATGTCATCCTTTCCACCATGGACTCTGCCTCTGAGACAAGACCTTCTAATACAAGGTCCTTTCAATCATCCGAATCTACTTTCTCTGAGACTGACTGCATGGAGATTGAACGCTTGATCCTATCAAAGCGTGGCTTCTCCGAGTCAGTAATTGATACCTTAATACAGGCACGAAAACCTGTCACCAGGAAAATTTACCACAAGATATGGCGTAAATATCTTCATTGGTGTGAATCCAAGAATTACTCATGGAGTAGGGTTAGGATTCCTAGGATATTGTCCTTCCTCCAAGAGGGTTTGGACAAAGGATTATCAGATAGTTCTTTAAAGGGACAGATTTCTGCTCTGTCTATTCTTTTACACAAGCGTCTGGCAGAAGTTCCAGACGTTCAGGCATTTTGTCAGGCTTTAGTTAGAATTAAGCCTGTGTTTAAACCTGTTGCTCCTCCATGGAGCTTAAACTTGGTTCTTAAAGTTCTTCAAGGGGTTCCGTTTGAACCCCTTCATTCTATTGATATCAAACTTCTTTCATGGAAAGTTCTTTTTCTGATGGCTACTTCCTCGGCTCGAAGAGTCTCTGAGTTATCTGCCTTACATTGTGATTCTCCTTATCTGATCTTTCATTCAGATAAAGTTGTTCTGCGTACAAAACCTGGGTTTTTACCTACGGTGGTTTCTAACAAGAATATCAATCAAGAGATTGTTGTTCCATCATTATGTCCTAATCCTTCTTCAAAGAAGGAACGTCTTTTGCATAATCTAGACGTAGTCCGTGCCTTGAAGTTTTACTTACAGGCTACTAAAGATTTTCGCCAAACATCTAACCTGTTTGTTGTTTACTCTGGACAGAGGAGAGGTCAGAAGGCCTCGGCAACCTCTCTTTCTTTTTGGCTTCGGAGTATAATCCGTTTAGCCTATGAGACTGCTGGACAGCAGCCTCCTGAAAGGATTACAGCTCATTCTACTAGAGCTGTGGCTTCCACCTGAGCCTTTAAAAATGAGGCCTCTGTTGAACAGATTTGCAAGGCTGCAACTTGGTCTTCCCTTCATACTTTTTCCAAATTTTACAAATTTGATACTTTTGCTTCTTCGGAGGCTGTTTTTGGGAGAGAGGTTCTACAGGCAGTGGTTCCTTCCGTTTAAGTTCCTGCCTTGTCCCTCCCATCATCCGTGTACTTTAGCTTTGGTATTGGTATCCCACAAGTAATGGATGATCTGTGGACTGGATACACTTAACAAGAGAAAATATAATTTATGCTTACCTGATAAATTTATTTCTCTTGTAGTGTATCCAGTCCACGGCCCGCCCTGTCTTTTTAAGGCAGGTCTAAATTTTAATTAAACTACAGTCACTACTGCACCCTATGGTTTCTCCTTTCTCTGCTTGTTTCGGTCGAATGACTGGATATGGCAGTGAGGGGAGGAGCTATATAGCAGCTCTGCTGTGGGTGATCCTCTTGCAACTTCCTGTTGGGAAGGAGAATATCCCACAAGTAATGGATGATCCGTGGACTGGATACACTACAAGAGAAATAAATTTATCAGGTAAGCATAAATTATGTTTTTAAAAATTCGCTTAAAAACAGGGGCACTTCATCAAAATTTACATTTCACTTGTGTTGTGAAAAAATATTTACCTTTTTAATATTGACAGCTGCTCCAGCTTCTTCCGCCCGTCGCAAAGTCTCTTGCTGAGTCTAAAATGAGGAATCCGGCTTCCTCCAATCACGGCGTTGAATCAGACACTGATTCCCCCGGAGGGGGGGAACCGTGATTGGAGCATGACCGATTCAACATTTCTGACGTCAGATATGGCTTGTGACGACCGGGGGAGGCTGGAGTGTCTGTCAAGTTTAAAAGGTAAGTATTTTTTCACGACGAGTGAAATGTAAATTTTGATGAATTAAAGTGCCCTTATTTTTAATCAAATTTTTAAAAACCTGGCATCAAAATTTACATTCTCTTTAAAGGGCCATGATACCCAAATGTTGAAACACTTGAAAGTGATGCAGCATAGCTGTAAAAAGCCGACTACAAAATATCACCTGAACATCTCTATGTAAAAAACAAAGATATTTTACCTCAACATGTCCTAAGTATTCACACCCCATTGTGTGACTTTAAGCAGCAAATCCGTATTCCTGTCCCGGGATCGGCAAGGAAGTGAGCCTCGTGCACACTCATGTTATTTCCCTATTCAGTTTAAGGAAGTTTACTATTAAATCACAGTAAAAGAGTTAATGACCTCAGCACTGTTGATGCTGATTGGCTGCTGTTGATTTCATCTTTTTTTACGTGCAGCTGGAAAGCAGCGGAAGTATAACTTTTTACACAGGACTTATTCTGCTGAGCTGAGGAAATTGTGAGGTAAAATATCTTCCTTTTTTATATAGAGATGCTCAGGTGATATTTCTCCAACATTGGTGTGTCCGGTCCACGGCTTTATCCTTACTTGTGGGATATTCTCTTCCCCTACAGGAAATGGCAAAGAGAGCACCCAGCAAGAGCTGTCCATATAGCCCCCCCTCTGGCTCCGCCCCCCAGTCATTCTCTTTGCCGCTCTGAACAAGTAGCATCTCCACAGGGATGGTAAAGAGTATGTGGTGTTAGTTGTAGTTTTTTATTTCTTCTATCAAGAGTTTGTTATTTTAAAATAGTGCCGGTTTGTACTATTTACTCTACAACAGAAAATGAAGAAGATTTCTGTTAAAGAGGATTATGATTTTAGCAGTAGTAACTAAAATCTATTGCTGTTCCCACGCAGGGCTGTTGAAACCAGAGAACTTCAGTTGGGGGGAACAGTTTGCAGGCTTATCTGCTTCAGGTATGATCAGTCATATTTCTAACAAGACATGTTAATGCTAGAAGACTGTCAGTTTTCCCTTAAGGGGTAAGTAAGCCATTTTCTTAGACTCATAACAGATTAAGGCTTATTAATTGGCTCTATACTGGTTGACACTATTGTGGGCTAAATCGATTGATTTATTTCATATTTAGAGAGTGTTTTGTGTAATAAAAAGCACTTTTGGGAACGTTTTTATTCGCCTGGCATTTAGTTAGACGACTATTTCAGTCAGAAAGGCCCCTTCACTCTAGTATGCAGAGGAAGGAGGCCCCGTTTTTGCGCCTCAATTGCGCAGTTTACTTCCATGGCAGTGCATGCAGCTTCATGTGAGGGGTCCTGTGGCTACAAAAAACGGACTCAGGAAGGTTTACTTCAGTGCTGAATAACTCTCAGGGAAGGTAAAAAGCCGCAGCAAGGCTGTGGCAGTGATTGTAGTGTACTAAAGTTGTTAAATTGAACAAATAGCTCCGGTTTGCTCATTTTAAGGGTTAACGTCTTGAAACTTGGTGTGCAATACTTTCAAGGCATTAGGACTCTGGGGTGAAAATTTTGTAAAAATCGGACATTGCCTTCATTGTTTTTCAAAATATCAGAAATAAAGTGTGCCTGTTTATTATTTAAAGGGACAGTAACGGCTTCTTTAAAACCGCTTTTATTGCATTATTAGCCTGCCAAATTCTGCCTAACATGTCTATACCTTCAGATGGCTTATGTTCTGTGTGTATGGAAGCCAAGGTGGTTCCCCCTATTAATGTATGCGCAAATTGTGTCATAGCGTCCAAACAAAGTAGGGACAGTAGGGACAGTACTGTCACATTGAATAAGATTGCCCAAGATGATTATTCTAATGAAGGTAGTGGGGATAGTTCTTCATCCTCTCCTTCTGTGTCAACACCAGTTTTGCCCGCGCAGGCGATACCTAGTTCATCTAGCGTGCCAATGCTTGTTACTATGCAGCAATTAACAGCAGTAATGGATAATTCTATAGCAAATATGTTATCCAAACTGCCATCCTACCCTAGAAAGCGTGATAGCTCAGTTTTAAATACAGAAGATGAGCAGATTGGCGCTGAGGACAATTTATCAGTTATACCCTCACATCAATCTGAATTGGCAGTGAGGGAGGGTCTGTCTGAGGGGGAAATTTCTGATTCAGGAAAAGTTTCTCAGCAGGCAGACACTGATATCGTAACATTTAAATTTAAGTTAGAACATCTCCGCGCCCTGCTTAAGGAGGTCCTAACTACTCTTGATGACTGTGATTATTTGGTAATTCCAGAGAAATTGTGCAAGATGGACAAATTCTTAGAGGTCCCAGTGCACGCTGATGCTTTTCCGATACCCAAGCGGGTGGCGGACATAGTGACTAAGGAGTGGGAAAAGCCAGGTATACCTTTTGTTCCACCTCCTATATTCAAGAAAATGTTCCCCATTGTTGACCCCAGAAGGGACGCATGGCAAACGGTTCCTAAGGTTGTGGGGGCAGTGTCAACGTTAGCTAAGCTATTGAGGACAGTTGCACTTTTAAAGATCCTATGGATAAAAAAATTGGAAGGATTGCTAAAAAAGATATTTGTTCAGCAGGGTTTCCTTCTTCAACCAATCTCGTGCATTATTCCTGTCACCACGGCAGCGTATTTTTGGTTTGAGGAACTAGAAAATTCGCTCCAAAAAGAGACTCCATATGATGAAGTCATGGACAGAATTCACGCACTAAAGTTGGCTAATTCCTTTATTTTGGATGCCGCTTTCCAATTGGCTAAGTTAGCGGCGAAAAATTCAGGTTTTGCAATAGTGGCGCGCAGAGCGCTTTGGCTAAAATCCTGGTCGGCGGATGTGTCGTCCAAGAATAAATTGCTTAATATTCCTTTCAAGGGTAAGACCCTGTTCGGGCCGTTATTGAAAGAGATTATTTCAGACATTACTGGTAGAAAGGGACATGCCCTCTCACAGGATAGGCCTTTCAATGCTAAGAACAAATCTAATTTTCGTTCCTTTCGCAATTTCAGGAACGGACCGAATCCTAACTCTGCCGTCTCCAGACAAGAAGGCAACTCTTCCCAGCCTAAACCAGCATGGAAACCATTGCAAGGCTGGAACAAGGGTAAACAGGCCAAGAAGCCTGCTGCTGCTACCAAGACAGCATGAAGGGGTAGCCCCCGATCCGGGACCGGATCTAGTAGGGGGCAGACTTTCTCTCTTCGCTCAGGCTTGGGCAAGAGACGTTCCGGATCCCTGGGCACTAGAAATAGTCTCTCAGGGGTATCTTCTAGAGTTCAAGGAACTTCCTCCAAGGGGAAGGTTCCACATGTCTCGCTTATCTTCAGACCAGATAAAGAGACAGGCATTCTTACAGTGTGTAGGAGACCTATTAAAAATGGGAGTGATAAACCCAGTTCCAACAGTGGAACAAGGTTGGGGTTTTTACTCAAACCTGTTTGTAGTTCCCAAAAAAGAGGGAACTTTCAGGCCAATTCTGGATCTAAAAATTCTAAACAAATTCCTCAGAGTTCCATCATTCAAAATGGAAAACATTCGGACAATTTTACCAACAATCCAGGAGGGTCAATATATGACTACCGTGGACTTAAAGGATGCGTACCTGCATATTCCTATCCACAAAGACCATCATCAGTTCCGGAGGTTCGCCTTTATGGACAAACATTACCAGTTCGTGGCTCTTCCGTTCGGTTTAGCCACTGCTCCCAGAATTTTCACAAAGGTGCTAGGGTCCCTTCTAGCGGTTCTAAGACCGAGGGGCATTGCTGTAGCACCTTATCTAGACGACATTCTAATCCAAGCGTCGTCTCTTTCCAAAGAAAAGGCTCATACAGACATCGTTCTAGCCTTTCTCAGGTCTCACGGGTGGAAGGTGAACGTTGAAAAGAGTTCCCTGTCCCCGTCAACAAGAGTTCCCTTTTTGGGAACAATAATAGATTCTGTAGAAATGAAGATCTTCCTGACAGAGGTCAGAAAGTTAAAGCTTCTAAACGCTTGTCAAGTTCTTCACTCTATTCTTCAGCCTTCCATTGCTCAGTGCATGGAAGTAGTAGGATTAATGGTTGCAGCAATGGACATAGTTCCTTTTGCTCGAATTCATCTAAGACCATTACAGCTGTGCATGCTCAATCAGTGGAATGGGGACTATGCAGACTTGTCTCCCCAGATTCAAGTAGACCAGGTAACCAGGGATTCTCTCCGCTGGTGGTTGTCTCACGATCACCTGTCTCAGGGAATGAGTTTCCGCAGACCAGAGTGGGTCATTGTCACGACCGACGCCAGTCTCTTTGGCTGGGGTGCGGTCTGGGACTCTCTGAAAGCTCAAGGTCTATGGTCTCGAGAAGAGTCTCTTCTTCCGATAAACATTTTAGAACTGAGAGCAATATTCAATGCGCTCCTGGCGTGGCCTCACCTAGCAAAGGCCAAATTCATAAGGTTCCAGTCGGACAACATGACGACTGTAGCGTACATCAATCATCAGGGGGGAACTAAGAGTTCCTTAGCGATGAGAGAGGTATCCAAGATCATCAAATGGGCGGAGGATCACTCCTGCCACCTATCTGCAATTCACATCCCAGGAGTGGACAACTGGGAGGCGGATTATTTGAGTCGTCAGACTTTTCAGGTTTTTGCCCAGTTAACTCAACTATGGGGCATTCCAGATATGGATCTGATGGCGTCTCGCCAGAACACCAAGGTTCCTCGATACGGGTCCAGATCCAGGGATCCCAAGGCGACACTGGTGGATGCATTAGTGGAGCCTTGGTTGTTCAACCTAGCTTATGTGTTCCCACCGTTCCCTCTCCTTCCCAGGCTTGTAGCCAGGATCAAACAGGAGCAGGCCTCAGTGATTCTAATAGCCCCTGCGTGGCCACGCAGGACTTGGTATGCAGACCTGGTGAATATGTCATCGGCTCCACCATGGAAGCTACCTTTGAGGCAGGATCTTCTAGTACAAGGTCCATTCGAACATCCAAATCTAGTCTCTCTCCAACTGACTGCTTGGAAATTGAACGCTTGATTCTATCTAAGCGTGGGTTTTCTGACTCGGTTATAGATACTCTGATTCAGGCCAGAAAGCCTGTGACTAGGAAAATTTACCATAAGATATGGCAAAAATATATCTGTTGGTGCAGATCCAAGGGATACTCTTGGAGTAAAATTAAAATTCCAAGGATGCTTTCCTTTCTACAAGAGGGCTTGGATAAAGGTTTGTCAGCTAGTTCTCTAAAAGAACAGATATCTGCTCTGTCGGTTTTGTTGCACAAACGTCTGGCAGCCGTGCCAGATATACAGGCGTTTGTTCAGGCGTTAGTCAGGATCAAGCCTGTCTATAGACCTATGACTCCTCCATGGAGTCTAAACTTGGTTCTTTCAGTTCTTCAGGGGGTTCCTTTTGAACCCATGCATTCCATAGATATTAAGTTACTATCTTGGAAAGTTCTGTTTTTGGTTGCTATTTCTTCTGCTAGAAGAGTTTCTGAATTATCTGCTTTGCAGTGTTCTTCTCCCTATCTGATTTTCCATACAGATAAGGTAGTTTTACATACCAAGCCTGGCTTTCTTCCAAAGGTCGTTTCTAACAGGAATATTAACCAGGAAATTGTTGTTCCTTCTCTGTGTCCGAATCCAATTTCAAAGAAGGAACGTTTGTTACACAACCTAGATGTGGTCCGTGCTTTAAAGTTCTATTTAGAAGCAACAAAGGATTTTAGACAGACATCATCCTTGTTTGTTGTGTATTCTGGTAAGAGGAGAGGGCAGAAAGCTACTGCTACCTCTCTTTCCTTTTGGCTGAAAAGCATCATCCGATTGGTTTATGAGACTGCCGGACGGCAGCCTCCTGAACGAATTACAGCTCATTCTACTAGAGCTGTGGCTTCCACATGGGCCTTCAAGAACGAGGCTTCTGTTGATCAGATCTGTAAGGCAGCGACTTGGTCTTCTCTGCATACTTTTGCCAAATTTTACAAATTCGATACTTATGCTTCTTCGGAGGCTATTTTTGGGAGAAAGGTTTTGCAAGCCGTGGTGCCTTCCGTTTAGGTAACCTGGTTTGCTCCCTCCCTTCATCCGTGTCCTAAAGCTTTGGTATTGGTTCCCACAAGTAAGGATGAAGCCGTGGACCGGACACACCAATGTTGGAGAAAACAGAATTTATGTTTACCTGATAAATTTCTTTCTTCAACGGTGTGTCCGGTCCACGGCCCGCCCTGGTTTTTAATCAGGTTTGAAAAATTTCTTTCTTTATACACTACAGTCACCACGGCACCCTATGGTTTCTTCTTTTTCTCCTAACCGTCGGTCGAATGACTGGGGGGCGGAGCCAGAGGGGGGGCTATATGGACAGCTCTTGCTGGGTGCTCTCTTTGCCATTTCCTGTAGGGGAAGAGAATATCCCACAAGTAAGGATGAAGCCGTGGACCGGACACACCGTTGGAGAAAGAAATTTATCAGGTAAACATAAATTCTGTTTTTCTTGTCAGCTTTTTAAAGTTATTCTGCATCAGTTTCAAGTGATTGAGCATATGAGTATTATGTCCCTTTAACCCTCTTGGGCATGGAGTTCACCAGAGCTTCACAGGTTGCCACTTGAGTCCCCTTCCACTCCTCCATGACGTCACAGAGCTGGTGGATGTCAGAGACCTTGTGCTCCCCCACCTTCCGTTTGAGGATGCCTCACAGATGCTCAATAGGGTTTAGGTCTGGAGACATGCTTGGCCAGTCCATTACCTTTACCCTTTTTTAGGAAGGCAGTGGTCGTCTTAGAGGTGTGTTTGGGGTCGTTAACATGTTGGTATACTGCCCTGCGGCCCAGTCTCCGAAGGGAGGGGATCATGCTCTGCTTCAGTATGTCACAGTACATGTTGGCATTTAAGGTTCCCTCAATGAATTGTAGCTCGCCAGTGCCAGCAGCACTCATGCAGGCCCAGACCATGACTCTCCCACCACCATGCTTGATCTTTATTTATGTGCCTTTAGAGACCCCCAAATCCTTCTTTTTTGTTTCTCACTTCCCCCCCCCCCAACTCCCCCCCCCCCACACTTTTTAATTTTTTTAAAATTTGGAGGCTGACGTCACTGTGTAAAACGTGAAGCCTCAACGATGCCTGTCACTATACAGGCCAGATCACCGTGTTGGAATTGGATGGAGGTACCCAGAACTCTACCAAGGTGGGGCAGTGATAGTGACGGCTCTGAGCTGTTGTTAGAACCTGAGAGGGAAACTTTGCGATGGCTCAGAGCCGTCTTTAGCACTCAAGGGGTTAAGGTAAATAAAGCTCCAGGTCCATATGAAATACACCCAAGGGGTTTAAGGGAATTTAGCACTGTTATAGCCAAACCTCTACTCTATTTTTTCACGACTCATTATCCCCAGGCATAGTAAGAACTGGTATAAAGCTGATGTGTTGCCACCTTTTAAAAAGGAAAGCAGGGTTGACTCAGGAAGGTTTTATGAGAAACTAATCTAATTCTATGAGGATGTAATTAAAATATAGATAAAGGGGAAACCGTTGATGAGATATACTTGGATTTTGGAAAGGCTTTTGATACAGTGCCACGTGAGAGATTAATGTACAAAATTAAGGGACTGTGAATAGCTGAAAATGTTAGTTTATGGATAAATTACTGGATAAAAGGTAATAAATGGAGTCCCCCAGGGATTAGTACTGGGCCCTGTTCTTTTTAATATTTTTTTGCAGGAAATGCAAAGCTATGTAAGGTTATTAGGTCATTGCAGGAAGTAATTACTTTACTAAGGGGATTTGCAAACATTCGGCGAATGGGCATGTAAATGGAAAATGAGATTTAATACTAGAATATACAGTATAAGGTTCTGTATTTTGGAATTCAAAATAAGCAGTCAATATATATTATTTCTCTTGTAAGGTGTATCCAGTCCATCAAGAGAACGAAGCAAATTAGATAATAGAAGTAAATTAGAAAGCTGTTTAAAATTGTACTCTCTATCTGAATCATGAAAGAAAAAAATTGGGTTTAATGTCCCTTTAAAATGTGATCTGGTCACAAACATGAAATGAACAGAGCTTCCGCCAACTCTATATAAATATATTCAAGGCCCATATACAAAGTAATCATATCACCTCTCAAGCACCTTTCTTTTCAATAGAAAACAGACCCAGTTTGGCTAACCTCTCCTCATAGTTTAAACTCTTCATTCCCCTTATTAGTTTTGTGGCCCTTCTCTGAACTTTTTCTAACTCTGCAATGTCTTTTTGAGATTGGTCCCCAGAACTGCACTCCATATTCAAGGTGAGGTCTCAAAAAATGATTTTTACAGTGAGAGAATTACGCTTTCCTCCCTTGCATCAATGCCTCTTGTAATACATGCTTCCATCCTATTATCCTTAGAAGACACTGCACCCATTTTAAGCTTGTTATCTATAAGTAAGCCCAAATCCATTTCCTCCTCTATTTTGCTAAGTCTAGCACTTTTAAAACATAATTTATGCTTACCTGATAAATTTATTTCTCTTGTGGTGTATCCAGTCCACGGATCATCCATTACTTGTGGGATAGTCTCCTTCCCAACAGGAAGTTGCAAGAGGATCACTCACAGCAGAGCTGTCTATATAGCTCCTCCCCTAACTGCCATATCCAGTCATTCTCTTGCAACTCTCGACAAGCATGGAAGTAGTAAGAGAGAAGTGGTGAAACGTAGTTGTTTTTTTCTTCAATCAAAAGTTTTTCTTTTTTAAATGGTACCGGAGTTGTACTATTTTTGTCCCAGGCAGAAAATAGAAGAAGAATCTGCCTGTGATCTCTAATGATCTTAGCAGGTTGTAACTAAGATCCATTGCTGTTCTCACACATAACTGAAGAGAGAGGTAACTTCAGCTGGGGAATGGTGTGCAGGTTATCCTGCTATGAGGTATGTGCAGTTAATTTTTTTTTCTAGAGATGTAAATGCTAGAAAATGCTGCTGATACCAGATTTATGTAAGGTAAGCCTGATTACAGTGATTTAATAGCGACTGGTATCATGCTTACTTTCAGAGGTAATACTCTGATAAATTTTCAATTCCTGTCATATAAAACGTTTGCTGGAAGTGTTTAAACGTTTTTATATATGCATTGGTGATAAAACTTTATTGGGGCCTAGTTTTTTTCCACATGGCTGGCTTAAATTTGCCTAGAAACAGTTTTCTTAGGCTTTCCACTGTTTAGACATGAGTGGGAGGGGCCTAATTTAGCGCTTAATTGTGCAGTAAATTTTACAGACTGAGACATCCAGCTTTCCTCCAGGAGTCCCCTGAATGCTATAGGACCTCTCTAAAGGGCTCTTAGGCTTTCCAAAGTCGTTTGTTTGGGAAGGTAGGGCCACAGCAGAGCTGTGGCAGTTTGTTGTGACTGTTAAAAAACGTCTATCGTTTTTTGATCCGTTTTTTTTAACTAAGGGGTTAATCATCCATTTGCATGTGGGTGCAATGCTCTGTTAGCTAATTATACACACTGTAAAAATTTCGTTTGATTTACTGCTTTTTTTCACTGTTTTTCAAATTCTGACCTTTTTTATTTTTCTTAAAGGCTTGATTTAAAGTGTTTTCCAAGCTTGCTAGTCTGTTTAAACATGTCTGACATAGAGGAAACTCCTTGTTCATTATATTTAGAAGCCATGGTGGAACCCCCTCTTAGAATGTGTACCAAATGTACTGATTTCACTTTAAGTTATAAAGATCATATTCTGTCTTTTAAAAAATTTTCACCAGAGGAATCTGACGAGGGGGAAGTTATGCCGAATAACTCGCCCCACGTGTCAGACCCTTTGACTCACGCTCAAGGGACTCACGCTCAAATGGCGCCAAGTACATCTAGTGCGCCCATGGCGTTTACTTTACAAGACATGGCGGCAGTCATGGATAATACACTGTCAGCGGTATTATCCAGACTACCTGGGTTACGAGGAAAGTGAGACAGCTCTGGAGTTAGAAGAAATACAGAGCATACTGACGCTTTAGTATCTATGTCTGATACTCCCTCACAATATGCAGAATCTGAGGAAGGAGAGCTTCTTTCTGTGGGTGATGTTTCTGACTCAAGGAAGAGGATTCAACCTGATTCTGATATGTCAACATTTAAATTTAAGCTTGAACACCTCCGCGTATTGCTCAGGGAGGTTTTAGCTGCTCTGAATGACTGATACAATTGCAGTGCCAGAGAAATTGTGTAGATTGGATAAATACTATGCAGTGCCGGTGTGCACTGATGTTTTTCCAATACCTAAAAGGTTTACAGAAATTATTACTAAGGAATGGGATAGACCAGGTGTGCCGTTCTCTCCCCCTCCTATTTTTAAGAAAATGTTTCCGATAGATGCCACCACACGGGACTTATGGCAGACAGTCCCTAAGGTGGAGGGAGCAGTTTCTACCCTAGCTAAGCGTACTACTATCCCTGTCGAGGACAGTTGTGCTTTCTTAGATCCAATGGATAAAACGTTAGAGGGTTATCTTAAGAAAATGTTTATTCAACAAGGTTTTATTCTACAGCCCCTTGCATGCATTGCCCCAGTCACTGCTGCTGCGGCTTTCTGGTTTGAGTCTCTGGAAGAGGCTTTACAGGTAGAGACTCCATTGGATGACATACTTGACAAGCTTAGAGCACTTAAGCTAGCCAATTCTTTTGTTTCTGATGCCATTGTTCATTTGACTAAACTAACGGCTAAGAATTCTGGTTTTGCTATTCAGGTGTGCAGGGCGCTATGGCTTAAATCATGGTCGGCTGACGTTACTTCAAAGTCTAAGCTGCTTAACATTCCCTTCAAGGGGCAAACCCTATTCGGGCCTCGTTTGAAGGAGATCATTTCTGATATCACTGGAGGAAAAGGTCATGCCCTTCCTCAGGATAGGTCCAAATCAAGGGCCAAACAGACTAATTTTCGTGCCTTTCGAAACTTCAAGGCGAGTGTGGCATCAACTTCCTCTAATACAAAACGAGAGGGAACTTTTGTCCAGTCCAAGTCGGTCTGGAGACCTAACCAGACCTGGAACAAAGGTAAGCAGGCCAAAAAGCCTGCTGCTGCCTCTAAGACAGCATGAAGGATCGGCCCCCTATCCAGTAACGGATCTAGTAGGGGGCAGACTTTCGCTCTTCGCCCAGGCTTGGGCAAGAGATGTCCAGGATCCCTGGGCGTTGGAAATTGTATCCCAGGGATGTCTTCTGGACTTCAGAGCTTCTCCTCCAAAAGGGAGATTTCAACTTTCACAATTATCTGCAAACCAGATAAAGAGAGAGGCATTCTTACACTGTGTTCAAGACCTCCTAGTTATGGGAGTGATCCATCCAGTTCCAAAGGCGGAACAGGGACAGGGATTTTACTCAAATCTGTTTGTGGTTCCCAAAAAAGAGGGAACCTTCAGACCAATTTTAGATCTCAAGATCTTAAACAAATTCCTCAGAGTCCCATCATTCAAGATGGAGACTATTCGTACCATCCTACCTATGATCCAGGAGGGTCAATACATGACTACAGTGGATTTAAAGGATGCTTATCTTCACATTCCGATACACAAAGATCATCGGTTTCTCAGGTTTGCCTTCCTGAACAGGCATTACCAGTTTGTAGCTCTTCCCTTTGGGTTTGCTACAGCCCCAAGAATCTTTACGAAGGTTCTGGGGTCACTTCTGGCGGTCCTAAGGCCGCGGGGCATAGCAGTGGCCCCTTATTTAGACGACATTCTGATACAGGCGTCAAATTTCCAAATTGCCAAGTCTCATACGGACATAGTTCTGGCATTTCTGAGGTCGCATGGGTGGAAGGTGAACTTTCTGGGAACTCTAATAGATTCTGTAGAAATGAGGATTTACCTGGCAGAGTCCAGGTTATCAAAACTTCTAAATTCCTGCCGTGTTCTTTATTCCACTTCTCGCCCTTCGGTGGCTCAGTGTATGGAAGTAATCGGCTTAATAGTAGCGGCAATGGACATAGTGCCGTTTGCACGCCTACATCTCAGACCGCTGCAACTCTGCATGCTCAGTCAGTGGAATGGGGATTACACAGATTTGTCCTCTCTACTAAATCTGGATCAAGAGACCAGGGATTCTCTTCTCTGTTGGCTATCTCGGGTCCATCTGTCCAAAGGTATGACCTTTCGCAGGCCAGATTGGACAATTGTAACGAGAGATGCCAGCCTTCTAGGCTGGGGGGCAATCTGGAACTCCCTGAAGGCTCAGGGATCGTGGACTCAGGAGGAGACACTCCTTCCAATAAACATTCTGGAACTAAGAGTGATATTCAATGCTCTTAAGGCTTGGTCTCAGCTAGCGACAATGAGGTTCATCAGATTTCAGTCGGACAACATCACGACTGTAGCTTACATCAACCATCAAGGGGGAACAAGGAGTTCCCTAGCGATGTTAGAAGTCTCAAAGATAATTCGCTGGGCAGAGATTCACTCTTGCCACCTATCAGCTATCCATATCCCAGGTGTGGAGAACTGGGAGGCGGATTTTCTAAGTCAGACTTTTCATCCGGGGGAGTGGGAACTCCATCCGGAGGTGTTTGCACAATTGATTCATCATTGGGGCAAACCAGAACTGGATCTCATGGCGTCTCGCCAGAACGCCAAACTTCCTTGTTACGGATCCAGGTCCAGGGATCCCAAGGCGACGCTGATATATGCTCTAGCAGCACCTTGGTTTTTCAACCTGGCTTATGTGTTTCCACCGTTTCCTCTGCTCCCTCGTCTGATTGCCAAAATCAAGCAGGAGAGAGCATCGGTGATCTTGATAGCTCCTGCGTGGCCACGCAGGACTTGGTATGCAGATCTGGTGGACATGTCATCCTTTCCACCATGGACTCTGCCGCTGAGACAGGACCTTCTACTTCAGGGTCCTTTCAACCATCCAAATCTAATTTCTCTGAGACTGACTGCCTGGAGATTGTACGCTTGATTTTATCAAAGCGTGGCTTCTCCGAGTCAGTCATTGATACCTTAATTCAGGCACGAAAGCCTGTCACCAGGAAAATCTATCATAAGATATTGCGTAAATATCTTTATTGGTGTGAATCCAAGGGTTACTCATGGAGTAAAGTCAGGATTCCCAGGATATTATCTTTTCTCCAAGAAGGATTGGAAAAAGGATTGCCAGCTAGTTCCTTAAAGGGACAGATTTCTGCTCTGTCTATTCTTTTGCACAAGCGTCTGGCGGATGTTCCAGACGTTCAGGCATTTTGTCAGGCTTTACTTAGAATCAAGCCTGTGTTTAAACCTGTTGCTCCGCCATGGAGTTTAAATTTGGTTCTTAAAGTTCTTCAAGGGGTTCCGTTTGAACCTCTTCATTCCATAGATATCAAACTTTTATCTTGGAAAGTTCTATTTTTGGTATCTATTTCATCGGCTCGTAGAGTTTCTGAGTTATCTGCCTTACAATGTGATTCCCCTTATCTGATCTTCCATGCAGATAAGGTAGTTTTTCGTACCAAACCTGGGTTTTTACCTAAGGTGGTATCTAATAAGAATATCAGGAGATTGTTGTTCCGTCATTGTGTCCTAATCCTTCTTCAAAGAAGGAACGTCTATTACACAATCTTGACGTGGTTCGTGCTTTAAAGTATTATTTACAAGCTACTAAAGATTTTCGTCAAACATCTGCTTTGTTTGTTGTCTACTCTGGACAGAGGAGAGGCCAAAAGGCTTCAGCAACTTCTCTTTCGTTTTGGCTAAGATGTATAATACGCTTAGCTTATGAGACTGCTGGCCAGCAGCCTCCTGAAAGGATTACAGCTCATTCTACTAGAGCTGTGGCTTCCACATGGGCCTTTAAAAATGAGGCTTCTGTTGAACAGATTTGCAAGGCGGCGACTTGGTCTTCGCTTCATACCTTTTCAAAATTCTATAAATTTGATACTTTTGCTTCTTCGGAGGCTATTTTTGGGAGAGAGGTTTTACAGGCAGTGGTACCTTCCGTTTAAGTACCTGCCTTGTCCCTCCCTTCATCCGTGTACTTTAGCTTTGGTATTGGTATCCCACAAGTAATGGATGATCCGTGGACTGGATACACATTACAAGAGAAAACATAATTTATGCTTACCTGATTAATTTATTTCTCTTGTGGTGTATCCAGTCCACGGCCCGCCCTGTCATTTTAAGGCAGGTATTTTTTAAATTTAAACTACAGTCACCACTGCACCCTATGGTTTCTCCTTTCTCTTGCTTGTCTTCGGTCGAATGACTGGATATGGCAGTTAGGGGAGGAGCTATATAGACAGCTCTGCTGTGGGTGATCCTCTTGCAACTTCCTGTTGGGAAGGAGAATCTCCCACAAGTATTGGATGATCCGTGGACTGGATACACCACAAGAGAAATAAATTTTATCAGGTAAGCATAAATTATGTTTTAAAAGTGCTAGACTTAGCAAAATAGAGGAGGAAATGGATTTGGGCTTACTTATAGATAACAAGCTTAAAATGGGTGCAGTGTCTTCTAAGGCTAATAGGATGGAAGCATGTATTACAAGAGGCATTGATGCAAGGGAGGAAAGTGTAATTCTCTCTGTAAAAATAATTTTTTGAGACCTCACCTTGAGTATGGAGTGCAGTTCTGGGGACCAATCTCAAAAAGACATTGCAGAGTTAGAAAAAGTTCAGAGAAGGGCCACAAAAACTAATAAGGGGAATGAAGAGTTTAAACTATGAGGAGAGGTTAGCCAAACTGGGTCTGTTTTCTATTGAAAAGAAAGGTGCTTGAGAGGTGATATGATTACTTTGTATATGGGCTTTGAATATATTTATATAGAGTTGGCGGAAGCTCTGTTCATTCCATGTTTGTGACAAGATCACATTTTAAAGGGACCTTAAACCCAATTTTTTTCTTTCATGATTCAGATAGAGAGTACAATTTTAAACAGCTTTCTAATTTACTTCTATTATCTAATTTGCTTCGTTCTCTTGATATTCTTTCCTGAAAACATATCTAGATAGGCTCAGTAGCTTCTGATTGGTGGCTGCACATAGATGCCTCATGTGATTGGCTCATCCATGTGCATTGCTATTTCTTTTACTAAGGATATCTAAAGAATGAAGCAAATTAGATAATAGAAGTAAATTGGAATGTTGTTTAAATTTGTATTCTCTGTCTGAATAATGAAATAACATTTTTGGGTTTAATGTCCCTTTAAGGCTGGAGGAAAGGAGATTTAATCCCCAGCAACGTAAACGTTTTTTTCACTATAAGAACAATCAGATTGTGGAACTCATTGCCTAACGCAGTAGTAAATGCCAATACCTTATAAACATTTTAAAAATGGCTTAGATACATTTCTGGTTAGAAACAGAATTCAGGGATATGATTGCTTGTGTTAAATGTGTCAACTTTTTAGTGGAATTAACTTAAAGTGAATGTCAACTTTCACGAATGAAAGCCCTGTTTCTAAAAATACTATTAGAAACAGGGGCACTTTTATTCATGAAAGTTTACATTGAAGCCGTTGTTTTAAAATACTTACCTTTTATTCCTAGCAAGCGTGGAACACCGGCACAGCGATTTTTCCTCCCCAGGACGTCTCTTCTTACTTTGGAAATGACGAATCTGGCTTCCTTCAAGCACGGCGTGGCCTCAGGCAATGTTTGCTCTGGGGGGGAAGCCGTTATTGAAGGAAGCCGGATTCGTCATTTCTGATGTAAGAAGAGATGACCTGGAGGTGGGGTAATCGCTGCTCTGGTGTTCCATGCTTGCTAGGAATAAAAGTTAAGTATTTTAAAAGAAAGGCTTCAATGTAAACTTTCATGAATGAAAGTTCCCCTGTTTTTAATAGTATTTTTAATAACAGGGCATTCATTCGTGAAAGTTGACATTCACTTTAAGCTCATTTGGAGCTTTTATTGTAAATCAGGTAGGGCCTGTATAGGTGGAACTTGATGGACATCTGTCTTCTTTCAACCTCCTCTACAATGTTACTATTTTATCATCTGTTGCATCACTTACTACAGAGTTCCAAACTGCCGGTTTCTTAGTAACTTCATGAAAGGGGTTCCCATGGCAGAGCATCTGTACTAAAACTTCACATCAATATGCTCAGTGCCAGGCATCAGCTGGAGTGTTGTAAAGAATGGCACCACTTATTTTGGAGTGATGAATCATGTTTCACTATCTTGCAGTCTTATGCAATAATCTGTGTGGTGGATGCCAGGAGAACACTACCTACCGTAATGCATTGTACCTACTGTTAAGTTTGATAGAAGAGGTATAATGGTCTGGGGCTACTTTTCAGGTTTTGGGCTAGGCCCCTTTAGTTCTAGTGAAGGGTTATATTAATGCTACATGATAAAAAGACTTTTCAGATAATTTTGGGTGCTTCCAACATTGTGGCAATACTTTGGGGAAGTCCCTTTCCGGTGTCTCTAGGAACATTCAGTGCCTTATCTATTTCTTCTAAAAATCCCTGTCACTCAAGCGACGCCAAGTACTTCTAGTGCGTCTAATTCTTTTACTCTGCAAGATATGGCTGCAGTTATGTCTACTACCCTTACAGAGGTATTATCTAAACTGCCAGGTTTACAAGGTTAGCGCAGTAGGTCCGGTATTAAGGTAAATGCTGAGCCCTCTGATGCTTTATTGGCCATTTCCCTCACAGTGTTCTGAGTTGGGGATTGGGGAATTGCTGTCTGAGGGAGAGCTTTCAGATTCAGGAAATGTGTTACCTCAGACAGATTTGGACGTGATGTCCTTTAAATTTAAGCTTGAACACCTCTGCCTGTTACTCCGGGAGGTTTTAGCGACTCTGGATGATTGTGACCCTATTGTAATACCACCAGAGAAATTGTGTAAGATGGATAAATATCTAGAGGTACCTACTTACACTGATGTTTTTCCAGTCCCTAAAAGAATTTCGGACATTGTTACTAAGGAATGGGATAGACCAGGCATTCCGTTCTCTCCCCCTCCTACTTTTAAGAAAATGTTTCCCATATCTGACACCATTCGGGATTCTTGGCAAACGGTCCCTAAGGTGGAGGGAGCTATTTCTACCATAGCTAAGCGTACAACTATACCTATTGAGGACAGTTGTGCTTTCAAAGATCCTATGGATAAAAAATTAGAGGGTCTTCTAAAGAATTTGTTTGTTCATCAGGGTTTTCTTCTACAACCTATAGCGTGCATTGTTCCAGTTACTACTGCAGCAGCTTTTTGGTTCGAGGCTCTAGAAGAGTCTCTTAAGGTTGAGACCCCATTAGATGATATTTTGGATGTAATTAAGGCTCTCAAGCTAGCTAATTCTTTTATTATTGATGCCGCTTTTCAAATGGCTAAATTAGCGGCGAAAATGCAGGTTTTGCCATTTTAGTGCGTAGAGCGTTATGGCTTAAATATTGGTCTGCTTTTGTGTCATCAAAATCTAAGCTTTTAGCTATTCCTTTAAAGGGTAAGACCCTATTCGGGCCTGAACTGAAGGAAATAATTTCTGACATTAATGGAGGTAAAGGTCATGCCCTGCCTCAGGGTAAGACTGTTAAGATGAGGGCTAAACAAAATAATTTTCGTTCCTTTCGAAACTTTTAAAGGTGGACCCTCTACTTCCTCTTCCGCCACAAAGCAGGAGGGGAATTTTGCGCAATCCAAGTCAGTCTGGAGACCTAACCAGGCCTGGAATAAAGGTAAAAAAGCCAAGAAGCCCGCTGCTGCTACCAAGACAGCATGAAGGGGCAGCCCCCGATCCGGGACCGGATTTAGTAGGGGGCAGACTTTCTCTCTTTGCTCAGGCTTGGGCAAGGGATGTTCAGGATCCCTGGGCATTAGAAATTGTGACCCAGGGGTATCAGCTGGAATTCAAGAATTTTCTCCCAAGAGGGAGATTTCATCTTTCACGTTTGTCTGTAGACCAGACAAAAAGAGAGGCGTTCTTACGCTGTGTAAAAGACCTCTATACCATGGGTTCCAAAACTGGGACAGGGGTTTTACTCAAATCTATTTGTGGTTCCCAAAAATAAGGGAACCTTCAGACCGATTTTAGATCTCAAATGCCTAAAGAAATTTCTCAGAGTCTCATCGTTCAAGATGGAGACTATACGAACAATTTTACCAATGATCCAGGAGGGTCAATATATGACCACCGTGGACCTGAAGGATGCATATCTTCACATTCCTATCCACAAGGATCATCATCCGCTTCTAAGGTTCGCCTTTCTGGACGAACACTATCAGTTCGTGGCCCTTCCATTTGGGTTGGCCACAGCTTCCAAAATCTTCACAAAAGTGCTAGGGTCCATTCTGGCGGTTTTCAGGCCGTGGGGCATAGCAGTGGCGCTCTATCTGGACGATATTTTGATCAAGGTCACAACTTATCATCTGACCAAATCTCACATGGACATCGTGTTGGCATTTCTAAGATCTCACGGTTGGAAAGTGAATATAGAAAAGAGTTCACTAGTTCCACTAACAAGAGTTCCATTCTTGGGAACTCTGATAGACTCGGTAGACATGAAAATATTTCTGACGGAGGTCAGAAAGTCAAAGATTCTAAATACTTGCCGAGCACTTCAGTCCATTCCTCGGCTATCAGTGGCTCAATGTATGGAGGTCATTGGATTAATGGTAGCGGCAATGGACATCGTTCCGTTTGCTCGCTTTCATCTCAGACCACTGCAGCTGTGCATGCTCAGACAGTGGAATGGCGATTATGCAAATCTATCTCCTCAGATAAATCTGGATCAAGAGACCAGAGACTCTCTTCTTTAGTGGTTGTCACAGGATCATCTGTCCCAGGGAATGTGCTTCCGCAGGCCAGCATGGGTCATAGTGACGACAGACAGCCTCTTGGGCTGGGGTGCAGTCTGGAATTCCCTGAAGGCTCAGGGTGTTTGGACTCAGGAGGAGTCTCTACTACCAATCAATATTCTGGAACTGAGAGCAATATTCAACGCGCTTCAGGCGTGGCCTCAGTTGGCTTTGGCCAAATTCATAAGGTTTCAGTCAGACAATATCACGACTGTAGCATATATCAATCATCAAGGAGGAACAAGGAGTTCTCTAGCGATAATAGAGGTTTCAAAGATAATCCGATGGGCGGAGGCTCACTCTTGCCATCTATCAGCAATCTATATCCCAGGAGTAGAGAACTGGGAAGCAGATTTTCTAAGTCGTCAGACTTTTCATCCGGGGGAGTGGGAACTCCATCCGGAGGTTTTTGCATCATTGATTCGTCAATGGGGCTTACCGGAATTGGATCTGATGGCATCTCGTCAGAATGCCAAACTTCCTTGTTACGGGTCCAGGTCAAGTGATCCCCAAGCTGTACTGATAGATGCTCTAGCATTACCCTGGTCCTTCAACCTGGCTTATGTGTTTCCACCATTTCCTCTCCTGCCTCGGGTGATTGCAAGAATCAAACAGGAGAGAGCTTCAGTAATCCTAATAGTGCCTGCATGGCAACGCAGGACTTGGTATGCGGATCTAGTGGACATGTCCTCTCTGCCACCGTGGAAACTTCCGTTGAGACAGGACCTTCTCATTCAAGGTCCGTTCCAACATCCAAATCTAAATTCTCTGCAGTTGACTGCCTGGAGATTGAACTCTTGATCTTATCTAAGCGAGGTTTCTCTGAGTCGGTAATTGATACTTTGATTCCTGCTCGCAAGCCTGTCACTAGAAAGATTTACCATAAGATATGGCGTAAATATCTTTATTGGTGCAAATCCAAGGGCTACTCATGGAGTAAGGTTAGGATTCCTAGGATTTTGTCCTTTCTCCAAGAAGGATTGGAGAAGGGATTATCAGCTAGTTCCTTGAAGGGACAAATTTCTGCTTTGTCAATTCTACTACACAAGCGTCTGGCGGATGTCCCAGATGTTCAGTCTTTTTGTCAGGCTTTAATCAGAATCAAGCCTGTATTTAAACCTATTGCTCCGCCATGGAGTTTGAATTTAGTTCTCAATGTTCTTCAAGGGGTTCCGTTTGAACCTATGCATTCCATAGATATTAAGCTTTTATCTTGGAAAGTTTTTTTAGTTGCTATCTCTTCTGCTCGAAGAGTTTCTGAGCTTTCTGCGTTACAATGTGATTCACCTTATCTTATATTCCATTCCGATAAGGTGGTTTTGCGTACTAAACCTGGATTCCTTCCTAAGGTTGTTTCAAATAAAAATAATCAGGAAATTGTTGTTCCTTCTTTGTGTCCTAACCCTTCTTCTAAAAAGGAGCGTCTGTTACATAACTTGGACGTGGTCCGGGCCTTGACATTTTCTTACAAGCGAGCAAGGATTTCCATCAAACATCTTCTTTATTTGTTGTTTATTCAGGAAGACGTAGGGGTCAAAAAGCTACGGCTACCTCTTTCTTTCTTTTTGGCTGAAAAGCATTATCCACCTGGCATACGAGACTGCTGGACAGCAGCCTCCTGAAAAGGTTACGGCTCATTCTACTAGAGCTGTGGCTTCCACGTGGGCTTTTAAAAACGATGCTTCTGTTGAACAGATTTGTAAGGCTGCGACTTGGTCCTCCCTTCATACTTTTTCCAAATTTTCCAAATTTTATACTTTTGCTTCTTCTGAGGCTATTTTTGGGAGAAAAGTTCTTCAAGCAGTGGTGCCTTCCGTTTAGGTATCTGTCTTGTCCCTCCCGTTCATCCGTGTTCTGTTCTTTGGTATTGTATCCCACAAGTAAAGATAAATCCGTGGACTCGTCATATCTAGTAGAAGAAAAGGAAATTTATGCTTACCTGATAAATTGATTTCTTCTACGATACGACGAGTCCACGGCCCTCCCTGTCATTTTAGACAGATTATATTTTTGTTTTCAAAACTTCAGTCACCTCTGCACCTTTTAGCTTTTCTTTTCTCTTCCTATACCTTCGGTCGAATGACTGGGGGTGGAGAGAAGGGAGGAGCTATATATACAGCTCTGCTGTGGTGCTCTTTGCCACTTCCTATTAGCAGGAGGATAATATCCCACAAGTAAGGATGAATCCGTGGACTCGTCGTATCGTAGAAGAAATCAATTTATCAGGTAAGCATAAATTTCCTTTTTTGTTGTATCCTGTTACTTCTTTGTGAAGGACGAGGATAACTTCTCTTAACTTTTTGGACCGTTCTTCTGACTTAGCCATGTTTCTAACATGCAGTCATACGTGACGCTCAACAAACCCCTAGCCAGTTCAGGTATTTCATGTGTTCTAGCTCAAGCACACCTTGTGCAACTATTGAAGCCCTTGATTAGTTGCATCGCATCAGGTGTGCTTGAGACAACACTTGTTTTGCATATTTGTGCTGTTGTGAGGGATTCTATTCAGGGGGTTGAATAATTTTGAGACTGCAGAATTCATTAAAAGTTGCATGTTCAGTTGAATATATATATATATAGTGAGGTACTGAGGAGGCACAGTGAGGGAATATAGTGAGGTACTGAGGAGGCACAGTGAGGGAATATAGTGAGGTACTGAGGGGGCACAGTGAGGGAATATAGTGAGGTACTGAGGGGGCACAGTGAGGGAATATAGTGAGGTACTGAGGGGGCACAGTGAGGGAATATAGTGAGGTACTGAGGGGGCACAGTCAGGGAATATAGTGAGGTACTGAGGGGGCACAGTGAGGGAATATGAGGTAGTAACTACACTAATTGTGAGAACCCCAGGCAAGATTAATGGTCAGATCACAGGGTTTAGTATGATAAATGAGTTGTCTGGCCCCTCACTATACAGCTGGCTCCTGAGGTTCATATACAATTTATATGCCTGTGTGTATGTATGTGTGTGTGTATGTATGTATGTGTATGTGTGTGTATGTATGTATGTATGTGTATATGTGTATATATATATATATATATATATATATACATACATACATACACACACACACACACACACACACACACACACACACACACACACACACACACACACACACACACATATATATATATATATATATATATATATATATATATATAATCTTGCTCTGTGGTGAAGGCAAATGTCCCCTTTGTGGCTGTGCATCTTCCTTATGTAAAGAAGCAAAGTGTGTGACCCACAGAGAATGTGATCTACAGCTAGGAAGAGCAGTCTGCTATGCCTACACAGCCCTCACCAATCTCCACTACCCCAAGCAAAACATTTTCACACTGTCTGTAGGTAGGTTCAGTGTGGTCTCCCCTCCTCTCTACCGGAGCTCCTGACTGTGCCTCCGTTGTTCTTACTGAGGGATTCCCCTCTTTGCTGACAGTGCTTTGCTGACTGGAATTCCTCAGTAAGAACAACAGAGGCACAAGCTTTACAAGAGTTCCGGTAGAGAGGAGGGGAGACCACACTGAACCTATTAGGATTACAATTCTAGGATCTGCGGTGAACACAGCAGGGGCAAAAGATTAGGTGAATGGAAAAATTACTTGCCACCTACATGTTGCTGCGCTTCTTCTCAGTGACTCGAGGCGACACTGGAGCGCAAAACCTATGCTACACTTTTTTTTGTATCCCTCATTTGAGATGGAAAGAGAAACTAAAATGTGCAGAAAAAGTTTAAACAACCGCCGTTCATAACCCCTGTATACGTAACAGATCCCTGGCACCTTATTAGCGCTCCTGCAAGCAACACGTTGACAAGTATGTACCGCCGCACGCCCTGCTGGCTGCTGTTAAAATAACAAATACAAAATTAAAATAAAAAATCTTTAGCCTTGCTGTGGTCTGCTTGCCCGCCGCAGGGCTAAATGTAAAAAACCCCACATGCCCGGCCCAAAGCCCTGCATGCCCCCGGCGTCGGTCGATAGGAATTGCGCATCCCTGCTATATAGATATAGATATCTATATAGATATAGATATCTATATAGATATAGATATCTATATAGATATCTATATAGCTATCTATATAATTAGAGCTGCGGAACCTGTTGGCGCTCTACAAATACCTGATGATAATATAACTATATATATTTAAAGAGAGAGAGAGAGCTAGAGATACGTTGCTAGCAATTCATATGTTTTACTTTCTGGATCAGTATGTATATAACTTATGCTACTAGTAACTAGTGCGTTCTTTAAATACTTTATTTATGTATATAAAGACATACATCAAGCATATATGAAACAGAAAAAGGATCTGTAATCAAGATACAGTGGGTGATTAAAGTCTTTATGCTTATACACAGTCAGATAGTAGTTGTATCTTATCTAGTACATTTCTGTGTACTCATGCATGTGTTACATTTTAATAACATAACTTACTCAATTAATCTTGTCAACTTTAGTGTTGAGGCCCCCGAGTTTCATTTTCTTCTTAAAACGGGGTGAGTCCGCAGCTGCATTCATTACTTTTGGGAAATACAGAGCCTGTCCACTAGGAGAAGGCAAAGACACCCCAGCCAAAGGCTTAAATACCTCCCCTCATTCCCCCAGTCATTCTTTGCCTTTCGTCACAGGAGGTTGGCAGAGAAGTGTCAGAAGATTACGGAGCAGTTTCTTATGGAGGGTAGTACTCTTCGAGATGGGACTGGAGTTTTAAGTAGTCCTGTCAGCCTTTCAGTGAGAGCATGGATGAAAGTTCGAGTCTGGAGATGCAGGGAAGATTCTTTATGTGAAACCATCCCGACTCATATTAACAGCTCCATAAGCAATCAGTGTTGACGAGTTTTGCTGCCTGCTTTCTTCACTCAAGTCCATGTCAGAAGCAACGCTACTATCTGTTGAACTTGAAGGACCGTGTTACTGTTCCACGGCATAGATTCCGGTAGGGTTGTTTCCTTTTCATTGTGGGAATATATGTAATGATAGAAGACAGGGTTTCAGTGGGACTCCTTTATCTTTATGGAATCACGGGTTAATATCTCCTATGGGGGGGTTATTGAACAGTGGGGGACTTTAATCATGTTTGTTATGTGATTGTCTGCTTATGTGTAGTGATGTTGGGGCTCATGGCTATTACGGAATGTAAAAGTTTTTTTCGAGCTGCGCAGTTCTTGTAAGGATTAGCGTGCTTTTCCTTTGGCCTGCTTGATGCACCTTGTGGTCACGTTTTCATTCTCCATTTCCATATTCCTGACCGGTGTCGGTGGAGAGGATCTGTTTTCTCTAGGAGGTGGTGGGTGCCCCAGCCATTGGGGGTGTAAGATGCCAGTTCTTTTTTGTCCATAATTGAATCAGTCAAGGATTCTGATTTCTCGGAGAAGGATTTCTCTGATTCAAATTCTGTTACCTGCGTTGATTGCGGGGAGGCCCGGGTATTACAGCCCAATCAATTATGTTCCGTATGCCGTAATAGAGTGCTCACTTCTCCCAATGAAGAGAGAGGTTAGAGACCGCTGAGCTGTTGGCCTCTGAGGATTCTGTGTCCCGAGAGGTGCGTCCCCTAGAATATTCTGTTCCTACACAGGCAGTTATCACAAATACCGTTACCCTTTCTCCGGAAGGAGGTTTGTTTCCACCAGAGGTTACTGCACGGATTTGCATGGCCATATATTTGGCGTTTGCGCACTTACATCTTCCTGATTGCAAGCAAAGAGTTCATCCTCTTAACCTGGGTGCGTCAGGTGAGGGGTCGATTATTTCTAATCTTCCCTCTGGGGAAGCGGTTTCCTCTGAGGCTTCAGGGGTGCAGCATTCAGAGTCGCCCCTATGTTTCTTGTCCCTGCGTAGCTAGCATAGTTTACTGGGATTAGGAATTCTGCTATGGCAGTATATTTGTAGTTCCTGAGGTCCTTTGGACAGGAGCTGGGTTCTCCCTTCCGAGGAGAATTAACTGTGGCTCAATACATATACAACAGAGACACAGGTTCTAATCCCCACACAGCCTTTTCGGGGATCAGATGACTTCATGGAGAGCTTCAGTACCTGGTGTAGAGGGTGATTATTTTTCCCTTCTATTGGTACTCCATTGTGGATTGATTTGTCCTATTTTGGTTCCTATCTCCTTAGGCAGTGCTTCCTTTTTGAAGATTGCTGTATTTTTCGCTTCCCCTTATCTTTTGAGGAAGGTCTTCCTGTCATCTGGTTGAGGAGTCCCGGTTCTTAGGGACTGTTGTTTTCTTGCAATACCCTCTTTGGGGGGATTGTTATGCAGTTTCTTTTGCCGCCGCCTGATAGGAGTTTCAGGATTCTCATTAATTTGTCAATACCTTGAGCTGGAGGTTGATCCTAATTGGATCTTTGGAGACTGTCATTTTCTGTCATTTTCTCTCAAACTATTTCTGAGGTTTGAGTTCTGATCCTTTTTTTTTGGATTCTACCTTTTTTTTCTTCTGACTTTGTGGGTGTTATCCTTAAAGCCCTTTGGGGCTGAGTGGACAACCACTGGGGTACAGCATGAGAGATCAGTGATTGCATCAACTCGTGTGCAATTTCTTTACAGAAGGGGTAACTTTGTGGTGTTTCTGCAAAGTTAATTGACCTTGATCCGGCTCCTGGTTCTGGGGGTCCGGTTTTTAACCTAGTCCTTGTCTTTGACTTGACATTTTGGTTACTCTGTTTTCCAGATATCAATAAACTTTGGATCTGTCCGGCATCCAGTAGCAGGTTTGTTTTCCCGGACCTGGGGAAATCTCCTTGTCCTACTGGGGTGGCTCTTCCTCTCACTTCGGAGATATGGAAGAAGTTTTCCTGGGAATTTCTCTTCTTGAGTCTTCCTAGGTTTTTTTCTTCGAGTTCCTTCTATTATGGGAGGATCTGGTCTACTGCGCCTATCCATTTGGCTCCTCCTGAGGTTTTCTCATCTGACCTCAGTGGGTTGAGGGTCTCTCTTTGCTGAGGGTACCTTCCCTTCGAGTTTATGAAGGGAACTGAGGATGGTTAACCTGGAACCTGAGCTAGTCTCTTTGGGTTAAGGTGCCTCTTTCCTATCTTTCCTTACATAATCATGGAGGAAGATTCGTCATCTGTTCTCCGGGCTTTGTCGATGCTGGGTATTTTTTATTCCCCTTGTCTTTTTGAACCTTGCCAGTTGCTGCCATGATGGGCTAGTTAGACCGGAATAGGGGTCAGAGTCTCTGACTGCTCTGTTTGGGCATCGACCATGTGTCATAAAACCCTAGTGCTCCTTCCTTAGGTTGGGGGGGGCATTACAGTCGGTCTGGATGATATGGAGCCTTCCCTCAGTGGGTATCTGGTTCTCTTTATTGGTCAGGGTGGCATCCTCCCTTACCCCCTTTACTAGTGTGTGTGTGTGGGGGGGGGGGGGGGGGGAGCGGTTGGTCTGCTCTGCTTTCAGAGTTTTTTTATCTTGCTCCTTTCCAGGTCCTGGTGCTTGTTTGCTAGCTACTTGGCTGGCTTGATGTTTAGTCTGTCTTCCTATTGAATGGAAGCCTGCGGCTTTCATTTGTGGCGGGAACGGATATTTCTATTCTGTTCCTGTTTGCTCCCGGGGTTTCTGACCCGCGGGCGTGCAGTTATCTGTACTAGATAGCTGTCTGTGGTAGGGTAGTTATCTGTGGTAGGGTAGTTATTTTCTACCTTTCGTCCTTCCGGATATTCGGATCTGGTGAAGGCTCTAGATTGGTTCTTTGGATCCATGTAGGAGGTCGTCTGGAATTTTTCCTTTTCCTACTCCCCTCCGTTGTAGAGTATTCTCTGCAGGGCATTATCCTCTTGCAGCCTTGTAGTCTGCTCTTTTTCAACTTCTGCTTGGGGCTTCTGTTTTCTTTTCTGTTCTGTCCTTGATTCTTCAGGGATTTTTTTCTGGAGGTTCTTTCTGACCTTTTTTTATCCGATTCGTCCTTACCTTTTAGTTGGGGAGAATGTGGTATGGGAGAGTCTGTTGTTTCCTCTTGCCATTGATCATGGAGAAGGTTTAGCTTTTGTGTGCCTCTAGTCATTGGGACTGTTCCTTTAGCGGCTTTTGTTGGCTCTAATTGATGGGCAGTTACCTTGTCCTCTTCCAATTTTTTGTTCACAGCTCCCCGCCTGTTATTTTTCCATGGGTGGCCTTAAATTATTTTTTATTCGTTCTTCTGGCTCCTTTTTCACTCAGTTATTTCTCCTACTGTTCCTTGTTCCCTTGGCAGAATGACTGGGGGATGAGGGAAGTGGGGGAGGTATTAAAGCCTTTGGCTGTGGTGTCTTTGCCTCCTCCTGGTGGCCAGGTTCTGTATTTACCAAAAGTAATGAATGCACCTGTGGACTCTCCCCGTACAAAAGAAAAGAAAATTATCTGGTAAACATAATTTAAGTTTTTATGGGGGTAACCTGCCACAGCCTCTACATTCCAGCCAAGTTTGCAAGAGGGAGAGGAAGCGGGAAAGGGTGAGCAGGGGAGGTACATGTAAGAGTCTTAACATTTTTATTGCGGCTGGTAGTTTAAGTATTATCTACCCAGGAGCCTTAGTGTCTGGTATTTTAGTTCCAATTCCCCAGGGTGTCAACTTTCCTTTGATGGGATTTTCTAAAGGTCTGCTCTGATTTAAGCACTGCGTCCTTCGAAATTGAGTTGCCACTCCCCTGTCAACTGGGTGCTTAGGATGTAGTCCGTATTCCTAATTGGATATAGTGTTTGGGTTTGGTGGGTTTTATCTAACTTGAGTATATAAGGTTTCCATTTCCTCATAAAGTGGGTCGTTCTTCCATGAAGATCCCCCAGCTCATCTGCTTGCTCATAGAGCATTTGTTGATGTATCTCCCTTGTTAGTTGGTCTAGGGTAGGGGCATCATCTTTCAGCCAGTAGTTAAGTATGGTTTTCCTGGCCTGTAGGATAACATTCTGTGTGAATAGCAGAGTTGTTTTGGTCGGATTATGAACGTGAAGGAACACTATTGCCTGAGCTGTGATAAGTTTGTTTTACCTGTAGAGTTTAGCCAGTGTTTTTCCATTCCTCTGAATTTGTACAGTTAAGGGCACAACCACAGCATATGGAGTAAATCTGCTTTTGGTTTTGAGCATTTCGGCCATTTCCTTTCAGACTATGGGGCCGAATTATCAAGCTCTGAATGGAGCTTAATGCTCCTGTTTCCACGTGAGCCTTCAGAAGTTATAAAACAGCTGTCTAAAGAGGCAGCGGACAGAAATAAACTCGATTGAATACGATCGGGTTGATTGACACCCCCTGCTAGGCCGCGAATCTGCAGGGGGCGGCATTGCACAAGCAATTCACAAGAACTGCTTGTGCAATGATAAATGCTGACAGCGTGTGCGGCAGACATTATACGCTACATCGTATCATGTCCGCTCGCACTATGATAAATTGGCCCTGTCTCTCCCAGTTCTTATATAGTTTGGGTGTTATGTATGCTGATTGTAATTGCTTGGTATGTGCCTCCTCTAATGTCGGTGGAGAGTGTAGCTCTTCTAACTTTCTGGATGCTTTATTGAACCAATGAAGTTGGTATCTCTGTGTTTAATGTTTCGTACCACTTTTTGCTAATGTGTTTTAGAGTGTTTTGGATGTCTGAAGACCCTAGTGCTTTATATACCGGGGATATTGACTTTATCCTGTTTGCGTATAGATTACATAGCTGATTTATAGAATGATCGTTTTCAGGAAAGTCTTCAGACTTCAGTAGTGTTACATAGTGTTTCGCCTGCAAGTATGCAAAATGTTGTTTATGTGGAATGTCCAATAATCTCTAAGTGTGTGAAGGGGCAGACTGTCTTTCCGTCGTCTTCCAATAGTTTTGAGATTGTGACTATTCCTAGATTTTTCCAATCCCTAAGTCTGGGTTTCCCTGTAGTGGGAGATATTTAGTGATCTCATGGTTTACTTTTAATTTACTGCATATTTTCCGCCATGCGTATATTAGTTGCTGTATAAAATGTGCTAGAAGTTTATACGCTTTTGCAGCATTCAGATGTGGTAACATGGATAAGGACCAGGGTTCAACCACTTATTGCTCCAGGGATGGCATGGTGAAGTGATCTTTGCCGGTTAGCCAATCTAGAACATATTTTGCTTGCGTTACCCAAATATATAGTTCTATGTTTGGGACAACCATGCCTCCAGACTCGGTTGCACTTGTCATTCTATTCAGTTTTAATTTCTCCAACATAGGTGTGTCCGGTCCACGGCGTCATCCTTACTTGTGGGATATTCTCTTCCCCAACAGGAAATGGCAAAGAGCCCAGCAAAGCTGGTCACATGATCCCTCCTAGGCTCCGCCTACCCCAGTCATTCTCTTTGCCGTTGTACAGGCAACATCTCCACGGAGATGGCTTAGAGTTTTTTAGTGTTTAACTGTAGTTTTTATTATTCAATCAAGAGTTTGTTATTTTAAAATAGTGCTGGTATGTACTATTTACTCAGAAACAGAAAAGAGATGAAGATTTCTGTTTGTATGAGGAAAATGATTTTAGCACCGTAACTAAAATCCATGGCTGTTCCACACAGGACTGTTGAGAGCAATTAACTTCAGTTGGGGGAACAGTGTGCAGTCTCTTGCTGCTTGAGGTATGACACATTCTAACAAGACGATGTAATGCTGGAAGCTGTCATTTTTCCCTATGGGATCCGGTAAGCCATGTTTATTACGATGGTAAATAAGGGCTTCACAAGGGCTTATTAAGATTGTAGACTTTTCTGGGCTAAATCGATTCAGTTTTAAAACATATTTAGCTTTGAGGAATCATTTTATCTGGGTATATTGATATTATAAATATCGGCAGGCACTGTATTAGACACCTTATTTCTCTGGGGCTTTCCCATAGCATAAGCAGAGCCTCATTTTCGCGCCGGTGTGGCGCACTTGTTTTTGAGAGGCATGGCATGCAGTCGCATGTGAGAGGAGCTCTGATACTTAGAAAAGACTTTCTGAAGGCGTCATTTGGTATCGTATTCCCCTTTGGGTTTGGTTGGGTCTCAGCAAAGCAGATACCAGGGACTGTAAAGGGGTTAAAGTGTTAAAACGGCTCCGGTTCCGTTATTTTAAGGGTTAAAGCTTCCAAATTTGGTGTGCAATACTTTTAAGGCTTTAAGACACTGTGGTGAAAATTTGGTGAATTTTGTACAATTCCTTCATGTTTTTTCGCAATTGCAGTAATAAAGTGTGTTCAGTTTAAAATTTAAAGTGACAGTAACGGTTTTATCTTAAAACGTTTTTTGTACTTTATTATCAATTTTATGCCTGTTTAACATGTCTGAACTACCAGATAGACTGTGTTCTGAATGTGGGGAAGCCAGAATTCCTGTTCATTTAAATAAATGTGATTTATGTGATAATGACAATGATGCCCAAGATGATTCCTCAAGTGAGGGGAGTAAGCATGGTACTGCATCATTCCCTCCTTCGTCTACACGAGTCTTGCCCACTCAGGAGGCCCCTAGTACATCTAGCGCGCCAATACTCCTTACTATGCAACAATTAACGGCTGTAATGGATAATTCTGTCAAAAACATTTTAGCCAAAATGAACCCTTGTCAGCGTAAGCGTGGCTGCTCTGTTTTAGTTACTGAAGAGCATGACGACGCTGATATTAATATCTCTGAAGGACCCCTAACTCAATCTGAGGGGGCCAGGGAGGTTTTGTCTGAGGGAGAAATTACTGATTCAGGGAACATTTCTCAACAGGCTGAACCTGATGTAATTGCATTTAAATTTAAGTTGGAACATCTCCGCATTCTGCTTAAGGAGGTATTATCCACTCTGGATGATTGTGAAAAGTTGGTCATCCCAGAGAAACTATGTAAAATGGACAAGTTCCTAGAGGTGCCGGAGCTCCCAGAAGCTTTTCCTATACCCAAGCGGGTGGCGGACATTGTTAATAAAGAATGGGAAAGGCCCGGTATTCCTTTCGTCCCTCCCCCCATATTTAAAAAATTGTTTCCTATGGTCGACCCCAGAAAGGACTTATGGCAGACAGTCCCCAAGGTCGAGGGAGCGGTTTCTACTTTAAACAAACGCACCACTATACCCATAGAGGATAGTTGCGCTTTCAAAGATCCTATGGATAAAAAATTAGAAGGTTTGCTTAAAAAGATGTTTGTTCAGCAGGGTTACCTTCTACAACCAATTTCATGCATTGTCCCTGTCACTACAGCCGCATGCTTCTGGTTTGATGAGCTGATAAAGGCGCTCGATAGTGATTCTCCTCCTTATGAGGAGATTATGGACAGAATCAATGCTCTCAAATTGGCTAATTCTTTCACCCTAGACGCCACTTTGCAATTGGCTAGGTTAGCGGCTAAGAATTCTGGGTTTGCTATTGTGGCGCGCAGAGCGCTTTGGTTGAAATCTTGGTCGGCTGATGCGTCTTCCAAGAACAAGCTACTAAACATTCCTTTCAAGGGGAAAACGCTGTTTGGCCCTGACTTGAAAGAGATTATCTCGGATATCACTGGGGGTAAGGGCCACGCCCTTCCTCAGGATCGGCCTTTCAAGGCGAAAAATAGACCTAATTTTCGTCCCTTTCGTAAAAACGGACCAGCCCAAAGTGCTACGTCCTCTAAGCAAGAGGGTAATACTTCTCAAGCCAAGCCAGCTTGGAGACCAATGCAAGGCTGGAACAAGGGAAAGCAGGCCAAGAAACCTGCCACTGCTACCAAGACAGCATGAAATATTGGCCCCCGATCCGGGACCGGATCTGGTGGGGGGCAGACTCTCTCTCTTCGCTCAGGCTTGGGCAAGAGATGTTCTGGATCCTTGGGCGCTAGAAATAGTCTCCCAGGGTTATCTTCTGGAATTCAAGGGACTTCCCCCAAGGGGGAGGTTCCACAGGTCTCAGTTGTCTTCAGACCACATAAAAAGACAGGCGTTCTTACATTGTGTAGAAGACCTGTTAAAAATGGGAGTGATTCATCCTGTTCCACTAAGAGAACAAGGGATGGGGTTCTACTCCAATCTGTTCATAGTTCCCAAAAAAGAGGGAACGTTCAGACCAATCTTAGATCTCAAGATCTTAAACAAGTTTCTCAAGGTTCCATCTTTCAAGATGGAAACCATTCGAACTATTCTCCCTTCCATCCAGGAGGGTCAATTCATGACCACGGTGGATTTAAAGGATGCGTATCTACATATTCCTATCCACAAGGAACATCATCGGTTCCTAAGGTTCGCATTCCTGGACAAACATTACCAGTTCGTGGCGCTTCCTTTCGGATTAGCCACTGCTCCAAGGATTTTCACAAAGGTACTAGGGTCCCTTCTAGCGGTGCTAAGACCAAGGGGCATTGCAGTAGTACCTTACCTGGACGACATTCTGATTCAAGCGTCGTCCCTTCCTCAAGCAAAGGCTCACACGGACATTGTCCTGGCCTTTCTCAGATCTCACGGCTGGAAAGTGAACGTGGAAAAGAGTTCTCTATCCCCGTCAACAAGGGTTCCCTTCTTGGGAACAATTATAGACTCCTTAGAAATGAGGATCTTTCTAACAGAGGCAAGAAAAACAAAACTTCTAGACTCTTGTCGGATACTTCATTCTGTTCCTCTTCCTTCCATAGCTCAGTGCATGGAAGTGATCGGGTTGATGGTGGCGGCAATGGACATAGTTCCTTTTGCGCGCATTCATCTAAGACCATTACAACTGTGCATGCTCAGTCAGTGGAATGGGGACTATACAGACTTGTCTCCGAAGATACAAGTAAATCAGAGGACCAGAGACTCACTCCGTTGGTGGCTGTCCCTGGACAATCTGTCTCAAGGGATGACGTTCCGCAGACCAGAGTGGGTCATTGTCACGACCGACGCCAGTCTGATGGGCTGGGGCGCGGTCTGGGGATCCCTGAAAGCTCAGGGTCTTTGGTCTCGGGAAGAATCTCTTCTACCGATAAATATTCTGGAACTGAGAGCGATATTCAATGCTCTCAAGGCTTGGCCTCAGCTAGCGAGGGCCAAGTTCATACGGTTTCAATCAGACAACATGACAACTGTTGCGTACATCAACCATCAGGGGGGAACAAGGAGTTCCCTAGCGATGGAAGAAGTGACCAAAATCATTCTATGGGCGGAGTCTCACTCCTGCCACCTGTCTGCTATCCACATCCCAGGAGTGGAAAATTGGGAAGCGGATTTTCTGAGTCGTCAGACATTGCATCCGGGGGAGTGGGAACTCCATCCGGAAATCTTTGCCCAAGTCACTCACCTGTGGGGCATTCCAGACATGGATCTGATGGCCTCTCGTCAGAACTTCAAAGTTCCTTGCTACGGGGCCAGATCCAGGGATCCCAAGGCGGCTCTAGTGGATGCACTAGTAGCACCTTGGACCTTCAAACTAGCTTATGTGTTCCCGCCATTTCCTCTCATCCCCAGGCTGGTAGCCAGGATCAATCAGGAGAGGGCGTCGGTGATCTTGATAGCTCCTGCGTGGCCACGCAGGACTTGGTATGCAGATCTGGTGAATATGTCATCGGCTCCACCTTGGAAGCTACCTTTGAGACGAGACCTTCTTGTTCAGGGTCCGTTCGAACATCCGAATCTGGTTTCACTCCAGCTGACTGCTTGGAGATTGAACGCTTGATTTTATCGAAGCGAGGATTCTCAGATTCTGTTATCGATACTCTTGTTCAGGCCAGAAAGCCTGTAACTAGAAAGATTTACCACAAAATTTGGAAAAAATATATCTGTTGGTGTGAATCTAAAGGATTCCCTTGGGACAAGGTTAAGATTCCTAGGATTCTATCCTTCCTTCAAGAAGGATTGGAAAAAGGATTATCTGCAAGTTCCCTGAAGGGACAGATTTCTGCCTTGTCGGTTTTACTTCACAAAAAGCTGGCAGCTGTGCCAGATGTTCAAGCCTTTGTTCAGGCTCTGGTTAGAATCAAGCCTGTTTACAAACCTTTGACTCCTCCTTGGAGTCTCAATTTAGTTCTTTCAGTTCTTCAGGGGGTTCCGTTTGAACCCTTACATTCCGTTGATATTAAGTTATTATCTTGGAAAGTTTTGTTTTTAGTTGCGATTTCTTCTGCTAGAAGAGTCTCAGAATTATCTGCTCTGCAGTGTTCTCCTCCTTATCTGGTGTTCCATGCAGATAAGGTGGTTTTACGTACTAAACCTGGTTTTCTTCCAAAAGTTGTTTCTAACAAAAACATTGCAATTTCTTCTGCTAGAAGAGTTTCAGAATTATCTGCTCTGCAGTGTTCTCCTCCTTATCTGGTGTTCCATGCAGATAAGGTGGTTTTACGTACTAAACCTGGTTTTCTTCCAAAAGTTGTTTCTAACAAAAACATTAACCAGGAGATTATCGTACCTTCTCTGTGTCCAAAACCAGTTTCAAAGAAGGAACGTTTGTTGCACAATTTGGATGTTGTTCGCGCTCTAAAATTCTATTTAGATGCTACTAAGGATTTTAGACAAACATCTTCCTTGTTTGTTGTTTATTCAGGTAAAAGGAGAGGTCAAAAAGCAACTTCTACCTCTCTCTCTTTTTGGATTAAAAGCATCATCAGATTGGCTTACGAGACTGCCGGACGGCAGCCTCCCGAAAGAATCACAGCTCATTCCACTAGGGCTGTGGCTTCCACATGGGCCTTCAAGAACGAGGCTTCTGTTGATCAGATATGTAGGGCAGCGACTTGGTCTTCACTGCACACTTTTACCAAATTTTACAAGTTTGATACTTTTGCTTCTTCTGAGGCTATTTTTGGGAGAAAGGTTTTGCAAGCCGTGGTGCCTTCCATTTAGGTGACCTGATTTGCTCCCTCCCTTCATCCGTGTCCTAAAGCTTTGGTATTGGTTCCCACAAGTAAGGATGACGCCGTGGACCGGACACACCTATGTTGGAGAAAACAGAATTTATGTTTACCTGATAAATTTCTTTCTCCAACGGTGTGTCCGGTCCACGGCCCGCCCTGGTTTTTTTAATCAGGTCTGATAATTTATTTTCTTTAACTACAGTCACCACGGTACCATATGGTTTCTCCTATGCAAATATTCCTCCTTAACGTCGGTCGAATGACTGGGGTAGGCGGAGCCTAGGAGGGATCATGTGACCAGCTTTGCTGGGCTCTTTGCCATTTCCTGTTGGGGAAGAGAATATCCCACAAGTAAGGATGACGCCGTGGACCGGACACACCGTTGGAGAAAGAAATTTATCAGGTAAACATAAATTCTGTTTTTTTTGTTTCTTATTAGCCCAGACAAAAGAGAGGATCAACAAATCCCACAATTTTAAGATCTGCCTTGCGCAACACCTGGGGTATCATTTGCAAGAGGTAGAGAAGTTTAGGAAATAATACTATATTTATTAATATTTTATTAATTCTATTCTACCTGATATGGTGAGGGGGAGTTTTGCCCAGTGCAAGATCATGTCTTGAGCTTCCTTTTTTAGTGGTGAGTAATTGGCATCGTACCACGTGTTAGGGTCTACCGAGAGTTGGATTCCCAAATTTTTAAAAGATTTACCCACTATTTTGAAATTATATTGCAGATCTGGAGTGGTGTTGTGTGGCTTCAACCAAATTAACTCTGTTTTGTCTGTGTGGATTTTATTGCCCGAGATTTGGCTGAATTCTGCAATAATATTCATTATTTTGGATATGTTTACCGTGGGATATTGTATATACAGTACCATATCATCTGCGAAGTGGGAGAGATGTATTTCTCTCCCCCTATGGTTAGCCCCTCTGTTTCCTGATTTTGATGGCAAGGGGTTCCAGGGTCAAGTTGAACAAGAGAGGAGAGAGCGGACACCCCTGTCTTGTGCCTCTTACCAAAGCAAAGGGTTGGGAGGGTGCTCCATTAACTAAGACCGCGGCTTCTGGCGCCGAGTACATGGATTAGATCGCCTGTGTCAAGTTACCTGTGATCCCGAAGTTTTCGAGAGTGAGGAATAGGTGGTCCCAAAGTACCTTATCAAAGGCTTTTCTTCTTTAAGATATGACGAGTCCACTGATTCATCCTTTACTTGTGGGATATTATCCTCCTGCTAACAGGAAGTGGCAAAGCGCACCACAGCAGAGCTGTCTATATAGCTCCTCCCTTGACTCCACCCCCCAGTCATTCTCTTTGCCTACTCTAAGTAATAGGAAGGGTAAAGTGAAAGAGGTGATAAAATGTTAGTTTTCTCGTGTTAAGTGTACCCAGTCCACGGATCATCCATTACTTGTGGGATATTCTCCTTCCCAACAGGAAGTTGCAAGAGGATCACCCACAGCAGAGCTGCTATATATCTCCTCCCCTAACTGTCATATCCAGTCATTCTCTTGCAAGCCTCAACCAAGATGGAGGTCGTAAGAGGAGTGTGGTGTTTTATACTTAGTTTATTCTTCAATCAAAAGTTTGTTATGTTTAAATGGTGCCGGAGTGTACTGTTTATCTCAGGCAGTATTTAGAAGAAGAATCTGCCTGCGTTTTCTATGATCTTAGCAGAAGTAACTAAGATCCATGGCTGTTCTCACATTTTCTGAGGAGTGAGGTAACTTCAGAGAGGGAATGGCGTGCAGGTTTTCCTGCAATAAGGTATGTGCAGTTAATATTTTTCTAGGGATGGAATTTGCTAGAAAATGCTGCTGATACCAAACTAATGTAAGTAAAGCCTTAAATGCAGTGATAGCGACTGGTATGAGGCTTATTAATAGAGATACATACTCTTATAAAAATGTAATATAAAACGTTTGCTGGCATGTTTAATCATTTTTATATGTATTTGGTGATAAAACTTATTGGGGCCTAGTTTTTTTCCACATGGCTGGCTTGAATTCTGCCTAGAAACAGTTTCCTTAGGCTTCCCACTGTTGCAATATGAGTGGGAAGGGCCTATTTTAGTGCTTTTCTGTGCAGTTAAAAATACAGACACAGACATCCAGCTTCCCTCTGCATGATCCAGGACTTCTCTGGAGGGCTCAAAAGGCTTCAAAGTCGTTTTTGAGGGAGGTAAAAAGCCACAGTAGAGCTGTGGCAGTTGTTGTGACTGTTTGGAAAAAAAAAAAAAGTTTTTGTCTTTTATTATTCAGTTTTGGGTATTAAGGGGTTAATCATCCATTTGCAATGGGTGCAATGCTCTGCTAACTTGTTACATACACTGTAAAAATTTCGTTAGTGTAACTGCCTTTTTTCACTGTTATTTCAAATTTTGACAAAATTTGTGTTTCTTAAAGGTGCAGTAACGTTTTTTATATTGCTTGTAAACTTGTTTAAAGTGTTTTCCAAGCTTGCTAGTCTCATTGCTAGTCTGTTTAAACATGTCTGACATAGAGGAAACTACTTGTTCATTATGTTTGAAAGCCATGGTGGAGCCCCATAGGAGAATGTGTACTAAATGTATTGATTTCACCTTAAACAGTAAAGATCAGTCTTTATCTATAAAAGAAATATCACCAGAAGATTCTGACGAGGGGGAAGTTATGCCGACTAACTCTCCCCACGTGTCAGACCCTTCGCCTCCCGCTCAGGGGATGCACGCTAATATGGTGCCAATTACATCAGGGACGCCCATAGCGATTACCTTGCAGGACATGGCTGCAATCATGAATAATACCCTGTCAGAGGTATTATTCAGGTTGCCTGAATTAAGAGGCAAGCGCGATTGCTCTGGGGTTAGGAGAAATACAGAGCGCGCAGATACTGTAAGGGCCATGTCTGATACTGCGTCACAATATGCAGATCATGAGGACGGAGAGCTTCAGTCTGTGGGTGACATCTCTGATTCGGGGAAACCTGATTCAGAGATTTCTAATTTTAAATTTAAGCTTGAGAACCTCCGTGTGGTGCTTGGGGAGGTATTAGCTGCTCTGAATGACTGTAACACAATTGCAGTACCAGAGAAATTGTGTAGGCTGGATAAATACTATGCGGTACCGGTGTGTACTGATGTTTTTGCTATACCTAAAAGGCTTACAGAAATTATTAGCAAGGAGTGGGATAGACCGGGTGTGCCTTTTTCCCCACCTCCTATATTTAGAAAAATGTTTCCAATAGACGCCACTACACAGGACTTATGGCAGACGGTCCCTAAGGTGGAGGGAGCAGTTTCTGCTTTAGCAAAGCGTACCACTATCCCGGTTAAGGACAGTTGTGCTTTTTCAGATCTAATGGATAAAAAATTGGAGGGTTACCTTAAGAAAATGTTTATTCAACAAGGTTTTATTTTACAGCCCCTTGCATGCATTGCGCCTGTCACGGCCGCGGTGGCATTCTGGTTTGAGGCCCTGGAAAAGGCCATCCATACAGCTCCATTGATTGAAATTATTGACAAGCTTAGAACACTTAAGCTAGCTAACTCATTTGTTTCTGATGCCATTGTTCATTTGACTAAACTAACGGCTAAGAATTCCGGATTCGCCATCCAGGCGTGTAGGGCGCTATGGCTTAAATCCTGGTCAGCTGACGTGACTTCGAAGTCTAAATTACTCAACATTCCTTTCAAGGGGCAGACCTTATTCGGGCCTGGTTTGAAGGAAATTATTGCTGACATTACTGGATGTAAGGGTCACACCCTTCCTCAGGACAGGGCCAAAGCAAAGGCCAAACGGTCTAATTTTCGTGCCTTTCGAAATTTCAAGGCAGGTGCAGCATCAACTTCCTCCGCTTCAAAACAAGAGGGAACTTTTGCTCAATCTAAGCATGCCTGGAAACCTAACCAGTCCTGTAACAAAGGCAAGCAGGCCAGAAAGCCTGCTGCTGCCTCTAAGACAGCATGAAGGAACGGCCCCCTACCCGGTGACGGATCTAGTAGGGGGCAGACTTTCTTCGCCCAGGCGTGGGCAAGAGATGTTCAGGATCCCTGGGCGTTGGAGATCATATCTCAGGGATATCTTCTAGACTTCAAAAGCTTCCCCTCCACAAGGGAGATTTCTTCTTTCAAGGCTATCTGCAAATCAGATAAAGAAAGAGGCATTCCTACGCTGTGTGCAAGACCTCCTAGTTATGGGAGTGATCCATCCAGTTCCGCGGACGGAACAAGGACAGGGTTTTTAGTCAATCTGTTTGTGGTTCCCAAAAAAGAGGGAACCTTCAGACCAATTTTGGATCTAAAGATCTTAAACAAATTCCTCAGAGTTCCATCTTTCAAAATGGAAACTATTCAGACCATCCTACCCATGATCCAAGAAGGTCAGTACATGACCACATTGGACTTAAAGGATGCCTACCTTCACATACTGATTCACAAGGATCATCATCGGCTTCTAAGGTTTGCCTTTCTAGACAGGCATTACCAATTTGTAGCTCTTCCCTTCGGGTTGGCTACAGCCCCGAGAATCTTTACAAAGGTTCTGGGCTCACTTCTGGCGGTTCTAAGACCGCGAGGCATAGCGGTGGCTCCATATCTAGACGACATCCTGATACAGGCGTCAAGCTTTCAAGTTGCCAAGTCTCATACAGAGATAGTTCTGGTATTCCTGAGGTCGCACGGGTGGAAAGTGAACGAGGAAAAGAGTTCTCTATCCCCACTCACAAGAGTCTCCTTCTTAGGGACTCTTATAGATTCTGTAGAAATGAAAACTTACCTGACGGAGTCCAGGTTATCAAAACTTCTAAATGCTTGCCGTGTTCTTCACTCCATTCCGCGCCCTTCGGTAGCTCAGTGTATGGAGGTAATCGGCCTAATGGTAGCGGCACTGGACATAGTGCCATTTGTGCGCCTTCATCTCAGACCGCTGCAATTATGCATGCTGAGTCAGTGGAATGGGGATTACACAGATTTGTCCCCTCTGCTAAATCTGGATCAGAGACCAGAGATTCTCTTCTCTGGTGGTTGTCTCGGGTACACCTGTCCAAGGGTATGACCTTTCGCAGGCCAGATTGGACAATTGTAACAACAGATGCCAGCCTTCTAGGTTGGGGTGCAGTCTGGAATTCCCTGAAGGCACAGGGATCGTGGACTCAGGAGGAGAAACTCCTTCCAATAAATATTCTGGAGTTAAGAGCGATATTCAATGCTCTTCTGGCTTGGCCTCAGTTAGCAACACTGAGGTTCATCAGATTTCAGTCGGACAACATCACGACTGTGGCTTACATCAACCATCAAGGGGGAACCAGGAGTTCCCTAGCGATGTTAGAAGTCTCAAAAATAATTTGCTGGGCAGAGTACCACTCTTGCCACCTGTCAGCAATCCATATCCCAGGCGTGGAGAACTGGGAGGCGGATTTTCTAAGTCGTCAGACTTTCCATCCGGAAAGTTGATTCATCGTTGGGGCAAACCAGAGTTGGATCTCTTGGCGTCTCGTCAGAACGCCAAGCTTCCTTGTTAAAGATCCAGGTCCAGGGACCCAGAAGCGACGCTGATAGATGCTCTAGCAGCGCCTTGGTTCTTCAACCTGTCTTATGCGTTTCCACGGTTTCCTCTGCTCCCTCGACTGATTGCCAAAATCAAACAGGAGAGAGCATCGGTGATTCTGATAGCACCTCCGTGGCCACGCAGGACTTGGTATGCAGACCTAGTGGACATGTCATCCTTTCCACCATGGACTCTGCCTCTAAGACAGGACCTTCTGATACAAGGTCCTTTCAATCATCCAAATCTAATTTCTCTGAGACTGACTGCATGGAGATTGAACGCTTGATTCTATCAAAGCGTGGCTTCTCCGAGTCAGTCATTGATACTTTAATACAGGCACGAAAGCCTGTTACCAGGAAAATCTACCACAAGATATGGAGTAAATATCTTTATTGGTGTGAATCCAAGAATTACTCATGGAGTAAGGTTAGGATTCCTAGAATATTGTCTTTTCTCCAAGAGGGCTTGGACAAAGGATTATCAGCTAGTTCCTTAAAGGGACAGATTTCTGCTCTGTTTATTCTTTTGCACAAGCGTCTGGCAGAGGTTCCAGACGTCCAGTCATTTTGCCAGGCTTTGGTTAGAATTAAGCCTGTGTTTAAACCTGTTGCTCCCCCGTGGAGTTTAAACTTGGTTCTTAAGGTTCTTCAAGGAGTTCCGTTTGAACCCCTTCATTCCATTGATATTAAACTTTTATCTTGGAAAGTTCTGTTTTTGATGGCTATTTCCTGAGGGCTCGGAGAGTCTCTGAGCTATCTGCCTTACAATGTGATTCTCCTTATCTGGTTTTTCATGCAGATAAGGTAGTCCTGCGTACCAAACCTGGGTTTTTACCTAAGGTGGTTTCTAACAAGAATATCAATCAAGAGATTGTTATTCCATCGTTGTGCCCTAATCCTTCTTCAAAGAAGGAACGTCTTTTACATAATCTGGACGTAGTCCGTGCCTTGAAGTTTTACTTACAAGCTACTAAAGATACGCCTAGCCTATGAGACTGCTGGACAGCAGCCCCCTGAAAGGATTACAGCTCATTCTACTAGAGCTGTGGCTTCCACCAGGGCCTTCAAAAATGAGGCCTCTGTTGAACAGATTTGCAAGGCTGCGACTTGGTCTTCGCTTCACACTTTTTCAAAATTTTACAAATTTGATACTTTTGCTTCTTCGGAGGCTGTGTTTGGGAGAAAGGTTCTTCAGGCAGTGGTTCCTTCCGCTTAATCCTGCCTTGTCCCTCCCATCATCCGTGTACTTTAGCTTTGGTATTGGTATCCCACAAGTAATGGATGATCCGTGGACTGGATACACTTAACAAGAGAAAACATAATTTATGCTTACCTGATGAATTTATTTCTCTTGTAGTGTATCCAGTCCACGGCCCGCCCTGTCCTTTTAACGCAGGTCTAAATTTTAATTAAACTACAGTCACCACTGCACCCTATGGTTTCTCCTTTCTCTGTTTGTTTTCGGTCGAATGACTGGATATGACAGTTAGGGGAGGAGCTATATAGCAGCTCTGCTGTGGGTGATCCTCTTGCAACTTCCTGTTGGGAAGGAGAATATCCCACAAGTAATGGATGATCCGTGGACTGGATACACTACAAGAGAAATAAATTTATCAGGTAAGCATAAATTATGTTTTTTTTTTCTTCAAGCAAGACTTTTTTATTTTAAATGGTACCGGTGAGTGCTATTTTTTTCCCAGGCAGCAGATGGATGAACATTTCTGCCTGGAGACTGATGATCTTAGCAGTTGTTACTAAGATCCAGAGTAGTTCCTACAGAATGGCTGAGGAGTACTTAAGAAACTTCAGTGTGAGGAACGTTTTTCATGCTACAAGCATTGAGGTATGTTCAGTAATTTTTTTCTGGAGAGACTGTGTTATTTCAGAATTGGCTGACAGTATCCCCATGAGGGAAAGGGTAAGCAGTAATCCTAATGGGGTATTACTAGACCTGTATGTTGGGCTGTAAAAAATGGTTATGTTTGTGGGCAAACGATTCTATGTTGGGAGGTAAAATAAAGTTTTTTGTGGCAAACGTTTTTCAATTCATTTTGGCAATGGAGGGTACACATGGCTTCATTTAGATGGGTATATGAACCCACATGGCTAGGTTTTTTTAGACCGCTCTGGTGCGGTTATTGTTTAAGGCTGCGAGACATCGAGTTAGATGGGCGAGGCCTATTTTCGCGCCTCAGTCGCGCAGTTGTATTTCCCATGCAAGCAGCAAGCTCCAGCTCAGATGGGCCTTTCAGGAAAGTTTGTGCCTTATCGAAGGGTTAATCCGATTTTGCAGACCCCTTAGGGCAGGTAGGCGCCACAGCAGGGCTGTGGCAAGGTGCAGGGGGTGTTTTTGTTTAACTATAATGTTTTTTGTTCTTAAGGATTAAGTATTCCTTTTCTTGTGGGGCAATCTTAACTGACCAGTTGGGATACATTTATCATAAAATTGAGATAATTTTATCGTTTTAAAACCGTTTTGGAAAAATTGTATGCTTTTTTTTCTCTTAAAGGCGCAGTATCGTTTTTTCAGATTGTTGTTTTTTTTTTTTTTTACAAAATAAAGTGTTTTCAAGCCTGTTTGTGGTCATTACTAGCCTGTTTTAACATGTCTGACATTGAGGAAAGCCAATGTTCTATGTGTTTAGAAGCCATTGTGAAACCCCCACTTCAAATGTGTCCCTTGTACTGAAAGGGCCTTACATTGCAAAGAACATATTTTAGCTGATAAAAGTATGTCTCAGGATGATTCTCAGTCAGAAGAGAATCAGGTTATGCCATCTACTTCTCCCCAAGTGACACCAAGTACTTCTAGTGCGTCTAATTCTTTCACCCTGCAAGATATGGCTGCAGTTATGTCTACTACCCTTACAGAGGTATTATCTAAACTGCATGGTTTACAGGGTAAGCACAGTAGGTCTGGTATTAGAGTAAATGCTGAGCCCTCTGATGCTTTATTGGCCATCTCCGATGTACCCTCACAGTTTTCTGATTTGGGGGTGGGGGAATTGCTGTCTGAGGGAGAGCTTTCTGATTCAGGAAAGATGTTCCCTCAAACAGACTCAGATGTGACGGCCTTTAAGTTTAAGCTTGAACACTTCCACTTGTTACTCAGGGAGGTCTTAGCGACTCTGGATGATTGTGACCCTATTGTCATCCCGCCAGAGAAACTGTGTAAAATGGATAAATATCTAGAGGTCCCTACTTACACTAATGTTTTTCCAGTCCCTAGAAGAATTTCGGACTTTGTTACTAAGGAATGGGATAGACCAGGCATTCCGTTCTCTCCCCCTCCTACTTTTAAGAAAATGTTTCCCATATCTGACACCATTCAGGATTCGTGGCAGACGATCCCTAATGTGGAGGGAGCTATTTCTACCCTGGCTAAGCGTACAACTATACCTATTGAGGACAGTTGTGCTTTCAAAGATCCTATGGACAAAAAATTAGAAGGGCTTCTAAAGAATTTGTTTATTCATTAGGGTTTTCTTCTGCAACCTATAGCATGCATTGTTCCAGTAACTACTGCAGCAGCTTTTTGGTTTGAGGCTCTAGAGGAGTCTCTTAAGGTTGAGACCCCATTAGATGATATTTTGGATAGAATTAAGGCTCTCAAGCTAGCAAATTCTTTTATTACCGATGCCGCTTTCCAAATGGCTAAATTAGCGGCTAAGAATGCAGGCTTTGCCATTTTAGCGCGTAGAGCGTTATGGCTTAAGTCATGGTCTGCTGATGTGTCCTCTAAATCCAAGCTTTTAGCTATTCCCTTTAAGGGTAAGACCCTATTCGGGCATGAACTAAAGGAGATAATTTCTGACATTACTGGAGGTAAAGGTCATGCCCTTCCTCAGGACAGGACGGTTAAAATGAGGACCAAACAGAATAATTTTCGTTCCTTTCGAAACTTTAAAGGCGGTCCCTCTACTTCCTCATCCGCCTCCAAGAAGGAGGGGAACTTTGCTCAATCCAAGTCAGTCTGGAGACCTAACCAGACCTGGAATAAAGGTAAACAGGCCAAGAAGCCCGCTGCTGCTATCAAGACAGCATGAAGGGGCAGCCCCCGATCCGGGACCGGATCTAGTAGGGGGCAGACTTTCTCTCTTCGCTCAGGCTTGGGCAAGAGACATTCAGGATTCCTGGGCATTAGAAATTGTGACCCAGGGGTATCGTCTAGAATTCAAAGATTCTCTCCCAAGTGGGAGATTTCATCTTTCACGTTTGTCTGTAAACCAGACAAAAAGAGAGGCGTTCTTACGCTGTGTAGAAGACCTATATACCATGGGTGTAATCTGCCCAGTTCCAAAATTAGAACAAGGGCAGGGGTTTTACTCCAATCTGTTCGTGGTTCCCAAAAAAGAGGGAACCTTCAGACCGATTTTAGATCTCAAAACGCTAAACAAATTTCTCAGAGTCCCATCGTTCAAGATTGAGACCATATGAACAATTTTACCAATGATCCAGGAGGGTCAATATATGACCACCGGGGATTTGAAGGATGCGTATCTTCACATTCCTATCCACAACAATCATCACCAGTTCCTCAGGTTCGCCTTCCTGGACATACATTACCAGTTTGTGGCCTTACCTTTCGGGTTGGCCACAGCTCCCAGAATTTTCACAAAGGTGCTAGGGTCCCTTCTGGTGGTTTTAAGGCCGCGGGGCATAGCAGTGGCGCCCTATCTGGACGATATTTTGATTCAGGCATCAACTTACCATCTAGCCAAATCTCACACGGACATCGTGTTGGCTTTTCTAAGAACTCACGGGTAAAAGGTGAACATAAAAAAGAGTTCACTTGTTCCTCTGACAAGAGTTCCATTCCTAGGAAGTCTGATAGACTCGGTAGACATGAAGATTTTTCTGACGGAGGTCAGAAAATCAAAGATCTTAACCACTTGCCTAGCACTTCATTCCATTCCTCGACCATCAGTGGCTCAGTGTATGGAGGTAATTGGACTAATGGTAGCAGCAATGGACATAGTTCTGTTTGCTCGCTTACATCTCAGACCACTGCAGCTGTGCATGCTCAGACAGTGGAATGGGGATTATGCAGATTTATCTCCGCGGATAAATCTGGATCTAGAGACCAGAGACTCTTCATTGGTGGTTGTCACGGGATCATCTGTCCCAGGGAATGTGCTTCTGCAGGCCAGTATGGGTCTTAGTGACGACGGACGCCAGCCTTTTGGGCTGGGGTGCAGTCTGGAATTCCCTGAAGGCTCAGGGTGTGTGGTCTCAGGAGGAGTCCTTACTACCAATAAATATTCTGGAACTGAGAGCGATATTCAACGCGCTTCAAGCGTGGCCTCAGCTGGATTCGGCCAAATTCATAAGATTCCAGTCGGACAATATCACGACTGTAGCATATATCAATCATCAAGGGGGAACAAATAGTTCTCTAGCGATAATAGAGGTTTCCAAAATAATTAAATGGGCAGAGTCTCACTCTTGCCATCTATCAGCAATATATATCCCAGGAGTGGAGAACTGGGCAGCGGATTTTCTAAGTCGTCAGACTTTTCATCCGGGGGAGTGGGAACTCCATCCGGAGGTGTTTGCAAAATTGATTCATCAATGGGGCACACCGGAATTGTATCTGATGGCATCTCGTCAGAATGCCAAACTTCCTTATTACGGGTCCAGATCAAGGGATCCTCAAGCAGTACTGATAGATGCTCTAGCAGTACCGTGGCCGTTCAACCTGGCTTATTTGTTTCCTCCTTTTCCTCTCCTACCTCATCTGATTGCAAGAATCAAACAGGAGAGGGCTTCGGTAATATTGATAGCGCCTTCGTGGCCACGCAGGACTTGGTATTCAGACCTGGTGGAAATGTCATCTCTGCCACCGTGGAAACTGCCTCTGAGACAGGACCTTCACATTCAGGGTCCGTTCCAACATCCAAATCTAGTTTCTCTGCAGCTGACTGCCTGGAGATTGAACGCTTGATTCTATCTAAGCGGGGTTTCTCCGAGTCTGTCATTGATACCTTGATTCAGGCTCGGATGCCTGTTACTAGGAAAATTTATCATAAGATATGGCGTAAATATCTTTATTGGTGCAAATCCAAAGGCTACTCATGGAGTAAGATCAGGATTTCTAGGATTTTGTCATTTCTCCAAGAAGGATTGGAGAAGGGGTTATCAGCTAGTTCCTTAAAGGGACAGATTTCTGCCTTGTCAATCTTACTACACAAGCGTTTGGCAGATGTCCCAGACGTTCAGTCGTTTTGTCAGGCTTTAGTTAGAATCAAGCCTGTGTTTAAACCTGTTGCTCCGCCATGGAGTTTGAATTTAGTTCTTAGGGTTCTTCAAGGGGTTCTGTTTGAACCCATGCATTCCATAGATATTAAACTTCTTTCTTGGAAAGTTCTGTTTTTAGTTGATATCTCTTCTGCTCGAAGAGTTTCTGAGCTATCTGCGTTACAATGCGACTCGCCTTATCTTATATTACATTCTGATAAGGTGGTTCTGCGTACTAAACCTGCATTCCTTCCTAAGGTTTTTTCAAATAAGAATATTAATCAGGAAATTGTTGTTCCTTCTCTGTGTCCTAACCCTTCTTCTAAGAAGGAGCGTCTTTTACATAACTTGGACATGGTACGTGCCTTGAAGTTTTACTTGCAAGCGACCAAGGATTTCCGTCAAACATCTTCCCTGTTTGTTGTCTATTCTGGAAAGCGTAGGGGTCAAAAAGCTACGGCTACCTCTCTTTCTTTTTGGCTGAAAAGCATCATCCTTTTGGCATACGAGACTGCTAGACAGCAGCCTCCTGAAAGAATTACAGCTCATTCTACTAGAGCGGTGGCTTCCATATGGGCTTTTAAAAACAATGCTTCTGTTGAACAGATTTGTAAGGCTGCGACTTGGTCTTCCCTTCATACCTTTTCTAAATTTTACAAATTTGATACTTTTGCTTCTTCGGAGGATTTTTTTGGGAGAAAGGTTCTTAAAGCAGTGGTGCCTTCTGTTTAGGTATCTGTCATGTCCCTCTCGTTCATCCGTGTCCTGTAGCTTTGGTATTGTATCCCACAAGTAAAGGATGAATCCGTGGACTCGTCGTATCTTATAGAAGAAAAGGAAATTTATGCTTACCTGATAAATTGATTTCTTCTAAGATACGAGTCCACGGCCCGCCCTGTCAATTTAAGACAGATTATATTTTTTGATTTAAAACTTTAGTCACCTCTGCACCTTTTAGTTTCTCCTTTTTCTTCCTATGCCTTCGGTCGAATGACTGGGAGGTGGAGTCAAGGGAGGAGCTATATAGACAGCTCTGCTGTGGTGCTCTTTGCCACTTCCTGTTAGCAGAAGGATAATATCCCACAAGTAAAGGATGAATCCGTGGACTCGTCGTATCTTAGAAGAAATCAATTTATCAGGTAAGCATAAATTTCCTTTTTCTGCGTCCACTAACAGGGGCAGTCCTCTGATATCAGTGTCTGTTCAAGTCTCCCTGTGTTTCCAATAGCGGGTCAATAGGAATTGTAGTGTTTTTAATATTGGTGACTGCGGATCTTCCTTTGACAAAACCTGTCTGATCTCTATGAATTAGGCATGGGAATACAGTAGCCAAACTGTACCAAACAAGAATTTTGGTAAATAGTTTATAATTCAAATTCATTGGCGATATTGGGCGATATGAAGCTGGGTCTAGGGGGGCTCTCTATCTGGTTTATGGATTAGGCAGATATTGTCCTCTGTAAATCTTTGGGACAAGTTGATTTCTCCTGTCATTATTCCGTTGAACACTCTCGAAAGTGTGTCCGCCACCTCTGTTTTGAGTATTTTATAGAATTCTCCCTCAAGTCCATATGGTCCCGGGGCTTTTTGAGTGGGAGTTCTGCTATGATTTTAATTATTTTCTGGGGCTCTATTGGGGCATTTAGTAACTGCTGGTGTTCTGCCGTCAATAGGGGTAGCTTAAGGGAATGCCAGAATTGTAATCTATCTGCGTCTCCTACTTCCTGACCTTTATATAGTTGTGCGAAGTATTGTTGGAACACCTGTTGGATTTCAGTAGTGTCAGTGTGGAATATCTTATTATCCTTGATGGCCGCTATGTTGCCCAGGCCCTTGGTTAACTTTACAAGCCTGGCTAGTAGTTGTCCTGTTTTATTGCTATGTCAGTAAAATTTGGCATGAGCCAGTCAGTTCTCTGGCTGCATTCTGCATCAGGGTTGTATCTCTTTTGTATTTTAATTTCACTGTACCTGCTTCTATTTATATCTGTAGGGTTTCGTAGTTATCTGTTCAGTGCATTTAAAAGTTGTTTTCGTAACAATTCCTCCCTGAGCCTCTATTTTTTTTAATGCCTATGATGTATGACGATGTGGTTCCTCTAAGGACAGGTTTTGTCAAAGGCAGGGAAGAGAGGGTCTATATATGTAGCTCTGCTGTGGAGCTCTTTGCCACTTCCTGCTGACCAGGAGGCGATATCCCACAAGTAAGGATGAAATCTGTGGACTCGTCATATCGTAAAAGAAATAAATTTATCAGGTAATGCATAAATTTTAAATTTATTTATAAGCCTCAGGATAAAAAACCTAAGGGTAAATCTAAAGCTTCTAATCGTTTTCGTTCCTTTCGTCAAAATAAGGAACAAAAACCTAATCCTTCCCCCAAGGAATCTGTTTCCAATTGGAAGCCTTCCTCAAATTGGAATAAATCCAAGCCTTTCAAGAAACCACAGCTGGTAGGGGGCAGATTAAGGTTTTTCAAGGATGTTTGGATAAATTCTGTCCAAACTCAATGGATTCAGAGCATTGTCTCTCAGGGGTACCGTATTGGATTCAGAGTAAGATCTCCTGTGAGGAGATTTTTTCTCACGCATCCCAGTGAATCCAGTAAAAGCTCAGGCTTTCCTGAAGTGTGTTTCAGATCTGGAGTTTTCAGGGGTAAACATGCCGGTTCCTTTTCAGAAACAAGGCCTGGGGTTTTATTCAAATCTATTCATTGTCCCAAAGAAAGAAAATTAATTCAGACCAGTTCTGGATCTGAAAATTTTGAATCGTTATGTAAGAATACCAACTTTCAAGATGGTAACTATAAGGACTATTCTGCCTTTTGTTCAGCAAGGACATTATATGTCTACAATAGACTTGCAGGATGCTTACCTTCATATTCCGATTCATCCAGAACATTATCAGTTCCTGAGATTATTTTTTCTAGCAAGCATTACCAATTTGTTGCTCTTCCATTTGGCCTAGCAACAGCTCCAAGAATCTTTTCAAAGTTTCTGGGTGCCCTACTCTCTGTAATCGGAGAACAGGATATTGCGGTGTTTCCTTATTTGGACGATATATTGGTACTAGCTCAGTCTTTACATTCTGCAGAATCTCACACGGATCAACTTGTGTTGTTTTTTCGAAAACATGATTGGAGGATCAATTTACCAAAAAGTTTTTTGATTCCTCAGACAAGGGTCACCTTTTTAGGTTTCCAGATAGATTCAGTGTCCATGACTCTGTCTCTAACAGACAAGAGACGTTTGAAATTGGTTGCAGCATGTCAGCACTTTCAGTCTGTCATTCCCTTCAGTGGCTATGTGCATGGGAGTTTTAGAGTAAATCAAAAGGTGCGGACAGTCCGTTTGTAAAATATAAATCCTTTATTGTGAAATAACTTAAAATACAGGAACAAACAGGAGTTGACAGAGTAGGTGTATTTACCTAAGCTGGCTTACGCGTTTCGGCGTTAGCCGTAGTCATAGCCATAGGTGTAGGGCGTTGCCCCTGCCTTATATATTACGTGTTAAGACATCATTGGTTAACAAAAATTCAAGTTAAAAACAAAAGAGAAGAATACATCCACTCATAAATTAAGACCTTTCACAGATACAAATATTACAAGGCATATGTTCAGGAGCAACTAATGTTACCAAGAGTCGCATAAATGGATAGAATTAGTTATACGATATATAAAGAAAATTATAATTATAGGTATAAGTATATGTGTGTATACACCAAACCTTCATGCGGCAACTATAAAACAATATTGGAATATAACAAAAGCCCAAATTACAACTTGGTATAAAGTAAGGTGTATACCAATATATACAAACCTCATCATACACTTAAAAAAAAAATATGAACAATATCAGTATATGAATAAGGGTGTCCATATAAACATATTCTATAACTTTGAAATAGTTAACTAATACATTCAATCCATCTTTACTGTTCCTTAGTAATCCAAAACATGAATTCAAGCAGAAATGAACAATAGAAACCTGTTAATATTCTGTCAATGTTAGTATAGAATGGGATACGGTCTTAGCCCAAAGCCTCTTAGTATACTATAAAGCTAATATGAAGATATATGCTAAACATTATATATATGTAGAGGCAACATAAGCACGGACTACATCCCACAAGGCATTGACTAAGTAGCACTGGTTATTCATTCTATTTGTTAAGCTTAAATTTATATATACAAAACTTTAAGGAAAGAATACAATATAAACCTGGTTGTAAACCTAGGTTACAAGTGTACAGTACATTTGCAGTTTACCTGTTGTATATCTGTAGGTACACATCATTGTATAACAATAGAACATAGGAACATGAAAACAAGAGAGAGATGTACTGGATGAGATTATTCCCAAAAATTAATTAGGTCATATTTAGAGTTAAGACCTTTGGGGATACGTGTCTCCAATTTGAAGATCCAGTACATCTCTCGCTTAGCCAAAATCTGTTCCTTATTGCCCCCTCTTTTTGGTGATACTATCTTCTCAATAATACACCATCTAAGGGAGTCAACACTTTTATTATGTCTGGTTGCAAAATGCTGCACCAAAGGTGTAGCAGCCTTACCTAATGACAATGTGGACAGATGTTCTCTAATCCTAGAGTTAGCATCTCTCCCAGTGAGTCCTACATATTGTTTGTAACAAAGAGTGCATTCCAAAAGATACACGATGCATTCGGTGGTACAATTTAGACAGGATTTTATATCAAAACTCTCTCCTGTCACACACGATCTAAAGTTAGTGGTGATCAGGGCAAAATCACAGGGTCTACACTTTCTTCGCCCACATCTAAACATACCTAGATGTCTTAACCAAGAAGATTCCGAGTTACTAGGTTACTACTTGGTTATTAGACTTAAAGAAAGGAAATACCCCAAAAAGGATATCTTGCGAGCCAGAAGGGAGGTGGATCTGTTAGACAGACAAACATTAATTACCCAAGATATGGTACCTTGCAAATCTGCAGCTAGGGAAGGTGTCTATTTTATAACAGGGTATAGTTCCCAATATTCCCAAATCTGTGCAATAATTAAAAAGCATTTTGCACTACTAGTGGCGGATGATGCTTTACAAGACACGGCCAAATTAGGCATTAAGTGCTCCTACCGAAAAAATCACACTTTGGGCTCAAGATTGGCACCCACACAGTTGAAGCAAACTAGTAACTCGGAATCTTCTTGGTTAAGACATCTAGGTATATTTAGATGTGGGCGAAGAAAGTGTAGACCCTGTGATTTTGCCCTGATCACCACTAACTTTAGATCGTGTGTGACAGGAGAGAGTTTTGATATAAAATCCTGTCTAAATTGTACCACCGAATGCATCGTGTATCTTTTGGAATGCACTCTTTGTTACAAACAATATGTAGGACTCACTGGGAGAGATGCTAACTCTAGGATTAGAGAACATCTGTCCACATTGTCATTAGGTAAGGCTGCTACACCTTTGGTGCAGCATTTTGCAACCAGACATAATAAAAGTGTTGACTCCCTTAGATGGTGTATTATTGAGAAGATAGTATCACCAAAAAGAGGGGGCAATAAGGAACAGATTTTGGCTAAGCGAGAGATGTACTGGATCTTCAAATTGGAGACACGTATCCCCAAAGGTCTTAACTCTAAATATGACCTAATTAATTTTTGGGAATAATCTCATCCAGTACATCTCTCTCTTGTTTTCATGTTCCTATGTTCTATTGTTATACAATGATGTGTACCTACAGATATACAACAGGTAAACTGCAAATGTACTGTACACTTGTAACCTAGGTTTACAACCGGGTTTATATTGTATTCTTTCCTTAAAGTTTTGTATATATAAATTTAAGCTTAACAAATAGAATGAATAACCAGTGCTACTTAGTCAATGCCTTGTGGGATGTAGTCCGTGCTTATGTTGCCTCTACATATATATAATGGCTTTGGGCTAAGACCGTATCCCATTCTATACTAACATTGACAGAATATTAACAGGTTTCTATTGTTCATTTCTGCTTGAATTAATGTTTTGGATTACTAAGGAACAGTAAAGATGGATTGAATGTATTAGTTAACTATTTCAAAGTTATAGAATATGTTTATATGGACACCCTTATTCATATACTGATATTGTTCATATTTTTTTTTAAGTGTATGATGAGGTTTGTATATATTGGTATACATCTTACTTTATACCAAGTTGTAATTTGGGCTTTTGTTATATTCCAATATTGTTTTATAGTTGCCGCATGGAGGTTTGGTGTATACACACATATACTTATACTTATAATTATAATTTTCTTTATATATCGTATAACTAATTCTATCCATTTATGCGACTCTTGGTAACATTAGTTGCTCCTGAACATATGCCTTGTAATATTTGTATCTGTGAAAGGTCTTAATTTATGAGTGGATGTATTCTTCTCTTTTGTTTTTAACTTGAATTTTTGTTAACCAATGATGTCTTAACACGTAATATATAAGGCAGGGGCAACGCCCTACACCTATGGCTATGACTACGGCTAACGCAGAAACGCGTAAGCCAGCTTAGGTAAATACACCTACTCTGTCAACTCTTGTTTGTTCCTGTATTTTAAGTTATTTCACAATAAAGGATTTATATTTTACAAACGGACTGTCCGCACCTTTTGATTTACTCTGAGATTTGCACCAGCCAGGACAGCCCGTCACCATATTGAGCGGATACTTTTTAGCTTCATCTAGCACTATTATTAGCACTTTGGAGAAACCGTGGATACTCATCCAATCCTATTTGGAGTTGGGCTACACACCTCTATAGACCGGTCCCGATTGGATGTCTTCAAGCTAACCCGCTGACGTCACCTTCCTCCCTTCCCTCGGAGCGCGGCTTGATTGAAGTAGTAAACTATCCAGCTAAGCGGCCACGCTGTGTAAGCGTTGGGAGTGGTCACGAGTCTGGAGTGCTGTGACTATCCCTGAGGCCGGCGGATGAATCGGATAACAGCCGTACAAGAAAAGGGTTTGGAGGCCAGCCTGGTCTGGATACGAGGTGAGCGTGTTTTCACTAATATATGAACATTACTTTACGGGTTTGCATCGGCTTGTCACCGAAGGGGATTGACCGGTAACAGAGGGATTGCTATCTACACATTTATCACAGATTGTGTGCCCAACAGTGACTTTTGATGAGATAAAGCTACATTTGACGAACTTTGCATTAGATGTTTTGACCTACATAGAAGGCAATTGATAGGTCATCAAGGATAGCCCCACTCCTCATCAATAATATTTTCACATGGGAGTTTTAGGCCTCATGACTGCAGCATCGGACGCGATTCCTTTTGCTTGTTTTCACATGAGACCTCTCCAGCTTTGCATGCTGAATCAATGGTGCCGGGATTATACAAAGATATCACAATTAATATCCTTAAATCCCAATGTTCGACACTCTCTGACGTGGTGGTTAAATCACCAGCGTTTAGTTCAAGGGGCCTCTTTTGTTCGGCCAACCTGGACTGCGATCACAACAGATGCGAATCTTTCAGGTTGGGGAGCTGTCTGGGGATCTCTGACAGCACAAGGAGTTTGGAAATCTCAAGAGGTGAGATTACCAATCAATATTTTAGAACTCCGTGCAATTCTCAGAGCTCTTCAGTTTTGGCCTCTGTTGAAGAGAGAACCGTTCATTTGTTTTCAGACAGACAATATCACAACGGTGGCATATGTCAATCATCAGGGTGGGACTCACAGTCCCCTAGCTATGAAAGAAGTATTGCGGATACTTGTTTGGGCGGAATCCAGCTCTTGTCTAATTTCTGCGGTTCATATCCCAGGTTTTCACAATTGGGAGGCGGATTATCTCAGCCGTCAGACTTTACATCCAGGGGAGTGATCTCTCCATCCGGATGTGTTTTCTCGGATTGTTCAGATATGGGGTCTTCCAGAAATAGATCTGATGGCCTCTCATCTAAACAAGAAACTTCCCAGATACCTGTCCAGGTCCAGGGATTCTCAGACAGAAGCAGTGGATGCGCTGACACTTCCTTGGTGTTATCAACCTGCTTATATCTTCCCGCCTCAAGTTCTTCTTCCGAGAGTGATCTCCAAGATCATCATGGAACAATTGTTTGTGTTGCTGGTGGCTCCAGCACGGCCCCACAGGTTTTGGTATGCGGATCTTGTTCGGATGTCCAGTTGCCAACCTTGGCCGGACCTACTGTCTCAAGGTCCGTTTTTCCATCAGGATCTCAAATCATTAAATTTGAAGGTATGGAAATTGAACGCTTAGTATTAAGTCAGAGGTTTCTCTGACTCAGTAATTAATACTATGTTACAAGCTCGTAAATCTGTCTCTAGGAAGATTTATTATCAAGTTTGGAAGATTTACATTTCATGGTGTTCTTCTTATAAATTCTCTTGGCATTCTTTTAGAATTCCTAGAATTTTACACTTTCTCCAGGATGGTTTGGAGAGGGGTTTGTCTGCAAGTTCCTTGAAGGGACAAATCTCTGCTCTTTCTGTTTTATTTCACAGAAAGATTGCTAAACTTCCTGATATTCACTGTTTTGTACAGGCTTTAGTTCGTATTAAGCCCGTCATTAAATCAATTTCTCCTCCTTGGAGTCTTAATTTGGTTTTGAAGGCGTTACAGGCTCCTCCGTTTGAGCCTATGCATTCTTTGGACATTAAACTACTTTCTTGGAAAGTGTTGTTCCTTTTGGCCATCTATCTGCTCTTTCTTGTGAATCTCCTTTTCTGATTTTTCATCAGGATAAGGCGGTTTTGCGGACTTCATTTGAGTTTTTACCTAAGGTTGTGAATTCTAACATTAGTAGAGAAATTGTTGTCCCTTCCTTGTGTCCTAATCCTAAGAATCCTTTGGAAAGATCCTTACATTCTTTGGTTGTGGTAAGAGCTTTGAAATATTATGTTGAAGCTACTAAAGATTTCAGGAAGACTTCTAGTCTATTTGTTATATTTTCGGGTCCTAAGAAAGGTCAGAAGGTCTCTGTTATTTCCTTGGCTTCTTGGTTAAAGCTTTTGATTCATCAAGCTTATTTGGAGTCGGGTCAAGCCCTGCTAAGAGAATTACAGCTCATTCTACTAGATCAGTCTCCACTTCGTGGGCTTTTAAGAATGAAGCTTCAGTTGATCAGATTTGCAAAGCAGCGACTTTGCAAACATTTACTAAATTCTACCGTTTTGATGTATTTGCTTCTTTTTAAGCAGTTTTTGGTAGAAAAGTTCTTCAGGCAGCTGTTTCAGTTTGATTCTTCTTCTGATGTTTTAAGTTTTTCTTTTCTTCATGAGAATAACTTATATTTTGGGTTGTGGATTAATTTTTCAGCATATGGCTGTTGTTTATTTTTATCCCTCCCTCTCTAGTGACACTTGTGTGGAGTTCCACATCTTGGGTATATATCCCATACCTCACTAGCTCATGGACTCTTGCCAATTACATTAAAGAAAACATAATTTATGTAAGAACTTACATGATAAATTAATTTCTTTCATATTGTTAAGAGTCGATGAGGCCCACCCTTTTTTATGGTGGTTATGATTTTTTTTGTATAAAGCACAACTATTCCAAATTTCGTTGTTGATGCTTTTTACTCCTTTCTTTGTCACCACACTACTTGGCTATTCGTTAAACTGAACTGTGGGTGTGATGAGGGGTGTATTTATAGGCATTTTGAGGTTTGGGAAACTTTGCCCCTGCTGGGAGGATTGTATATCCCATACGTCACTAGCTCATGGACTCTTGCCAATATGAAAGAAATGAATTTATCAGGTAAGTTCTTACATAAATTATGGCCCTGTCGGTTTTATTGCACAAGAGACTGGCTGAGCTTCCAGACGTGCAGTCCTTTGCTAAGGCTCTTATTAGGATCAGACCTGTGTTTAGATCTGGGGCTCCTCCTTGGAGCCTAAATCTTGTTCTTCAGGTTTTACAACAGGTTCTGTTTGAGCCTCTGCATTCCGTTGACATTAAATTGTTATCTTAGAAGGTTCTCATTTTATTTGCTATTGCCTCTGCGCGCAGAGTTTCTGAGATCTCTGCTTTGCAATGTAAGCCCCTTTATCTGATTTTTTTTTTTCTTCCATGCAGATAAGGCAGTTTTCCGTACTAAATTTAGGCTTTCTTCTTAAGGTTGTGTCAGATCGCAACATCAATCAGGAGATTGTGTTTCCTTCCTTGTGTCCTAATCCTCCATCGATGGAACGCTTACTTCACAATTTGGATGTGGTTCGCGCCTTGAAGTTCTATCTTCAGGCTACTAAGGAGTTTAGACTATCTTCGTCTTTGTTTGTTGTCTATTCGGGGAAGCATAAGGGGCAGAAGGCTACTTCGACTTCCCTATCTTTTTGGTTAAGGAGTTTCATCCGCTTAGCTTACGAGACAGCGGGACATCATCCTCCTGAGAGGATAACTGCTCATTCCACTAGAGCAGTGGCTTCCTCTTGAGCCTTTAAGAGCGAGGCCTTTATGGATCAGATTTGTAAGGTGGCTACCTGGTCCTCCTTACATACTTTTTCAAAGTTTTACAAGTTTGATATTTTTGCTTCGGCTGGAGCAGCTTTCGGGAGAAAAGTTTTGCAGGCTGTGGTGCCCTCAGAATAAGGTCCGCCTCTTCATTTTTGTTCCCTCCCGTTTTTCATTCAGTGTCCTCTGGAGCTTGGGTATAGTTTTCCCAACAGTAAGGAATGAAACCGTGGACTCTCCCTATCTTAGGAAGGAAAACATAATTTATGCTTACCAGATAAATTCCTTTCCTTCCGGATAGGGAGAGTCAACGGCCCCCGCCAGTTTTTTCTTGTCTAAGGACGGCCCCCTATTTATTTTATTTTTCTGGCACCATTTATACCCTAATGTTTCTCCTTCTTTTCTTTGTTCCCTTATGCGAATGACTGGAGTAATGAGTAAGTGGGAGGGATATTTAAGCCTTTGGCTGGGGTGTCTGCCTCCTCCTTGTGGCCAGGTGTTGTATTTTCCAACAGTAAGGAATGAAGCCGTGGACTCTCCCTATCGTGAAGGAAAGGAATTATCTGGTAAGCATAAATTATGTTTTTCGTTTAGATGGGTGTTTTTGGGTGTGGCCTTTGCCTGTTAAATGCTTTCTGGTGGACTTCATTGTCAATACAGTCAAATTTCTAGAATGATCTGAGATGTTGAAGGGCTGTTTCTTGTGGGAAGGACTGAGACCTTTTGTTTGTAGTGCCCTCCAGCCTAATAGCCAACTGGTACCAAGAAATAAAGCAATAAACTGTGGCAGTACTTTAGCACAGATCACTGTCAATTTCAACACGACTAAATACCTTGCCACACTAGAAAGTTTTTTCAGGTTTGGTTTAAAGAGGATATCAAAGTGTGGGGTGGGCAACCCAACATCTTGATCTAAAATTAATAGAATATTTGTAGGACAAGCTAGAACACTGATTCTGATCTTAACTGGTAATGCCTTCTACTACTGCAGCTCTGGAAGCAGCTTTGCAGGTGGATTGCAAGATATTTATGATATTCCGGAGCAAACATATTGACATCTCATGGAAAGCATGCCTAGAGGGGTCATTTTATCCATTACTGTAAGAGATGGGTCATGCATGTATTTGAGTTTTAACTAATATATGATATAGCTTCTGTTGGACCAATAGTCTGACTACTTAGTGTGTGTGTGTCTTTTTATAATAAATAATTACACATAGAGTCACACACACAATTGATGTTAAAGAGGTCGCTCCTAAACCCTAGCAACAATATGAATTTTGACATTAATACCCTTGCTGTATTGTTGCAAGCACACTAGCAGCACTGAAGGTAGGATAGTTTGGCAGCTGTGATACTGTAATTGGGGTGACATTGCCCAAAAGAACCTTAGAAAGGCTGAGTGACTCAGTGAACATACATTGCAGACTGTTGCTGCAGTTTCATTTTCCAGTAGTTTATTATTTTTCCAAGCCAAAACCTGACTGTATGTTTGTCTGCGTTCCCCCCTCCACTTTTTTTTCGTGCCTGAGACATCAACCTCCATATTCACAAGCAGAGAAACACAGATGCACTGTGGAAAGTTGGCAGCTGCTTAGATAACATTGCAGCAAAAACCGGGTCTGCTTGACAGTGTGATTGTGCCAGAGACAGATTAATGTTCAGACCTATAAGCAAGGGATGTGGTATTTGAAGGACAAAGGCACTTCTCTGCTCCTGTTGATTTCTCATTCTCTTGATAACCCTCTAGTTTGTTTCCTCCAGGGACCCAGCTGATAAATTATGGGACATTAAGTTGGGCCATTGGAGTCTTGGGCATATATATATATATATATATATATATATATATATATATATATATATATATATATATATATATATATATATATATAATAAGAATGTACAGTATATTTCTCCAACATAGGTGTGTCCGGTCCACGGCGTCATCCTTACTTGTGGGATATTCTCTTCCCCAACAGGAAATGGCAAAGAGCCCAGCAAAGCTGGTCACATGATCCCTCCTAGGCTCCGCCTACCCCAGTCATTCTCTTTGCCGTTGTACAGGCAACATCTCCACGGAGATGGCTTAGAGTTTTTTAGTGTTTAACTGTAGTTTTTATTATTCAATCAAGAGTTTGTTATTTTAAAATAGTGCTGGTATGTACTATTTACTCAGAAACAGAAAAGAGATGAAGATTTCTGTTTGTATGAGGAAAATGATTTTAGCACCGTAACTAAAATCCATGGCTGTTCCACACAGGACTGTTGAGAGCAATTAACTTCAGTTGGGGGAACAGTGTGCAGTCTCTTACTGCTTGAGGTATGACACATTCTAACAAGACGATGTAATGCTGGAAGCTGTCATTTTCCCTATGGGATCCGGTAAGCCATGTTTATTAAGATAGTAAATAAGGGCTTCACAAGGGCTTATTAAGACTGTAGACTTTTTCTGGGCTAAATCGATTCATTATTAACACATATTTAGCCTTGAGGAATCATTTATTCTGGGTATTTTGATATGATTATATCGGCAGGCACTGTTTTAGACACCTTATTCTTTAGGGGCTTTCCCTAATCATAGTCAGAGCCTCATTTTCGCGCCGGTATGGCGCACTTGTTTTTGAGGACAGCATGGCATGCAGCTGCATGTGTGTGGAGCTCTGATACATAGAAAAGTCTTTCTGAAGGCATCATTTGGTATCGTATTCCCCTTTGGGCTTGGTTGGGTCTCAGCAAAGCAGATTCCAGGGACTGTAAAGGGGTTAAATATAAAAACGGCTCCGGTTCCGTTATTTTAAGGGTTAAAGCTTCCAAATTTGGTGTGCAATACTTTTAAGGCTTTAAGACTCTGTGGTGAAATTTTGGTGAATTTTGAACAATTCCTTCATACTTTTTCGCAATTGCAGTAATAAAGTGTGTTTAGTTTAAAATTTAAAGTGACAGTAACGGTTTTATTTTAAAACGTTTTTTGTGCTTTGTTATCAAGTTTATGCCTGTTTAACATGTCTGAACTACCAGATAGATTGTGTTCTGACTGTGGGGAAACCAAGGTTCCTTCTCATTTAACTATATGTATTTTATGTCATAAAAAAATTTAGTAAAAATGATGCCCAAGATGATTCCTCAAGTGAGGGGAGTAAGCATGGTACTGCATCATCCCCTCCTTCGTCTACACCAGTCTTGCCCATACAGGAGGCCCCTAGTACATCTAGTGCGCCAATACTCCTTACTATGCAACATTTAACGGCTGTAATGGATAATTCTATCAAAAACATTTTAGCCAATATGCCCACTTATCAGCGAAAGCGCGACTGCTCTGTTTTAGAAAATTCTGTAGAGCATGAGAACGCTGATGATATGGTTTCTGAAGGGCCCCTACACCAGTCTGAGGGGGCCAGGGAGGTTTTGTCTGAGGGAGAAATTTCAGATTCAGGAAACATTTCTCAACAAGCTGAACCTGATGTGATTACTTTTAAATTTAAGTTGGAACATCTCCGCGCTCTGCTTAAGGAGGTGTTATCCAATTTGGATGATTGTGATTATCTGGTCATTCCAGAACCACTATGTAAAATGGAAAAGTTCTTAGAGGCCCCGGGGCCCCCCGAAGCTTTTCCTATATCCAAGCGGGTGGCGTACATTGTTAGTAAAGAATGGGACAGGCCCGGTATACCTTTAGTACCTCCCCCCATATTTATAAAATTGTTTTCCTATAGTCGACCCCAGAAAGGACTGATGGCAGACAGTCCCCAAGGTCGAGGGGGCGGTTTCTACTCTACACAAGCGCGCCACTATACCCATAGAAGATAGTTGTGCTTTCCAAGATCCTATGGATAAAAAATTAGAAGGTCTGCTAAAGATGTTTGTTCAGCAAGGTTCCCTTCTACAACCAATTGCATGCATTGTCCCTGTCACTGCAGCCGCGTGTTTCTAGTTTGATGAGCTAGGAAAGGCGATTATTAGTAATTCTTCTTCTTATGAGGAGATTATGGACAGAATTCGTGCTCTTAAATTGGCTAATTCTTTCACCCTAGACGCCACCTTGCAATTGGCTAGGTTAGCGGCGAAAAAATTCTGGGTTTGCTATTGTGGCGCAGAGCGCTTTGGTTAAAATCTTGGGCAGCGGATGTGTCTTCCAAGAACAAATTGCTTGACATTCCTTTCAAGGGGAAAACACTCTTTGGCCCTGACTTGAAAGAGATTATCTCTGATATCACTGGGGGCAAGGGCCACGCCCTTCCTCAGGATAGGTCTTTTCAAGACCAAAAATAAACCTAAGTTTCGTCCCTTTCGCAGAAACGGATCAGCCCCAAGGGCTACGTCCTCTAAGCAGGAAGGTAATACTTCTCAAGCCAATCCAGCCTGGAGACCTATGCAAGGCTGGAACAAAGGAAAGCAGGCCAGGAAACCTGCCACTGCTACCAAGACAGCATGAAATGCGGGCCCCCGATCCGGGACCGGATCTGGTGGGGGGCAGACTCTCTCTCTTCGCTCAGGCTTGGGCAAGAGATGTTCTGGATCCTTGGGCGCTAGAAATAGTCTCCCAAGGTTATTCTCTGGAGTTCAAGGGGCTTCCTCCAAGGGGGAGGTTCCACAGGTCTCAGTTGTCTTCAGACCACATAAGAAGACAGGCATTCTTACATTGGGTAGAAGACCTGCTAAAAATGGGAGTGATTCATCCTGTTCCATTAGGAGAACAAGGGATGGGGTTCTACTCCAATCTGTTCATAGTTCCCAAAAAAGAGGGAACGTTCAGACCAATCTTAGATCTCAAGATCTTGAACAAGTTTCTCAAGGTTCCATCGTTCAAGATGGAAACCATTCGAACACTTCTTCCTTCCATCCAGGAAGGTCAATTCATGACCAAGGTGGATTTCAAGGATGCGTATCTACATATTCCTATCCACAAGGAACATCATCGGTTCCTAAGGTTTGCATTCCTGGACAAGCATTTCCAGTTCGTGGCGTTTTCTTTCGGATTAGCCACTGCTCCTAGGATTTTCTCATAGGTACTAGGGTCCCTTCTGGCGGTGCTAAGACCAAGGGGCATTGCTGTAGTACCTTACTTGGACGACATTCTGATTCGAGCGTCGTCCCTTCCTCAAGTAAAGGCTCACACGGACATTGTCCTGGCCTTTCTCAGATCTCACGGATGGAAAGTGAACGTGGAAAAGAGTTCTCTATCTCCGTCAACGAGGGTTCCCTTCTTGGGAACTATAATAGACTCCTTAGAAATGAGGATTTTTCTGACAGAAGCCAGAAAAACAAAACTTCTAGACTCTTGTCGGATACTTCATTCCGTTCCTCTTCCTTCCATAGCGCAGTGCATGGAAGTGATAGGTTTGATGGTAGCGGCAATGGACATAGTTCCTTTTGTGCGCATTCATCTAAGACCATTACAACTGTTCATGCTCAGTCAGTGGAATGGGGACTATTCAGACTTGTCTCCGAAGATACAAGTAAATCAGAGGACCAGAGACTCATTCCGTTGGTGGCTGTCCCTGGACAACCTGTCACAAGGGATGACCTTCCGCAGACCAGAGTGGGTCATTGTCACGACCGACGCCAGTCTGATGGGCTGGGGCGCGGTCTGGGGATCCCTGAAAGCTCAGGGTCTTTGGTCTCGGGTAGAATCTCTTCTACCGATAAATATTCTGGAACTGAGAGCGATATTCAATGCTCTCAAAGCTTGGCCTCAGCTAGCGAGGGCCAAGTTCATACATCAACCATCAGGGGGGAACAAGGAGTTCCCTAGCGATGGAAGAAGTGACCAAAATCATTCTATGGGCGGAGTCTCACTCCTGCCACCTGTCTGCTATCCACATCCCAGGAGTGGAAAATTGGGAAGCGGATTTTCTGAGTCGTCAGACATTGCATCCGGGGGAGTGGGAACTCCATCCGGAAATCTTTGCCCAAGTCACTCAACCGTGGGGCATTCCAGACATGGATCTGATGGCCTCTCGTCAGAACTTCAGAGTTCCTTACTACGGGTACAGATCCAGGGATCCCAAGGCGGCTCTAGTGGATGCACTAGTAGCACCTTGGACCTTCAAACTAGCTTATGTGTTCCCGCCGTTTCCTCTCATCCCCAGGCTGGTAGCCAGGATCAATCAGGAGAGGGCGTCGGTGATTTTGATAGCTCCTGCGTGGCCACGCAGGACTTGGTATGCAGATCTGGTGAATATGTCATCGGCTCCACCATGGAAGCTACCTTTGAGACGAGACCTTCTTGTTCTAGGTCCGTTCGACCCACTCCAGCTGACTGCTTGGAGATTGAACGCTTGATCTTATCAAAGCGAGGGTTCTCAGATTCTGTTATTAATACTCTTGTTCAGGCCTGAAAGCCTGTAACCAGAAAAATGACCACATAATTTGGTATATCTGTTGGTGTGAATCTGCAGGATTCCCTTGGGACAAGGTTAAGATTCCTAAGAGTCTATCCTTCCTTCGAGAAGGATTGGAAAAAGGATTATCTGCAAGTTCCTTGATGGGACAGATTTCTGCCTTGTCTGTGTTACTTCACAAAAAGCTGGCAGCTGTGCCAGATGTTCTAGCCTTTGTTCAGGCTCTGGTTAGAATCAAGCCTGTTTACAAAATTTTGACTCCTCCTTGGAGTCTCAACCTAGTTCTTTCAGTTCTTCAGGGGGTTCCGTTTGAACCCTTACATTCCGTTGATATTAAGTTATTATCTTGGAAAGTTTTGTTTTTGGTTGCAATTTCTTCTGCTAGAAGAGTTTCAGAATTATCTGCTCTGCAGTGTTCTTCTCCTTATCTGGTGTTCCATGCAGATAAGGTGGTTTTGCGTACTAAACCTGGTTTTCTTCCAAAAGTTGTTTCTAACAAAAACATTAACCAGGAGATAGTTGTGCCTTCTTTGTGTCCTAATCCAGTTTCAAAGAAGGAACGTTTGTTGCACAACTTGGATGTAGTTCGTGCTCTCAAATTTTACTTAGCAGCTACTAAGGATTTCAGACAAACTTTGTCTTTGTTTGTTGTTTATTCTGGTAAACGGAGAGGTCAAAAAGCAACTTCTACCTCTCTCTCCTTCTGGATTAAAAGCATTATCCGATTGGCTTATGAGACTGCCGGACGGCAGCCTCCTGAAAGAATCACAGCTCACTCCACTAGGGCTGTGGCTTCCACATGGGCCTTCAAGAACGAGGCTTCTGTTGATCAGATATGTAAGGCAGCGACTTGGTCTTCACTGCACACTTTTTCTAAATTTTACAAATTTGATACTTTTGCTTCTTCTGAGGCTATTTTTGGGAGAAAGGTTTTGCAAGCCGTGGTGCCTTCCATTTAGGTGACCTGATTTGCTCCCTCCCTTCATCCGTGTCCTAAAGCTTTGGTATTGGTTCCCACAAGTAAGGATGACGCCGTGGACCGGACACACCGATGTTGGAGAAAACAGAATTTATGTTTACCTGATAAATTACTTTCTCCAACGGTGTGTCCGGTCCACGGCCCGCCCTGGTTTTTTTTTAATCAGGTCTGATAATTTATTTTCTTTAACTACAGTCACCACGGTAACATATGGTTTCTCCTATGCAAATATTCCTCCTTAACGTCGGTCGAATGACTGGGGTAGGCGGAGCCTAGGAGGGATCATGTGACCAGCTTTGCTGGGCTCTTTGCCATTTCCTGTTGGGGAAGAGAATATCCCACAAGTAAGGATGACGCCGTGGACCGGACACACCGTTGGAGAAAGTAATTTATCAGGTAAACATAAATTCTGTTTTTAGCAAAAACTGTTAAAATGAATGTGAGTAAATTAAATTGTGTACATACAAATTGCCCATTATTAATAGAGGTAAATTGATATAGACTCTGTAATTAAACAAAATAAAAATAGGGGCCAGAGCAATAGAAAGTAGGAGATGCAGCTTTTTTTATATGGAACACCTACAAACCAGTTACTTAAAGGGACAGTTTACCAAAAAATTGTTACCAATGATCCATATTACCTGCTGGAGCATATTAAATTGTTTACAAGTAGCTCCTTTTCCCCTGATTTCGACTTTTGAAATAGCTTATTTAGCTTGTGGTATCCCCACCTATACTAAAAGTTTCTATAATGTAGTCTAGGCTATTTATAAGCCTATGTAAACACAGCCAGCAGAAGAAATTACACTTCCAGTGGGGTGCAGGATAGTTATAGTAATAATATGTTAATTTACTTCTAATGGCAGTGAGAGTCTACAAGAAATTCATAACCTCTTAGAAATACTATTCCTGGCCACCAGGAGGATACAGACACCCTTAACAAGACTACAACTATCACTTCCCCTTCGCCCTGTGCACATTCCTATCCCCTTTGACAGTCATTAATTTGCTATAACCCCAGCCATAGTCCTGTAAGGTTAAGGTGGCTGCACCTAGGCGCATTAACTGTCAGGTCAATGCCAAGTATTTTGTCCTATGTATGTACCATTAATTGCAAAGACAAAGAGAAATCTTGCAAGAAAAGGGCCAGGCCTGCCTAACTCTAAATAAATATCTTGACAGATACCCACTGTTTTAAATTATCAACATATTGTAGTAAGATTATGTGAGAGAACAACACTCTGTGTCATGGGGTAAATGGAACCACAAATACCAAAAAGAAATTACTTATATGGTTAAAATTATCTCAAAAAGAAAACCATTCATACTGACACAGAGTGTTGTTCTCTCACATAATTTTACTACAATATGTTGATAATTTAAAACAGTGGGTATCTGTCAAGATATTTATTTAGAGTTAGGCAGGCCTGGCCCTTTTCTTGCAAGATTTCTCTTTGTCTTTGCAATTAATGGTACATACATATGTATCTTTCCAGCCTTTCTCTTAAATCATAGGGCTAATATATTGGTATTACTTAATCATTTTGCCCTATAATTTTTATTTATTTTCAACCCACTTGCCCTCAGCCCCCCTCTCTCTATTTAAAAGTATTTTGTCCTATCTTGGATGTTATGCAAACTAATTATTTTGAACCCTCAGGCACAACTTTGCAATTGTTGCCTAACATATGTACTGATGTCTTATTTAGGAGACCAAAGTGTTCAGACCGTAGAGAAGCTCCCCCGTTCCTGGTCCCCAGTAGGCCCTACTACGGCTTCTCAGGCTTCTGGTGATGCGGACATCCCTCCCTGTCCAACAGCCCATAAATATGTGTCGTCTGCTGCACAGAGCGTGGCACAGAGAGCAGCTCAGCCCCTGCTGGAGTAGACCGTCTAACAAATGACCTTGCAGCCAGCATATAGGCGCCTGTGCCGTCTGCTGCCTTACACGCTAGACAGGTATCAGGGAAGAGGAAGGTTAATAGATAAACAGCAAAGGGGAAAAGTTTGTAGGGAGAGTGACCTTGGCTACGGTTATCACATCAAACTGCTGAGGAGTGATTTTTCCACACACCTTAATCCCAGCCCGTGTGTAACCCGTATGTAGATATGTATTCTGACAGTTTAGAGGATCTCAGTCCTGTGGGGTTTCCCCACCCCAGCCAGGACTAGTAAGGCTATACTCCCACCGCTCCTTGGGTATACAGTAGATAATGAATAAAATAACTCAAATATTTAGTAAAACACCAAATACTGTAGTAATCGACTGTGGAGTGGTCAGTTCACATAGCTCATACCTTGCATCTGCTGCCGGACATATTAGGGCAATCACTGGAGGCCGTATCAAAATAACCGCTCACCTTCCTGTGCCAATTTCCTCCGTCCGCTTGCTCCTAGCTTCATGCAGTGTCCCAAGTGAACTCCAATACCAATGCGGTTGGTAGCTCCTCCTTCCGTTGTCGTCCCTGGTAGTTGGCGTGCTATGCGGTCAGGACTTCGTGCATACCTGGCCGCTGTGCTCACACAAACTTGAACCGGCCACTTGAAGCAATGTATGGAGGAAAAGAGAGGAGCACAGGCAGCGGTACAATGCACTTAAAAATATTTATTACACAAGTTGCGCCGTAGCGCAATATGAGTGAATATAAACACACGTTTGTTAGGCAAAACCAAAACCAAACATGAATAGTTACGTGAGAGGGGAGAAAAACACCCCGGGGTTAAAGGGACAGTCTACCATAGAATTGTTATTGTTTTAAAAGATAGATAATCCCTTTATTACCCATTCCCCAGTTTTGCATAACCAACACAGTTATATTAATATACTTTTTACCTCTGTGATTACCTTGTATCTAGGAACCTTCTTCCAGCCCCCTGATCACATGACTGTGACTGTTTATTATCTATTGTCTTGCATTTAGCATTGTCTTGTGCTAACTCTTAAATAACTTTCTGTGCCTGAACACAGTGTTATCTATATGGCCCACGTGTACTTTCTGTCTCTTTGTGTTGAAAAGAGATTTAAAAAGCATGTGATAAGAGGCAGCCCTCAAAGGCTTAGAAATTAGCATATGAGCCTACCTATGTTTAGTTTAAACTAAGAATACCAAGAGAAAAAAGGAAATTTGATGATAAAAGTAAATTGGAAAGGTGATTAAAATTAAAAGGGACTATACTGGACTGTCCCTTTAATACTGTACAAAAGAATCCTTGACAAGCTGTAAACTAGCAGGTATACGCGTTTCAGCTAACAGCCTTAGTCATTACCTGATTAAAACATGTGTGAAGAGCTCTTTAAAAACTAACAGCCTGTCTTCCCATTGGTAGTCGGGACACACCCCTTTCAAAATCCTCCAATGGGTGATATTTATAATAACTATAGCCCCATTCAACAAAAGCTCAATCACTGTGGATAGTGCAATAACATTTGATACATGTATACATTCATAGCAAACACTGTTGAAATAAGCACCTATGTAGCTGGTCATAGTAATTATTATTACAAACACTGATTTAATTACTTAAATACAATCGTGAGGATTCCATAATCGGCGAAGTCCCATGCTGTGCAAGAGGATCATCCGTTCGGTTACTCACTGAAACACAGTACAACATTGTCAGTTAATATGGTGAGTAGCACTCGTGACATCTGTTCAACCCCTATATATAATAATAAGCAGCAATGGCAAAAAGCATGAGAACTGCACGGGGAAAGAGGAGCCCATACACCGTGTACCTAAGATAAGACCCATATATATAAATTATTGTGCATGTAGATAGTCAATCGTAAGTACAAACTCAGTGTACTTACAGTGTACAGATTGTATTTAAGTAATTAAATCAGTGTTATTACAAACACTGATTTAATTACTTAAATACAATCGTGAGGATTCCATAATCGGCGAAGTCCCATGCTGTGCAAGAGGATCATCCTTTCCGTTACTCACTGAAAAACACAGTACAACATTGTCAGTTAATATGGTGAGTAGCACTCTTGACATCTGTTCAACCCCTATATATAATAATAAGCAGCAATGGCAAAAAAGCATGGGAACTGCAGGGGGAAAGAGGAGCCCATACACTGTGTACCTAAGATAAGACCCATATATATAAATTATTGTGCATGTAGATAGTCAATCGTAAGTACAAACTCAGTGTAGAGATTTAGATGGAACAGAAGTGTATGTGCAGTTGATTAAATATCCAGAAAGGTATTAAGGGGGCCATTCCTACAATAGATAGGAGTAGGTGTTATAATAAACACAAAAATGGCAATGCTGTTATAGAAAACATATACAATGATTAGAAAATCAAGGCCAGCATTCTCACATTACAGCCCCATTAATACTCTGGGTGGACAGATGACCCCCCAAAATTAATTAAGCCCTAGCTAGGGAATTACACATGTGGCCCCATTTAGGTACACTACATATCAAGGAAATTGTAGTCGGAAATGACTAAATAGACCAGACAGGGGGGAGAAGTGAGGGAAGGACAAGATGGGTTAGGGGGGGAGTGTAGCTCACCAAAAATTAATGAGATCATACTCAGAGTTGAGCCCTTCTGGAACTCTTGCTTTTGTTGAATGGGGCTATAGTTATTATAAATATCACCCATTGGAGGATTTTGAAAGGGGTGTGTCCCGACTACCAATGGGAAGACAGGCTGTTAGTTTTTAAAGAGCACTTCACACATGTTTTAATCAGGTAATGAGTAAGGCTGTTAGCTGACACGCGTATACCTGCTAGTTTACAGCTTGTCAAGGATTCTTTTGTACAGTATTACCCCGGGGTGTTTTTCTCCCCTCTCACGTAACTATTCATGTTTGGTGTGTTTATATTCACTCATGTTGCGCTACGGCGCAACTTGTGTAATAAATATTTTTAAGTGCATTGTACCGCTGCCTGTGCTCCTCTCTTTTCCTCTATACATTGCTTCAAGAGGAAGGTTAAACGTTGTTCTCCAACATGTAGCCCTAGTGTGGCGGTGGCAGAGGCCACGACCGATAGTTATGGGCAACCTTCTAAGTTAAACCCTTAGTCTGCTTTGAAGGGGAACTTCTTTCCTCTAATCCTTCTGATGGAGAGTTGGAAGAGGTCTCCGAGTAGAGGATGATTAGGCTCAAGGTGGAGCAGCTTAGGCTCCTGTGAAGAGGGTCCTATCTACCCTGGGGGTCCTGGCAGTTAAGCCGCCTGAGGATGAACAGGTTCTGAGACTAGAATTGATGTTTAGACCTAGGCCTAGGACCCTGGACATTTTTCCTGTAACCCCCATTATTGCTGAAATCATCAAAATAGGAGTTCCTTTGTGCCCTTTATTTTTTAATGTGTTCATTGAAAGTTATATTTTATTTTTAACGGTGCCTCTGTGTGCAGCTATTTTTGTAAGGATTCCCACCTTCAAGATGAAAATAAGGTCCTTCATTCCCCCTAGTACAGGAGGGTCAGTTTATGGCCATAATAGACTTAAGACGCTTACCTTCACATCCCAACCCACAAAGATCCTATGTTTCTTCTACCTAGACAAGTACTACCAGTTTGTTGCGCTTCCATTCAGACTTGCTACGGCACCCAAAGTGTTCATCAAGGTGCTAGGAGCTCTGCTGCCTGCGGTTTGTCTGCAGGGAATTGCAGTGGTCCCTTACCTGGATGACATTCATGTTCAGGCTCCATCTTTACCAGTGGCTCAGGACCACACGCAAAGGTTACTCTTATGTCTTCAGGCGCATGTTTGGAAGGTCAATCTGGGAAAAAGCTCCCTTGTCTGCCTTGTCTCGACCACAAGGGTACATTTTATGGGAAGAGAAATCAATATCAAGTTTAAACTATCCACATCCCAGGTGTGGAGAACTGGTAAGCAGATTTCCTGAGCAGGCAGACTCTCCACTCCGGGAGTGGTCCCTGAATCAGGAAGTATTTCTGGTAATAACTTGCAGATGGGGTGTTCCAGACATAGATCTGATGGCTTCCCGTTTCAATGCCAAACTCCTGAAGTGTATGGATCAAGGTCCAGGGGTGTTCAGGCAGAGCTAGTAGATCCTCCAGTCGTCCCGGAACTTCAACCTAGTTTATCTGTTTCCACTGATTTGTCCTTCTGCCCCGAGTGGTTGCCCGGATCAAGCAGGAGAGAATACAAACTATTCTGATACCCCCTGCGTGACCACTCAGGACTTGGGACGCAGACCTAGTGAACATGTCGTCTGCTCATCCTTGGTGCTTACCTCATTGTCAGTATCTGACTCAAGAACTGTTCCTTTATCAAAACCTAGATACTCTGAGGCTGACTGCCTGGAGATTGAACGGTTGATTTAGACTCAGAGAGACTTCTCTGACAGTGTGATTGATGTTCTTATTCAGGTTTGAATACCTGTTTCCAGACCCATCTACAATAAGTTATGGGGGATTTATCTACACTGGTGCGACTAGAGAAGGTTTCTTTCATGTAATTGGCAAGAGTCCATGAGCTAGTGACGTCTGGGATATACATTCCTACCAGGAGGGGCAAAGTTTCCCAAACCTCAAAATGCCTATAAATACACCCCCCACCACACCCACAATTCAGTTTTACAAACTTTACCTCCTATGGAGGTGGTGAAGTAAGTTTGTGCTGGATTTCTACGTTGATATGCGCTTCTCAGCATGCTGAAGCCTGCTTCCTTTCAGAGTGCAGTGAATGACAGAGGGATGTGAAGGGAGTATTACCTATTGAATGCAATGGTCATCCTAACAGGGATCTATTTCATAGGTTCTCTGTTATCGGTTGTAGAGATTCATCTCCTACCTCCCTTTTCAGATCGACGATATACTCTTATATACCATTACCTCTGCTGATTCTCGTTTCAGTACTGGTTTGGCTATCTACTTTATGTAGATGAGTGTCTTTTGGTAAGTATGTTTTCCTTTATTAAGACACTCTTAGCTATGGTTTGGCACTTTAAATGTAAAGTTCTAAATATAATGTTTGTTCTTATATTTGCCATGATTCAGGTTTATCAGTATATTTCCTTTTTGCAGACTGTCAGTTTCATTTTGGGAAATGCACATATATAAAAAAAAAAATCTTACCTGAAATTTCTCTTGTAAGGTGTATCCAGTCCACGGATTCATCCTTTACTTGTGGGATATTCTCCTTCCCAACAGGAAGTGGCAAAGAGAGCACACAGCAGAGCTGTCCATATAGCTCCCCCTCTAGCTCCACCCCCCAGTCATTCTCTTTGCCGGCTCTAAGCAATCAGAAGGGTAAAGTGAATGTGGTGTTAGAAATGTAGTTTTTATTTTCTACAAGCAAAAGTTTATTTTAAATGGTACCGGTGTGTACTATTTACTCTCTAGCAGAAAGGAATGAAGAGTTCTGCAGGGAGGAAGATGATTTTAGCATGTTGTAACTAAAATCCACTGCTGTTCCCACATAGGACTGAGGAGTGCAAGAAAACTTCAGTTGGGGGGAACGGTTTGCAGGTTAGGCTGCAATAAGATATGTTCAGTCATTTATTTCTTGACAAGACTGTGATAATGCTAGAAGAGACTGATAATATCCCCATGAGGGAAGGGTAAGCTGTATTCAGAGACTAAGTATGGAATTGCAAGCTTACATAACAGGGCTAGTTTATGCTGGTTGACACTATTTAATGGCAAACGGTTTTTATTTAAAAATTTCATTTTTTGAGACACTTTGAAGGTTCCTTTGGGTTTCTTTCAGGGGTTATTACCCACATGGCTATTACTAAAACACTTGGGAGTGTTTCTTTAGGCCTCACAAGCACCGGAGTGAGGTGCGAGGGGCCTAATTTCACGCCTCAGATGCGCAGTTAATTTGACTAGAAGTTCAGGTTGTTTCACATGGAGGGTCCTGCGGCAGTTTGAGGGCCTATAAGAAGCTTTTTCCCCACAAATCTGGTCCTAAGGGTGCAGGTAGGGCCACAGCAGAGCTGTGGCAAGGTGCTTAAGTTTATTTAACCGTTTTTTTGACTACTGTCGATCCGGTTTGGGCATTAAGGGGTTAATTGTTTATATTGCTAGTGGTGCAATCATACTAATGCTTTAGGTACATACTGTAAAAAATTTGAAAAGTTTGCTGCATTTTTTCACTGTTTTTGCAAGATTGTGTGCCTTTTTTATTTCTTAAAGGCACAGTACCGTGTTTTTTTTTTTCAAAGTGTGTTTTTACTTGATTAAAGTGATTTCAAAGCCTGTTTATATTACTACTAGTCTGTTAAACATGTCTGACACCAAGGAAAGTCCTTGTTCAATGTGTTTAGAAGCCATGGTGGAACCCCCTCTCAGAATGTGTCCCACTTGTACTGATATGTCTATACACGTTAAAGAACATATTGTTGCACTTAAAAATGTGGCCCAAGATGATTCTCAGACAGAAGGTAACGAGGTTAGCCCGTCAACCTCTCCTAAGTGTCACAACCAGTTACGCCCGCTCAAGCGACGCCTAGCACCTCTAGTGCGTCTAACTCTTTTACCTTGCAAGACTTGGCGGCAGTTATGGATAATACCCTCTCAGTGTTCTTATCTAAACTGCCCGTGTTACCTACAAAGCGTGATAGCTCTGTTTTAAGAACAGATAATGAGCATTCTGACGCTTTAGTAGCCGTATCCTATATACCCTCACAACACTCTGAAGTGGGGGCGAGGGATGTGCTGTCTGAGGGAGAAATTTCCGATTCAGGAAAGATTTCTCCTCAGACAGATTCAGATACGTTGGCTTTTAAATTTAAACTAGAACACCTCCGCTTATTGCTCAGGGAGGTATTAGTTACTCTGGATGACTGCGACCCTATGGTGGTTCCAGAAAAATTGTGTAAAATGGACAAGTAGCTAGAAGTTCCTGTTTACAGTAATGTGTTCCCGGTCCCTAAGAGGATTGCGGATATAGTTACTAGGGAGTGGGATAAACCAGGTATTCCCTTCGTTCCCCCTCCTGTTTTTAAGAAAATGTTCCCCATATCTAACCCCATACGGGACTCGTGGCAGATGGTCCCTAAGGTGGAGGGGGCTGTTTCTTGCTAAACGCACAACTATACCTATAGAAGACAGTTGTGCTTTCAAAGACCCTATGGATAAAAAATTAGAGGGTTTACTTAAGAAAATATTTGTTCAACAAGGTTTTCTTCTCCAACCTATTGCGTGCATTGTTCCTGTAACCACTGCAGCTGCAGCTGCTTTCTGGTTCGAGGCGCTGGAAGATGCGCTCCAGACGGAGACCTCATATGAGGACATTATAGACAGAATTAAGGCTCTTAAGCTGGCTAATTCTTTTATCACAGATGCCGCTTTCCAACTAGCTAAGTTAGCGGCAAAAAATTCAGGTTTCGCCATTTTGGCGCGCAGGGCGCTATGGCTAAAGTCCTGGTCGGCCGATGTGTCGTCAAAATCCAAACTATTGAACATCCCTTTCAAAGGAAAGACCCTCTTCGGGCCTGAATTGAAAGAGATTATTTCAGAAATCACTGGGGGAAAAGGCCATGCTCTCCCCCAGGACAAGTCCTTCAAGACAAAGAATAAACAAAATAATTTTCGTTCCTTTCGGAATTTCAGGAGCGGTCTCGCTTCATCCTCCCCTGCTGCAAAGCAAGAGGGTAACACTTCACAACCCAGGGCAGCCTGGGAACCTTACCAGGGCTGGAACAAGGGTAAACAGGCCAAGAAGCCTGCAGCTGCCTCCAAGACAGCATGATGGGGTAGCCCCAGATCCGGGACCGTATCTAGTAGGGGGCAGACTCTCTCTCTTCGCTCAGGCCTGGGCAAGAGACGTACACGATCCCTGGGCCTTAGAGATTGTATCCCAGGGATATCTTCTAGAATTCAAGGACTCCCCTCCAAGGGGAAGGTTCCACATTTCTCCTTTGTCTACAGACCAGACAAAGAAAGAGGCGTTCTTACGCTGTGTAGAAGACCTACATACAATGGGAGTGATCCACCCAGTTCCAATTGCGGAACAAGGGCTGGGTTTTTACTCAAACCTGTTTCTGGTTCCAAAGAAAGAAGGAACTTTCAGACCAGTCCTGGATCTCAAAATTCTAAACAAATTCCTCAGAGTCCTATCATTCAAGATGGAGACCATTCGGACAATCTTACCAATGATCCAGGAGGGTCAATATATGACTACCGTGGATCTAAAGGAATCTGCACATTCCTATCCACAAAGATCATCACCAGTTTCTCAGGTTCGCCTTTCTGGACAAGCATTTTCAGTTTGTGGCTCTTCCTTTCGGGTTGGCCACTGCTCCCAGAAGTTTCACAAAGGTGCTAGGGTCCCTCCTGGTGGTTCTAAGACCGCGGGGCATAGCAATGGCGCCTTACCTAGACGACATCTTAATTCGGGCGTCAACTTTCCAAAGAACCAAGTCTCACACGGAGATTGTATTGGCCTTTCTGAGGTCTCACTGGTGGATGGTGAACATCAAAAAGAGTCCATTCCTAGGAACCCTGATAGACTCGGTAGAAATGAAAATATTTCCAGCATTATCTTTCTCTCTCCCAGAGCGCCTTTTCTACACTTTGTACTTTGTTCTGTTTTTTGGCGTGTGTGGCTGTCACGCAAGAAGAGGCTGCCTACCTGATTGGATTGCTGAATACAGGGGTGTGTCCCCCGCCCACTCTCCATAGTGCCGGGCTCCGTTCACTTCACCGCATAGCGAGAGGAGCGCGGTTTACACAGTGAAACACTCGTGTTTGGACTAACTGTCTTATAAGTAACTCCAGTTACTTTGGCCATAGCAGTGGTCACACAGCCATCAACCCACAAAGACTTTGATCCTGGTAGTGGTGACACAGCCATCAACCCACTATGACTTCTGCTTTTTAGGAGACACTAATTGAGCACCAGTCATCTTTATCTGCCTTTGGTCACTGTTTACATAGTGACCACCACTAACACCAGCCAGGTAAAAAAGTACAAGCTTTAGTATGAGCTTAACATTTTGAAAAGTTAATACAAAGGATGATTTGGAAGCGGAGTATCCTCAATATATATTATGGGTCATATAAAGTATTAGGATGGATAAAAAATAAATTGCGGAACTGTAAGATAAATAAGGGGAGAGAAATACCTAGTGCCAGCTTTACTTACATTTTAGTTTCCAAAACTCCATTCCAGTGTAATTTGTTACTCTTGGAAAGAGCTGAGCTCTGCAGTTGTTCTAACAATAACTGTAACAATGCTAGTACAGTTTGCATAGAGTTATTGTTGCCAATAACCAAAAGATCAGTGACTACTAGTCCCCATGGTTACACAAGTCAATCAATAGTCTCTGGTCACTCCAGAGATATTTAAAGGGACAGTCTAGTCAAAATTAAACTTTCTCTTGTAAGGTGTATCCAGTCAACGGGTTCATCCATTACTTGTGGGATATTCTCCTTCCCAACAGGAAGTTGCAAGAGGACACCCACAGCAGAGCTATCTTTATAGCTCCTCCCCTAACCCCCACCTCCAGTCATTCTCTTGCAACGCTCGACAAGATAGGAAGTATCAAGAGATATGTGGTGACTTAGTGTAGTTTTACCTTCAATCAAGAGTTTATTTTAAACAGTACTGGCGTTGTACTGTTTTACTCTCAAGCAGAAATTAGAAGAAGAATTCTGCCTGGAGGTTGATGATCTTAGCGGTTTGTAACTAAGGTCCATTGCTGTTCTCACACATAACTGAAGAGTATGGGAAAACTTCAGTTGGGGGAACGGTCTGCAGATTACCTGCTTTGAGGTATGTTCAGTATTTTTATTTCTAGAGAGATGAATAAGTTCTAGAAAATGCTGACAGAGCCTTGTGTATTTGAGGTAAGCTAGATGCAGTGATTTAACGACTGGGATTATGCTTACAAAACAGGGTAATACTCATGTTAATACTCATATTACTTAGTGACAAAACGTTTACATGTTTCATAAATAGAACGTTTTTTCTCTGAGGGAGATAAGTCTTTATTTGGGGCCTAGTTTTCCACATGGCTAGTCAGATACTCCTAGGAGTATTTTCTTAAGGCCCCTCTGACATCCAGTACATGGTGGGAGGGGCCTATTTTCACGCTCTAGATGCGCAGTTTCCTTCAGACTGAGACATCCAGCTTCCCTAGAGCAGCGATTTTCAACCTTTTTTTTGCCTGCGGCACACCACCATCCCAAAATTTTACAAAATCACTCATTGTAGCCTAATACAGTATATATATATATATATATATATATATATATATATATATATATATATATATACACACACACACACACACACTGTACTGTCATGCCATGCCTCCTACAAACTATACGTGACATGACATATTGACATTCATTCACAAACAATCATAATGATTGTCTGTGAATGAATGTCAATATGTCATGGTTGTAAATGATGCCTGCCTGTCTGCCTGATGAGCCTGTCACATAACTCCCAATATTTCAAAATTTGAAAGAGGGACACCCCCGCACTGGAAAAAGTCCACTCCTCCCCCCCCCCCCCCCCCGCAAACTGGGAAAAGTGTTATCTGTGGAGCACAAGATTATATGTTGAGCATGGTATGCTGTTCCGGAGGAGGAGCAAAGCTGCACCATCATGCATGGGGGATTGAAGTGTCATGTGGTGCTACGTGTAGAGCCGGCACTAGGCACGTGTTGTGGGGGTTCCTTCCAAGTGTGAACACGAGTCTGGGAGGCGAGCTGCTGCTGCAGTTATCCTCAGTCATCATCTCACTCAAAATAAAAAAACGTCCCAGAGTAAAAAACAAGCAAAATTTTAAAAATGTCACACTGTTGTCAGTCTGCGGCGGCACACCTGAGGATCTCTCACGGCACACTGGTTGAAAAACACTGCCCTAGAGGAGTCCTCTGGCATCTGAGGACCATTATAAGGGGTTTATTTCTTCCCTAAATCGTATTTGAGGGCAGGTAGGAGCCTCAGCAGAGCTGTGGCAGGGTGCTCAACTGTCTTTTTTACCGGTGGTTGATGTTTTTTAAATCCAGTTTGGGGGCTAAGGGGTTAATCATCCATTTGCAAGTGGGTGCAATGTTGCTTTAGTCCCTTACACATACTGTAAAAATTTCAAAGACTTTACTATATTTTTTCACTGTTTTGCAGTTTAAGTGCTAGTTTTTTTCTCTTAAAGGCACAGTAACGTTTTTGTTTAATTGCTGTTTCACCTTTATTAAAGTGTTTTCCAAGCTTGCTTGTCTCCTTACTAGTCTGTTAAACATGTCTGGCATAGAGGAAACTCCTTGTTCAATATGTTTGGAAGCCATTGTGGAACCCCCTCTTAGAATGTGTACCAAATGTACTGAAATTTCTATAAACTATAAAGACCATATTATGGCGCTTAAAGATTTATCTCCAGAGGATTCTCTGACTGAAAAAAGGGAGATTATGCCATCTAGCTCTCCCCATGTGTCAGAACCTATAACTCCCGCTCAAGTGACGCCAAGTACATCTAGCGCGTCTAATTATTTTACCTTACAGGACATGGCGGCAGTTATGAATGCTACCCTCTCAGAGGTATTGTCCAAACTGCCAGGGTTACAAGGAAAGCGAGACAGCTCTGGGGCTAGAACAAATACAGAGCTTTCTGACGCTTTAATACCTGTGTCCGATATACCCTCACAATACTCAGAAGCCGAGGTAGGAGATCTTCTATCTGTGGGTGACATTTCAGATTCAGGGTAGGCGTTGCTTCAGTCTGATTCTGAAATGACAGCGTTTAAATTTAAGCTTGAACACCTCCGCTTATTGCTTAGGGAGGTTTTAGCGTCTATGGATGACTGTGAACCCATTGTAGTTCCAGAGAAATTGTGTAAGATGGAGAAATACTTTGCAGTGCCTGTTTACACTGATGTTTTTCCAGTCCCTAAGAGGTTTCCGGAAATTATTACTAAGGAATGGGATAGACCAGGTGTGCCGTTCTCTCACCCTCCTGCTTTTAAAAAGATGTTTCCCATAGATGCCGCCATACGGGACTCGTGGCAGACGGTCCCTAAGGTGGAGGGAGCAGTCTCTACCCTAGCTAAGTGTACAACTATCCCCGTCGAGGACAGTTGTGCTTTCCTAGATCCTATGGATAAAAAATTGGAGGGTCTCCTTAAGAAATTTTTTATACATCAAGGTTTTATTCTCCAGCCTCTTGCATGCATTGCCCCAGTTACTGCTGCAGCGGCTTTCTGGTTCGAGTCTCTTGAGGAGGCTCTACAGGTGGAGACCCCGTTCGATGATATTTTAGACAGGATTAAAGCTCTTAAGTTAACTAATTCCTTTATCTCTGATGCCGTTTTTCATTTAACCAAGCTAATGGCTAAGAATTCAGGTTTTGCCATTCTGGCACGTAGGGCGCTATGGCTTAAGTCCTGGTCAGCAGACGTTACTTCAAAGTCTAAGCTTCTTAACATCCCCTTCAAGGGACAGACCCTATTCGGGCCTGGTCTGAAGTAGATCATTTCTGATATTACTGGAGGGAAAGGTCATGCCCTTCCTCAGGATAGGTCCAATAAGTTAAGGACCAAACAGAATAATTTTCGTTCCTTTCGAAACTTCAAGAGTGGCGCAGCTTCAGCTTCTTCTAATGCAAAACAAGAGGGAAATTTCGCCCAGTCCAAAACAGTCTGGAGACCTAACCAGGCTTGGAACAAGGGGAAGCAGGCCAAAAAACCTGCTGCTGCTTCTAAGACAGCATAAAGGAGTAGCCCCCTGATCCAGGACCGGATCTAGTAAGGGGCAGACTTTCTCTCTTCGCTCAGGCTTGGGCAAGAGACGTCCAGGATCCCTGGGCACTAGAGATTGTTTCCCAGGGATATCTTCTGGAATTCAAAGGTTCATCTCCAAAGGGGAGATTTCACCTCTCACAACTATCTGCAAACCAGATAAAGAGAGAGGCATTCTTACGTTGCGTTCAAGACCTTCTGGTTATGGGAGTGATCCACCCAGTTCCAAGGGAGGAACAGGGGCAGGGTTTCTATTCAAACCTGTTTATAGTTTCCAAAAAAGAGGGAACGTTCAGACCAATGTTGGATCTCAAGATCCTAAACAAATTTCAAGATGGAGACAATCCGAACCATCCTCCCTATAATCCAGGAGGGTCAATATATGACTACTGTGGATTTAAAGGATGCTTATCTCCACATTCCGATTCACAGAGATCATCATCAGTTCCTCAGGTTCGCCTTCCTAGACAGACTTTACCAGTTTGTGGCTCTTCCCTTCGGGTTAGCCACGGCGCCAAGAATCTTTACGAAGGTTCTAGGGTCTCTACTGGCGGTTCTAAGGCCACGGGGCATAGCGGTGGCTCCTTACCTAGACGACATCCTAATCCAGGCGTCGACTTTTCAAATCGCCAAGTCCCATAAGGACATTGTTCTGGCCTTTCTGAGGTCTCACGGGTGGAAGGTGAACAGAGAAAAGAGTTCACTCTCCCCTCTCACAAGAGTTTCCTTCCTAGAAACTCTGATAGATTCAGTAGAAATGACAGAGGTCAGGATATCAAAGCTTCTAACTTCTTGCCGTGCTCTTCATTCCACTTCTCGGCTGTCAGTGGCTCAGTGTATGGAAATGATCGGCCTGATGGTAGCGGCAATGGACATAGCTCCGTTTGCCCACCTACATCTCAGACCACTGCAACTTTGCATGCTCAATCAGTGGGATGGGGACTACACAGATTTGTCTCCTCTGTTAAATCTGGATCAAGAGACCAGGGATTCTCTTCTCTGGTGGTTATCTCGGGTCCATCTGTCCAGGGGAATGAGTTTCCGCAGGCCAGAGTGGACTATAGTGACGACAGATGCCAGCCTTCTGGGCTGGGGCGCAGTCTGGAATTCCCTGAAGGCTCAGGGTTCGTGGACTCAGGAGGAGGCCCTCCTTCCGATAAACATTCTGGAGCTAAGATCGATATTCAATGCTCTTCAGGCTTGGCCTCAACTTGCTGCGGTCAGATTCATCCGATTTCAGTCGGACAATATCACGACTGTAGCCTTTATCAACCATCAGGGGGGAACAAGGAGTCCCCTGGCAATGATGGAGGTTTCCAAGATAATTCTTTGGGCAGAGTTTCACTCTTGCCATCTCTCAGCTATCCATATCCCAGTAGAGAACTGGGAGGCGGACTTTCTAAGTCGGCAGAGTTTTCATCCGGGGGAGTGGGAGCTCCATCCGGAGGTATTTGCTCAGCTGATTCAACTATGTGGCAAACCAGAACTGGATCTGATGGCGTCTCGTCAGAATGCCAAGCTTCCTCGTTACGGGTCCAAGTCAAGGGATCCCCAGGCAACGCTGATAGATGCTCTAACAGTGCCCTGGTCCTTCAGCCTGGCTTATGTGTTTCCTCCATTTCCTCTCCTCCCTCGTCTGATTGCCAAGATCAAGCAGGAGAGAGCTTTGATGATTTTGATAGCACCTGCGTGGCCACGCAGGACTTGGTATGCAGATCTGATGGACATGTCATCCTTTCCACCATGGACTCTGCGCTGAGGCAGGACCTTCTACTCCAAGGTCCATTCAAACATCCAAATCTAATTTCTCTGTGTCTGACTGCTTTGTCATTGAACGCTTGATTTTATCAAAACGTGGTTTCTCCGAGTCGGTCATTGATACCTTGATTCAGGCTCGAAAGCCTGTCACCAGGAAAATCTATCATAAGATATGGTGTAAATATCTTCATTGGTGTGAATCCAAGGGTTACTCGTGGAGTAAGGTCAGGATTCCTAGGATATTATCTTTTCTCCAAGAAGGATTGGAAAAGGGATTATCGGCTAGTTCCTTAAAGGGACAGATTTTTGCTCTGTCTATTCTTTTGCACAAGCGTATGGCTGATGTTCCAGACGTTCAGGCGTTTTGTCAGGCTTTGGTTGGAATCAGGCCTGTGTTTAAACCTGTTGCTCCGCCATGGAGTTTAAATTTAGTTCTTAAAGTTCTTCAAGGGATTCCGTTTGAACCTTTGCATTCCATAGATATCAAGCTTTTATCTTGAAAAGTTATGTTTCTAGTAGCTATCTCTTCGGCTTGAAGAGTTTCAGAGTTATCTGCCTTACAGTGTGATTCCCCTTATCTGATCTTCCATGCAGATAAGGTAGTTTTGCGTACCAAACCTGGGTTTCTTCCTAAGGTGGTATCTAATAAGAATATCAATCAGGAAATTGTTGTTCCGTCTCTGTGTCCTAATCCTTCTTCAAAGAAGGAACGTCTGTTACACAATCTTGACGTGGTTCGTGCTTTAAAGTTTTATTTGCAAGCTACTAAGGATTTTCGTCAAACATCTGCATTGTTTGTTGTCTATTCTGGAAAGAGGAGAGGCCAAAAGGCTTCGGCAATTTGTCTTTCTTTTTGGCTGAGAAGCATAATCCGTTTATCTTATGAGACTGCTGGCCAGCAGCCTCCTGAAAGAATTACAGCTCATTCTACTAGAGCGGTAGCTTCCACATGGGCTTTTAAACATGAGGCCTCTGTTGAACAGATTTGTAAGGCGGCGACTTGGTCTTCGCTTCATACTTTTTCTAAATTCTACAAATGTGATACTTTTGCTTCCTCTGAGGCTATTTTTGGGAGAAAGGTCTTACAGGCAGTGGTGCCTTCCGTTTAAGTTCCTGCCTTGTCCCTCCCTTCATCCGTATCCTAAAGCTTTGGTATTGGTATCCCACAAGTAATGGATGAACCCGTGGACTGGATACACCTTACAAGAGTAAACAAAATTTTTGCTTACCTGATACATTTCTTTCTCTTGTGGTGTATCCAGTCCAGGGCCCGCCCTGTCACTTTAAGGGAGGTGTTTTTATTTCTCCAACATAGGTGTGTCCGGTCCACGGCGTCATCCTTACTTGTGGGATATTCTCTTCCCCAACAGGAAATGGCAAAGAGCCCAGCAAAGCTGGTCACATGATCCCTCCTAGGCTCCGCCTACCCCAGTCATTCTCTTTGCCGTTGTACAGGCAACATCTCCACGGAGATGGCTTAGAGTTTTTTAGTGTTTAACTGTAGTTTTTCATTATTCAATCAAGAGTTTGTTATTTTCAAATAGTGCTGGTACGTACTATTTACTCAGAAACAGAAAAGAGATGAAGAATTCTGTTTGTATGAGGAAAATGATTTTAGCAACCGTAACTAAAATCCATGGCTGTTCCACACAGGACTGTTGAGAGCAATTAACTTCAGTTGGGGGAACAGTTTGCAGTCCTTTGCTGCTTGAGGTATGACACATTCTAACAAGACGATGTAATGCTGGAAGCTGTCATTTTCCCTATGGGATCCGGTAAGCCATGTTTATTACGATTGTAAATAAGGGCTTCACAAGGGCTTATTTAGACTGTAGACCTTTTTTGGGCTAAATCGATTGATATTAACACTTATTTAGCCTTGAGGAATCATTTATTCTGGGTATTTTGATATAATAATATCGGCAGGCACTGTTTTAGACACCTTATTCTTTAGGGGCTTTCCCAAAGCATAGGCAGAGTCTCATTTTCGCGCCGGTGTTGCGCACTTGTTTTTGAGAGGCATGGCATGCAGTCGCATGTGAGAGGAGCTCTGATACTTATAAAAGACTTCTGAAGGCGTCATTTGGTATCGTATTCCCCTTTGGGTTTGGTTGGGTCTCAGCAAAGCAGATACCAGGGACTGTAAAGGGGTTAAAGCTTAAAACGGCTCCGGTTCCGTTATTTTAAGGGTTAAAGCTTCCAAAATTGGTGTGCAATATTTTCAAGGCTTTAAGACACTGTGGTGAAAGTTTGGTGAATTTTGAACAATTCCTTCATGTTTTTTCGCAATTGCAGTAATAAAGTGTGTTCAGTTTAAAATTTAAAGTGACAGTAACGGTTTTATTTCAAAACGTTTTTTGTACTTTCTTATCAAGTTTATGCCTGTTTAACATGTCTGAACTACCAGATAGACTGTGTTCTGAATGTGGGGAAGCCAGAATTCCTATTCATTTAAATAAATGTGATTTATGTGATAATGACAATGATGCCCAAGATGATTCCTCAAGTGAGGGGAGTAAGCATGGTACTGCATCATTCCCTCCTTCGTCTACACGAGTCTTGCCCACTCAGGAGGCCCCTAGTACATCTAGCGCGCCAATACTCCTTACTATGCAACAATTAACGGCTGTAATGGATAATTCTGTCAAAAACATTTTAGCCAAAATGAACCCTTGTCAGCGTAAGCGTGGATGCTCTGTTTTAGTTACTGAAGAGCATGACGACGCTGATATTAATATCTCTGAAGGGCCCCTAACCCAATCTGAGGGGGCCAGGGAGGTTTTGTCTGAGGGAGAAATTACTGATTTAGGGAACATTTCTCAGCAGGCTGAATCTGATGTGATTACATTTAAATTTAAATTGGAACATCTCCGCATTTTGCTTAAGGAGGTATTATCCACTCTGGATGATTGTGAAAATTTGGTCATCCCAGAGAAACTATGTAAAATGGACAAGTTCCTAGAGGTGCCGGGGCTCCCAGAAGCTTTTCCTATACCCAAGCGGGTGGCGGACATTGTTAATAAAGAATGGGAAAGGCCCGGTATTCCTTTCGTCCCTCCCCCCATTTTTAAAAAATTGTTTCCTATGGTCGACCCCAGAAAGGACTTATGGCAGTCAGTCCCCAAGGTCGAGGGAGCGGTTTCTACTTTAAACAAACGCACCACTATTCCCATAGAGGATAGTTGTGCTTTCAAAGATCCTATGGATAAAAAATTAGAAGGTTTGCTTAAAAAGATGTTTGTTCAGCAGGGTTACCTTCTACAACCCATTTCATGCATTGTCCCTGTCACTACAGCCGCATATTTCTGGTTTGATGAACTGATTAAGGTGCTCGATAGTGACTCTCCTCCTTATGAGGAGATTATGGACAGAGTCAATGCTCTCAAATTGGCTAATTCTTTCACTCTAGACGCCTCTTTGCAATTGGCTAAGTTAGCGGCTAAGAATTCTGGGTTTGCTATTGTGGCGCGCAGAGCGCTTTGGTTGAAATCTTGGTCGGCTGATGCGTCTTCCAAGAACAAGCTACTAAACATTCCTTTCAAGGGGAAAACGCTGTTTGGTCCTGACTTGAAAGAGATTATCTCTGATATCACTGGGGGTAAGGGCCATGCCCTTCCTCAGGATCGGCCTTTCAAGGCAAAAAATAGACCTAATTTTCGTCCCTTTCGTAAAAACGGACCAGCCCAAGGTGCTACGTCCTCTAAGCAAGAGGGTAATACTTCTCAGGCCAAGCCAGCTTGGAGACCAATGCAAGGCTGGAACAAGGGAAAACAGGCCAAGAAACCTGCCACTGCTACCAAGACAGCATGAAATATTGGCCCCCGATCCGGGACCGGATCTGGTGGGGGGCAGACTCTCTCTCTTCGCTCAGGCTTGGGCAAGAGATGTTCTGGATCCTTGGGCGCTAGAAATAGTCTCCCAGGGTTATCTTCTGGAATTCAAGGGACTTCCCCCAAGGGGGAGGTTCCACAGGTCTCAGTTGTCTTCAGACCACATAAAAAGACAGGCGTTCTTACATTGTGTAGAAGACCTGTTAAAAATGGGAGTGATTCATCCTGTTCCATTGAGAGAACAAGGGATGGGGTTCTACTCCAATCTGTTCATAGTTCCCAAAAAAGAGGGAACGTTCAGACCAATCCTAGATCTCAAGATCTTAAACAAATTTCTCAAGGTCCCATCGTTCAAGATGGAAACCCTTCGAACTATCCTTCCTTCCATCCAGGAAGGTCAATTCATGACCACGGTGGATTTAAAGGATGCGTATCTACATATTCCTATCCACAAGGAACATCATCGGTTCCTAAGGTTTGCATTCCTGGACAAACATTACCAGTTCGTGGCGCTTCCTTTCGGATTAGCCACTGCTCCAAGGATTTTCACAAAGGTACTAGGGTCCCTTCTAGCGGTGCTAAGACCAAGGGGCATTGCAGTAGTACCCTACCTGGACGACATTCTGATTCAAGCGTCGTCCCTCCCTCGAGCAAAGGCTCACACGGACATCGTCCTGGCCTTTCTCAGATCTCACGGCTGGAAAGTGAACGTGGAAAAGAGTTCTCTATCCCCGTCAACAAGGGTTCCCTTCTTGGGAACAATTATAGATTCCTCAGAAATGAGGATTTTTCTAACAGAGGCCAGAATAACAAAGCTTCTGGACTCTTGTCGGATTCTTCATTCCGTTCCTCTTCCTTCCGTAGCTCAGTGCATGGAAGTGATCGGGTTGATGGTAGCGGCAATGGACATAGTTCCTTTTGCGCGCATCCATCTAAGACCATTACAACTGTGCATGCTCAGTCAGTGGAATGGGGACTATACAGACTTGTCTCCAAAGATACAAGTAAATCAGAGGACCAGAGACTCACTCCGTTGGTGGCTGTCCCTGGACAACCTGTCACAAGGGATGACATTCCGCAGACCAGAGTGGGTCATTGTCACGACCGACGCCAGTCTGACGGGCTGGGGCGCGGTCTGGGGATCCCTGAAAGCTCAGGGTCTTTGGTCTCGGGAAGAATCTCTTCTACCGATAAATATTCTGGAACTGAGAGCGATATTCAATGCTCTCTAGGCTTGGCCTCAGCTAGCAAGGACCAAGTTCATACGGTTTCAATCAGACAACATGACGACTGTTGCGTACATCAACCATCAGGGGGGAACAAGGAGTTCCCTAGCGATGGAGGAAGTGACCAAGATTATTCTATGGGCGGAGTCTCACTCCTGCCACCTGTCTGCTATCCACATCCCGGGAGTGGAAAATTGGGAAGCGGATTTTCTGAGTCGTCAGACATTGCATCCGGGGGAGTGGGAACTCCATCCGGAAATCTTTGCCCTAGTCACTCAGCTGTGGGGCATTCCAGACATGGATCTAATGGCCTCTCGTCAGAACTTCAAAGTTCCCTGTTACGGGTCCAGATCCAGGGATCCCAAGGCGGCTCTAGTGGATGCACTAGTAGCACCTTGGACCTTCAAACTAGCTTATGTGTTTCCGCCGTTTCCTCTCATTCCCAGGCTGGTAGCCAGGATCAATCAGGAGAGGGCGTCGGTGATCTTGATAGCTCCTGCGTGGCCACGCAGGACTTGGTATGCAGATCTGGTGAATATGTCATCGGCTCCACCTTGGAAGCTACCTTTGAGACGAGACCTTCTTGTTCAGGGTCCGTTCGAACATCCGAATCTGGTTTCACTCCAGCTGACTGCCTGGAGATTGAACGCTTGATTTTATCGAAGCGAGGTTTCTCAGATTCTGTTATCGATACTCTTGTTCAGGCCAGAAAGCCTGTAACTAGAAAGATTTACCACAAAATTTGGAAAAAATATATCTGTTGGTGTGAATCTAAAGGATTCCCTTGGGACAAGGTTAAGATTCCTAGGATTCTATCCTTCCTTCAAGAAGGATTGGAAAAAGGATTATCGGCAAGTTCCCTGAAGGGACAGATTTCTGCCTTGTCGGTGTTACTTCACAAAAAGCTGGCAGCTGTGCCAGATGTTCAAGCCTTTGTTCAGGCTTTGGTTAGAATTAAGCCTGTTTACAAACCTTTGACTCCTCCTTGGAGTCTCAATTTAGTTCTTTCAGTTCTTCAGGGGGTTCCGTTTGAACCCTTACATTCCGTTGATATTAAGTTATTATCTTGGAAAGTTTTGTTTTTAGTTGCAATTTCTTCTGCTAGAAGAGTTTCAGAATTATCTGCTCTGCAGTGTTCCCCTCCTTATCTGGTGTTCCATGCAGATAAGGTGGTTTTACGTACTAAACCTGGTTTTCTTCCGAAAGTTGTTTCTAACAAAAACATTAACCAGGAGATTATCGTGCCTTCTCTGTGTCCGAAACCAGTTTCAAAGAAGGAACGTTTGTTGCACAATTTGGATGTTGTTCGCGCTCTAAAATTCTATTTAGATGCTACAAAGGATTTTAGACAAACATCTTCCTTGTTTGTTGTTTATTCAGGTAAAAGGAGAGGTCAAAAAGCAACTTCTACCTCTCTCTCTTTTTGGATTAAAAGCATCATCAGATTGGCTTACGAGACTGCCGGACGGCAGCCTCCTGAAAGAATCACAGCTCATTCCACTAGGGCTGTGGCTTCCACATGGGCCTTCAAGAACGAGGCTTCTGTTGATCAGATATGTAGGGCAGCGACTTGGTCTTCACTGCACACTTTTACCAAATTTTACAAGTTTGATACTTTTGCTTCTTCTGAGGCTATTTTTGGGAGAAAGGTTTTGCAAGCCGTGGTGCCTTCCATTTAGGTGACCTGATTTGCTCCCTCCCTTCATCCGTGTCCTAAAGCTTTGGTATTGGTTCCCACAAGTAAGGATGACGCCGTGGACCGGACACACCTATGTTGGAGAAAACAGAATTTATGTTTACCTGATAAATTTCTTTCTCCAACGGTGTGTCCGGTCCACGGCCCGCCCTGGTTTTTTTAATCAGGTCTGATAATTTATTTTCTTTAACTACAGTCACCACGGTACCATATGGTTTCTCCTATGCTAATATTCCTCCTTAACGTCGGTCGAATGACTGGGGTAGGCGGAGCCTAGGAGGGGTCATGTGACCAGCTTTGCTGGGCTCTTTGCCATTTCCTGTTGGGGAAGAGAATATCCCACAAGTAAGGATGACGCCGTGGACCGGACACACCGTTGGAGAAAGAAATTTATCAGGTAAACATAAATTCTGTTTTTTAAAACTACAGTCACCACTGCACCCTATAGTTTCTCCTTTTTCTTACTTGTCTTCGGTCGAATGACTGGAGGTGGGGGTTAGGGGAGGAGCTATATAAACAGCTCTGCTGTGGGTGTCCTCTTCCTGTTGGGAAGGAGAATATCCCACAAGTAATGGATGAACCCGTGGACTGGATACACCACAAGAGAGAGAAATTTATCAGGTAAGCATAAATTTTGTTTTCATGATTCAGAAAGGGCATGCAATTTTAAACAACTTTCCAATTACTTTTATCATCAAATTTGCTTTGCTATCTTGGTATTCTTTGTGGAAAGCTAAACCCTGATAGGCTAATATACCACTTTCTAAGCTATTGAAAGCAGCCTTTTATCTCAGTGCAATTTGACAGTTTGTCATAAATGCTGTTAGTTCATGTGTGTCATGTAGATAACATTGTGCTCACTTCCATGGAGTTATTTAAGAGTCAGCACCAATTGGTTAAAATACACGTCTGTCAAAAGAACTGAAATAAGGGGACAGTCTGCAGAAGCTTAGATACAAGGTAATTACAGAGGTAAAAGTGTATTCATTTTATAGTATCGGTTATGCAAAACTGGGGAATGAGTAATAAAGGAATTGTCTATCTTTTTAAACAATAACAATTCTGGAGCAGACTGTCCCTTTTAAGTCTCTTAGCAGTCATTCGTCATTCATAAATATATCTTAGTGTGGTCACACAGCCATCAACCCATGGAGACTTAGGTCATGGTAATTTGCATAAATTTCCTTTTGTTATACTTGGAAGGAGTGGCCTGCTGCTCTGCAATAGTGTTTTAAAATTGTTAACTGTAACAAAGTTTGTTACTGTTTTCAGAGAAGCGGGGGCTGTAGCTACAAAGTACTGCATGGTGTAGCAGATATGTTCATTTGGCTTAAGGGGTTAAAGGACATGAAACTCAGTTTGATTTTTTTTTTACACTTTTCAATTTACTTATTATCAAATTTACTTTTCTATTGGTATCCTTTGTTGAAAAGCAGGTATGTTGACTCAGGAGTGTGCATGTGTCTGAAGGACTACATGGCTGAATGTTTGCAAGTAGATGTTTAAAGGGACAGTATACACCAATTTTCATTTAACTGCATGTAATAGACACTACTATATAGAAGAATATGCACAGATATTGATCTTAAAATCCAGTATAAAACCTTTTAAAAACTTACTTAGAAGCTGCCAGTTTAGCACTGTTGATGAGAGAGTCTGGGACACCCAGTGAAATTGACTGGGAAAGCAGGAACAGCTGACACTCCTCTCCTTCCCTGCATATGAAAGGACAGATAACCTGAACAGGAGCAGCAGGATTCCTGTAAATGAACGTATACATCTGACACTGTGGGGCTTAGTTAGTTGTCTGAAAATCAGCACAATGTTCTTAAAAAATAAATAAAAAAAAACTATACATTGTTACAAAAACATTCCCAGATGGGCTATATAAATCAATCATCTCCAAAACATTTATGCAAAGAAAAATCTAGTGTACAACGTCCCTTAACAGTGATATAAATTGTCCGTGTCTATATCAAAAGACTGAAGTACACAAGACAGATCGCAGCAATCCCGAAATTCTAAATGCCGAAAAAAATCCCTAACTTGTAAAATACAGAAAACCAGAATCTTGAAACAATAAAATCCTGCAAGATTACCAACTCCTAGAAAACGCCCAATCCAAACGCGATCACCGGACACATGCTGTGCTCGTTTAGCAGATGATATAAAACATGTGTTAGACTGGCTGAGCTGCCTCTGCCTGGGGGGTTCAAGGGGGTGCTCCGCCGATCGATCCTTATTGCATCCACCCCAAGTGAACCTTGGGGAATGAGATTTACAAGGGGAGCTTCGCCTGCCTTGAACCCCCCAGGCAGTGGAAAAAAAGATAGTGAATATGGGGACATCACAGCACATCGTATCTATAGGGTTTTTTACGTTTATGGATTTTGATTTTAGGGATTTTATAGTTTCGGGATTTAGTTCTTTCTGCATTTTTATTTTCTGGATTTTAGACATTAGGGATTATGATCTTTCTGGATTTCAAGATTCTTTTTTATGGTTTTGAGTTTAGGTTTTTTGATTGCCTCCCAAATTGTTAAAATACTGCTGCCATCTAGTGGCTGAAAAGCATTTTTGCAAACCTGCTGCGTTATATTTTTCCAGACGTGTGTGTGCTACCTACTATAGAGAATACCATGAGAAAGAAGTACATTTTAAACTTTGTTTGCGCTTTCGTAATATCCTTATTCAGGTAGAGCATGTAATTTTAAACAACTTTCCAATTTTCTTCAGTTTTCAAATTTTGATTCGTTCTCTTGGTATATTTTATTGATGAGTAAAACTATGTAGGCTCATAAGATCTCAAGAGTGTACTATATTAGCAACATTGTATAACAAAGCTACAAATAATGTTGCAAAACACTGCTGCCAATAGAGTACTTAAAGACTCGTGCACACTCCTGTGTGCTTATGAGCCTACCTAGTTTTACTCTTCCATAAAAGATACCAAGAGAACAAAGTAAATTGGAAAGCTGTGTAAAATTGCATTCTTTATAGGAAGCAGGACAGTTGAATTTTTGCCCTTACTGTCACTTATTATGTTACTTTTTGAGCCTTTGCACGGCAGAAATGAAGCTTGAAATCGCGTCAGTTTTCATTTTCATCTCCTCTTGTTTTATAGGTATAAACTATTATTAAATGATCATGAAGATACAGAAGGAAGAGCAACAGGTTAGTAAATTCACCATTTTATTTTGCAGTGTTCTGCTTATTTATTATCTTTAACACATTTTAGAACCTACCTATTAATAATATATTTAATTTGTCTGAGAAACATTTTTCGTATTTTAGCTTCATTCCTTACTGTTGGGAAATACAACACCTGGCCACCAGGAGGAGGCAAAGACACCCCAGCCAAAGGCTCAAATATCCCTCCCACTTCCTCATTACCCCAGTGATTCTTTGCTTTTCGTCACGTTAGAAGGTGGCAGAGAAGTGTCAGAAGATTCGGAGAGTCCTGAGAAAGGGTATCTACCCTTCGAGATAGGACTGGAGTTTTAAGTAGTCATGTCAGCCTCTCTGAGAGTATTGATGAGTTAGTCTGGAGATGCAGATACAAACTACTGCTAACAGCTCCTAAGCAATCAGTGTTAACGAGTTTCACTGCCTGCTTTCTCTCACTCAATGTCAGGAGCGCTGCTACATGACTGTCACACTTGAGAGGCTGTGTTCTGTTCCACAGCATGGATCCTAGAGGTAAGATTGTTTCAATTTTTACACATAAAACGCTATAACAGGGTCACACAGTGTGGTTCCTTTATACCTTGATAGGATCCAGGGTTAATATCCTCTGAAGGGGGTTTAATGAACAGTTGGGGTTAATAAATCAGTGTATTAATTATTTACATGCGGCTTAGTGTGATTTTTTTCCTGGGCTGACAGTGTTTTTGGCTGGAGCAAACAGGTTTCACTTTTAAGTTTCACTTTTGCTTTTTGAAAGTGTTGCACTAGCTCCTATTACTTGCTGTACTTGTAATAACAGGAGAAGTACTGTCTTGCACTCCATGTGACCGGTGTGGTCTATGATCATTCCCTCCATTCTGGCTGAAACTTGAACCTGAGGAGAGTGTTTCCTCTATTAACTGCCTAGGTCTAGGAAGTGGTGAGTGCCCCAGCCATTGGAAGTATAAAGGTGCAGTTTTCTATAATAAGAAACGTTTTTATTTGTGTCCTCCTGTAGGTATAACCTGAGCTATGGAGGACTCTGACATGTTAGAAGGTACTCCTTCTGTACTAAATCATACCTTTTTATATTGTGAGGAGTGCCTGGTTTTCCCGTGCACTCAATTATGTTCCACATGCCTTAACATTGTTATAAAGTCCTAAGAAGGGAGACAAGCCTGCTAAGGCTCTTAGTCCCTCTGAGCCGTCTACCTCTCATGACTTGGCGTCCCGTGAGATTACAACCCTTGCTACATTATCCACTCCACATGCAGTTCCCCGTAGCACATCTAATCCTCCATCTGGAGGGGGCCTTCTTCTTGCAGAAGGTTCTGTCTACTTTAGAGGTTCCAGAGGCTATGCTGCCTGAAGAACCTATAACTAAATTAGACAGAGTTTACTAAGACAGGAAAGTTCCTTTGCCTTTTCCTGTGCCGGTTAAGATGGCGAACATTATTAAGAACTAAAAAGATGGTTCCCGGACTCTCAACTGGATTTGTGGGGCTCCATTCCTAAGGTGGATTGTGCTATCTCTATGCTTGCTAAACGTGCTACTATACCTCTTGAGGATAGTTATTCAGTTATTCATTCAGAGAGCTGATGGATAAGAATATGGAAACCTTTCTGAGAAAGATGTTTCAACATACAGGTTTTTTATTTCAACCGGCGGCTGCAGTTGCTGCGGTTGCCGGAGCGGCTACCTACTGGTGCGACTGTCGGAACTCATTGAGGTGGAGTCTCCCCTCGAAGATATTCAAGACAGAATTAAAGCTCTGAAAATTGCCAATTCTTTTATCTGTGATGCGAACATGCAAATTATTCGCCTAAAGGCAAAGGCCTCTGGCTTTGCAGTCCTTGCCCGCCGGGCGCTCTAGTTTGTCTTGGTCTGCGTATATGACTTCTAAGTTCAGACTCCTTTCTCTTCCCTTCAAGAAAAGATTTTATTTGGTCCAGGCCTGAACTCCATTATTTCTACGTTTACCGGAGGCAAGCGTGCCTTCCTACCGCAAGGTAAGAACAAATCTAAGGGACGACAATCTTTTTTTAATTTTCGTTTTGACAAATCCCAACGACAACAATCCTCCTCCAAGCCCGAGCAACCCAAAAGTACTTGGAAGCCGGCTCAGTCCTGGAATAAATTCAAGCAGAATTAGAAGCCCGTCGAAAACAAATCGGCATGAAGAGACGGCCCCCGATCCGGGATAGTGTAGGGGGCCGACTGTCTCCTTTTTCAGATGCCTGGTTCAAGGACTTACAGGATCCGTGGATCTTGGAGGTGATATCTCATGGATACAAGATAGGCTTCAAATCTCATCCGCCAGACCAGAAAAGAGGGATGCCTTTCTAGGGTGCGTTTGGGATCTATCCTCCTGAGGAGGAGTTCTCCCGGTGCCTATCGAAGAAAGAGGTTTGGGGTTTTATTAAAATCTTTTCGTGGTCCCAAAGAAGGAGGGAACTTTCTGCCCAATTCTGGATCTAAAGTGCTTAAACAAATTTCTCAGTGTCCCTTCCTTCAAGATGGAGATAAGGTCCTGCCTTCCTTTAATTCAGGAAGGCCAGTATATGACCACTATAGATTTGGAGGACACTTACCTTCATGTTCCAATCCACAGGGAACACTTTTAGTTCCTGAGGTTTGCATTCCTGGACCAGCACTTCCAGTTCATTGCCCTTCCGTTTGGCCTAACTACTGCTCCAAGTATCTTTACGAAGATTCTGGGGGCTCTTCAAGCCGTTGCCAGAACTCAGGGTATTGCATCAGCCCCATAGTTGGACGATATTCTGGTGCAAGCACCATCCTTTCGTTTTGCGGAAGAATTCTCGGAGTCCCTTCTAAGTCTTTTTCGATCACATGGATGGAAGATCAACTTGGAAAAGAGTTCTCTTATCCCAAGTACCAGGGTGGAATTCCTGGGTACTGTAATAGACTCCATATCCATGAAGATATTTCACAGACCAGAGACGTTGCAAGCTAACTTCGGCATGTCTTGCCCTTCAAACCTCCTTGTGTCCCTCTGTAGCTCAGTGTATGGAGGTGATTGGTCTCATAGTGTCCTGCATGGACACCATTCCTTTTGCCAGGTTCCGTCTCAGACATTTACAATTGTGCATGCTGAGGCAATGGAACGGCGATCATTCAGATCTGTCTCAGCAGATTGTATTAGACAGCCGGTCAAGGGAATCGCTCTCTTGTTGGCTCTGTCCAGAGGGACATGCTTCTTAAGATCATCCTGGGAGATTGTGACTATGGACGCAAGCCTATCTGGATGGGGAGATGTTTGGGGTGCAAGGAAGGCACATGGGTTGTGGACTCAGGAGAAGTCCTCCCTCCCGATCAATTTTTTGGAACTACGGGCAATTTTCAAGGCCTTGAAGGCTTGGCCACTTCTGGGTTCGGCCCAGTTTATCAGATTCCAATCAGACAATATAACCTCGGTGGCTTACATCAATCATCATGGAGGAACGACAAGTTCCTTGGCGATGAAGGAAGTATCTCAGATTCTGGAGTGGGCGGAGGCCCACAGCTGTTCGCTGTCAGCGATTCACATTCCGGGTGTGGACAACTGTGAGGCAGATTTTCTCAGCAGGCAATCCTTCCATCTAGGGGAATGGTCTCTCCTTACCGAGGTGTTTGCAGAGATATGCAGCAAGTGGGGGACGCTGGAGATGGATCTCATGGCGTCCCTTCTCAATACCAAGAGGTCGAGGGATCCCCAAGCGGATCTAATAGATGCACTAGCAGTGCCCTTGAAGTTCAAACTCCTATATATTTTTCCTCCATTACCGCTTCTTCGAGTGGTGGCCTGCATCAAGCAGGAGCGGGTATCAGTAATCCTGATTGCTCCACCGTGGCCTTGAAGGACGTGGTTCGCGGATCTAGAGGGGATGTCCTCATCTCCTCCGTGGAAGTTACCTTGTCGTAGAGACCTGCTGATACAAGGTCCATTTGTTCATAAAAATCTATATTCTCTGAGGCGGACTGCGTGGAGATTAAAAGCTTAGTCTTAGCCAAGAAAGGTGTCATTGATACTCTTATTCAAGCTTGTAAACCAGTTACTTGGCAAATCTACCACAAGGTGTGGAGGACCTACTTTTTCTGGTGTGAAAAGCGTGGTTTTTCCTGGCACAGAGTTAAGGTTGCCAGGATCTTATCTTTTCTCCAGGATGGGCTGGAGAAGGGCCTTTCTGCTAGTTCCCTGAGGGGACAGATTTCAGCCCTGTCAGTTTTATTGCACAAGAGACTGGATGAGCTTCCAGACGTGCAGTCCTTTAAGGCTCTGATTAAGATCAGACCTGTGTTTAGATCTGGGGTTCCTCCTTGGAGCCTAAATCTTGTTATTCAGGTTTTGCAACAGGTTCCATTATCTGATTTTCCATGAAGATAAGCTATTTTTACGTACTAAATTAGGTTTTCTTCCTAAGGTTGTTCCAGATCGCAGCATCAGGAGATTGTGTTTCCTTCCTTGTGTCCTAATCCTTCTTCATTGAAGGACCGCTTACTTCACAATTTGGATGTAATTCGCGCCTTGAAGTTCTATCTTCAGGCTACTAAGGAGTTTAGACTATCTTCGTCTTTGTTTGTTGTCTATTTGGGGCAATCGTAAGGGGCAGAAGGCTACTTTGACTTTCCTATCTTTTTGGTTAAGGAGTTTCATCCGCTTAGCTTACGAGACAGCGGGACATGATCCTCATGAGAGGATAACGGCTCATTCCACTAGAGCAGTGGCTTCCTCTTGAGCCTTTAAGAATGAGGCCTCTATGGATCAGATTTGTAAGGCTACCTGGTCCTCCTTACATACTTTTTAAATTTTTTACAAGTTTGATGTTTTTGCTTCGGCTGAAGCAGCTTTCGTGAGAAGTTTTGCAGGCTATGGTGCCCTCAGAATAGGGTCCGTCTCTTCTTTTTTGTTCCCTTCCGTTATTCATTCAGTGTCCTCTGGAGCTTGGGTATAGTTTTCACAACAGTAAGGAATGACGCTGTGGACTCTCCCTATCTTTGGAAGGAAAACATAATTTATGCTTACCATATAAATTCCTTTCCTTCTGGATAGGGAGAGTCCACGGCCTCCGCAAGTTTTTTTCTTGTCTATGGGCAGTCCCCTCTTATTTATTTTATTCTTCTGGCACCATTTATACCCTAAGTTTTCTCCTACTTTTCCTTGTTCCCTCGGCAGAATGACTGGGGTAATGAGGAAGTGGGAGGGATTTTTGAGCCTTTGGCTGGGGTGTCTTTGCCTCCTCCTGGTAGCCAGGGGTTGTATTTCCCAACATTAGGGAATGAAGCCGTGGACTCTACCTATCCGGAAGGAAAGGAATTTATCTGGTAAGCATACATTATGTTTTTTTAACTATTTTCCACATTTTCTCATTTCTCTTATACTGTTTTGGTGTAATATTTACATACCAATGTTGTTTAAGCAAGCGATTGACAAACCCGGGAGCCACTGGCAACTTAAAATTAGGCATTGGTGTCCTGGTTTAGAGTCAGCTGTGAAATATAAATGTTTACCGTGTTATTATGTATTGAGTGTGTGTGTGTGTGTGTGTGTGTGTGTGTCTGTAATATATAAAATCACAGGGATGGGCAAAAGTTTCTGGCTCCTAGATTTAGAACGAATTTGTCCAGCCCTGGTTTATGCATCATGCTTTGCAGTGATTTATTTTTATTTAGTCTGTGATACTGAGATTTTAGTAACAAAGCTTAAACCTACAAGGTTTTCATGAAATAAGCCTATGACAAATATTTAGCAAAGCATATTATACAGAGAAGTCTAAGAGTTATATTATATTCATCCTTCTCATTTCACATAGTGCTTTGAAAGAACTGCTTTGAAATTTTAGTAGCTATGGTTTGATTTCGAAGGTGATAGAATCTTAGAGTTAAATAAGCCGATATCAGAATTGAATGCTAAACTACACATTTAAAACAGCTTATGAAATCATGAGGAAAGAAATGGACAAAAAGGATAAACAAATTAGCCACAATTTATAGGGACATGGAATATTTTAAATGTGGGAGTACTAAACAACGTAGGACCATGAATACCCAACCTTCTAGTCAAATAACCTCTGGTGTGACCCAGAGTCTGATATTACAAGTCTAAAGTTAGCTGGGCTGACTTTTTTTTTAGCTTACCCTATACTTTCAATCGATACGGTGGCTGTGCTAAATATTGGTCAACTTACAATTGGTGAGTTTTGTGTGTTGCCCTTTAGAATTATACATATTAAAAGTAATATATGTGGTTTTTTTTTAATTAAAATGTTTAAAAAGGTATTTAAATGGACATGGTATATGAGAAGGTGTTGGACTGAGAATTGCTGAGAAACCACTCAACCACAATGGCACACCCTGTTAGGAGTTTGCAGGGAATGTACCCCTTACTTTGACAGCTTTAGAACATTAATGCAAGGGAATGTATACCCCTTACTTTGACCAATTGAGAACATTAATGCAAGGGAACGTATATAAGTACTTGAGCCACAATGGTGTGCAATTGGCAAAGGAAGACAGGATCTGTATCCATTGTTTTTCTTGTTTTAGACCAATATTTGAAGCAATAGCATATAAACAGTGAGTTGCTGCTTTCAGGAAATAAAAGCATTATTTACCTTGGTATGATATGTCCCTGGAAGGCAATACACTACAATAGCCCTGTTTCCCCAGCAGGATTAAACATCTCAACCTTGCGTTTACAAGGTTGCTTTCTAACCCACTAAACCACCATTGCTTTATGTGAGCTGGTATAAAAACGACAGTACCCATTATTTCCAATGTCAGATCACAGGCTGCTGTCAGGAAGCTGCTGTGGAGCAGTGGTAAGTCCTCGGGCAGGTTTATGATTATTTGTATGTATACATATGTACACACACATACACATTTATTCATTCATACACACACACACCTACAAATAAAAATGTATATATAAACCTTTCAAACCTTCCTTATCAAACAACTTGTCATATTCCTTTAAATAACTGTTAACACACTTTCATTATTCAAATAAATCTATATTATAATATTTTATACTATGTAAAGTACAAATATTTATTCTACGTTTTTAATGCACCTTCGGGTTTGCACTCGAGCAAAAGCAAGGACCTGAGTTTTGTAGTGCGCTCCATGGAAGTCTGTTAGGTGAGGGATTTAGCGCGGCGACACTTTCAGACCTCTTGTGGCTCTATGTTTGAAGCAGCAAAAGCTTGGGGCAATGTAATGACTGCTGCTTCTCACATTCTTCATTACCTATGAGGGGGCAGAGATATCACCCTGATCTCTCTGGCTCGGGTAGATTGACATGCCCTTCTCTTACAAGATTAGTTGTGCTAGAGAAGGAGTGGGCTTTACATGCTCACTTGAGCTTGTAATGATACATACGGGCAGTGGACAATCAGGATCTGCTGCCCCTATGCTGAGAAGGCAAGCGGACAACTTCTTAAGTTAAGTAGCTTGTCCTCTCGAACGTATTGAGGAGAATTGAAAAATATGCTTTGAAGCAAATGCTTTTCAAAGCAATTGAATGCAGCAACTAATTACATTTTGGAATTCAAAAGTTGTCCCTTAGCTGCAACTAAAAGAACAATTCTATTTGGGGAGTTTCTAAGAATAAGATCAAACTGCTTTCAGTTTGAGATACTTTTATAACATTCTAAAGAAATGAAAAGCAGAAAGCAAAAGTGCTTTAAATTGAGGATATACATGTAACATTTTAGAAAAGATTATCCATGTGCGGTGCATATGGAAAGAGTTTAACAGTTCAAAAAGAGTGCAACATCACAGGAAGAGAAAATCAGATTTGACTGTATGTTTTATCAGAGCTATGATATTAATGATATCATGAATAAGCATGTGAACGATCAGATAAGGATTTAGAACATATTATAGATGTTAAAATGCAAGTCAGTTGTAGGAGGGTACTGAGTAGTTAGAAGTAATTTTGTGCATAAAAACAAAAATGTATGCTTACCTGATAAATTATTTTCTTTCCTGGCATGGAGAGTCCACAAATCCATTTCTCCAACATTGGTGTGTCCGGTCCACGGCGTCATCCATAACTTGTGGGAATATTCTCTTCCCCAACAGGAAATGGCAAAGAGCACAGCAAAAGCCGTCCACATAGTCCCCCCCAGGCTCCGCCCCCCCAGTCATTCTCTTTGCCGCTCTGAACAAGTAGCATCTCCACGGAGGTGGTGAAGAGTATGTGGTGTTTAGTTGTAGTTTTTATTCTACTATCAAGAGTTTGTTATTTTAAAATAGTGCTGGTATGTACTATTTACTCTGAAACAGAAAGAGATGAAGAGTTCCGTTTATGAGAGGAGTATGATTTTAGCAGCAGTAACTAAAATCGATTGCTGTTCCCACACAGGACTGTTGAGCTGAGAGAACTTCAGTTGGGGGGAACAGTTTGCAGACTTTTCTGCTTAAGGTATGACTAGCCATTTTTCTAACAAGACTGTGTAATGCTGGAAGGCTGTCATTTTTCCCCTCATGGGGATCGGTAAGCCATTTTCTTAGTCTCAAACAGAATAAAGGGCTTAATATTGGCTATAAACTGGTAGACACTTTTATGGGCTAAATCGATTGCTTTATTTAGGTATTTTATACAGTTTGAAGTTGAATTTCACACTTTTATAACTTTGGGGAACGTTTTTTTCGTCAGGCACTTGTTTAGACACCTTCCCAGTCAGGAAGGGCCTTTCTCTGTAGTAGGCAGAGCCTCATTTTCGCGCCATTACTGAGCAGTTACTTTTGAGTTCAGTACATGCAGCTGCATGTGTGTGGGTCTGGAATTCATTGAAAAGGTTCCTAGAAGGCTTCATTTGGTATCGTATACTCCCCTGGGTTTGGTGAAGTCGCAGCAAAGGCTGGGGCTGGGACTGTAAGGGGGTTAAAATTGTAAACGGCTCCGGTTTCCACATTTTAAGGGTTAACAGCCTGAAATTTGGGGTGCAATGCTTTGAATGCTTTAAGACACCGTGGTGAAAATTTGGTTAAGATTGAATAATTCCTTCATAGTTTTTCACATATTCAGTAATAAAGTGTGCCCTGTTTAAAATTTAAAGAGACAGTAACGGTTTTGTTTTTAAACGGTTTTTGTACTTTATTAACAAGTTTAAGCCTGTTTAACATGTGTGTGCCTTCAGATAGATCATGTTCTGTATGTATGGAAGCCAATGTGTCTCCCCCTTCTAAAATGTGTGATAATTGTGCCATAGCGTCCAAACAAAGTAAGGACAGTACTGTCACAGATAGTAAAGTTGCCCAAGATGATTCTTCAGATGAAGGGAGTAGACATAGTTCTACATCATCTCCTTCTGTGTCTACACCAGTTTTGCCCACGCAGGAGACCCCTAGTACTTCTAGCGCGCCAATGCTTGTTACTATGCAACAATTGACGGCAGTAATGGATAACTCCATAGCAAATATTTTATCCAAAATGCCTGCATTTCAGAGAAAGCGCAATTGCTCTGTTTTAAACACTGTAGAGCAGGAGGGCACTGATGATAATTTTTCTGTCATACCCTCACACCAATCTGAAGTGGCAGTGAGGGAGGTTTTGTCAGATGGGGAAATTTCTGATTCAGGAAGAATTTCTCAGCAGGCAGAACCTGATGTTGTGACATTTAAATTTAAATTAGAGCATCTCCGCGCACTGCTTAAGGAGGTGCTATCTTCTCTGGATGATTGTGACAATCTGGTCATCCCAGAAAAATTGTGCAAGATGGACAAGTTCCTAGAGGTCCCAGTGCACCCCGACGCTTTTCCAATACCCAAGCGGGTGGCGGACATAGTGAATAAGGAGTGGGAGAAGCCAGGCATACCTTTTGTCCCTCCTCCTATATTTAAGAAATTATTTCCTATGGTCGACCCCAGAAAGGACTTATGGCTAACAGTTCCTAAGGTCGAGGGGGCGGTTTCTACACTTGCCAAACGCACGACCATTCCTATTGAGGACAATTGTGTTTTCAAAGATCCTATGGATAAAAAATTGGAGGGTTTGCTTAAAAAGATTTTTGTACAGCAAGGTTACCTCCTTTTAACCTATTTCGTGTATTATTCCTGTCACTACAGCAGCGTGGTTCTGGTTCGAAGAACTATAAAAGTCGCTCAGTAGAGAGACTCCGTATGAGGAGGTTATGGACAGAATTCACGCACTTAAGTTAGCTAATTCCTTTATTTTAGATGCCGCTTTGCAGTTAGCGAGATTAGCTGCGAAAAATTCAGGGTTTGCAATTGTGGCGCGCAGAGCGCTCTGGCTTAAGTCTTGGTCAGCGGATGTATCTTCCAAGACAAAATTGCTTAATATCCCTTTCAAAGGTAAGACCCTCTTTGGGCCAGAATTGAAAGAGATTATTTCAGACATCACTGGGGGTAAGGGCCATGCCCTCCCACAAGATAGGCCTTTCAAGGCTAAGAATAAGTCCAATTTTCGTTCCTTTCGCAATTTCAGGAACGGACCGGTCTCCAACTCTGCAGCCTCTAGACAAGAGGGTAATGCTTCCCAGACTAAACCAGCTTGGAAACCGATGCAAGGCTGGAACAAGGGTAAGCAGGCCAAGAAACCTGCTGCTGCTACCAAAACAGCATGAAGGGGTAGCCCCCGATCCGGGACCGGATCTAGTAGGGTGCAGACTCTCTCTCTTTGCTCAGGCTTGGGCAAGAGATGTTCAGGATCCCTGGGCACTAGAAATAGTCTCTCAGGGTTATCTTCTAGAATTCAAGGAACTACCCCCAAGGGGAAGGTTCCACATGTCTCGCTTATCTTCAAACCAAATAAAGAGACAGGCATTCTTACATTGTGTAGAAAACCTGTTAAAAATGGGAGTGATACACCCAGTTCCATCTGTGGAACAAGGTCTGGGGTTTTACTCAAATCTGTTTGTAGTTCCCAAAAAAGAGGGAACTTTCAGACCAATTCTGGATTTAAAAATTTTACCTGGATTTACCTGGATTTTACCTACAATCCAGGAGGGTCAATTTATGACTACCGTGGATCTAAAGGATGCGTATCTACATATTCCTATCCACAAAGATCATCATCAGTTCCTAAGGTTCGCCTTTCTGGACAAACATTACCAGTTCGTGGCTCTCCCATTCGGACTAGCCACTTCTCCAAGGATTTTCACAAAGGTGCTCGGGTCCCTTCTAGCGGTTCTAAGACCAAGGGGCATTGCAGTGGCACCTTACTTGGACGACATCCTAATTCAAGCGTCGTCTCTTTCAAAAGCAAAGGCTCACACAGACATTGTTCTAGCCTTTCTCAGATCTCACGGGTGGAAGGTGAACATAGAAAAAAGTTCCCTGTCTCCGTCGACAAGAGTCCCTTTCTTGGGGACAATAATAGATTCTTTAGAAATGAAGATTTTCCTGACAGATGTCAGAAAGTCAAAGCTTCTAAACGCTTGTCAAGTTCTTCACTCTGTTCCACGACCTTCCATAGCTCAGTGCATGGAAGTAGTAGGGTTGATGGTTGCAGCAATGGACATAGTTCCTTTTGCGCGAATTCATCTAAGACCATTACAACTGTGCATGCTCAAACAGTGGAATGGGGACTATACAGACTTGTCTCCGATGATTCAAGTAGATCAGAAGACCAGAGACTCACTCCGTTGGTGGCTGACTCAGGATCACCTGTCCCAGGGAATGAGCTTCCGCAGACCAGAGTGGGTCATCTTCACGACCGACGCCAGTCTATTAGGCTGGGGCGCGGTCTGGGATTCCCTGAAAGCTCAGGGTCTATGGTCCCGGGAAGAGTCTCTTCTCCCGATAAACATTCTGGAATTGAGAGCGATATTCAATGCTCTCCGGGCTTGGCCTCAACTAGCAAAGGCCAGATTCATAAGATTCCAATAAGACAACATGACGACTGTTGCTTACATCAATCATCAGGGGGGAACAAGGAGTTCTCTGGCGATGAGAGAGGTGACCAAAATCATCAAATGGGTGGAGGATCACTCCTGCCACCTATCTGCGATCCACATCCCAGGAGTAGACAATTGGGAGGCGGATTATCTGAGTCGTCAGACTTTCCATCCGGGGGAGTGGGAACTCCACCCGGAGGTGTTTGCCCAGTTGACCCAATTTTGGGGCATTCCAGACATGGATCTGATGGCGTCTCGTCAGAACTTCAAGGTTCCTTGCTACGGGTCCAGATCCAGGGATCCCAAGGCGACTCTAGTGGATGCATTAGTGGCACCTTGGGCCTTCAACCTAGCTTATGCGTTTCCACCGTTCCCTCTCATTCCCAGGCTGGTAGCCAGGATCAAACAGGAGAAGGCCTTGGTGATTTTGATAGCTCCTGCGTGGCTACGCAGGACTTGGTATGCAGACCTGGTGAATATGTCATCGGCTCCACCATGGAAGCTACCTTTGAGACAGGATCTTCTAGTACAAGGTCCATTCGAACATCCAAATCTGGTTTCTCTCCAGCTGACTGCTTGGAAATTGAACGCTTGATTTTATCTAAGCGTGGGTTTTCGGATTCTGTGATAGAAGAAAACCTGTGACTAGAAAGATTTACCATAAAATATGGAAAAGATATATCTGTTGGTGTGAATCCAAGGGATTCTCATGGAGTAAGATTAAAATTCCTAGGATCCTTTCCTTTCTCCAAGAAGGTTTGGATAAGGGATTGTCAGCGAGTTCTCTAAAAGGACAGATTTCTGCTTTATCTGTCTTGTTACACAAACGACTGGCAGCTGTGCCAGATGTTCAAGCTTTTGTTCAGGCTTTAGTCAGGATCAAGCCTGTTTACAGACCTTTGACTCCTCCCTGGAGTCTAAATTTAGTTCTTTCAGTTCTTCAAGGGGTTCCGTTAGAACCCTTACATTCCATAGATATCAAGTTGTTATCTTGGAAAGTTCTGTTTTTGGTTGTTATTTCTTCTGCTAGAAGAGTTTCTGAATTATCTGCTCTGCAGTGTAATCCGCCCTATCTGGTGTTCCATTCAGATAAGGTTGTTTTGCGTACTAAACCTGGTTTCCTTCCAAAAGTTGTTTCCAACAAGAATATTAACCAGGAAATAGTTGTGCCTTCTTTGTGCCCAAATCCAGTTTCAAAGAAGGAAAGTTTGTTACACAATTTAGATGTAGTCCGTGCTTTAAAGTTCTATTTAGAAGCAACAAAGGATTTCAGACAAACGTCTTCTCTGTTTGTCGTTTATTCTGGTAAGAGGAGAGGTCAAAAAGCTACTGCTACCTCTCTTTCCTTTTGGCTGAAAAGCATCATCCGATTGGCTTACGAGACTGCCGGACGGCAGCCTCCTAAACGAATCACAGCTCACTCTACTAGGGCTGTGGCTTCCACATGGGCCTTCAAGAACGAGGCTTCTGTTGATCAGATATGTAAGGCAGCGACTTGGTCTTCTCTGCACACTTTTGCCAAATTCTACAAATTTGAAACTTTTGCTTCTTCGGAGGCTATTTTTGGGAGAAAGGTTTTGCAAGCCGTGGTGCCTTCTGTTTAGGTAACCTGATTTGCTCCCTCCCTTCATCCGTGTCCTAAAGCTTTGGTATTGGTTCCCACAAGTTATGGATGACGCCGTGGACCGGACACACCAATGTTGGAGAAATCAGAATTTATGCTTACCTGATAAATTACTTTCTCCAACGGTGTGTCCGGTCCACGGCCCGCCCTGGTTTTTTAATCAGGTTTGATAAATTTCTTTCTTTAACTACAGTCACCACGGCACCCTATAGTTTCTCCTTTTTTTCTCCTGTCCGTCGGTCGAATGACTGGGGGGGCGGAGCCTGGGGGGGGACTATGTGGACGGCTTTTGCTGTGCTCTTTGCCATTTCCTGTTGGGGAGGAGAATATTCCCACAAGTTATGGATGACGCCGTGGACCGGACACACAGTTGGAGAAAGTAATTTATCAGGTAAGCATAAATTCTGATTTTAATTACAAGGAGGAGGCAAAGAACACCCAGCAAAGCTTGAAGTTTCCCTCCCCCTTCCCACAATCCCCAGTCATTTGGCCGATGGAATATGGAAAGAGAAAAGGAACACCCGGTGTATAAAGGTGCCTGAAGTGTAGAAGATAAGTCAAGATTTTAGACAAGGGCTGGTCGTGGACTCTCCATGCCAGGAAAGAAAATAATTTATCAGGTAAGCATCAATTTTTTTTTTCCCCCAATGGCATGGAGAGTCCAAAAATCCATTCTAATTACTAGTGGGAACCAATACCCAAGCTAGAGGACACAGAATGGAAAGGGAGGGAGAAACAAGACAGGCGTACCAAAAACCGAAGGCACCACTGCTTGAAGAACCTATCTCCCAAAAGAAGCATCAGTTGAGGCAAAAACATAAAATTTATAAAAATCAGAAATGAAACTAATTTTACCCCACTTAAGTCTTGTTTTAAAGACCCAGGAAGGAGAAAACAGCCCAGGTTGATGAACTGTAATCCTCTTAATAGGCTTAGCTGTCACAAAGGTCTATCTGTGAAATATATAAATGAAAGGACTTGCCCTCCAAGGTCTTCGGCTGTGGAGCAGTCCCAGCACTTCTAGGTCTGTTAGCCTCATCCGACCGCTGACAGGGACCTGAAGATACAAAAAAAGCAGAGTAACCAACCCTGGTTTTCTATATAGGGGTTAGCATAAATTGTTGGAATTAAAGTAAGGTCTACCTCACCGACCTCCAACAGTTAATAGCCACCATTACTCTTACTAAAGAGGATTAAATGGACACAGCATTGCCCCAATTCTTGCAGGGAAAATACCCATTAAAGGATTTAATACTTGATTTTCTTCAGGCATCATCTTTGCACATCCTCCTAAATGTATAAGGCAAATAATGACTGGGGATTGTGGGAAGGGGGAGGAATACTTATAGCTTTGCTGGGTGTTGTTTCCCTCCTCCTGGTGGCCAGGAGTTAAATTCCCACTAGTAATTAGAATGGATTTGTGGACTTTCCATGCCATTGGAAAGAAAAGCCCCACAGAACTAGAGTGTGTTAAGATCATGTGGCGCTTCTATCTTTTGTAAAGCTAAAATAAGAAAGGTCAAAGAATATTGTGTTTGCTAAAGAGCCCCAGAGTGGCCATACATCAGTTTATTTATTTTTAAATTATTAATTGTGACCACAATTTAATAAAGCGTGAACACGATTTACTGAAATGTACAACGCTCTGGGGCTCCACCTTTGTTTGTGTGTGTATGTATGTATGTGTATATATGTGTGTGTGTGTGTGTATGTATGTATATATGTATATATATATATATATATATATATATATATATATATATATATATATATATATATATATACTTTATTTCCATAAGGTAGGGAGAGTCCACAACTTCAGTCCTTACCTTTGGGATATACAACACCTGCGTGCACACTATATATGCATAATCTGACGGGTCAGAGTGAGACCCGAACCTGGAACTAGGCGATGATACGATGAGAGTGGATCAGGTGCAGCCACGCCCATCGCACGGATAACTACACCCAAAAACAAAACACATGTCCACCTCTTATTGTCTGGCTATAACTACACTCTCCTTTGTAGAGCTCCACCAGTATCACTGCAGATCACGCCCGTTTGTTGGAGCTTTCCCGCCTACAAGCTCTCTCAGCTACACACACACTGTAGTTAAAAAAAGAAAAAAAGTCATTTTAGGTTTCGTTTTGGTTTTCGGCCAGGGGCATCCTAAATTTTCGTTATCGGTTTCGGTCCAGAATTTTCATTTTGGTGCATCCCTACTGCTTGCTGTTACACACTCAGGTCCCTGTCAGAGCGTCTCTGCAAGACTGTGACACTTGAGAGGCTGTATCTGTTCCACAGCGTGGATCCTGGAGGATAAGACAGCTTTATTATAAATAACAGGGATTCTAATATAGGGTCACAGTGTGGCTCATTTATACCGCAATAGGATCAAGGGTTAATTTCTTTCATGTAATTGGCAATAGTCCATGAGCTAGTGACGTATGGGATATACAATCCTACCAGGAGGGGCAAAGTTTCCCAAACCTCAAAATGCCTATAAATACACCCCTCACCACACCCACAATTCAGTTTTACAAACGTTGCCTACTTTGGAGGTGGTGAAGTAAGTTTGTGCTAAGATTTCTACGTTGATATGTGCTTCTTAGCATTTTGAAGCCTGATTCCTCTTAGAGTACAGTGAATGTCAGAGGGATGTGAAGGGAGTATCACCTATTGAATGCAACGGTTTTCCTCACAGGGATCTATTTCATAGGTTCTCTGTTATCGGTCGTAAAGATTCATCTCCTACCTCCCTTTTCCGATCGACGATATACTCTCATATTCCATTACCTCTACTGATAACCGTTTCAGTACTGGTTTGGATATCTGCTATATGTGGATGGGAGTCTTTTGATAAGTATGTTTTCATTACTTAAGACACTCTCAGCTATGGTTTGGCACTTTATGTATTTATATAAAGTTCTAAATATATGTATTGTACTTATATTTGCCATGATTCAGGTTTTCAGTATATTTCCTTTTGCAGACTGTCAGTTTCATATCTGGGAAATGCATTTTTTAGGAAAATTTATTTTTTTACCTGGGGTTTAGTCTCTTTTTTCAAATTGATTGTCTTTTAAATTTGCGGGCAGAATTAGGCTCGCGAGGGCACAAAATGCCATTCTTGGAGCGAGAGTTTTTTGGGCGCAAAGTTACATTAGTTGACGCAAATTTGTCATATCCGGCGTCTTAGTTGACGCCGAGTCTTTCACAAGGTTGCATCATCAGTGACGCGAGTGTGTCATTTCCGGACGTTATTGGCGCCAAAAAATATTTTTGTTTTCTGTTTGTGTGCGTCGTACTTAGCGCCAAATATTTTCATTATATAAGTCCCCATTCCTATATGCCTCTTGCCTTTTTTTCTATCAGAGGGCTATGCTGTTTGCATTTTTCCCATTCCTGAAACTGCCATATAAGGAAATTTTATAATTTTGCTTTATATGCTGTTTTTTCTTTTACATTTTGCAAGATGTCTCAATCTTATCCTGTCTCAGAAATCTCTGTTGGAATCCTGCTGCCTGATAACAGTTCTACCAAAGCTAAGTGCATTTTTTGTAAATTTGTGGAGGTTATTTCTCCAGCTGTGGTTTGTAATAGTTGTCACAATAAACTTTTACATGCAGAGAATGTATCCATCAGTAGTAGTTCATTACCTGTTGCTGTTCCTTCAACATCTAATGCACAAGATATACCTGTAAATTTAAAAGAATTTATTTCTGATTCTATTCAGAAGGCTTTGTCTGCCATCCTGCCTTCTCATAAACGTAAACTTTTAAAACTTCTCATAAAGTTGATGAAATTTCAAATGACCGGCAACATGCTGAATTATCCTGATCTGATGAGGATCTATCTGGTTCAGAAGATCCTACCTCAGATATTGACACTGACAAATCTTCTTATTTATTTACAATGGAGTATATTTGTTATTTGTTAAAAGAAGTGTTGATTACATTGGATATGGAGGAAACGAATCCTCTTGATATTAAAACTAGTAAACGTTTAAATTCTGTTTATAAACCACCTGTGGTTACTTCAGAAGTTTTTCCAGTTCCTGATGCTATTTCTGATATGATTTCTAAGGAATGGAATAGGCCTGGTACTTCTTTTATTCCTTCTTCAAGGTTTAAAAAATTGTATCCTTTGCCAGCAGTTACTTTAGACTTTTGGGAAAAGATCCCCAAAGTTGATGGGGCTATCTCTACTCTTGCTAAACGTACTACTATTCCTAGATTGGAAACTTGAATCTTATTTAAGGAAAGCCTATTTATATTCAGGTCATCTTCTAAGGCCTGCAATTTATTTGGCTGATGTTGCAGCTGCTTCAACTTTTTGGTTGGAGACTTTAGCGCAACAAGTATTGGATTCTGAATTGTCTAGCATTGTTAACTTGATTCAACATGCTAATAATTTTATTTGTGATGCCATTTTTGATGATATAAAATTTATGTTAAGTCTATGTCTTTAGCTATTTTAGCTAGAAGAGCTTTGTGGCTTAAATCTTGGAATGCTGACATGACTTCTAAGTCCAGGTTGCTATCTCTTTCTTTCCAAGTCAACAAGTTATTTGGTTCTCAGTTGGATTCAATAATTTCAACTGTCACTGGGGGGGAAGGGCGTTTTTTTGCCTCAGGATAAAAGACCTAAGGGTAAATCTAAAGCTTCTAACCGTTTTCGTTCCTTTCGAGAAAATAAGGAACAGAAACCTAAACCTTCCCCCAAGGAATCTGTTTCCAATTGGAAGCCTTCCTCAGATTGGAATAAATCTAAGCCATTTAAGAGATCAAAGCCAGCCCCAAAGTCTGCATGAAGGTGTGGCCCTAATTCCAGCTCAGCTGGTAGGGGGCAGATTAAGATTTTTCAAAGATGTTTGGACCAATTCGGTTCAAAACCAATGGATTCAGAGTATTGTCTCTCAGGGGTACAGAATAGGATTCAGAGTAAGACAGCCTGTGAGAAGATTTTTTCTCTCATGAATTCCAGTAAACCCAGTAAAGGCTCAGGCTTTCCTGAAGTGTGTTTCAGTCCTGGAGTTATCAGGGGTAATCATGTCAGTACCGTTTCAGGAACAGGGTCTGAGGTTTTATTCAAATGTATTCATTGTCCCAAAGAGAGAAAATTCATTCAGACCAGTTCTGGATCTGAAAATTTTGAATCGATATGCAAGAGTACCAAAATGGTGACTATAAGGACTGTTCTGCCTTTTGTTCAGCAAGGGCATTATATGTCCACAATAGACTTACAGGATGCATATCTTCATATTCCGATTCATCCAGATCATTATCAGTTTCTGAGATTCTCTTTTCTAGACAAGCATTACCAATTTGTCGCTCTTCCTTTTGGCCTAGCGACAGCTCCAAGAATCTTTTCAAAGGTTCTCGTGCCCTACTGTCTGTAATCAGAGAGCGGAGTATTGCGGTGTTTCCTTATTTGGACGATATCTTGGTACTAGCTCAGTCTACATTCTGCTGAATCTCACACAAATCAACTAGTGTTTCTTCAAAGACAGGGTTGGAGGATCAATTTACCAAAAAGTTCCTTGATTCCTCAGACAAGGGTTACCTTTTTAGGTTTCCAGATAGATTCAGTGTCCATGCTGAATCAATAGTGCAGGGATTATACAAGGATATCACAATTAATATCCTTAAATCCCAATGTTCGACTATCTCTGACTTGGTGGTTAGATCACTATCGTATAGTTCTAGGGGCCTCTTTGGTTCGTCCAACCTGGACTGTGATCACAACAGATGCGAGTCTTTCAGGTTGGGAAGCTGTTTGGGGATCTCTGACAGCACAAGGGGTTTGGAAATCTCAGGAGGCGAGATTACCAATCAATATTTTGGAACTCCGTGCAATTTTCAGGCTTGGCCTCTGTTGAAGAGAGAACCGTTTATTTGCTTTCAGACAGACAATATCACAGCTGTGGCATATGTCAATCATCAGGGTGGGACTCGCAGTCCCCTAGCTATGAAAGAAGAATCTTGAATACTTTCTTGGGCAGAATCCAGCTTGTCTAATTTCTGAGGTACATATCCCAGGTGTAGACAATTGGGAAGCGGATTATCTCAGCCGTCAGACTTTACATCCGGGGCAGTGGTCCCTCCATCCAGATGTGTTTGTTTTTCTCAGATTGTTCAGATGTGGGGTCTTTCAGAAATAGATCTGATGGCTTCTCATCTAAACAAGAAACTTCCCAGGTACCTGTGCAGGTCCAGGGATCTTCAGGCGGAAGCAGTGGATGCGTTGACACTTCCTTGGTTTTACCAACCTGCTTATATTTTCCTGCCTCTAGTTCTTCTTCCAAGAGTGATCTCCAAAATCATCATGGATTAGTTGTTTGTATTGCTGGTAGCTCCAGCATGGCCTCACAGGTTTTGGTATGCGGATCTTGTTCAGATGTCCAGTTGCCAACCTTGGCCTCTTCCATTAAGGCTGGACCTTCTGTCTCAAGGTCCATTTTTCCATCAGAATCTCAAATCATTAAATTTGAAGGTATGGAAATTGAACGCCTAATGCTTAGTCATAGAGGTTTCTCTGACTCAGTGATTAATACTATGTTATAGTCTTGTAAATCTGTTTCTAGAAAGATTTATTATAGAGTTTGGAAGACTTATATTTCATGGTGTTGTTCTCATAAATTCGCTTGGCATTTTTTCAGAATTCCTAGAATTTTACAGTTTCTTCAGGATGGTTTGGATAAGGGTTTGTCTGCAAGTTCCTTGAAGGGACAAATCTTCTCTTTCTTTTTTATTTCACATAAAGATTGCTAAGCTTCCTGATACTCACTGTTTTGTACAGACTTTGGTTCGTATAAATCCTGTCATTAAATTAATCTCTCCTCCTTGGAGTCTTAATTTGGTTTTGAAGGCTTTACATGCTCCACCATTTGAGCCTATGCATTCTTTGGACATTAAACTACTTTATTGGAAAGTGTTGTTCCTTTTGTCCATCTCTTCTGCTAGAAGAGTTTCTGAATTTTCTGCCGTTTCTTGTGAATCTCCTTTTCTGATTTTTCATCAGGAAAAGCGGTTTTGCGTACTTCATTTAAATTCTTACCTAAGGTTGTGAATTCTAACAACGTTAATAGAGAAATTGTTGTCCCTTCCTTGTGTCTTAATCCTAAGAATTCTTTGGAGGAATCCTTACATTCTTTGGATGTGGTAAGAGCTTTGAAATATTATGTTGAAGCTACTAAAGATTTCAGGAAGACTTCTAGTCTATTTGTTATCTTTTCTGGTTCTAAGAAAGGTCAGAAGGCTTCTGCAGTTTTTTTGGCTTCGTGTTTAAAGCTTTTGATTCATTCAGCTTATTTTGAGTCGGGTCAAGCCCCGCCTCAGAGAATTACAGCTTATTCTACTAGATCAGTCTCCACTTTGTGGGCTTTTAAGAATGAAGCTTCAGTTGGTCAGATTTGCAAAGTAGCAACCTGGTCTTCTTTGCATATATTTACTAAATTCTACCGTTTTGATGTATTTGCTTCTTCGGAAGCAGTTTTTGGTAGAAAAGTTCTTCATGCAGCTTTTTCAGTTTGATTCTTCTGCTTAGGTTTTAAGTTTTTTCATTTCATGAGAATTAACTTATATTTTAGGTTGTGGGTTATTTTTTTCAGCGAAAAATGGCTGTTTTTATTTTTCTCTCCCCCTCTAGTGACTTGCGTGGAGTTCCACATCTTGGGTATTGCTATCCCATACGTCACTAGCTCATGGACTCTTGCCAATTACATGAAAGAAAACATAATTTTTGTAAGAACTTACCTGATAAATTCATTTCTTTCATATTGGCAAGAGTCCATGAGGCCCACCCTTTATGTAGTGGTTTTGATTTTTTGTATAAAGCACAATTATTTCCAAATTCCTTTGTTGTCTTTTTACTCCTTTCTTTATCACCCCACTTCTTGGCTATTCGTTAAACTGATTTGTGGGTGTGGTGAGGGGTGTATTTATAGGCATTTTGAGGTTTGGGAAACTTTGCCCCTCCTGGTAGGATTGTTAATCCCATACGTCACTAGCTCATGGAGTCTTGCCAATATGAAATAAATGAATTTATCAGGTAAGTTCTTACATAAATTGTTATTTCCTTCATGGAGATTATTTGGAACAGTTTTGAGGATTTTTATGTACTGTACTGCTTTCACTTTGTGAGGGTTTGGGCTCATAAGACTGTGTGCTTTTGGCTTGGAACAAACAGGTTTGACTCTTTTGTTTTTGAGGAGTTGCGCAGCTTATATTAGCTTAGTGCCCTTTTTCATAGCAGGGGAATTTCCTGTCTTGCGCACCACTTGACCGGGTGTGTTCTCTTTCACTTCCTTATGATCCTGCTGCAGACTTCAGTCCTTGAGGAGAGCGTTTTCACCGATAGCCGGTCTGGGTCTAGGAGGTGATGAGTACTCCAGCCATTGGGAATATAAAGGTGCTGTTTTATATATATAAAGCACTTTAGTTAGTTCAGTTTTTTATTCCATTTGTGAGAGTACATACCAAAGCTATGGAGGACTCTAATACTACATTAGAAGGTTCTGCTCCTTCAGTTATGAATAATAATACCCGTTTATACTGTGAGGAGGCTATGGTTTGCCTGCCTACTCAATTTTGTTCCATTCGTCTAGGCACTGTTTTAAAGTCTAAAAAGGGAGCTAAGTCTGCTAATACACATAGCACAATTATTTCCTCTGAGCCATCAACCTCTCAGCATTCTATGTCCCGAGAAATTACTACCCTTTCTACTCAAACTGCTTCACATGCATTTCCCCACGGCACAACTAATTCTCAATCTGGAGGGGGCCTTTTCCATCTAAAGGGGAGGAGAGGCAAAGACACCCCAGCCAAAGGCTTAAATACCTCCCCGACTTCCCTCATCCCCCAGTCATTCTTTGCCTTTCATCACAGGAGGACGGCAGAGAAGTGCCGAAGATCGGAATAGTCTCCTATGGACGGTAGTACTCTTCGCATTGGGACTGGAGTTTCAAATAGTCCTGTCAGCTACTCAGTGAGAGCCTGGGTGAAAGTTAGAGTCCGGAGATGCAGGGAGAGTCTTTCTGCAAAACCACCCGTCTCATATTAACAGCTCCACAAGCAATCAGCGATGACGAGTTTCGCTGCCTGCTTTTTACATTCAAGTCCATGTCAGGATCGAGACTACTAACCTGTCATACTTGAAGGTCCGTGTTCCTGTTCCACGGCGTAGATTCTGGTAAGATAGCTTCATTTTTTTTTTACATAATGATAATACGGAAGACAGGGTCACAGTGTGACGCCTTTTATCTTTAAAGAATCAAGGGTTAATATTCCTGGAAAGGGGATTATTGAACAGGGGGGATGTTATACATAATATTGTTTATTGTGTCATTGATGCGTTATGTGCAAGATGAGCCTCTTGCAATGCGTGGAACGTTCAGTATTGCGCGGCCTTTTTTTTTTTTGGGCGCGTTTTCTCCTTAGGCAGGGGTGGTCCTGCCAGGCATTCAATGTGACCGGGAGTGGCTATCTCTCTTCCTCTGTTGAACAGCGGCGCAGGAGACAAAACGCTTTCTGTAGAGTGCCCCGGCCATTGGAGGTTATAAGGATGCCTATTTATTAAGTTAAGTTAAAGGGACAGTCAAGTAAAAAAAAAAACTTTCATGAATTAAATAGGGTATGTCATTTTAAACAACTTTCCAATTTCCTTTTGTTACCAATTTTGCTTTGTTCTCTTGGTATTCTTAGTGGAAAGCTAAATCTAGGAGGTTCATATGCTAATTTCTTAGACCTTGAAGGCCACCTCTAATCTGAAAGCATTTTGACAGTTTTTCACCACTAGTGGGCGTTAGTTCATGTGTTTCATATAGAGAACATTGAGCTCAGGCATGTGAAGCTCCTAAGAGCAAGCACTGATTGGCTAAAAATGCAAGTCTGTCAAAAGAACTGAAATAAGGGGGCAGTTTGCAGAGCCATAGATGTAAGGTAATCACAGAGGTAAAAAGTATATTATTATAACTGTGTTGGTTATGCAAAAATAGGGAATGGGTAATAATGGGATTATCTACTTTTTTAAACAACAAAAATTCTGGTGTTTACTGTCCCTTTAATCTAGTCCATAATAACAGCGCAAGCTATGGAGGACTCTTGACGCATTGGAGGGTTCTCCCTCTTTAACAAGGTCTCATTCCTGTGTTTATTGTGAGGAGGTTCTGGTAGAACAGCCTGCTCAACTATGTTCCACATGCCTTAATAAAGTTACGACATCTAAAAGTAAACGGATGTCTAATACTACTGAGCCGTCCACCTCTGAGAGTTCCCTTTCCTGTCAGGTGCATTCCCTGCATTGATCTCCTATTGCATATGCAGCGCCCCAGGGTCCAACCATTACTCCTGTGGGAGAGATTTGTTGGCTGTCAGATTTTGCAGATCAACTGCAAACGGTGGTATCGAAAGTGATCCATACCTTACCACGTTCTGCTAAGCGCAAGCTTAGGGCCTATCGTGGCGGCCCGGCCCAGTGGTTGTCTTCGCCTATGGAAATATCAGAGACGTTATTTGATGACGAGGCCCACTCCGACTCTTCGGAGGAGGCCCCTTCTGTGTCGGAGTCCGTGTCATCTAAACCTCCGGCTGCGGAGGAGCCTGATTTTAAGTTTTGGATAGAGAATTTGCAGTTTTTGCTGACGCAAGTGCTTGCTACTCTGGAGGGTCCAGAACAGAAGCTTCCGGAGGAACCTGCGATTCCTAAGCTTGATAAGTTATATGTGGACAGGGTGGTGTCTCAGGCCTTCCCGGTTCCTGTTAAGATGGCTAATATTATTAAGAATGAATGGGAGCGATTAGGTTCTTCCTTTTCCACTTCTTCCTTTAAGAAACTGTTCTCAGCTTGAGCTGTGGAGTACTGTCCCTAAGGTGGATGGTGCTATCTCTACGCTCGCAAAGCGGACAGCTATTCCCCTCGAGGATAGTTTGTCGTTTAAAGAGCCCATGGATAAAATGTTGGAAATCATGTTAAGGAAGTTGTTTCAACACATGGGGTTTGTTTGTCAGCCGGCAGCGGCCGTAGACACGGTTGCCGGAGCTGCGACATTTTGGTGTAAATCCCTTTGTGAAATGGTCGAGGCATTGACTTCCATTGACGAGATACAGTATAAGATTAAGACGCTGAAGGTTGCCAATTCTTTCATCTGTGATGCCAATATGCAAATGATTTGCCTGAACGCTAAGGTGTCAGGCTTTTCCGTTTTTAGCCCGCAGGGCTCTGTGACTAAAGTCTTGGTCTTCGGACATGACCTCTAAGTTGAGGCTGTTGTCCCTGCCTTTTCAAGGAAAAATTCTGTTCGGTCAAGGATTGGATTCGATCATATCCACGGTTTCCTACCGCAGGATAAGAAGGCTAAGCCTAAATGATCTACTTTTCGTCCCTTTCGTGCGGACAAGCCCCAGTGCCAGTAGCCCGCCGCAAAAGCGGACCAGTCCAAGGGAACTTGGAAGCCGGCTCATTCTTGGAACAAGTCTAAGCAGAGCAAGAAGCCTGCTGAGACAAAATCGGCATAAAGGGGCAGCCCCCGGCTGGTCTCCGGACCAAGTAGGGGGCAGATTATCTCTCTTCTCAGAAGCCTGGTTATAGGACGTTCAGGACCCTTGGGTTCTGGAGGTTGTCGCCCAGGGTTACAGAATAGGGTTCAGATCCCATCCACCCAGGGTCAGATTCCACCTGTCCATCCTGTCTTCAAGACCGGAAAAGAGAGAGGCCTTTCTAGAGTGTGTGAGGGATCTCTCCTCTCTGTGTTATCGTACCAGTACCCCAAGCAGAAAGGGGTCTAGGGTACTATTCAAATCCTTTTTGTGCTTCCAAAGGAGGGCACGTTTCGCCCGATTCTGTACCTAAAGTGTTTAAACAAGTTTCTTAGTGTTCCATAGTTCAAAATGGAAATGATCAGATCTATTTTGCCCCTAGTTCAAGAGGGACAGTTTATGACAACTATATACTTGAAGGATGCTTACCCTCATGTGCCAATCCACAGGGACCACTTCAAGTTCCTAAGATTTGCATTTCTGGACCAACACTTCCAGTTTGTGGCCCTCCCCCTTGGTCTGGCGACGGCCCCAAGGGTCTTCACGAAGGTTCTGGGGGCGCAACTTGCGGTGGCCAGAGCCAGAGACATTGCTGTTACGCCCTATCTGGACAACATCCTAGTCCAGGCGCTGTTGCTCAGTCTCGCAGAGGATCATTCGAGGGCTCCTCTTCTTTTGCTCCAATCTTACGGTTGGAAAATAAACTCAGGAAAGAGTTCCCTGGTTCCCAGCAACAGTTCCTGGGCATGATAATAGACTCTGTCCATGAAAATATTTCTCACAGACCATTGACGCAGGAAGATTGCGTCCTCTTGTCTTGCCCTTCAGTCCTCCTCAAGCCCCTTGGTGGCTCAGTGTATGGAGGTGATCGGACTCATGGTTTCCAGCATAGACGTCATTCCATTTGCCAGGTTCCATCTCAGACCTCTTCAATTATGCATGTTGAGACAGTGGAACTGATATGATTCAGATCTATCACAACAGATATCCATGGATGCTTGGACTCGGATCTCCCTCTCTTGGTGGATCTGTCCGGAGCAACTGTCCATGGGGACATCCTTTTTGAGACCGTCCTGTAAGATTGTGATCATGGACGTGAGTCTGGCAGGATTTGGAGCTGTTTGGAGAAAATGGTCCCCGGAGGAGTCTCTTCTTCCGATAAATATTCTGGAACTCTGAGCAATCTACAATGCTCTGAAGGCATGGCCTCCTCTGGGGTTGTTCAGCTTCATCAGATTCCAGACTGACAACATAACCTTGGTGGCTTACATCAACCATCAGGGGGGTATGAGGAGCTCCCTAGCCATGAGGGAGGTGTCTTGGATTTTGGAGTGGGTGGAGTCCCACAGCTGCTCGCTTTCAGCGATTCACATTCCAGGTGTGGACAACTGGGAAGCAGACTTTCTCAGCAGGCAATCCTTCCATCCAGGGAAATGGTCTCTTCACTCCGAAGTGTTTGCGGAGATTTGTCTCAGGTAGGGAACGCCAGAGATAGATCTCATGGTGTCCAGACTCAATTGCAAGCTACCCCGATACTGGTCGAGGTCCAGGTATCCCCAGGCAGAGCAAATAGATGCCTTAGTGGTGCCTTGGGGGTTCAGCCTAGCTTACATTTTTCCACCGTTACCACTTCTACCTCGTGTAGTGGCACACATCAAACAGGAGCGAGCTTCAGCCATTCTGATTGCTCCATCGTGGCCGCGGAGGACGTGTTTTGCGGATCTGGTGGCGATGTCATCCTCTCCACCGTGGAGGTTACCCTGTCACAGGGATCTGCTGGAACAGGGCCCCTTTCAACCTCAAAATCTCAATTCTCTGAGGCTGACTGCGTGGAGATTGAACTCCTAGTCTTGGCCAAGAGAGGCTTTTCTGAAAGTGTGATTGATACTCTCATTCATGCAAGGAAGCCAGTCACTCGTCACATCTACCATAAGGTGTGGAGGACTTACTTGTCCTGGTGTGAGAAGCATGGATGTCCTTGGCATAAGATGAAGGTATCCATGATTCTGTCCTTTCTCCAAGACGGTTTGGAGAAGGATCTTGCCACTAGTTCCCTAAAGGGGCAGATTTCAGCATTATTAGTCTTGTTGCATAGGAGACTCGCTGAGCTGCCTGACATCCAATCTTTTGTTCAGGCTCTGTCTAGAATCAGGCCTGTTTTTAGACAGTCTACTCCCCCATGGAGCTTAAACTTGGTCCTTAAGGTTGTGCAGAGGGTTCCATTTGAGCCTATGCATTCCATTGGCATTAAAGGGACAGTATACTGTAAAATTAATGTGTTCACAATTGCTTTTTTTACCAACTGCATCGTAAAAATGTATGAAAATTTGCTTTTTAAGGTTTATTTGTGTATATTAAAGCTCTGATTTTGTGTTTTGAAGCCACAACCTAATAAAATGGGTTGAGCTTGTAGGTATAATCAGATCTCATTACTTTATCACATTGTGTACATATACCTGCTTCTTTATCTTATATCTGTCCATAAACCAATCACCAATACTTGGAGAGAATAATAGAAAATCAACATTTTATTACCTTATCTCTGCTATATCCCACTGGGACCGTCATTTCTTCTGTTGGCTGTGTTTACACAGCTTATCTATAGTTTGGACCTGCGGCCACAAACTTTCAGAATAGGTGTGGATACCACTGGCTAAATCTACTATTTAAAATGCCAATATAAGAGTAAATGAGCTACTTGTAAACAATTTAATACACTCCAACAGGTAAAGTGGATCATTGGGAAAAAATTAAAGGGGAGAAAATATTTGAGTAAACTGTCCCTTTAAGATTCTGTCCTGGAAGGTTCTCTTCCTGTTGGCCATTGCTTTGGCACGCAGAGTATTTGAACTGGCTGCCTTGCAATGTGAGCCTCCTTATCTGGTTTTTCATGCGGATAAGGCTGTGCTTTGCACTGGTTTGGGGTTTCTTCCTAAGGTGGTGTCTAACCGTAACATCAATCAGGAAATATTGGTTCCTTCTTTGTGTCCTAACCCTTCTTCTTCTAAGGAGAGGTTACTTCATAACCTGGATGTGGTTTTCTGAAGTTTTATCTTCAGGTTACAAAGGATTTCAGACAGTCTACATCTCTTTTTTTTTATGTGGTGTATTCAGGGAAGCGCAAGGGGAAAAAAGCCTCTTCTACTTCTTTGTCCTTTTGGTTGAGGAGCTTGATTCGCTTGGTTTATGAGACAGCGGGACATAAGTCTCCTCAGAGGATCACGGCTCATTCCACTAGAGCTGTGACTTCGTCTTGGGCCTTCAAGAATGAGGCCTCTATGGAGCAAATTTGTAAGGTGGCTACCTGGTGCTCCTTACACACTTTTACAAAGTTTAACAAATTTGACGTTTTTGCTTCTGCAGAAGTTGTTTTTGGAGAAAGGTTTTACAGGCTGTGGTGCCCTCAGATTAGGGTCTGCCTTTTTACCTTCCTGGTTTCATTCAGTGTCCTCTAAAGCTTGGGTATATGTTCCCAACAGTATTGAATGAAGCCGTGGACTCTCCTCCCTTTTAGATGGAAAACATGAATTATGCTTACCTTATAATTTAATTTCCATTGAGGGACGGAGAGTCCTAGGATCCCGCCCGTATCTCCGATAGGCGGACCTAAATTTAATTCATCTTCTGCCACCATTTATACCCTGATATTTCTCCTACTGTTCCTTGTTCCCTCGGCAGAATGACTGGGGGATGAGGGAAGTGGGGGAGGTATTTAAGCCTTTGGCTGGGGTGTCTTTGCCTCCTCCTGGTGGCCAGTTTCTTAATTCCCAACAGTAATGAATGATGCCATGGACTCTCCTCCCCTCGATGGAAATGAAATTATCAGGTAAGCATAATTTATGTTTTTCCTGCAGACTTTACTGCTCAGCTACAATCGGCATTGTCTGCGGCCCTGAGTGCCCTACCTATCTCTGGTAAATGCAAGAGAAAGGTCAAACATAGTTCTCCTGACTTAGTCATCTAAATTTCTGTCGGATTTAGCTTGTATGTCCCAGCTATCCGAGGATGAGTTAACCTCTGTAGCCGCGGTTGCTGGAGCAGCTACCTACTGGTGCGACTTTCTGTCTGAACTTATTGAGGTGGAATCTCCCCTAGAGGATAGTCAGGAGAGAATTAAGCCTCTGAGAATTGCTAACTCTTTAATTTGTGATGTAAATATGCAGATTATACGCCTAAATGCAAAGGTGTCGGGTTTTGCGTTCCTAGCCCAACATGCTCTCTGGTTGCATCTTGGTCTGCGGATGTGACTTATAAATCCAGACGCTTTTCTCTTCCATTCAAGGGGAAGATATTATGCGGTCTAGGGCTGGACTCCATTATTTCTACGGTTACTGGAGATAAGGGTGCCTTCCTACTACAGGATAAGAAGAACAGACGTAAGGGACAGCAATCATCTAATTTTCGTTCCTTTTGTTCGGACAAGTCCCAACTATCTCAACCTTCATGCAAGCCCAAGAGTACTTGGAAGCCGGCTCAGTTCTTAAACAAGTCTAAACAGACAAAGAAGCCCGAAGAGAGCAAATCAGCATGAAGGAATGGCTCCCGAACCGGGATCGAATCGAGTAGGGGGCAGATTGTCACTTTTCTCAGACGCATAGTTTCAGGATGTTCAGGATCCTTGGGTTCTGGAGGTCGTATCTCAGGGATACCGGATAGGATTCAAATCTCATCCGCTCAGGGGCAGATTCCTACTCTCCAGACTGTCTACAAGACCAGAAAAGAGGATGGCCTTTTTAAGTTGCGTTCGGGATCTAGCCTCTTTAGGAGTAATTGTCACGGGACCTACATCAGAAAGAGGTCTGGGGGTCTATTCAAACCTCTTCGTCGTTCCCAAAAAGGAGGGAACTTTTGTCCAATTCTGGGCTTGAAGTGCCTAAACAAATTTCTGAGGGTCCCCTCTTTCAAAATGGAGATAATACAGTCAATTCTTCCCCTGGTTCAGGAAGGACAGTTTATGACCACCATAGACCTAAAGGGATGCATACGTTTATGTTCCGATGCACAAGGAACATTTACGTTCCTAAAGTTAGCCTTTCTGGACCAGCACTTCCAGTTCATAGCACTTCCGTTTGGCTTAGCTACTGCTCCAAGGATATTTACGAAGGTTCTGGGGGCTCTTCTAGCAGTTGCCAGAACAAGAGGTATTGCAGTAGCACCTTACCTGGACGATATCTTGGTACAAGCACCATCTTTTCGTCTAGCAAGGGAGCACTCGGAATTCCTTCTCATTCTTCTTCGATCACATCGATGGAAGATAAACTTTGAAAAGAGTTCTCTTACTCAATATACCAAGGTAAATTTCTTGGGTACGGTGATAGACTCTATATCCATGAAGATCTTTCTAACAGATCATAGATGTTGCAAGCTAACATCAGCATGTCTTGCCCTCCAGACCTCTTTGAGACCTTCAGTGACCCAGTGTATGGAGGTGATTGGACTCATGGTGTCTTGTATGGACATCATTCCTTTTGCCAGATTCCATCTCAGACCCTTACAGCTATGCATGCTGAGGCAATGGAACGTCGACCATTCCGATCTGTCCCAACAGATAGTAATGGACAGCCTGTTGAGAATTTCGCTCTCTTGGTGGCTCTGTCAAGATCACCTCTCCCAAGGCACGTGCTTCTTGAGACGGTTCTGGGAGATTGTGAATATAGACGCAAATCTATCTGGCTGGGGAGCCATTTGAGGTGCCAGGAGGGTACAAGGGCTGTGGACTCAGGAGTCGTCCTCTCTTCTGATCAATATCTTGGAACTCTGGGCAATCTTCAATGATCTGAAGGCTCGACCCTTCTGGGTTCGTCCCAGTTTATCAGATTCCAATCCGACAATATAACTTTGGTAATTGGAAAACAGAAATAAAGCGCCTCATAGTGTAGTATTCCCAGTCAATATGGAGCAATAAGAGAAAGCAGGTGCACAGGTACTCACAAGTGTGCTGGCACCCTTAGCGAAAAAGGTGCAAACAGGCAGACTGACCTTTATACAGCAGTCAGCTCGCTGGAAACTCGGTCTCCTTTTATTCAGCAGGGACGAGGGTCGGACATCCGCAGCTGCCTGTTTGATGGACGTCTGCAGCAAACTAATCTCTTGGGCCGATGGAAGGTGCTTCACCTCTGGTGTCTGGTCAGACTTCAGCTATCTGTTAAAGGCTAAGGTTACAATAGCGGTTGCAATAGATAGATACTGTTGTAGGAACTGGCATCTCCGATATTAATGTCAATTGTAGCAAAAAGATGTAAAAGCACTTGAAAAGTGATTAAATGGAAAAAGGACACATCCATGTATGAAAAAATAAAACCATTTTAATGAGCTTAGCAACATGTTTCTCGGCTGCAATGCTTTGGCCGTTTCCTCAGGCTAAATACAATATTTACCATATATCCATATAAAGTGCATTCAATATAGTTTTATTTGCATCAAATAGCGGGCAATACCAATGATGAGTCTGTACTAGTATATAAAAGTTCCAGTAATACAGCAGCTAGCAAGGGGATTAGATGCCAGTGTAGACTATAAGGGCTTTGCTATACCCCACAATTCACTGTGACAAAAATCCATGTTCACATTCATGATTGTGGGATGCACTGTCCCGAAACATTGCTTTATTGTATATGCTTATCTTAAATAAAGATGTCCGTTTAGAGGTGCAGTGGACATGGATTTTTATAATTGTACCAGTATATACTGTGGTGATTGTTTAACAGTACTTAGTGGTGTTTCTTAAAAATATAAACAAACAAAAAACTGCTGCCATATGGTGCTTCAGAAATGGGCCAGCTCCTAAGTATACGTCCCTGCTTTTCAATAAATGATACATAGAAAACGAAGAAAACTTGATAAAAGAAGTAAATTAGAAAGTTGTTTAAAGGGACAGTCTACTATTTTTTATTGTTTAAAAAGATAGATAATTTCTTTATTACCCATTCCACAGTTTTTGCACAGCCAGCACTGTTATATTAAAGGGACAGTAAACATTCAGAATAATGTTATATAATTCTTTACACGGTGCAGAATTATATAACATTATTTTAGCGGTAACTTAAAAAATGAAAAGTCTTTCCAGATTTTTAAGTGTAAAGTTGGAATCCGCTCCAGGATATACTGAGTCTTGGATATCCAAAGTGCTTTGTGGGCTTGCTGGCTAGTCGCGCTATTGGACTAAATGTAGCTCGCTTACGCTCTGGTCTAGTACGTGATTACCAGGTTTTCTATTGGCTTTCTGATGGAGTGCAATGTCCTTAAATTTGAAAACCCCACACAACACATGCAGAGCATTTGAAACCGCTCTTCTATTGGATTAACGTAGAACCTGTAGCGTCCTATTAAAAGTAGATTTTATCATATTCCCATGTCTATCTATCTATATTATGTGTGTGTGTGTTAATCCTATAGTAATGTTTAAATTGTAATTTTGTAGATCTGTTTTAAAGTTATGATGATACTGTATAATACTATTGTGCTGTGTTGTTAATTGAACTTTGTATGGTATTTTCAGCTGCACAAATGGCAATGGTGTAATTATGATGCAGTTGTGCCGATTTTATATTTCTGGACCTTCTGAGAGAATAGTAACCAAATAAAATTAAAAATACTTTACCTTGAATGATCTATCTCCTCACAATGAAGATAACTGAAGTATTTTTGTTTGGCTACAAAATTTCTTCCATGGTGTAATATTTACACACCTTATTAACGCAAAAACGCAGGATGTATTTATTTTAAATGAATGTTATAGTATCTATGTCTCTGTAGAAAGCTGTCAAATTTTAGCTAGATATGTACAGTCATTAAAACATTTTAAAAGCCTATGAAAAACCTGATTTAATGCGAAATTAAAATATTTTTAGGTATATTATACATGATGCAAAGCATATTTCTGCAACTATGTATTGTATAATAATGTTTTACTTTTTTTTGTACAGCTGCCCAGTTTGAAAGCACTTTGCCACTCTCCAATGTCCAGTGTCTCCATACCCTATGAACACCCTGCTCTGTCCCCATTCACTGACACCCCTGAAGATTTTCACTCTGTAACACTTCTAGATTCAGCTACTCAACTGTGGACTGAAAATGAACTGTACACAGACTCTAGACAGAATTCTGAACCTGACATTGTAACAAACTTAAATGGGATGGAGGACAGTGGTGGAGGAGGAACAGGTGTCAAGAAAAAAAGAAAGAAAAAAGAACAGAGTGAAGAGAAGGAGACAAAACCAAAGAAGAAGAAGGAGCCCAAGAAGGTGAAAGAGCCGAAAAAGGTTAAGGAACCTAAGGAGGCAAAGGACCCGAAGCAGCCCAAGATCCCCAAGGAGCCGAAGAAACCTAGGAAGCCACGGGAGCCCAAGCCTCCAAAAGAAAAGAAAACTAATACTGACTCTGCTGCCAAAACCAAACCCAAGAAATCAAGGTGAAGTTTTTCTAGAGTTTTAAGATATTTTTGATATTTTGAGTAATGGAAGTTGGGAGGATAGTTAACCCAATTTTATAGCTGCGCATAGATTAGAAGAATATCAACTATACTTTGTGGAAATATATGACTGTGCTTATACAAAGGTAGACTTATGGTCATATATTGTATGTTGGGTAGAGAATTGCAAGGGTGTGTTAAGATATCTTTTTTGTTCTTCTGGTAGGACATGAGTATATAATAACATAAACAACTGTATTGACATTTGCTAACTAATTAAACCATTTTTCTAAAGATGTGCTTATATTAATATATATTTTCCAGAATGGTTTGTCATTCAAAATCCTTTATAAATAATACAAAATGTAAACACAAAATAATGCTGATAATGGTTAGAAAATAATACATTTCTCTGTGTGATCTCAGCACATTATCTAACTTTATCATTATCTAATAGTCATGTAGACTTTCATGCATAATAGTGAAAACAAACTTGAGGAGTTTTGTGGAAAAAATAAAATGTGTAAAGCTAATGGTTCAAGTAGTAGAATCTGGTTGATTGAGGACTGGTATGTCTCTGCAGAGCCGGAACAAAAATTGTATTTTTTAAATGACGTGCTATACAATAGTGGTTTGGCTTTTATGAAAGATTGTCATTATCTTGATGTATGAAGTAAAGTGCTTGAAGAATATGAAAGCTTTTTCAAAATGTTGTTGTCCTCTTATTGCATCCTAGTGCTTCTTACTACTTTTATCTTATTTTAACTTTATTATATTAGTATCCTTTGTTTAAAACCATACCTAGGTAGGCATAGGACCAGCCTTACTCTGAGCTAGCGGCTGATTGGGGCTTGCACATATATGCCTCTTGTCATTGGCTCACCTGGTTTGTTTATCTAGCTCCCATTAGTGTATTGTTGCTCCCTCAACAAAGGATACCAAGAAAATGAAGCAAATGTGATATAAATAAATTGGAAAGTATTTTCTATCTGAAACATTAAAGAAAAATGTGTTTCATGCAAAATTGCCAGTGAATGTTTTTTTGTATAATTGCCTTGGGTACACACGAAAAACAATAGAAAACAAGTTTTCTAAGGCATGAGAAGGGTGTTTTGTAGGGCATTCTAAACACCTATATGGTTAATGTGAATGTAAGAATTGTGTTCATTTTGATGACAAACTGTGTTATCAAAATATGATATAAAAGTAATATTTCATGCAAGTCGGTGGTCTCCCCAGGATCTATTTAATGGGCACAGCACTTGGCTGATTCTACTGACCACCAGGATAAAATTGAAGCCAATATTAAACTAAAATGTGCCAATATTTTTTTTCAATGCCTTTTGCACAAATTATAATTCAGTTAGTTTATGATAAATTATTAAATTAATTTGTGCTTTGGATATCTTAAGTAACAAGTTATAATATTGTTACACTTTCCCCACCCAGCTGGCATTACCTATTCACCTGGCCAAAGTAGGTGTCGATAAGGGGTCAAGTCCTACAAAAATATATATTTTATATATATATATATATATATATATATATATATATATATATATATATATATATATATATATATATATATATACACACACACACACACACACACACTGTATTTGTATGTATATAATCTATACACTCTGGTTAATGAAAGCAAATTAAAACTAATGAAGGGCCGAATGGTTGCCTTTGGGCCTGAGGATGGACAACCATGGTTACATTTTTACATGGCATGGGTGAAATTTATTTGTAATTTAGGATTCAGCTGATACATTTGATATCATGATCTTGATAATATTTGTGTGTGCTCTCGCTCTGCGGTAAAAAACCCCCAATGTAATGTAATTTAAATTTAAATTAGGGTCACAAGACATCTGAGTGATTTTGTTTTACCATTAGCACGTATACCAAGTAAATGTGAAACAAGTAACACTGGCATGAGGGCACAATGACTTTAAAAGCAAAACAGGCCACCTTTTACTTTGAGATAAAACTGGTAAGGTTGAATCTGCAGCAAATACATTATCTTGCGCAGGTCTGCATTCTGCAGAGAATCTGGCCTGCTGACCATCAATTTATAGACATACAGACACCAGCATAGTAACAGACTGCACATACTTTTGGTGTATGAAGTATTTGGGCTTATCCTACTTCAAGATGTTTCACAAACACACTTCCAAGGAATATTTTCCTTTGTGTGTACACACATTTATTTCATGTAATTGGCAAGAGTCCATGAGCTAGTGACGTATGGGATATACAATCCTACCAGGAGGGGCAAAGTTTCCCAAACCTCAAAATGCCTATAAATACAACCCTCACCACACCCACAATTCAGTTTTACAAACTTTGCCTCCTATGGAGGTGGTGAAGTAAGTTTGTGCTAAGATTTCTACGTTGATATGCGCTTCTCAGCATTGTTGAAGCCCGATTTCTCTCAAAGTACAGCGAATGTTAGAGGGACGTGAAGGGAGTATCACTTATGAATACGATGATTTCCCTAACGTGGGTCTATTTCATAGGTTCTCTGTTATCGGTCGTAGAGATTCATCTCCTACCTCCCTTTTCAGATCGATATACTCTCAATTTACCATTACTTCTACTGATAACTGTTTCAGTACTGGTTTGGCTATATGTGGATGGGTGTCTTTTGGTAAGTATGTTTTTTATTACTTAAGGCACCCCAGCTATGGTTTGGCACTTTATGCATTTATATAAAGTTCTAAATATATGTATTGATTGTACTTACATTTGCCATTAGTCAGGTTCATGTATTTCCTTCTGCAGACTGTGAGTTTCATATTTGGGAAAATTAAACATTTTTAAGAATTTTTTTTTTTCTTACCTGGGGTTTAGTCTTTTTTTCAATTGACTACTTTCTTACAAATTGCGGGTGGTATTAGGCCCGCGGGTGCGTCAAATGCTAGACTTTATTGCGTCATTCTTGGCGTGATAATTTTTTTGGCGTGAAGAATACGTCTGACGCAACTTCGCCATTTCCGGTTTAGTCATTAGTGACGCGTGTGTGTCATTTCCGGTTATTATTGGCACCAAAAAAGTTTTCAGTTACGTTGTGCGTCATACTTGGGGTTAAACTTTTTTTATTATTTTTATACCCCATTGATGTTTGCCTCTTGCCTTTTTTCTCTATCAGAGGGCTATGCTATTTGCATTTTTTTCCCATTCCTGAAACTGTCATATAAGGAAATTGATCATTTTGCTTTATATGTTGTTTTTTCTTTTACATTTTGCAAGATGTCTCAATCTGATCCTGCCTCAGAAGTATCTGCTGGAACTTTGCTGCCTGACATCGGTTCTACCAAAGCTAAGTGCATTTGTTGTAAGATTGTGGAAATTATTTCTCCGAATGTCATTTGTAATAGTTGTCATGATAAACTTACATGCAGATAGTGTGTCCATCAGTAATAGTACATTGCCAGTTGCAGTTCCTTCAACTTCTAATGTACATGATATACCTATGAATTTTAAAGAATTTGTTTCTGATTCTATCCAGAAGGCTTTGTCTGCATTTCCATCTTCTAATAAACATAAAAGGGCTTTTAAAACTTCTCATTCAGTTGATGAAATTTCAAATGACCAACAACATAATAATTTATCCTCCTCTGATGAGGATCTATCTGATACAGAAGATCCTTCCTCAGACATTGACACTGACAAATCTACTTATTTATTTAAAATAGAGTATATGCGTTCTTTATTAAAAGAAGTGTTAATTACTTTGGATATTGAGGTAACCAGTCCTCGACGTTAAAGGGACATTATACACTCATTTTTTCTTTGCATAAATGTTTTGTAGATGATCTATTTATATAGCCCATAAAGTTTTTTTAAAAAAAATAAATGTATAGTTTTGCTTATTTTTAAATAAAATTGCTCTGATTTTCTCCAGCTAACTCCTAACCAAGCCCCAAAGTTTTATGTGAATACGGTCAGCTACCTTCTCCAGCTTGCTCCTGTTTGTATAAAGGGTCTTTTCATATGCAAAAGAAGGGGGAGGGGGGGAGTGTCTTATTTGCCACTTGCAGTGGGCTTTCCAGCTACTTTTTCAACAGAGCCAAACTGACAGCTTCTAGGTAAGTTTTTAAATAGTTTTATACTGGATTTTTATAACAGTATCTGTGCATCTTATTCTTTATAGTAGTGTCTATTACATGCAGTTATATGAAAATGAGTGTATACTGTCCCTTTAAGTCTAATAAACGTTTAAATGCTGTATTTCAACCTCCTGTAGTTTCTCCAGGGGATTTTCCTATTCCTGAGGCTATTTCTGATATGATTTCTAAGAAATGGAATAAGCCAGGTACTTCTTTTATTCCTTCTTCAAGGTTTAAAAAATGGTATCCTTTACCAGCAAATTCTTTAGAGTTTTGGGAAAAAATCCCCAAAGTTGATGAGGCGATTTCTACTCTTGGTAAACATACCACTATTCCTATGGAAGATAGTACTTCCTTTAAGGATCCTTTAGATAGGAAGCTTGAATTTTATCTAAGGAAAGCCTATTTATATTCAGATCATTTTCTCAGACCTGCAATTTCTTTGGCTGATGTTGCGGCTGCATCAACTTTCTGGTTGGAGAATTTAGCGCAACAAGAATTGGATTCTGAATTTCTGACATATCTAGTATTATTCGCTTACTGCAATATGCTAATCATTTTATTTGTGATGCCATTTTTGATATTATCAAAATTGATGTTAGATCCATGTCTTTAGCTATTTTAGCTAGAAGAGCTTTGTGGCTTAAATCTTGGAATGCTGATATGACATATAAATCTAGATTACTATCTCTTTCTTTCAAAGGTAATAATTTCTCCTGTTAAGTGTAGTCAGTCCACGGGTCATCATTACTTATGGGATATTAACTCCTCCCCAACAGGAAGTGCAAGAGGATCACCCAAGGAGAGCTGCTATATAGCTCCTCCCCTCTACGTCACACCCAGTCATTCTCTTGCACCCAACTAATAGATAGGATGTGTGAGAGGACTGTGGTGATTAAACTTAGTTTTTTATATCTTCAATCAAAAGTTTGTTATTTTAAACGACACCGGAGTGTGTTGTTTCCTTCTCAGGCAGAATTTGAAGAAGAATCTACCTGAGTTTTTGTATATGATCTTAGCGGACGTAACTAAGATCCGTTTGCTGTTCTCGGCCATTCTGAGGAGTAAGGTAACTTTAGATCAGGGGACAGCGGGCAGGTTCACCTGCAAAGAGGTATGTTGCAGTATATTATTTTCTAAGGAATGGAATTGACTTTGAAAATACTGCTAATACCGATATAATGTAAGTACAGCCTTAAATGCAGTAGTAGCAACTGGTATCAGGCTGACATGTATATATGTTAACACTTAAGTATTTCTGGGGAATGGCACTTCACTGGGAAAATACTGTATGCATATATCTTTTAGCCTAACTTGCAGTGGGAGCGACTAGCAGCAGGCTTTTTAAAGACATTTCATATATTTGATTTTAAACGTTTGCTGGCATGTTAAATCGTTTAATTATCTGAGGTACTTGGTGAAAATTGTTTTGGGCTTTATTTTCCACATGGCTGTCGTTGTTTTAAATTAAAACAGTTTACTGAGCTCCCCTCACTGTTGTAGTGTGAGTGGGAGGGGCCTATTTTGGCGCTTTTACTACGCATCAGAAATTCAGTCACAGTCTGTCTTTTTCTCCCTGAATGATCCAGGACGTCTCCACAGAGCTCAGGGGTCTTCAAAACTAGTTTTGAGGGAGGTAATCACTCACAGCAGACCTGTGAGACTGTGCTTGACTGTGATAAAAATGTTTATATTGTCAATTGTTATACGTTTTTTTTCTGATATTAAGGGTTAATCATCCATTGCTAATGTGTGCAATCCTTTGCTAATATTGGTATAACTAATCCGGTTCATTGTTATTCAACTGTGACAGTTTTTGTGTGCTTCTTAAAGGCACAGTAACGTTTTTACATATTGCTTGTAAATTTAGTTGAAAAGTATTTCCAAGCTTGCTAGTCTAATTGCTAGTTTGTTTAAACATGTCTGACTCAGAGGAAACTCTTTGTGCAATATGTTCAAAAGCCGAGGTGGAGCCCAATAGAAATTTATGTACTAATTGCATTGATGCTACTTTAAATAAAAGTCAATCTGTACATGTTAAGCAACATTCACCAGACAACGAGGGGGAAGTTATGCCGACTAACTTGCCTCACGTGTCAGTACCTGCATCTCCCGCTCAGGAGGTGCGTGATATTGTAACGCCAAGTACATCAGGGCGGCCATTACAAATCACTTTACAAGACATGGCTAATGTTATGACTGAAGTTTTGTCTAAATTGCCAGAACTTAGAGGTAAACGAGATCACTCTGGGATGAGAACAGAGTATACTGATAATGCTAGGGCCATGTCTGATACTGCGTCACAATATGCAGAGCATGAGGACGGAGAGCTTCATTCTGCGGGTGACGGATCTGATCCAAATAAATTGGATTCAGACATTTCAAATTTTAAGTTTAAGCTGGAAAACCTCCGTGTGTTGCTAGGGGAGGTGTTAGCGGCTCTGAATGATTGTAACACAGTTGCAATCCCAGAAAAAATGTGTAGGTTGTATAAATATTTTGCGGTACCGACGAGTACTGACGTTTTCTCCAACATAGGTGTGTCCGGTCCACGGCGTCATCCTTACTTGTGGGATATTCTCTTCCCCAACAGGAAATGGCAAAGAGCCCAGCAAAGCTGGTCACATGATCCCTCCTAGGCTCCGCCTACCCCAGTCATTCTCTTTGCCGTTGTACAGGCAACATCTCCACGGAGATGGCTTAGAGTTTTTTAGTATTTAACTGTAGTTTCTTCTGTTATGTGTGATCAGTCCACGGGTCATCATTACTTCTGGGATATAACTCCTCCCCAACAGGAAATGCAAGAGGATTCACCCAGCAGAGCTGCATATAGCTCCTCCCCTCTACGTCAGTCCCAGTCATTCTCTTGCACCCAACGACTAGATAGGATGTGTGAGAGGACTATGGTGATTATACTTAGTTTTTATGACTTCAATCAAAAGTTTGTTATTTTATAATAGCACCGGAGCGTGTTATTACTTCTCTGGCAGACTTTGAGGAAGAATCTACCAGAGTTTTTACTATGATTTTAACCGGAGTAGTTAAGATCATATTGCTGTTCTCGGCCATCTGAGGGAGGTAAAAGCTTCAGATCAGGGGACAGGGGCAGATGAATCTGCATTGAGGTATGTAGCAGTTTTTATTTTCTGAATGGAATTGATGAGAAAATCCTGCTATACCGTTATAATGACATGTATGTATACACTTCAGTATTCTGGGAATGGTACTTCACCGGAACTACTCTGTTAAAGGTCACTAATCTTTTTAATAAGTATTATATCATGTTAAACGTTTTTGCTGGAATGTAGAATCGTTTACATTGCTGAGGTACTGAGTAAATAAATGTTTGGGCTTTATTTTCCACTTGGCAGTAGTTTGTTTTGAATTGTGACAGTTTCGTTTCTCTTCACTGCTGTGTGTGAGAGGGAGGGGCCGTTTTTGGCGCTCTTTGCTACGCATCAACAATTTCCAGTCAGCTATTATTATTTTTCCTGCATGATCCGGTTCATCTCTGACAGATCTCAGGGGTCTTCAAACTTCTTGAAGGGAGGTACATTCTCTCAGCAGAGCTGTGAGAATTTTTTATATTGACTGTGGATAAAGACGTTACTCAATAATTTTTATGTCAAATTTAGTTATGTTATCTTACTAATGGGAACAAAACCTTTGCTAAAAGTTGTGTTGTTTTAAAGTTGATGCTATAACTGTTTCTCAGTTCATTATCTCAACTGTCATTTAATCGTTTAAGTACCTCTTTGAGGCACAGTACGTTTTTGCTAAAAAAGATTATAACCAGGTTGCAAGTTATTGCTAGTGTGTTAAACATGTCTGACTCAGAGGAAGATATCTGTGTCATTTGTTCCAATGCCAAGGTGGAGCCCAATAGAAATTTATGTACTAACTGTATTGATGCTACTTTAAATAAAAGTCAATCTGTACAATGTGAACAAATTTCACCAATCTGCGAGGGGAGAGTTATGCCGACTAACTCGCCTCACGCGGCAGTACCTGCATCTCCCGCCCGGGAGGTGCGTGATATTATGGCGCCTAGTACATCTGGGCGGCCATTACAGATAACATTACAAGATATGGCTACTGTTATGACTGAAGTTTTGTCTAAATTACCAGAACTAAGAGGCAAGCGTGATCACTCTGGGGTGAGAACAGAGTGCGCTGACAATACTAGGGCCATGTCTGATACTGCGTCACAGCTTGCAGAGCATGAGGACGGAGAGCTTCATTCTGTGGGTGACGGTTCTGATCCAAACAGATTGGATTCAGATATTTCAAATTTTAAATTTAAATTGGAGAACCTCCGTGTATTACTAGGGGAGGTCTTAGCAGCTCTCAATGATTGTAACACCGTTGCAATACCAGAGAAACTATGTAGGTTGGACAAATACTTTGCGGTACCGGCGAGTACTGACGTTTTTCCTATACCTAAGAGATTAACTGAAATTGTTACTAAGGAGTGGGATAGACCCGGTGTGCCGTTCTCACCCCCTCCAATATTTAGAAAGATGTTTCCAATAGACGCCACCACTCGGGACTTATGGCAAACGGTCCCTAAGGTGGAGGGAGCAGTTTCTACTCTAGCTAAGCGTACCACTATCCCGGTGGAGGATAGCTGTGCCTTTTCAGATCCAATGGATAAAAAATTAGAGGGTTACCTTAAGAAAATGTTTGTTCAACAAGGTTTTATTTTGCAACCCCTTGCATGTATCGCGCCGATTACGGCTGCGGCAGCATTTTGGATTGAGTCTCTGGAAGAGAACCTTAGTTCATCTACGCTAGACGACATTATGGACAGGCTTAGAGTCCTTAAACTAGCTAATTCATTCATTTCGGAGGCCGTAGTACATTTAACCAAACTTACGGCTAAGAACTCAGGATTCGCCATACAGGCACGTAGGGCACTGTGGCTAAAATCCTGGTCAGCTGATGTTACTTCTAAGTCCAAATTACTTAATATACCTTTCAAGGGGCAGTCCTTATTTGGGCCCGGTTTGAAAGAAATTATCGCTGACATTACAGGAGGTAAGGGCCACGCCCTACCTCAAGACAAAGCCAAAGCTAAGGCTAGACAGTCTAATTTTCGTCCCTTTCGGAATTTCAAAACAGGAGCAGCATCAACCTCCACTGCACCAAAACAGGAAGGAGCTGTTGCTCGTTACAGGCAAGGCTGGAAGCCCAACCAGTCCTGGAACAAGGGCAAACAGGCCAGGAAACCTGCTGCTGCCCCAAAGACAGCATGAACCGAGAGCCCCCGATCCGGGACCGGATCTAGTGGGGGGCAGACTTTCTCTCTTCGCCCAGGCCTGGGCAAGAGATGTTCAGGATCCCTGGGCGCTAGAGATCATATCTCAGGGATACCTTCTAGACTTCAAATTATCTCCCCCAAGAGGGAGATTTCATCTGTCAAGATTGTCAACAAACCAGATAAAGAAAGAAGCGTTTCTACGCTGTGTACAAGATCTGTTATTAATGGGAGTGATCCATCCGGTTCCGCGGTCGGAACAAGGACAAGGGTTCTACTCAAACCTGTTTGTGGTTCCCAAAAAAGAGGGAACTTTCAGACCAATCTTAGATTTAAAGATTCTAAACAAATTCCTAAGAGTTCCATCGTTCAAAATGGAAACTATTCGGACAATCTTGCCCATGATCCAAAAGGGTCAGTACATGACCACAGTGGATTTAAAAGATGCTTACCTTCACATACCGATCCACAAAGATCATCACCGGTATCTACGGTTTGCCTTCCTAGACAGGCACTACCAGTTTGTAGCTCTTCCATTCGGATTGGCTACGGCCCCAAGAATCTTCACAAAGATTCTAGGTGCCCTCCTGGCGGTACTAAGACCGCGAGGGATTTCGGTAGCTCCGTACCTAGACGACATTCTAATACAAGCTTCAAGCTTTCAAACTGCCAAGTCTCATACAGAGTTAGTTCTGGCATTTCTAAGGTCGCATGGATGGAAAGTGAACGAAAAGAAGAGTTCTCTTTTTCCTCTCACAAGAGTTCCATTCTTGGGGACTCTTATAGATTCTGTAGAAATGAAGATTTACCTGACAGAGGACAGGTTAACAAAGCTTCAAGATGCATGCCGTGTCCTTCATTCCATTCAACACCCGTCAGTAGCTCAATGCATGGAGGTGATCGGCTTAATGGTAGCGGCAATGGACATAGTACCTTTTGCACGCCTACACCTCAGACCGCTGCAATTATGCATGCTAAGTCAGTGGAATGGGGATTACTCAGATTTGTCCCCTACTCTGAATCTGAATCAAGAGACCAGAAATTCTCTTCTATGGTGGCTTCATCGGCCACACCTGTCCAGGGGGATGCCATTCAGCAGGCCAGACTGGACAATTGTAACAACAGACGCCAGCCTACTAGGTTGGGGCGCTGTCTGGAATTCTCTGAAGGCTCAGGGATCATGGAATCAGGAGGAGAGTCTCCTTCCAATAAACATTCTGGAATTGAGAGCAGTTCTCAATGCCCTTCTGGCTTGGCCCCAATTAACAACTCGGGGGTTCATCAGGTTTCAGTCGGACAATATCACGACTGTAGCTTACATCAACCATCAGGGAGGGACAAAAAGCTCCCTAGCAATGATGGAAGTATCAAAGATAATTCGATGGGCAGAGTCTCACTCTTGCCACCTGTCAGCAATCCACATCCCGGGAGTGGAGAACTGGGAGGCGGATTTCTTGAGTCGCCAGACTTTTCATCCGGGGGAGTGGGAACTTCATCCGGAGGTCTTTGCCCAAATACTTCGACGTTGGGGCAAACCACAGATAGATCTCATGGCGTCTCGCCAGAACGCCAAGCTTCCTCACTACGGGTCCAGATCCAGGGATCCGGGAGCGGTTCTGATAGATGCTTTGACAGCACCTTGGAACTTCGGGATGGCTTATGTGTTTCCACCCTTCCCGCTGCTTCCTCGATTGATTGCCAAAATCAAACAGGAGAGAGCATCAGTGATTCTAATAGCACCTGCATGGCCACGCAGGACTTGGTATGCAGATCTAGTGGACATGTCATCCTGTCCGCCTTGGTCTCTACCTCTAAGACAGGACCTTCTGATACAGGGTCCGTTCAAACATCAAAATCTAACTTCTCTGAAGCTGACTGCTTGGAAATTGAACGCTTGATTTTATCAAAACGTGGTTTTTCTGAGTCGGTTATTGATACCCTGATACAGGCTAGGAAGCCTGTTACCAGAAAGATTTACCATAAAATATGGCGTAAATACCTATACTGGTGTGAATCCAAACGTTACTCCTGGAGTAAGGTTAGGATCTCTAGGATCTTGTCCTTTCTACAAGAAGGCTTAGAAAAGGGTTTATCGGCTAGTTCATTAAAGGGACAGATTTCAGCTCTGTCCATCCTGTTACACAGGCGTCTGTCAGAAAATCCAGACGTCCAGGCCTTTTGTCAGGCTTTAGCTAGGATCAAGCCTGTGTTTAAAGCTGTTGCTCCACCATGGAGTTTAAACTTAGTTCTTAACGTTTTACAGGGTGTTCCGTTTGAACCCCTTCATTCCATTGATATAAAATTGTTATCTTGGAAAGTTCTGTTTTTAATGGCTATTTCCTCGGCTCGAAGAGTCTCTGAGTTATCAGCATTACATTGTGATTCTCCTTATCTGATTTTTCACTCAGACAAGGTAGTTCTGCGTACTAAACCTGGGTTCTTACCTAAGGTAGTTACTAACAGGAATATCAATCAAGAGATTGTTGTTCCATCCTTATGTCCAAATCCTTCTTCAAAGAAGGAACGTCTTCTACACAATCTGGATGTAGTTCGTGCCCTCAAGTTCTACTTGCAGGCAACTAAAGATTTTCGTCAAACTTCTTCCCTGTTTGTCGTTTATTCTGGACAGAGGAGAGGTCAAAAAGCTTCTGCTACCTCTCTCTCTTTTTGGCTTCGTAGCATAATACGGTTAGCCTATGAGACTGCTGGACAGCAGCCTCCTGAAAGAATTACAGCCCACTCCACTAGAGCTGTGGCTTCCACTTGGGCCTTTAAGAATGAGGCCTCTGTTGAACAGATTTGCAAGGCTGCAACTTGGTCTTCGCTTCATACTTTTTCCAAATTTTACAAATTTGATACTTTTGCTTCTTCGGAGGCTATTTTTGGGAGAAAGGTTCTTCAGGCAGTGGTTCCTTCTGTATAATGAGCCTGCCTATCCCTCCCGTCATCCGTGTACTTTTGCTTTGGTATTGGTATCCCAGAAGTAATGATGACCCGTGGACTGATCACACATAACAGAAGAAAACATAATTTATGCTTACCTGATAAATTCCTTTCTTCTGTTGTGTGATCAGTCCACGGCCCGCCCTGTTTTTAAGGCAGGTAAATATTTTTTTAAAATTATACTCCAGTCACCACTTCACCCTTGGTTACTCCTTTCTCGTTGATTCTTGGTCGAATGACTGGGACTGACGTAGAGGGGAGGAGCTATATGCAGCTCTGCTGGGTGAATCCTCTTGCATTTCCTGTTGGGGAGGAGTTATATCCCAGAAGTAATGATGACCCGTGGACTGATCACACAACAGAAGAAAGGAATTTATCAGGTAAGCATAAATTATGTTTTTTATTATTCAATCAAGAGTTTGTTATTTTAAAATAGTGCTGGTATGTACTATTTACTCAGAAACAGAAAAGAGATGAAGATTTCTGTTTGTATGAGGAAAATGATTTTAGCAACCGTTACTAAAATCCATGGCTGTTCCACACAGGACTGTTGAGAGGAATTAACTTCAGTTGGGGGAACAGTGAGCAGTCTCTTGCTGCTTGAGGTATGACACATTCTAACAAGACGATGTAATGCTGGAAGCTGTCATTTTCCCTATGGGATCCGGTAAGCCATGTTTATTAAGATTGTAAATAAGGGCTTCACAAGGGCTTATTAAGACTGTAGACTTTTTCTGGGCTAAATCGATTAATTATTAACACATATTTAGCCTTGAGGAATCATTTAATCTGGGTATTTTGATAAGATTATATCGGCAGGCACTTTTTTAGACACCTTTCTCTTTAGGGGCTTTCCCAAATCATAGGCAGAGCCTCATTTTCGCGCCGGTGTTGCGCACTTGTTTTTGAGAGGCATGACATGCAGTCGCATGTGTGAGGAGCTCTGATACATAGAAAAGACTTTCTGAAGGCGTCATTTGGTATCGTATTCCCCTTTGGGCTTGGTTGGGTCTCAGCAAAGCAGATACCAGGGACTGTAAAGGGGTTAAAGTTAAAAACGGCTCCGGTTCCGTTATTTTAAGGGTTAAAGCTTCCAAATTTGGTGTGCAATACTTTTAAGGCTTTAAGACACTGTGGTGAAATTTTGGTGAATTTTGAACAATTCCTTCATATTTTTTCGCAATTGCAGTAATAAAGTGTGTTCAGTTTAAAATTTAAAGTGACAGTAACGGTTTTATTTTAAAACGTTTTTTGTACTTTGTTATCAAGTTTATGCCTGTTTAACATGTCTGCACTACCAGATAGACTGTGTTCTGAATGTGGGGAAGCCAGAGTTCCTTCTCATTTAAATAAATGTGATTTATGTGACAATGACAATGATGCCCAAGATGATTCCTCAAGTGAGGGGAGTAAGCATGGTACTGCATCATTCCCTCCTTCGTCTACACGAGTCTTGCCCACTCAGGAGGCCCCTAGTACATCTAGCGCGCCAATACTCCTTACTATGCAACAATTAACGGCTGTAATGGATAATTCTGTCAAAAACATTTTAGCCAAAATGCACACTTATCAGCGTAAGCGCGACTGCTCTGTTTTAGATACTGAAGAGCATGACGACGCTGATAATAATGGTTCTGAAGGGCCCCTAAACCAGTCTGATGGGGCCAGGGAGGTTTTGTCTGAGGGAGAAATTACTGATTCAGGGAACATTTCTCAACAAGCTGAACCTGATGTGATTACGTTTAAATTTAAGTTGGAACATCTCCGCATCCTGCTTAAGGAGGTATTATCCACTCTGGATGATTGTGACAAGTTGGTCATCCCAGAGAAACTATGTAAAATGGACAAGTTCCTAGAGGTCCCGGGGCTCCCAGAAGCTTTTCCTATACCCAAGCGGGTGGCGGACATTGTAAATAAAGAATGGGAAAGGCCCGGTATTCCTTTCGTCCCTCCCCCCATATTTAAAAAATTGTTTCCTATGGTCGACCCCAGAAAGGACTTATGGCAGACAGTCCCCAAGGTCGAGGGAGCGGTTTCCACTTTAAACAAACGCACCACTATACCCATAGAAGATAGTTGTGCTTTCAAAGATCCTATGGATAAAAAATTAGAAGGTTTACTTAAAAAGATGTTTGTTCAGCAGGGTTACCTTCTACAACCAATTTCATGCATTGTCCCTGTCGCTACAGCCGCGTGTTTCTGGTTTGATGAGCTGGTAAAGGCGGTCGATAGTGATTCTCCTCCTTATGAGGAGATTATGGACAGAATCAATGCTCTCAAATTGGCTAATTCTTTCACCCTAGACGCCACTTTGCAATTGGCTAGGTTAGCGGCTAAGAATTCTGGGTTTGCTATTGTGGCGCACGCAGAGCGCTTTGGTTGAAATCTTGGTCAGCTGATGCGTCTTCCAAGAACAAGCTCCTTAACATTCCTTTCAAGGGGAAAACGCTGTTTGGCCCTGACTTGAAAGAGATTATCTCTGATATCACTGGGGGTAAGGGCCACGCCCTTCCTCAGAATCGGCCTTTCAAGGCCAAAAATAAACCTAATTTTCGTCCCTTTCGTAGAAACGGACCAGCCCAAAGTGCTACGTCCTCTAAGCAAGAGGGTAATACTTCTCAAGCCAAGCCAGCTTGGAGACCAATGCAAGGCTGGAACAAGGGAAAGCAGGCCAAGAAACCGGCCACTGCTACCAAGACAGCATGAAATGTTGGCCCCCGATCCGGGACCGGATCTGGTGGGGGGCAGACTCTCTCTCTTCGCTCGGGCTTGGGCAAGAGATGTTCTGGATCCTTGGGCGCTAGAAATAGTCTCCCAAGGTTATCTTCTGGAATTCAAGGGGCTTCCCCCAAGGGGGAGGTTCCACAGGTCTCAGTTGTCTTCAGACCACATAAAAAGACAGGCATTCTTACGTTGTGTAGAAGACCTGTTAAAAATGGGAGTGATTCATCCTGTTCCATTAGGAGAACAAGGGATGGGGTTCTACTCCAATCTGTTCATAGTTCCCAAAAAAGAGGGAACGTTCAGACCAATCTTAGATCTCAAGATCTTAAACAAGTTTCTCAAGGTTCCATCGTTCAAAATGGAAACCATTCGAACAATTCTTCCTTCCATCCAGGAAGGTCAATTCATGACCACGGTGGATTTAAAGGATGCGTATCTACATATTCCTATCCACAAGGAACATCATCGGTTCCTAAGGTTCGCATTCCTGGACAAGCATTACCAGTTCGTGGCGCTTCCTTTCGGATTAGCCACTGCTCCAAGGATTTTCACAAAGGTACTAGGGTCCCTTCTAGCTGTGCTAAGACCAAGGGGCATTGCTGTAGTACCTTACTTGGACGACATTCTGATTCAAGCGTCGTCCCTTCCTCAAGCAAAGGCTCACACGGACATCGTCCTGGCCTTTCTCAGATCTCACGGATGGAAAGTGAACGTGGAAAAGAGTTCTCTATCTCCGTCAACAAGGGTTCCCTTCTTGGGGACAATAATAGACTCCTTAGAAATGAGGATTTTTCTGACAGAGGCTAGAAAAACAAAACTTCTAGACTCTTGTCGGATACTTCATTCCGTTCCTCTTCCTTCCATAGCGCAGTGCATGGAAGTGATAGGTTTGATGGTAGCGGCAATGGAACTAGTTCCTTTTGCGCGCATTCATCTAAGACCATTACAACTGTGCATGCTCAGTCAGTGGAATGGGGACTATACAGACTTGTCTCCGAGGATACAAGTAAATCAGAGGACCAGAGACTCACTCCGTTGGTGGCTGTCCCTGGACAACCTGTCACAAGGGATGACCTTCCGCAGACCAGAGTGGGTCATTGTCACGACCGACGCCAGTCTGATGGGCTGGGGCGCGGTCTGGGGATCCCTGAAAGCTCAGGGTCTTTGGTCTCGGGAAGAATCTCTTCTACCGATAAATATTCTGGAACTGAGAGCGATATTCAATGCTCTCAAGGCTTGGCCTCAGCTAGCGAGGGCCAAGTTCATACGGTTTCAATCAGACAACATGACAACTGTTGCGTACATCAACCATCAGGGGGGAACAAGGAGTTCCCTGGCGATGGAAGAAGTGACCAAAATCATTCTATGGGCGGAGTCTCACTCCTGCCACCTGTCTGCTATCCACATCCCAGGGGTGGAAAATTGGGAAGCGGATTTTCTGAGTCGTCAGACATTGCATCCGGGGGAGTGGGAACTCCGTCCGGAAATCTTTGCCCAAGTCACTCAACTGTGGGGCATTCCAGACATGGATCTGATGGCCTCTCGTCAGAACTCAAAGTTCCTTGCTACGGGTCCAGATCCAGGGATCCCAAGGCGGCTCTAGTGGATGCACTAGTAGCACCTTGGACCTTCAAACTAGCTTATGTATTCCCGCCGTTTCCTCTCATCCCCAGGCTGGTAGCCAGGATCAATCAGGAAAGGGCGTCGGTGATCTTGATAGCTCCTGCGTGGCCACGCAGGACTTGGTATGCAGATCTGGTGAATATGTCATCGGCTCCACCATGGAAGCTACCTTTGAGACGAGACCTTCTTGTTCAAGGTCCGTTCGAACATCCGAATCTGGTCTCACTCCAGCTGACTGCTTGGAGATTGAACGCTTGATCTTATCGAAGCGAGGGTTCTCAGATTCTGTTATCGATACTCTTGTTCAGGCCAGAAAGCCTGTAACTAGAAAGATTTACCACAAAATTTGGAAAAAATATATCTGTTGGTGTGAATCTAAAGGATTCCCTTGGGACAAGGTTAAGATTCCTAAGATTCTATCCTTCCTTCAAGAAGGATTGGAAAAAGGATTATCTGCAAGTTCCCTGAAGGGACAGATTTCTGCCTTGTCTGTGTTACTTCACAAAAAGCTGGCAGCTGTGCCAGATGTTCAAGCCTTTGTTCAGGCTCTGGTTAGAATCAAGCCTGTTTACAAACCTTTGACTCCTCCTTGGAGTCTCAACTTAGTTCTTTCAGTTCTTCAGGGGGTTCCGTTTGAACCCTTACATTCCGTTGATATTAAGTTATTATCTTGGAAAGTTTTGTTTTTGGTTGCAATTTCTTCTGCTAGAAGAGTTTCAGAATTATCTGCTCTGCAGTGTTCTCCTCCTTATCTGGTGTTCCATGCAGATAAGGTGGTTTTACGTACTAAACCTGGTTTTCTTCCAAAAGTTGTTTCTAACAAAAACATTAACCAGGAGATTATCGTACCTTCTCTGTGTCCGAAACCAGTTTCGAAGAAGGAACGTTTGTTGCACAATTTGGATGTGGTTCGCGCTCTAAAATTCTATTTAGATGCTACAAAGGATTTTAGACAAACATCTTCCTTGTTTGTTGTTTATTCCGGTAAAAGGAGAGGTCAAAAAGCAACTTCTACCTCTCTCTCTTTTTGGATTAAAAGCATCATCAGATTGGCTTACGAGACTGCCGGACAGCAGCCTCCCGAAAGAATCACAGCTCATTCCACTAGGGCTGTGGCTTCCACATGGGCCTTCAAGAACGAGGCTTCTGTTGATCAGATATGTAGGGCAGCGACTTGGTCTTCACTGCACACTTTTACCAAATTTTACAAGTTTGATACTTTTGCTTCTTCTGAGGCTATTTTTGGGAGACAGGTTTTGCAAGCCGTGGTGCCTTCCATCTAGGTGACCTGATTTGCTCCCTCCCATCATCCGTGTCCTAAAGCTTTGGTATTGGTTCCCACAAGTAAGGATGATGCCGTGGACCGGACACACCTATGTTGGAGAAAACAGAATTTATGTTTACCTGATAAATTACTTTCTCCAACGGTGTGTCCGGTCCACGGCCCGCCCTGGTTTTCTCTTGTTAAGTGTATCCAGTCCACGGATCATCCATTACTTATGGGATATATTCTCCTTCCCAACAGGAAGTTGCAAGAGTCCACCCACAGCAAAGCTGCTATATAGCTCCTCCCCTAACTGCCATTCCCAGTCATTCTCTTGCAAGTCTCAACATAGATAGGAGGTCGTGAGAGTCTGTGGTTTTTTATAGTTAGTTTATTTCTTCAATCAAAAGTTTGTTATTTTTAAATGGCACCGGAGTGTGCTGTTTATCTCAGGCAGTATTTGGAAGAAGAATCTGCCTGCGTTTTTTCTATGATCTTAGCAGACGTAACTAAGATCCAGTTGCTGTTCTCACACATTCTGAGGAGTAAGGTACTTCAGAGGGGGAATGGCGTGCAGGTTTTCCTGCAAATAAGGTATGTGCAGTAAAATATTTTTCTAAGGAATGGAATTGACTAAGAAAATACTGCTGATACCGAAGTAATGTAAGTACAGCCTTTAAATGCAGTGAAAGCGACTGGTACCAGGCTGATTGATAGAGATATATGCTAAGGTATGTGCAGTAATATATTTTTCTAAGGAATGGAATTGACTAAGAAAATACTGCTGATACCGAAGTAATGTAAGAAAAGCCTTAAATGCAGTGATAGCGACTGGATCAGGCTTATTAATAGACATACATACTCTTATAAGAATGTGTTTTAAAACGTTTGCTGGCATGTTTAATCGTTTTTTAACATATGTTTGGTGATAAAACTTATTGGGGCCTAATTTTTCCACATGGCTGGCTTAAATTTTGCATAGAAACAGTTATAGGGAAGGTAATCCACAGCTCAGCTGTGGCAGTTTTGTTGTGTCTGTTTAAAAAAATGTCGTTTTTTTTTTTTTTATCTGTTTTTTGCATTAAGGGGTTAATCATCCATTTGCAAGTGGATGCAATGCTCTGTTAACTTATTACATGTACTGTAAAAATTTCGTTTGATTTACTGCCTTTTTTCACTGTTTTTCAAATTTTGACAAAATTTGTTTCTCTTAAAGGCACAGTAACGTTTGTTATATTTGCTTGTTAACTTGATTTAAAGTGTTTTCCAAGCTTACTAGTCTCTTTATTAGTTCTAACATGTCTAACATAGAGGAGGCTCTGTGTTTATTATGTTTAAAGCCATGGTGGAACCCCATTTTAGAATGTGTACCAGATGTACTGATTTCATGTTAAACAATAAAGATCATTTTTTGTATTTAAAAACATTATCACCAGAGGATTCTGTCGAGGGGGAAGTTATGCCGACTAACTCTCCCCACGTGTCAGACCCTTTGACTCCCGCTTTAGGGACTCACGCTCAAATGGCGCCAAGTACATCAAGGGCACCCATAGCGTTTATTTTACCAGAGGATTCTGTCGAGGGGGAAGTTATGCCGACTGACTCTCCCCACGTGTCAGACCCTTTGACTCCCGCTCCAGGGACTCACGCTCAAATGGCGCCAAGTATATCAATGGCGCCCATAGCGTTTATTTTACAAGACATGGCAAAGGTTGTGTATAATACACTGGCAGCAGTATTAGTCAGACTACCTGAAATTAAAGGAAAGCAAAACAGCTCTGGGGGTAGATACAGAGCATACAGACGCTTTAAGAACCATGTCTGATACTACCTCACAATATGCTTAGTCTGTGGGTGATATTTGTGACTCAGGGAAGATGATTTAACCGGATTCTGATATTTCTACATTTAAAATTTATGCTTGAGAACCTCCACTTGTTGCTCAGGGAGGCTTTAGCTGCTCTGAATGAATGTGTACAATCGCAGTGCCAGAGAAAATGTGTAGACTGGATAAATAATATGCAGTGCCGGTGTGTACTTATGTTTTTCCAATACCTAAAGAGGTTTACTAAAATTTTTCATAAGGAATGGGATAGACCAGGTGTGCCGTTCTCTTCCCCTCCTATTTTTTAGAAGAATGTTTTCTAATAGTTGCCACCACACGGGACTTATGGCAGACAGTTCCTAAGGTGGAGAGAAGAGTTTCTACTCTAGCTAAGCGTACCACTACCTCTGGCGAGGACTGTTGTGCTTTTTTAGATCCAATGGATAAAAAATGTTTATTCAACAAGGTTTTATCCTGCAGCCCCTTGCACGCATTGCTCCTGTCACTGCTGCTGCGGCGTTCTGGTTTGAGTCTCTTGATGAGGCTTTACAGGCTCCATTGGATGAATATATTTGACAAGCTTAGAGCACTTAAGCTAGCCAATTCCTTTGTTTTCTGATGCCTTTGTTCCTTTGACTAGACTAACGGCTAAGAATTCTGTTTTTTACTATACTGGCGCGCAGAGCGCTATGGCTTATATCATGGTCAGCTGTCGTGACTTTAATAAATAAGCTACTTAACTTCCCTTCAAGGGGCAGACCCTATTCAGGCCTAGTTTGAAGGAGATTATTACTTATATCACTGGAGGAAAAGATCATGCCCTTCCTCAGGACAGGTCCAAATCAAGGGACAAAAAAGGCCTAATTTTCGTGCCTTTCGAAAATTCAAGGCAGGTGTGGCATCAACTTCCTCTAAGGCAAAATAAGAGGGAACTTTTGCTCAGTCCAAGGCGGTCTGGAGACAACCGGACCTGGAACAAAGATAAGCAGGTCAAGGAGCCTGCTGCTGCCTCTAAAACAGCATGAGGAACGGACCCCTATCTGGTAACGGATCCTATAGGGGGCAGACTTCATTCTTCGCCCAGGCGTGGGCAAGAGATGCCCAGGATCCCTGGGCATTGGAAATTATACCCCAGAGATATCTTCTGGATTTCAAAGCTTTCCCCCCCAAAAAAGGGGAGTTTTTGCCTTTCACATTTATCTGCAAACCAGATAAAGAAAGAGACATTCTTGCATTGTGTACGTGACCCATTCAGTTCCAATAGAGGAACAGGGACACAGTTTTCCTCAAATCGGTTTGTGGTTCCCAAGGAAAGGAAACCTTCAGACCTATTTTGGATCTAAAAGATCTTAAACAAATTCTTTAGAATTCTATCATTTAAGATGGAAACTATTCGTACCATCTTAACTATGATCCAGGAGAGTCAATAGAGGACTACAATGGATTTGAAGGATGCTTATCCTCACATTACGATGCATAAAGATCACCATCGGTTTTTCAGGTTTGCCTTTCTAGACAGGCATTACCAGTTTGTAGCTCTTTCCTTTGGGTTAACTACAGCCCCTAGAATCTTTATGGAGGTTCTGGGGTCACTTTGGCGGTCCTTAGGCCGCTGGGCATAGAAGTGGCCCCTTATTTAGACGACATCCTGATACAGGCGTCAAACATCCAAGTTGCCAAGTCTCATACGGACGTAGTACTGGCATTTCTGAGATCGCATGGGTGGAAAGTGAACAAGGAAAGAGTTCTCTATCCCCAATATCAAGGGTTTCCCTCCTAGGGATTCTGATAGATTTTGTAGAAATTAAAATTTACCTGACGGAGTCCAGGTTGTCAAAGTTTCTAAATTTCTGCCGTGTTCTTCATTCCATCCGCGCCCTTTGGTGGCTCAGTACATGAATGTAATCGGCTTAATGGTAGCGGCAAGGGACATAGTACCGTTTGCACGCCTACATTTCAGACCACTGCAACTATGCATGCTCAGCCAGAGGAACGGGGATTACACAGATTTGTTCTCCTGTTAAATCCGGACCAAGAAACCAGAGATTCTCTTCTCTGGTGACTATCTCGGGTCCATCTGTCCAAGGGTATGACCTTCCGCAGGTCAGATGGGACAATTGTTACAACAGATGCCAGCCTTTTAGGTTGGGATACAGTCTGGAACTCCCTGAAGGCTCAGGGATAGTGGACTCAGGAGACCCTCCTTCTAATGAATATTCTGGAACTGGGAGCGATATTCCATGCTCTTCAGACTTGGCCTCAGTTAGCAACTCTGAGGTACATCATATTTCAGTCGGACAATATCACGACTGTGGCTTACATCAACCATCAAGGGGGAACAGAAGTTCCCTAGCAATGTTAGAAGTCTTAAAATAATTCACTGGACAGAGACTCACTCTTGTCTAAAAGCTATCCCTATCCCAGGTGTTGAGAACTGGGAGGCAGATTTTCTAAGTCGTCAGACTTTTCATCCGGGGGAGTGGGAATTCCCTCCGGAGGGGTTTGCACAAGATCAAGCAGGAGAGTGCTTTGGTGCTTTTGACAGCGCCTGCGTGGCCACGCAGGACCTGGTATGCAGATCTGGTGGACATGTCATCCTTTCCACCACGGTCTCTGCTTCTGAGACAGGACCCTCTACCTCAGGGTCTTTTCAACCATCTAAATATAACTAATCTGAGATGGACTGCCTGGAGACAGAACGCTTGATGTTATCAAAGCATGGCTTCTCCGAGTCAGTAATTGATACCTTAATACAGGCATAAAAGCCTGTCTCTAGGAAAATTTTACATAAGATATGGTGTAAAGCCTGGATTCCCAGGATATTATCTTTTCTCCAAGATGATTTTGAGAAAAGGGTTGTCAGCTAGTTCTTTAAAAGGACAGATTTCTACTCTGTCTATTCTTTTGCACAAGCCTCTGGCAGGTATTCTAGACGTTCAGGCATTTGGTCAGGCTTTGGTTAGAACCAAGCCTGTGGTTAAAAATGTTGCTCCGCCATGGAGCTTAAAGCTGGTTCTTAAGGTTCTTCAAGGAGTTCCATTTGAACCTTTTCATTCCATAGATATCAAACTTCTATCTTGGAAAGTTCCTTTTTGGTAGCTATTTCCTCGGCTCATAGAGTCTCCGAGTTATCTGCGTTGCAATGTGATTCTCCTTATCTGGTTCTCCGTACGGATAAGGTAGTCCTGTGTACCAACCTGGGTTTTTACCTAAGGTGGTATCTAACAAGAATATCACTCAAGAGATTGTTGTTCCATTCTTGTATCCAAATCCTTCTTCAAAGAAGGAACGTCTATTACACAATTTGGACGTGGTTCGTGTTTTAAAGTTTTACTTACAAGCTACTACAGATTTTCATCAAACATTCACCTTGTTTGTTGTCTATTCTGGACAGAGGAGAGGTCAAAGGACTTCAGCAACCTCTCTGTCTTTTTGGTTAAAAAGCATAATTCATTTAGCTTATGAGACTGCTGGACAGCAGCCTCCTGAAGGGATTACAGCTCATTCTACTAGAGCTGTGGTTTTCACTTGGGCCTTTTTTTAAATGTGGCTTCTGTTGAACAGATTACAAGATGGAGTCTTGGTCTGCGTTTCATACTTTTTCAAATTTAACAAATTTGATACCTTGCTTCTTCGGAGGCTATTTTTGGGAGAAAGGGTTTTTTACAGGCAGTGGTAACTTCCGTTTAAGTACCTGCCTTGTCCCTCCCATCATCCGTGTACTTTAGCTTTGGTATTGGTATCCCATAAGTAATGGATGATCCGTGGACTGGATACACTTAACAAGAGAAAACATAATTTATGCTTACCTGATAAATTTATTTCTCTTGTAGTGTATCCAGTCCACGGCCCGCCCTGTCACTTTAAGGCAGGTAATTTTTCCATTAAACTACAGTCACCACTGCACCCTATGGTTTTCCTTTCTCTGCATGTTTTCGGTCGAATGACTGGTAATGGCAGTTAGGGGAGGAGCTATATAGCAGCTTTGCTGTGGGTGGACTCTTGCAACTTCCTGTTGGGAAGGAGAATATATCCCATAAGTAATGGATGATCCGTGGACTGGATACACTACAAGAGAAATAAATTTATCAGGTAAGCATAAATTATGTTTTTTAATCAGGTCTGATAATTTATTTTCTTTAACTACAGTCACCACGGTATCATATGGTTTCTCCTATGCAAATATTCCTCCTTAACGTCGGTCGAATGACTGGGGTAGGCGGAGCCTAGGAGGGATCATGTGACCAGCTTTGCTGGGCTCTTTGCCATTTCCTGTTGGGGAAGAGAATATCCCACAAGTAAGGATGACGCCGTGGACCGGACACACCGTTGGAGAAAGTAATTTATCAGGTAAACATAAATTCTGTTTTTCCTATACCTAAGAGACTTACTGAAATTATTACTAAGGAGTGGGACAGACCCGGTGTGCCTTTCTCACCCCCTCCTATATTCAGAAAAATGTTTCCAATAGACGCCACCACACGGGACTTATGGCAAACGGTCCCTAAGGTGGAGGGAGCAGTTTCTACTTTAGCTAAGCGTACCACTATACCGGTGGAGGATAGCTGTGCTTTTTCAGATCCAATGGATAAAAAGTTAGAGGGTTACCTTAAGAAAATGTTTGTTCAACAAGGTTTTATATTACAACCCCTTGCATGCATTGCGCCTGTCACGGCTGCGGCTGCATTTTGGTTTGAGTCTCTGGAAGACACCCTTGACTCAGCGACATTAGATGAGATTTCACTTAAGCTTAAAACCCTTAAGCTAGCTAATTCATTTATTTCTGATGCCGTAGTACATTTAACTAAACTTACGGCTAAGAATTCCGGATTCGCCATTCAGGCACGCAGAGCGCTGTGGCTAAAATCCTGGTCAGCTGATGTAACTTCTAAATCGAAATTACTTAACATACCTTTCAAGGGGCAGACTTTATTCGGGCCCGGTTTGAAAGAAATTATCGCTGATATTACGGGAGGTAAAGGCCATGCCCTGCCTCAAGACAGAGCCAAACCTAGGACTAGACAGTCTAATTTTCGTGCCTTTCGTAATTTCAAGGCAGGAGCAGCATCAACTTCCTCTGCTCCAAAACAGGAAGGAGCTGTTGCTCGCTACAGACAAGGCTGGAAACCTAACCAGACCTGGAACAAGGGCAAGCAGGCCAGAAAACCTGCTGCTGCCCCTAAGACAGCATGAAGTGAGGGCCCCCGATCCGGAAGCGGATCTAGTGGGGGGCAGACTCTCTCTCTTCGCCCAGGCTTGGGCAAGAGATGTCCAGGATCCCTGGGCGTTGGAGATCATATCTCAGGGATATCTTCTGGACTTCAAAGCTTCTCCTCCACAAGGGAGATTTCACCTTTCAAGGTTGTCAACAAACCAGATAAAGAAAGAGGCGTTTCTACGCTGTGTACAAGACCTTTTACTAATGGGAGTGATCCACCCAGTTCCGCGGTCGGAACACGGACAAGGGTTTTACTCAAATCTGTTTGTGGTTCCCAAAAAAGAGGGAACCTTCAGACCAATATTGGATTTAAAGATCCTAAACAAATTCCTAAGAGTTCCATCGTTCAAGATGGAAACTATTCGGACAATCTTACCCATGATCCAAAGAGGTCAGTACATGACCACAGTGGATTTAAAGGATGCTTACCTTCACATACCGATTCACAGAGAACATTACCGGTATCTAAGGTTTGCCTTCCTAGACAGGCATTACCAGTTTGTAGCTCTTCCCTTCGGGTTGGCTACGGCTCCAAGAATCTTTACAAAGGTTCTGGGCTCTCTTCTGGCGGTACTAAGACCGCGAGGAATTTCGGTAGCTCCGTACCTAGACGACATTCTGTTACAAGTGTCAAGCTTTCAAACTGCCAAGTCTCATACAGAGTTAGTACTGGCTTTTCTAAGGTCGCATGGGTGGAAAGTGAACGAGGAGAAGAGTTCTCTCTTACCACTCACAAGAGTTCCCTTCTTGGGGACTCTTATAGATTCTGTAGAAATGAAAATTTACCTGACAGAGGACAGGTTAACAAAGCTTCTAAATGCTTGCCGTGTCCTTCATTCCATTCAACACCCGTCAGTGGCTCAATGCATGGAGGTAATCGGCTTAATGGTAGCGGCAATGGACATAGTTCCTTTTGCACGCCTGCACCTCAGACCGCTGCAATTGTGCATGCTAAGTCAGTGGAATGGGGATTACTCAGATTTGTCCCCTACGCTGAATCTGGATCAGGAGACCAGAGATTCTCTTCTATGGTGGCTTTCTCGGCCACATCTGTCCAGGGGGATGCCCTTCAGCAGACCAGACTGGACAATTGTAACTACAGACGCCAGCCTTCTAGGTTGGGGCGCTGTCTGGAATTCCCTGAAGGCTCAGGGATCATGGACTCAAGAGGAGAGTCTCCTTCCAATAAACATTCTGGAATTGAGAGCAGTTCTCAATGCCCTACTGGCTTGGCCTCAGTTAGCAACTCTGAGGTTTATCAGGTTTCAGTCGGACAACATCACGACTGTGGCTTACATCAACCATCAGGGAAGGAGAAGAAGTTCCCTAGCGATGATGGAAGTATCAAAGATAATTCGCTGGGCAGAGTCTCACTCTTGCCACCTGTCAGCGATCCACATCCCAGGAGTGGACAACTGGGAGGCGGATTTCCTAAGTCGCCAGACTTTTCATCCGGGGGAGTGGGAACTTCATCCGGAGGTCTTTGCCCAAATACTTCGACGTTGGGGCAAACCAGATATGGATCTCATGGCGTCTCGCCAGAACGCCAAGCTTCCTCGTTACGGGTCCAGGTCCAGGGACCCAGGAGCGGTCCTGATAGATGCCTTGACAGCACCTTGGACCTTCAGGATGGCTTATGTGTTTCCACCATTCCCGATGCTTCCTCGTTTGATTGCAAGGATCAAACAGGAGAAAGCATCAGTGATTCTAATAGCGCCTGCGTGGCCACGCAGGACCTGGTATGCAGATCTAGTGGACATGTCATCCTGTCCACCTTGGTCTCTGCCTCTGAGACAGGACCTTCTAATTCAGGGTCCTTTCAAACATCAAAACCTAATTTCTCTGAAGCTGACTGCATGGAAATTGAACGCTTAATTTTAACAAAGCGTGGATTTTCAGAGCCAGTAATTGATACTTTAATACAGGCTAGGAAACCTGTTACCAGGAGAATTTACCATAAGATATGGCGTAAATATTTACACTGGTGCGAATCCAAGGGTTACTCATGGAGTAAGGTTAGGATTCCTAGGATATTGTCTTTTCTACAAGAAGGTTTAGAAACGGGTTTATCTGCTAGTTCGTTAAAGGGACAGATCTCAGCTCTGTCCATCCTTTTACACAAGCGTCTGTCAGAAGTTCCAGACGTTCAGGCTTTTTGTCAGGCTTTGGCCAGGATTAAGCCTGTGTTTAAATCTGTTGCTCCGCCGTGGAGCTTAAACTTAGTTCTTAACGTTTTACAGGGTGTTCCGTTTGAACCCCTTCACTCCATTGATATCAAGCTGTTATCTTGGAAAGTTCTGTTTTTAATGGCTATTTCCTCGGCTCGTAGAGTCTCTGAATTATCAGCCTTACATTGTGATTCTCCGTATCTGATTTTTCATTCAGATAAGGTAGTTCTGCGTACTAAACCTGGGTTCTTACCTAAGGTAGTCACTAACAAGAATATCAATCAAGAGATTGTTGTTCCATCATTGTGTTCTAACCCTTCCTCAAAGAAGGAACGACTTCTGCACAATCTAGATGTAGTCCGTGCCTTGAAATTTTATTTACAGGCAACTAAAGATTTTCGACAAACTTCTTCCCTGTTTGTCGTTTATTCTGGACAGAGGAGAGGTCAAAAAGCATCTGCTACCTCTCTATCCTTTTGGCTTCGTAGCATAATACGTTTAGCCTATGAGACTGCTGGACAGCAACCTCCTGAAAGGATTACAGCTCATTCTACTAGAGCTGTGGCTTCCACTTGGGCCTTTAAGAACGAGGCCTCTGTTGAACAGATTTGCAAAGCTGCAACTTGGTCTTCTCTTCATACTTTTTCCAAATTTTCCAAATTTGACACTTTTGCTTGTTCGGAGGCTGTTTTTGGGAGAAAGGTTCTTCAGGCAGTGGTTCCTTCCGTATAGAGATCCTGCCTGTCCCTCCCGTCATCCGTGTACTTAGCTTTGGTATTGGTATCCCATAAGTAATGATGACCCGTGGACTGACTACACTTAACAGGAGAAAACCTAATTTATGCTTACCTGATAAATTCCTTTCTCCTGTAGTGTAGTCAGTCCACGGCCCGCCCTGTTTTTTAAGGCAGGTCTAAATTTTTTAATTATACTCCAGTCACCACTGCACCCTATAGTTTCTCCTTTCTCGTTTGGTTCCTGGTCGAATGACTGGGTGTGACGTAGAGGGGAGGAGCTATATAGCAGCTCTGCTTGGGTGATCCTCTTGCACTTCCTGTTGGGGAGGAGTTAATATCCCATAAGTAATGATGACCCGTGGACTGACTACACTACAGGAGAAAGGAATTTATCAGGTAAGCATAAATTATGTTTTATTTGGTTCTCAGTTGGATTCTATTATTTCAACTGTCACTGGGGGAAAGGGAGTTTTTTCTGCCTCAGGATAAAAAACGTAAGGGTAAATCTAAGGCTTCTAACCGTTTTCGTTCCTTTCGTCAAAATAAGGAACAAAAACCCAATCCTTCCCCCAAGGAATTTGTTTTCAATTGGAAGCCTTCCTCAAATTGGAATAAATGCAAACCATTTAAGAAACCAAAGTCAGCCCCAAAGTCCGCATGAAGGTGCGGCCCTCATTCCAGCTCAGCTGGTAGGGGGCAAATTAAGTTTTTTCAAGGATATTTGGATAAATTCTGTCCAAAATCAATGGATTCAGAGGATTGTCTCTCAAGGGTATCGAATAGGATTCAGAGAAAGACCTCCTATGAGAAAAAAAATTCTCTCACTTATCCCAGCAAATCTAGTAAAAGCTCAGGCTTTCCTGAAGTGTGTTTCAGACCTAGAGTTTTCAGAGGTAATCATCCCAGTTCCTTTTCAGGAGCAAGGTTTGGGATTTTTTTTTTTTTTTTTTTTAATTTTAAATGTTTTATTCATTAATCAAGTATAAATAACATCAACAATAATCAAAGTTACATCTGACAACAGGTCTTCTATACAGATCAAGCAAAGTGAACTTAGTTATTTATAAAGTCCATATCTGTTCCATTCTTGTTTTTTTTCTTTCTTTCTCTTCACTTCCTTTCTCAATAAAAGGTATAACACAACAATAAGAACAGTTTCTGGTACGTCAAAGTCCTTTGATGTTAAATATTGTATACAAATATTCTCTAAGAAAAAGGTGAAATATAGCCTTGGGGAAGTACGGAAACAGACTAGAGGGAAAGGGGAAGGAAGAGAGAAAGGGAAGGAAAAAAAAAAAAAGGACAATTCCTCATGGCCCTGTGCCTGGGCAACATCATACTTCCTAATTATATCGGTGTTCCCTTCCACTGTGCCATCATCATCTCATAGGTCTCTATTTGGTTTGTTTTAAGGTAATGCAGTTTTTCTAGGGCAAGCAAGTCAGTCACTGTAGTGCGCCAGTCCAAGACTGTGGGGACATCGGTTGATTTCCACCTTCTGGGTATCAATCGCTTTGCTCCTGTGAGCATTATTAGAAGGAGAGATTGTTTGTGCGCGGTTTTGATCTTGGGAAGGTTTAAAAAACGGAGTGCCTCTGGGGAGGCTGGGATCACCATTTGCAAGATAGCAGACATTTGCCTGAAGATAGTCGCCCAGAAGCCGTTCAGGACCGGGCATGACCACCATATATGTATGGGCGTCCCTTCGCTCCCGCAGCCCCTCCAGCATAAGGGGCTAGTCTTAGGGTATAGGCAGTGCAATTTTTTTGGTGTGAGGTACCATCTGCACTGTAATTTCAGATGGATCTCTTGTACTGTCGCTGAGATAGAGGAGCGTTTGGTCAGTCGGAATGCTCTAAGCCATTCCTCTTGTTTGTAGTCCCTACCCAATTCTTTGTGCCAGGTCAGTGTATATGTAGGGAGTGGATGGTCCGGAGGGGCTGTAAGTAGTTTATAAATAAGGGAGATCAGCCGTTTTTGAGGGGTGCTGGAGACACAAAGTCGCTCAAAGGGAGTCAAGTCTCTTACTAATTGTTTTTTGTGCTTATGGTTTTTAATATAGTGTATGAGTTGGTTGTATCTCAACCACGAGGAAAAGATGTGGCTATTTATCTCTGACATTTGTTGTTGTGATTTAAATTTCCCTCTCTCTATCACATTGTATAGGCAGCCCTCTTTTAGGGAATACGTTGTGCGCTGCCTTGTCCCCAGTACGTGGTATGGAAGATGTGGGTTCTCAAAGATTGGGAGGAGGGGGGAAAACCTTGAGGAGATATTAACGCTAGTAGAGACAATCCTGTCCCACTCCACAAAGATTTCCTTGAGGATAGGGTATTTGTGCAATTTTTTGGGGCGATGTGTTGCTGATGTCCAAGTCAGTGTGCCTACATTATTAAGACCCAGGATATTATCTATTTTAATCCAAGTTTTGTTGTCCTCATTCTTGGACCATTCCACTATATGCTGTAGTATGATAGCCCTATTGTATGCCTTCAAGTCTGGGAAGCCTAGCCCCCCTCTATCTCTAGGGAGATACATGGTCTTTCGTGGTATACGGGGTTTTGTGCCCTTCCATACAAATTGTTCTAGGGCGCCCTGTAGCTGAGCCAAGTAGTCCCCTGGCAGTGCTGTAATCACCGCTTGCATGACGTATAGGATCCGTGGCAAGATGTTCATCTTAACGAGTCCTATCTAGCCAAGCCAAGATAGTGGTTTGTTCTTCCATGACGAGAGGTCTCTAACTATCTCCTCTTTTAATTTTAGATAATTGACCTTGAACAGGTCTTGGTGTTTGTATGGTATATGTATGCCCAGGTAGCGTAGTCTATACGAAGCTTGTCTACTTGCTCAGACTTCCCCAGATTGAGGTGGAAGTTCGAGACTGTGCCGTATAGGTCTAGTTCTTTAAGGAGTTCTGGTACTGATGTGTCTATACTTGTGAGGGTATACAGAACATCGTCGGCATAAAGTGCCTGTTTATGCTCTTCATCGCCTATTCTAATGCCCTTAATCCCTTCATTTTGCCTGACTCTGTGAGCTAGGGCCTCAATAGATAGCGCAAAAAGGAGCGGTGACAAGGGGCATCCCTGTCTCGTCCCATTTGTTATATGGAATGAGTTTGACAGTGATCCATTCACCCTCACACGGGCGCTGGGGGACGAGTACAGGGCAAATACCATATTTAGGAAGGGTTTTCCAAAGTTCATTGATTCCATCACCCGCCGCAGAAAAGGCCAGTCGACACGGTCGAAGGCCTTCTCCGCGTCGGTGGAAAAGGGAACCATGGGTACGCCTTCGGCTCTCGCATAGCTGATCAGTTGTAGTACCTTGGTGGTGTTATCACGGGCCTCCCTACCTGGTATAAATCCGGCCTGGTCCAGTGAGATTAAATTTGGAAGATAAATATTTAGTCGATTTGCTAGGATTTTGGCCAATATCTTTACATCGGTGTTTAGTAGGGAAATGGGCCTGAAATTTGCTGGGGTGGTGGGTTCTTTGCCTGGCTTGGGGATGATTGTTATGTGCGCTTCTAACATAGCTTCTGACAGTTTAGGGTCGTCTCTCAAGTCGTTAAATAATTGTATTATATGCGGGGCTAGCTCCGGAAGATATTTCTTATAGTACCTAGGAGTGAGGCCATCTGGGCCCAGGCATTTCCCTCCAGGAAGGTCTTTAATCGCTTTAGATACCTCATCTAGTGTTATTTGGGCATTCAGTGTGTTCGCCTCAGGTTCAGACAGTCGGGGTAAGTGTATGTCAGATAGATATTCCCTTATTCGATTGTCATTTTGATTGCGCAGCTTTTCTGCTGTATGTGTAATGTCTGTTGTCTGTGTCAAGTTGTACAGTTTACTGTAATACGAATGGAAGGTTTCTGCTATCAGTTTGGTGCCTTTTACTTTGGTACCGTCTTTGGAAGTCAGAGAGTGTATGTACATTTTTAGTTGTGTTCTGCGAATAGATCTAGCAAGCAATTTGCCAGGTTTATTTCCCCCCTCATGATACCTTTGTTTATTCCTAAGTAAGCGTGCATGAAAAGCCGTCATTAAGTGATTATTTAGGTCTTGTTTAGCTTCCATGAGAAGGTTCTTCGTGGTCAGGGACGACATGTCGCACCTGTGTGCAGTTTCCAACATCTTAATCTTTTGAAGCAGGGTAGTGTGTTTGTCTCTATATTGTCTAATTAGCCTGGCTTTATGTTTAAGGAATTCGCCACGAATCACGCATTTGTGCGCTTCCCAGGTAATTAGTCGGGAGATACCCGACGGGTCATTTAGAGAGAAATATTCCGTTAATGATTTACGTATGTCATCAGCTATCAAGGGGGTTTCAAGTAGGGAGTCGTCCAGTCTCCATATATATGCTGTTGTAGGGATGTCAGGCCATTCTATGTTGCAGATAACCGGCGCGTGTTCTGACCAAGTGATAGAACCTATGTTTACATTGGCCACCATGTCTAGTCCTGTCGAGTCTATGAAGAAATAATCTATACGGGAGTATTTGTTGTGTGGGGTAGAGTAGTAAGTATAGTCACGTTGCGATGGATGTATTGTCCTCCACACATCGTGGAGTTGTGCGTCAGTAAAGGAGGTCTTAATAGCTTTGATTGTCTTGTTAGGAACATTGGATACTCCATTGGAGGTGTCAAGTAGCGGGTCTATAGGGACATTTAGGTCTCCAGCCACAAACACAGGCCCTTTTGAATGATCAAGTATTGCTTTGAGCGCCTTTTTAATAAATTGGTGTTGTGACACATTAGGGGCATAGACACAAATGAGGGTAATTGGGTGTCCATAGAGTATGTCTCTTACCAACAGGAGGCGGCCATCTGTGTCCTTTTCGACCTGCTCTTGCTGAAAGGGTACTGCCCTATGTATCCGTATGCCCACCCCCCCCTTCTTTTCTGTGCCTGATGAAAAGTATGCTGTGGTGTAGGTATTATTAGACCATCTTGGCTCCCTGTTTCTACGAAAGTGCGTTTCTTGTACAAAGAGTATTTGAGTGTTTAGTCTCTGTATTTCTTTCAAGGCTATTGAACGCTTACCGGGGCTATTAAGCCCCTTCGCGTTTATAGACGTCATTGTGAGATAGTGTGAGCGAAACTTGCCAGCCATGCTGTAAATAAAAAGTGGAAAAAAAAAAAAAAACACTGAGAGGAGAGAAAAAAGAGGGGAATTAGGTCAAATCAGAAAGAGGAATAATTGGACAGTCAGAGGAGAGGTGTTAAGTTTAAGGGAGTTTTTGAAAAGCAAAGAGGGAAAAGCGACCTAGGGGAGGCGCTTTGTTCAGGTGCCCGACACCAGAGGCAGAGAGGATACAAAGAGGAAATAGCAAAAGAAATCAGACAATGAAATTGGTGTCTATCGGGGTTGTAACCCCAGGACAGATAACTTTCTGATTGCGCTCTATTGTTCTCAACGGAGGGAGATCTCCCCGTTAAGGTACAGTTGCATTCAACGGTAATACAGAACATATTAACAACACATGTGGGAATATATCAGGTAGTGCAGTTAGTGAAGTCTAAGTTGAATAAAGCACTTAGAGGGGGAAGGGTAAAAATGGAGGTTGACATGAGGGTAGGGGGGGGGAAGGGAAAGGGAAAGCGAATAATGTTACCCTCTGCATTGGAAATAACCATACTAGGTGTAATAAATGGGTCCACATTGTATAGCAGCTTAAGGTGCATAGTGTGTATTTGTGGTACATTAGAGATAGGGAGATGTGCACAATTTAGCATGGTTAGAACGTGCTAGTCTAATATTTATAGTTGGGAGAAATGTGCATAAGGTCTTAGTTTTTTCCATTTCTTATGGGATATGTAAACTGGGAGAACTGTAGGTGGGTCTGGTATATTATGATAAAGATATGCTCGGGATCTCTCAAGAGGTGAGCTTGACAGTTAAATTGAAAAAGATTGCGAGGGGTGGGTGATAAAGAAGGATGTACCGAGAAAGGGGGAGTGGGAGGGGAGGGGAAGGTTAAGGTGTATTATTGCTACACTTTGTAGATAAAATGTCCCACTGTAAATCAACATCAGAGCAAATTAACAAGATAACAAACTAAAGCTGCCCATGTGAGTGCCTAAATAATAGGCCTGGTATGATAAACATAAATGGATATACATGCAACATAACAACAAACAATAATATATAGACTAAGTGGATGAGAATTACATTCACCCACGCGCTACCCCATGTTAGGTAGCATGATTGTTAAGAAAAAGGATACAGTTATGAAGTTGCGCATGCTGTCCAGGCCCTGAATAGTCACTATTCAGTCAATATGTTTCTCAGCAGCAGTATTTAGTGTAAACAAGGTTGAGTGTCTTCCTCAGTCCGGCTGAGTGGGGGCTTCCTTCCTTTGCTGTACTCTGGGTTCCAGGTTGCCCCCCTTTATGGAGAGTGCTGAGTAGAAGGCTGATGTATCTCCTCCAGGTCTGTAGACTGCAGTGCTGTTATTGTGCGTAGCTATTAATGAGACCGGAAAGCCCCATCGGTACTGCACTTTATGGTCTCTGAGTGTTTGGGTTATGTGGCCCAGCTCTCTTCGTTTCTGTAACGTTATTGGTGAGATATCTGAAAACAGCTGGATCTCCTCACCTGCATGCATAATAACCTGTTTAGCTCTGGCATGTTTAAGGATGTTTTCTTTGTCCTTAAAGTTAAGGAATCTTATTATTATGTCTCTAGGTGGGGCTTTAGGTGGGGGCCGTGGTCTCAAGGCCCTATGCGCCCTTTCCATGACTATTTCAGGGGAATCTGGTGTGTCTTTGATAGTTCTGAAGAGACTCTGTAGGTAGCCCTCTATAGCAGGAGGGTGGATAGTTTCAGTTACGCCTCTAACTCTTATGTTATTTCTACGACAGCGATTTTCCAATTCCTCCATTTTCTCTGAGAGGAGCTGTATTGTAGTTTGTTGTTGAAGTATGTCTCTGCTATTGTTTTGGGTTGCACTTAGTGTTGCTGCATGCTCCTGTTCTACTTTGGTGACTCTGCGATCCAGTGCAGTCATGTCCTTTTTTAGGTCTTCAAAGAGACAGCGCATCTCCATCAGGACACCCTGTATGTCCTCCTTGGATGACAAATGTTGAAGATCTCCCCTAGTTAGGGGCTGTGTGTGATCTTTTGCTTGTGTTGCTTGTGCAACAGTAGGTAGGGACTGCTGATCTACTTCCATGTTATTTATTTGTGGGGCAGAAGTATTGTCTAGCTGCTTAAGGTAACGGCTCAACGGCCTTGCAGTGGTGTTTTTCTCCGCTTTATGCGTTTTTTTATTAGGCATTCCCTTTAAAAAGAGCGTATGTCTGAGTATTAGATTATGTTGTGCTTGTAATAACCCCTCTTTTATATGCAGGTGTTAGAGGTTATTTATATGTTGCAGGTTCTTATTCACACACAGTGTCCCCCCGAATTAAAGTGGTTTTAGGGCTATGCTGCTAGATAAAGTTATAGGCCTTTCCCAGAGTTTTATGGTGCTAGGAGGCGCAGTGTCAAATATACAGGTCCCCAGCTGTGTTGTACTCCTCAGTGTGTTTTATTGCCCGTGTGTGCGAGAAAATGTCAGTGGTCTTGCTGCTGCCGTACAGCTAAGTGTATACTCTTACTTTTAGGTCCGGTCGGGTGGCTCCGTAGCCACGTGGGTGATCTCTCTTCAGCGGGGCAGCCGTTTTGTTTCCGATGCGAGCGGCTCACCTCAGGTAAGTTAGTAGAGTATGGGTCACCGGGTAGGCAAAGATTGCAGACCGATTTAAATGCCTAGTTGGTGCAGCGATCAATCTCGGGATCCACTGCCACTTTTATGTGTTGCGGCCCTCCGGTCTCCCCCTACTGCGCATGCCGCGCTGTCTGTTAGATTTTCTGCCTCTGAACCTGCTTGCCGCAGATTTTAGCTGAGCTGTGTAGTTGCAGGACACTCACTTAGGGTTGTAGTTGACTCTTTTGCTCAAAAAAGATCGTTGTATGCCTAAAATTATAGCATTATCTGTCCTTGGGATTGGGAGCTCAGTTAGTGCCCAGCCATCCGCCTGCGTGGCCAAACAACGCCCGCAAGGTTTGGGATTTTATTCAAATCTTTTCATTGTCCCAAAGAAGGAAAATTTATTCAGACCAGTTCTGGATGTGAAAATTTTGAATCGTTATGTAAGAGTACCAACTTTCAAGATGGTGACTATAAGGACTATTCTGCTTTTTGTTCAGCGAGGACATTATATGTCCACAATAGACTTGCAGGATGCATACCTTCATATTCCGATTCATCCAGAACATTATCAGTTCCTGAGATTCTCTTTTCTAGACAAGCATGACCAATTTGTTGCTCTTCCGTTTGGCCTAGCAACAGCTCCAAGAATCTTTTCAAAGGTTCTAGGTGCCCTACTCTCTGTAATCAGAGAACAGAGCTTTGCGGTGTTTCCTTATTTGGACGATATCTTGGTACTAGCTCAGTCTTTACGTTCTGCAGAATCTCACACAAATCAACTGTTCTTCGGAAATATGGTTGGAGGATCAATTTACCAAAACGTTTCTTGATTCCTCAGACAAGGGTCACCTTTTTAGGCTTCCAGATAGATTCAGTGTCCATGACACTAACAAACGAGACGTTAAAAACTGGTTGCAGCCTGCCGACACCTTCAGTCTCAGTCATTCCCTTCAGTGGCTATGTGCATGGAAGTTTTAGGTCTCATGACAGCAGCATCGGACGCGATCCCTTTTGCTCGTTTTCACATGAGACCTCTACAGCTTTGTATGCTGAACCAATGGTGCAGGGATTATACAAAGATATCACAATTAATATCCTTAAATCCCAATGTTCGACATTCTCTGACGTGGTGGATAGATCATCATCATTTAGTTCAAGGGGCTTCTTTTGTTCGGCCAACCTGGACTGTGATCACAACAGATGCGAGTATTTCAGGTTGGGGAGCTGTTTGGGGATCTCTGACAGCACAAGGGGTTTGGAAATCTCAAGAGGCGAGATTACCAATAAATATTTTAGAACTCTGTGCAATTCTCAGAGCTCTTCAATTTTGGCCTCTGTTAAAGAGAGAACCGTTCATTTGTTTTCAGACAGACAATATCACAACAGTGGCATATGTCAATAATCAAGGTGGGACTCACAGTCCCCAAGCTATGAAAGAAGTATCTCGGATACTTGCTTGGGCGGAATCCAGCTCCTGTCTAATCTCTGCGGTGCATATCCCAGGTGTAGACAATTGGGAGGCGGATTATCTCAGACTTTACATCCAGGGGAGTAGTCTCTCCATCCAGATGTGTTTTCTCAGATTGTTCAGATGTGGGGTCTTCAAGAGATAGATCTTATGGCCTCTCATCTAAACAAGAAACTTCCCAGATACCTGTCCAGGTCCAGGGATGTTCAGGCGGAAGCAGTGGATGCGCTGACACTTCCTTGGTGTTATCATCCTGCTTACATTTTCCCGCCTCTAGTTCTCCTTCCAAGAGTGATCTCCAAAATCATCATGGAACAATTGTTTGTGTTGCTGGTGGCTCCAGCATGGCCACACAGGTTTTGGTATGCAGATCTGGTTCGGATGTCCAGTTGCCAACCTTGGCCACTTCCGTTAAGGCCGGACCTTCTGTCTCAAGGTCCGTTTTTCCATCAGGATATCAAATCATTAAATTTTTGAAGGTGTGGAAATTGAACGCTTAGTACTAAGTCATAGAGGTTTCTCTGACTCAGTGATTAATACTATGTTACAAGCTCCTAAATCTGTCTCTAGAAAGATTTATTATAGAGTTTGGAAGACTTACATTTCATGGTGTTCTTCTCATAAATTCTCTTGGCATTCTTTTAGAATTCCTAGAATTTTACAGTTTCTTCAGGATGGTTTGGATAAGGGTTTGTCTGCAAGTTCCTTGAAGGGACAAATCTCTGCTCTTTCTGTTTTATTTCACAGAAAGATTGCTATACTTCCTGATATTCACTGTTTTTTACAGGCTTTAGTTCGTATTAAGCCTGTCATTAAATCAATTTCTCCTCCTTGGAGTCTTAGTTTGGTTTTGCAGGCTTTTCAGGCTCCTCCATTTGAGCCTATGCATTTTTTGGACATTAAACTACTTTCTTGGAAAGTGTTGTTCCTTTTGGCTATCTGCTCTTTCTTGGGAGTCTCCTTTTCTGATTTTTCATCAGGATAAGGCAGTTTTGCAGACTTCTTTTCAATTTTTACCTAAGGTTGTGAATTCTAACAGCATTAGTAGAGAAATTGTTGTCCCTTCCTTGTGTCCTAATCCTAATAATTCTTTGGAAAGATCCTTACATTCTTTGGATGTGGTAAGAGCTTTGGAATATTGTTTGGAAGCTACTAAAGATTTCAGGAAGACTTTAGTCTATTTGTTATATTTTCTGGTCCTAGGAAAGGTCAGAAGGCTTCTGCTATTTCCTTGGCTTCTTGGTTAAAGCTTTTGATTCATCAAGCTTATTTTGAGTCAAATCAGGCCCCGCCTCAGAGAATTACAGCTCATTTTACTAGATTAGTCTCCACTTCGTGGGCCTTTAAGAATGAAGCTTCAGTTGATCAGATTTGCAAAGCGGCAACTTGGTCCTCTTTGCATACATTTACTAAATTCTGCCGTTTTGATGTGTTTGCTTCTTCAGAAAAGTTCTTCAGGCAGCTGTGTCAGTTTGATTCTTCTGCTTTTGATTTAAGTTTTTCTTTCATTTATGAGAATAAATTTATTTTTTTGGGTTGTGGATTAATTTTTTCAGCGGAATATGGCTGTTTTTATTTTTATCCCTCCCTCTCTAGTGACTCTTGCGTGGAGTTCCACATCTTGGGTATTGCTATCCCATACGTCACTAGCTCATGGACTCTTGCCAATTACATGAAAGAAAACATAATTTATGTAAGAACTTACCTGATAATTTCATTTCTTTCATATTGACAGGAGTCCATGAGGCCCACCCTTTTTATGGTGGTTATGATTTTTTGTATAAAGCACAATTATTTCCAAATTTCTTTTGTTGATGCTTTCTACTCCTTTCTTGATCTCCCCACTGCTTGGCTATTCGTTAAACTGATTTGTGGGTGTGGTGAGGGGTGTATTTATAGGCATTTTGAGGTTTGGGAAACTTTTCCCCTCCTGGTAGGATTGTATCCCATATGTCACTAGCTCATGGACTCTTGCCAACATGAAAGAAATTAATTTATCAGGTAAGTTCTTACATAAATTATGTTATTTCCCTTCAAAACCTCATCCAAGCTATCTCTCGAAGAACTAAAAGAAATTCCAATCAGAGAGTAAGCAGGAAGCTGGAAGGACAAGGAAGTTGAGGATAAATCATAAGAAAGAAGATATCCATTGAAGTATGCAACACAGCACTTTGTGCCTAAACTAAGAAGGCGGGTTGTACAAATAAGTATCTAAAATATATTTTTTATTGTACAATTAAATTAAAATTGGGTAAAAAGCTGATTTAAAAAAAGGGGGTATATGTATGGTAGGAAGCTGGAAGGACATGACTCTTCCCTGCTTGATGAGCACATTTTTTCTTTTATGATATACTGAACTTTAGTTTTTTTTTTTTTAGACACACATGAATGCTTGTTTAATGTCAAGATCCAGGGTGTCCATACTTTGTTTTTAACTCACATGGTGCATATCCATCTTAGCTTCAGTTTTGCACGCCCTCCTTCCCCCTCTTTCCTTCCTTTACAGGGTACGCTGAGACCTCTGTTTCTTTTACAAGCTATGACGAGTCCACGGATTTCATCCTTACTTATGAGATTACACCTCCTGGTCAGCAGGAGGAGGCAAAGAGCACCACAGCAGAGCTGTGTATATATAGCTCCTCCCTTCCCTCCCACTCCAGTCATTCTCTTTGCCTGTGTTAGTGATAGGAAGAGGTAAAGTGAGGCGATAGTTTAGATTATTCAATCAAGAAGTTTTTTGTTTTAAAACGGGGCCAGTGAGTACTATTTTTCTCAGGAAGAAATCGTCAGTCAACTTCCCAAGAGGAGTGGAGAGATTTTATTTCTCCAACATAGGTGTGTCCGGTCCACGGCGTCATCCTTACTTGTGGGATATTCTCTTCCCCAACAGGAAATGGCAAAGAGCCCAGCAAAGCTGGTCACATGATCCCTCCTAGGCTCCGCCTTCCCCAGTCATTCTCTTTGTCGTTGTACAGGCAACATCTCCACGGAGATGGCTTAGAGTTTTTTGGTGTTTAACTGTGGTTTTTATTATTCAATCAAGAGTTTGTTATTTTAAAATAGTGCTGGTATGTACTATTTACTCTGAAACAGAAAGGTGATGAAGATTTCTGTTTGTAAGAGGAAAATGATTTTAGCAACCGTTACTAAAATCGATGGCTGTTTCCACACAGGACTGTTGAGAGGAATTAACTTCAGTTGGGGGAAACAGTGAGCAGACTTTTGCTGCTTGAGGTATGACACATTTCTAACAAGACGATGTAATGCTGGAAGCTGTCATTTTCCCTATGGGATCCGGTAAGCCATTTTTATTACATAAGAAAAAAAGGGCTTCACAAGGGCTTTTAAGACTGTAGACATTTTCTGGGCTAAAACGATTGATATATAAACATATTTTAATACTTCATAGCTTTGAGGAATTATTTTATTCTTGGGATTTATGTAAAATAACCGGCAGGCACTGTATTGGACACCTTATCCTCTAGGGGCTTTCCCTAATCATAGGCAGAGCCTCATTTCTCCAACATAGGTGTGTCCGGTCCACGGCGTCATCCTTACTTGTGGGATATTCTCTTCCCCAACAGGAAATGGCAAAGAGCCCAGCAAAGCTGGTCACATGATCCCTCCTAGGCTCCGCCTACCCCAGTCATTCTCTTTGCCGTTGTACAGGCAACATCTCCACGGAGATGGCTTAGAGTTTTTTAGTGTTTAACTGTAGTTTTTATTATTCAATCAAGAGTTTGTTATTTTAAAATAGTGCTGGTATGTACTATTTACTCTGAAACAGAAAAGAGATGAAGATTTCTGTTTGTATGAGGAAAATGATTTTAGCAACCGTTACTAAAATCCATGGCTGTTCCACACAGGACTGTTGAGAGGAATTAACTTCAGTTGGGGGAACAGTGAGCAGTCTTTTGCTGCTTGAGGTATGACACATTCTAACAAGACGATGTAATGCTGGAAGCTGTCATTTTCCCTATGGGATCCGGTAAGCCATTTTTATTCTGACAGTAAATAAGGGCTTCACAAGGGCTTATTAAGACTGTAGACATTTTCTGGGCTAAATCGATCATATTTACACATATTTAGCCTTGAGGAATCATTTAATCTGGGTATTTCTCCAACATAGGTGTGTCCGGTCCACGGCGTCATCCTTACTTGTGGGATATTCTCTTCCCCAACAGGAAATGGCAAAGAGCCCAGCAAAGCTGGTCACATGATCCCTCCTAGGCTCCGCCTACCCCAGTCATTCTCTTTGCCGTTGTACAGGCAACATCTCCACGGAGATGGCTTAGAGTTTTTTAGTGTTTAACTGTAGTTTTTCATTATTCAATCAAGAGTTTGTTATTTTCAAATAGTGCTGGTACGTACTATTTACTCAGAAACAGAAAAGAGATGAAGAATTCTGTTTGTATGAGGAAAATGATTTTAGCAACCGTAACTAAAATCCATGGCTGTTCCACACAGGACTGTTGAGAGCAATTAACTTCAGTTGGGGGAACAGTTTGCAGTCCCTTGCTGCTTGAGGTATGACACATTCTAACAAGACGATGTAATGCTGGAAGCTGTCATTTTCCCTATGGGATCCGGTAAGCCATGTTTATTACGATTGTAAATAAGGGCTTCACAAGGGCTTATTTAAACTGTAGACTTTTTCTGTGAAATTTTGGTGAATTTTGAACAATTCCTTCATACTTTTTCACATTTGCAGTAATAAAGTGTGTTCAGTTTAAAATTTAACGTTTTGTACTTTGTTATCAAGTTTATGCCTGTTTAACATGTCTGAACTACCAGATAGACTGTGTTCTGTATGTGGGGAAGCCAAGGTTCCTTCTCATTTAAATAGATGTGATTTATGTGACACAAAATTTAGAGAAAATGATGCCCAAGATGATTCCTCAAGTGAGGGGAGTAAGCATGGTACTGCATCATCCCCTCCTTCGTCTACACCAGTCTTGCCCACACAGGAGGCCCCTAGTACATCTAGTGCGCCAATACTCCTTACTATGCAACAATTAACGGCTGTAATGGATAATTCTATCAAAAACATTTTAGCCAAAATGCCCACTTATCAGCGAAAGCGCGACTGCTCTGTTTTAGAAAATACTGAAGAGCATGAGGACGCTGATGATATTGGTTCTGAAGTGCCCCTACACCAGTCTGAGGGGGCCAGGGAGGTTTTGTCTGAGGGAGAAATTTCAGATTCAGGGAAAATTTCTCAACAAGCTGAACCTGATGTGATTACATTTAAATTTAAATTGGAACATCTCCGCGCCCTGCTTAAGGAGGTGTTATCTACTCTGGATGATTGTGAGAATTTGGTAATTCCAGAGAAATTATGTAAAATGGACAAGTTCCTAGAGGTCCCGGGGCCCCCCGAAGCTTTTCCTATACCCAAGCGGGTGGCGGACATTGTAAATAAAGAATGGGAAAGGCTCGGCATACCTTTCGTCCCTCCCCCTATATTTAAGAAATTGTTTCCTATGGTCGACCCCAGAAAGGACTTATGGCAGACAGTCCCCAAGGTCGAGGGGGCGGTTTCTACTCTAAACAAACGCACCACTATACCCATAGAAGATAGTTGTGCTTTCAAAGATCCTATGGATAAAAAATTAGAGGGTTTGCTTAAAAAGATGTTTGTTCAGCAAGGTTACCTTCTACAACCAATTTCATGCATTGTTCCTGTCACTACAGCAGCGTGTTTCTGGTTCGATGAACTAGAAAGGGCGCTCAATAAAGATTCTTCTTATGAGGAGATTTTGGACAGAATTCATGCTCTCAAATTGGCTAACTCTTTCACCCTAGACGCCACTTTGCAATTGGCTAGATTAGCGGCGAAAAATTCTGGGTTTGCTATTGTGGCGCGCAGAGCGCTTTGGCTAAAATCTTGGTCAGCGGATGCGTCTTCCAAGAACAAATTGCTTAACATTCCTTTCAAGGGGAAAACGCTGTTTGGCCCTGACTTGAAAGAGATTATTTCTGATATCACTGGGGGCAAGGGCCACGCCCTTCCTCAGGATAGGTCTTTCAAGGCCAAAAATAAACCTAATTTTCGTCCCTTTCGCAGAAACGGACCAGCCCCAAGTGCTACGTCCTCTAAGCAAGAGGGTAATACTTCTCAAGCCAAGCCAGCCTGGAGGCCAATGCAAGGCTGGAACAAAGGAAAGCAGGCCAAGAAACCTGCCACTGCTACCAAGACAGCATGAGATGTTGGCCCCCGATCCGGGACCGGATCTGGTGGGGGGCAGACTCTCTCTCTTCGCTCAGGCTTGGGCAAGAGATGTTCTGGATCCTTGGGTGCTAGAAATAGTCTCCCAAGGTTATCTTCTGGAATTCAAGGGACTTCCCCCAAGGGGGAGGTTCCACAGGTCTCCATTGTCTTCAGACCACATAAAAAAACAGGCATTCTTACATTGTGTAGAAGACCTGTTAAAAATGGGAGTGATTCATCCTGTTCCATTAGGAGAACAAGGGATGGGGTTCTACTCCAATCTGTTCGTAGTTCCCAAAAAAGAGGGAACATTCAGACCAATCTTAGATCTCAAGATCCTAAACAAGTTTCTCAAGGTTCCATCGTTCAAAATGGAAACCATTCGAACAATTCTTCCTTCCATCCAGGAAGGTCAATTCATGACCACGGTGGATTTAAAGGATGCGTATCTACATATTCCTATCCACAAGGAACATCATCGGTTCCTAAGGTTCGCATTTCTGGACAAGCATTACCAGTTTGTGGCACTTCCGTTCGGATTAGCCACTGCTCCAAGAATTTTCACAAAGGTACTAGGGTCCCTTCTAGCGGTGCTAAGACCAAGGGGCATTGCAGTAGTACCTTACTTGGACGACATTCTGATTCAAGCGTCGTCCCTTCCACAAGCAAAGGCTCACACGGACATTGTCCTGGCCTTTCTCAGATCTCACGGGTGGAAAGTGAACGTAGAAAAAAGTTCTCTATCTCCGTCAACAAGGGTTCCCTTCTTGGGAACAATAATAGACTCCTTAGAAATGAGGATTTTTCTGACAGAGGCCAGAAAATCAAAACTTCTAAACTCTTGTCAAGTACTTCATTCTGTTCCTCTTCCTTCCATAGCGCAGTGCATGGAAGTAATAGGTTTGATGGTAGCGGCAATGGACATAGTTCCTTTTGCGCGAATTCATCTAAGACCATTACAACTGTGCATGCTCAGTCAGTGGAATGGGGATTATACAGACTTGTCTCCGACGATACAAGTAGATCAGAGGACCAGAGTTTCACTCCGTTGGTGGCTGTCCCTGGACAACCTGTCACAGGGGATGAGCTTCCGCAGACCAGAGTGGGTCATTGTCACGACAGACGCCAGTCTGGTGGGCTGGGGCGCGGTCTGGGGACCCCTGAAAGCTCAGGGTCTTTGGTCTCGGGAAGAATCTCTTCTCCCGATAAATATTCTGGATCTGAGAGCGATATTCAATGCTCTCAAGGCTTGGCCTCAGCTAGCAAAGGCCAAATTCATACGGTTTCAATCAGACAACATGACGACTGTTGCGTACATCAACCATCAGGGGGGAACAAGGAGTTCCCTGGCGATGGAAGAAGTGACCAAAATCATTCAATGGGCGGAGACTCACTCCTGCCACTTGTCTGCAATCCACATCCCAGGAGTGGAAAATTGGGAAGCGGATTTTCTGAGTCGTCAGACATTTCATCCGGGGGAGTGGGAACTCCATCCGGAAATCTTTGCCCAAATTACTCAGTTGTGGGGCATTCCAGACATGGATCTGATGGCCTCTCGTCAGAACTTCAAGGTTCCTTGCTACGGGTCCAGATCCAGGGATCCCAAGGCGACTCTAGTAGATGCACTAGTAGCACCTTGGACCTTTAAACTAGGTTATGTATTCCCGCCGTTTCCTCTCATTCCCAGGCTGGTAGCCAGGATCAATCAGGAGAGGGCATCGGTGATCTTGATAGCTCCTGCGTGGCCACGCAGGACTTGGTATGCAGACCTGGTGAATATGTCATCGGCACCACCATGGAAGCTACCTTTGAGACGGGACCTTCTTGTTCAAGGTCCGTTCGAACATCCGAATCTGGTCTCACTCCAACTGACTGCCTGGAGATTGAACGCTTGATCTTATCAAAGCAAGGGTTCTCAGATTCTGTCATTGATACTCTTGTTCAGGCCAGAAAGCCTGTAACTAGAAAAATCTACCACAAAATATGGAAAAAATATATCTGTTGGTGTGAATCTAAAGGATTCCCTTGGGACAAGATAAAAATTCCTAAGATTCTATCCTTTCTTCAAGAAGGTTTGGAGAAAGGATTATCTGCAAGTTCTTTGAAGGGACAGATTTCTGCTTTATCTGTGTTACTTCACAAAAAGCTGGCAGCTGTGCCAGATGTTCAAGCCTTTGTTCAGGCTCTGGTTAGAATCAAGCCTGTTTACAAACCTTTGACTCCTCCTTGGAGTCTCAATTTAGTTCTTTCAGTTCTTCAGGGGGTTCCGTTTGAACCCTTACATTCCGTTGATATTAAGTTATTATCTTGGAAAGTTTTGTTTTTGGTTGCAATTTCTTCTGCTAGAAGAGTTTCAGAATTATCTGCTCTGCAGTGTTCTCCTCCTTATCTGGTGTTCCATGCAGATAAGGTGGTTTTGCGTACTAAACCTGGTTTTCTTCCGAAAGTTGTTTCTAACAAAAACATTAACCAGGAGATAGTCGTGCCTTCTTTGTGTCCGAATCCAGTTTCAAAGAAGGAACGTTTGTTGCACAATTTGGATGTAGTTCGTGCTTTAAAATTCTATTTAGATGCTACAAAGGATTTTAGACAAACATCTTCCTTGTTTGTTGTTTATTCTGGTAAAAGGAGAGGTCAAAAAGCAACTTCTACCTCTCTCTCCTTTTGGCTTAAAAGCATCATCAGATTGGCTTACGAGACTGCCGGACGGCAGCCTCCTGAAAGAATCACAGCTCATTCCACTAGGGCCGTGGCTTCCACATGGGCCTTCAAGAACGAGGCTTCTGTTGATCAGATATGTAAGGCAGCGACTTGGTCTTCACTGCACACTTTTACTAAATTTTACAAATTTGATACTTTTGCTTCTTCTGAGGCTATTTTTGGGAGAAAGGTTTTGCAAGCCGTGGTGCCTTCCATCTAGGTGACCTGATTTGCTCCCTCCCTTCATCCGTGTCCTAAAGCTTTGGTATTGGTTCCCACAAGTAAGGATGACGCCGTGGACCGGACACACCTATGTTGGAGAAAACAGAATTTATGTTTACCTGATAAATTACTTTCTCCAACGGTGTGTCCGGTCCACGGCCCGCCCTGGTTTTTTAATCAGGTCTGATAATTTATTTTCTTTAACTACAGTCACCACGGTATCATATGATTTCTCCTATGCAAATATTCCTCCTTTACGTCGGTCGAATGACTGGGGAAGGCGGAGCCTAGGAGGGATCATGTGACCAGCTTTGCTGGGCTCTTTGCCATTTCCTGTTGGGGAAGAGAATATCCCACAAGTAAGGATGACGCCGTGGACCGGACACACCGTTGGAGAAAGTAATTTATCAGGTAAACATAAATTCTGTTTTTCTGCCCTGATTGTTGATGATCTTAGCAAACATTCTCTAAGATCCTGCTGTTTCCCACAGATCGGTTGAAGGTAGTGTAAAGAATATCTTCAGTGTGGGGAACCGTGTCATGCTACGCTCAGCATTGAGGTATGTTCAGTCATTTGCTTCTGGGGAGACTAAATACATCAGAACAGGGTGACATTATCCCCTGTACTGGGGAGGGATAACGGTATGCACTATGTAAAATGAAATGGTGTGCCTGGAATTCCCTTTTTCTTTTATTAATTATCAAGTGTGTTTACGCAGTGACTTTATTGTGTTCACTTATGCTGACTATGCTGTGTGTGGGCTGACGCTGGGAGATGCGGTTCATTCCCTAAGGGCTGTCGTTATTGTAATAACTTATACCTGGCTAAGAGAATATGTGTTTAAGAGGGGCACATTGGCGTTTTTTCGTTGTTTGGGATTATATGAAAACCGACATATTTTTCTTCCCATGCGGGTCTCAATTTGACTCTATTTACGCCCACAGTGGGGGGGGGCCTAGTTTGGCACGCTCAGCCGCGCAGTAGTCATCCGGATCTCCGACTAGAGATCTCCTGGGCTCCGGTGTGGCCTAAGTCAGTTTGGGCATATAAGGGTACAAAGAGACTTGGGAGCGCCGCTCACGGAAGATCAGTGTTGGTCTGGGGGCAGGTAGGTGCCGCAGCAGGGCTGTGGCGAGATGCAAGTGTCTAGAGTTTTATTAATTTTTATTAAGTTTGATACATAGCTGAACTGAACAAACGGAGCAGTCTTGGATGGCAATTTTTATCTCTGCAAAGTTATTATTACTGCAAGCAGAAAAATTGTTGCATTTTATTATTTAAAGGCACAGTAGGTTTTTTTCATTTCTAATATTTTACTATAAAATTTGACTTTCAAGGTTGAATATATCAAGTAAAGAACGACTAATATTGCTATTGCTAGTCTGTTTAACATGGCTGAACTTCAGCAAAGTACCTGTTTTATGTGTTTAGATGCCAATGTGGAACCCCCTCTTACTATTTGTCCCTCATGTACTGAAAGGGCCTTACAATGTAAAGAACAGATTTTCTTTAATGCAAGTATGTCTAAGGATGCTTCTCAGACTGATGAGACTCAGGGTATGGCGCTACTTTCTCCCCAAGCATCACAACCTTTAAAGCCCACCCAAGCGACGCCGTGTTCCTCAACCACGTCCACTTCATTTACTCTGCAGGATATGGCTGCAGTTATGTCATCTACTCTTACAGAGTTTTTATCTAAGTTGCCAGTGTTACAGGGAAAACGCAGCAGGGCAGAGGCCACCTTGGTTCCTGCGACTTCTGATGCTTTGATGACTATTTCCGATGTACCCTCACAGGGATCTGATTTGGGGGGTAGGAAACTTCTATCGGAGGGGGAACTTTCCGACTCGGGAAGTGTGTTACCTCAGACAGACTCGGACGTCATGTCCTTCAAATTTAAGCTTGAACACCTCCGCCTGTTACTCTGGGAGGTTTTAGCGACTCTGGATGACTGTGACTCTATTACAGTACCATCAGAGAAATTGTGTAAGATGGACAAATACTTAGAAGTTCCTGCTTACTCTGTTTTTCCGGTTCCTAAGAGAATCTCGGAAATTATTACGCGGGAATGGGAAAGACCGGGTATCCCGTTCTCACCTTCCCCTAATTTTAAGAAAATGTATCCCATAGCTGACACTGTTCGGGATTCTTGGCAAACCGTCCCTAAGGTGGAGAGAGCTTTATCTACCCTGGCTAAGCATACAACTATTCCTATTGAGGACAGTTGTACTTTCAAAGATCCTATGGATAAAAAGTTGGAGGGTCTTCTGAAAAAGTTATTTATCAGGGTTTTCTTTTACAACTGACGGCCTGTATTGTACCAGTTACAACTGCTGTGGCCTTTTGGTTAAAATCTTGGTCGGCCGATGTGTCCTCTAAATCAAAGCTTTTGGCTATGCCTTTCAAAGGAAAGACCCTATTCAGGCCTGACTTGAAAGAAATAATTTCTGACATTACGGGAGGTAAAGGTCATCTCCTACCCCAGGATAAAGCAGCTAAACTGAGGGGTAAACAGAATAATTTTCGTTCCTTTCGGAATTTCAAAGGAGTCCCCTCTTCTTCTTCTGCTAAACAGGAAGGGAATTTTGCACATGCCAAGTCCGCCTGGAGACCCAACCAGGCTTGTAACAAAGGTAAACAACCCAAGAAGCCCGCTGCTGCTCCCAAATCAGCATGAAGGGGCGGCCCCCGATCTGGGACCGGATCTAGTAGGGGGCAGACTTACTCTCTTTACCCAGGCTTGGATAAGAGACGTTCAGGACCCCTGGACACTGGAAATAGTGTCCCAAGGGTATCAACTGGAATTCAAAAATTCTCTCCCAAGGGGGAGGTTTCTTCTTTCACGATTGTCTGTAGACCAAATAAAAAGAGAGGCGTTCTTACGTTGTGTAAAAGACCTCTCTACTATGGGAGTAATTTGTCCCGTTCCAATACAGGAACAGGGACAGGGGTTTTACTCAAATCTTTTCGTGGTCCCCAAAAAAGAGGGAACATTTCAACCCATTTTAGATCTCAAAAGTCTAAACAAGTTCCTCAGAGTCCCATCCTTCAAGATGGAGACTATTCGGATAATTCTGCCATTGATCCAGGAGGGTCAGTATATGACTAACGGGGACTTGAAGGATGCATATCTTCATATTCCCACCCACAAAGATCATCACCAGTTCCTAAGGTTTGCCTTCCTGGACAAACATTCTCAGTTCATGGCTCTTCCCTTCGGGTTGGCCACAGCACCCAGGATCTTCACGAGGTTCTAGGGTCTCTTCTGGCGGGTTCTCAGGCCATGGGGCATTGCAGTGGCGCCTTATCTGGACGATATTCTGATCCAGGCGTCGTCTTACCAACTGACAAAATCTCATACAGACATGGTTCTGTCCTTTCTGAGGACTCACGGGTGGAAAGTGAATCTAGAAAAGAGTTCACTAATTCCACAGACATGGGTTCCTTTCTTGGGAACTCTAATAGATTCTTTATCCATGAAAATTTTCTTGACGGAAGTCAGAAAGTTAAAGATTCTGAATACATGCCGAGCCCTTCAGTCCAATCCTCCACCATCAGTGGCTCAGTGCACGGAGGTGATTGGATTGATGGTGGTGGCAATGGACATCTTTCCGTTTGTTCGCTTTCATCTAAGACCACTACAACTGTGCATGCTCAGGCATTGGAATGGAGATTTTGCAAATTTGTCTCCTCTGATAGCTCAGGAGACAAGAGACTCTCTTCTTTGGTGGTTGTCGCCGGATCATCTGTGCCAAGGTACGTGCTTCCGCAGACCCTCTTGGGTGATAGTGACAACGGACGCCAGTCTGCTAGGCTGGGGTGCAGTCTGGAATTCCCTGAAGGCTCAGGGGGTGTGGACTCGGTCGGAGTCTCTACTTCCAATCAATATTCTGGAATTGAGAGCAATATTCAATGCGCTTTATGCTTGGCCTCAGCTGGCTTCGGCCAAATTCATCCGATTTCAGTCGGACAAGATCGCGACTGTGGCTTACATCAATCATCAGGGAGGAACAAGGAGTTCCTTAGCGATGACAGAAGTATCCAAGATAATTCGGTGGGCGGAAGCTCACTTTTGTTATCTGTCAGCAATCTACATCCCAGGAGTGGACAACTGGGAAGCAGACTTTTTGAGCAGACAGACGTTTCATCCGGGGGAATGGGAACTCCATCCGGAGGTCTTTGCCACTCTGATCCTCAAATACGGCAGACCGGAGTTGGGTCTTATGGCATCCCGTCAGAATGCCAAGCTCCTGAGATACGGATCCAGGTCCAGGGACCCTCAGGCCGAACTGATAGATGCCTTGGTCGTTCAACCTAGCTTATGTGCTTCCACCGTTTGCTCTCCTTCCCCGGGTGATTGCTCGGATCAAACAGGAGAGGGCTTCAGTGATTCTCATCGCTCCTGCGTGGCCTCGAAGGACTTGGTATGCCGATCTGGTGGACATGTCCTCTCTGCCGCCGTGGAAGCTTCCATTGAAGCAGGACCTTCTCATTCAGGGACCTTTCCATCATCCGAATCTGGTTTCTCTGCAGCTGACTGCTTGGAGATTGAACGCTTGATTTTATCTAAGCGGGGGTTCTCTGATTCGGTCATTGATACTTTGATTCAGGCACGTAAGCCTGTCACTAGAAAGATCTACCATAAGATATGGCGTAAATATCTTTATTGGTGCGAATCCAAGGGCTACTCATAGAGTAGAGTTAGGATTCCCAGGATTTTATCTTTCCTCCAAGAAGGATAGGAGAAAGGGTTGTCAGCAAGTTCCTTAAAGGGACAGATTTCTGCTTTGTCGATTTTACTACACAAGCATCTGGCAGATATTCCAGACTTTCAGTCATTTTGTCAGGCTCTGACTAGAATCAAGCCTTTGCATTGGGACTGGAGTTTTAAGTAGTTATGTCAGCCTCTCAGTGAGAGCCTGGGCGAAAGTTAAAGTCCGGATATGCAATGAGAGTCTTTCTGCGAAACCATCCCGACTCATATTAACAGCTCCATAAGCAATCTGCTTTGACGAGTTTCGCTGCCTGCTTTTTTCACTCAAGTCCATGTCAGAAGCGAGGCTACTAACCTGTCACGCTTGAAGGGCCGTGTTCCTGTTCCACTGCGTAGATTCTGGTAAGATTGTTTCATTTTTTATTACATAATGATAAAACGGAATACATGGTCACAGTGTGATGCCTTTTATCTTTAAAGAATCAAGGGTTAATATTCATGGAAAGGGGATTATTGAACAGAGTTTTTTTTTTATACATGATATTGTTTATTGTGTCATTGCTGCGTTATGTGCGAGGTGTAGCTATCTCTCTCTTCCTCTGTTAATGAGCGGTGCAGGAGACAGGTTTTGTAGTCCGGGTCATAGGAGGTAGTGAGTGCCCCATCCATTGGAGGTTATAAGATGCCTATTTATTAAGTTATTCTTGTCCCTAGTTACAGCACAAGCTATGGAGGACTCGGACGCATTGGATGGTTCTCCCTCTTTAACAAGGTATCAATCCTTTGTTTATTGTGAGGAAGTTCTGGTAGATCAGTCTGCTCAACTATGTTCCACATGCATTAATAAAGTTACGACATCTAAAAGGAAACGGATGTCTAGTACTACTGTGCCGTCCACCTCTGAGGTTCCCCATCCCGTGAGGTGCGTTCCCTGCATCCATCTCCGATTGCACATGCAGCTCCCCAGGGTCCAACCATTACTCCTGCGGGAGAGATTCGTTGGCCGTCAGATTTTGCGGTTTAACTGCAAACGGCGGTATTGAGAGTGATCCATGCCTTACCATGGTCTGCTAAGTGCAAGCGTAGGGCTTATCATGGCGGCCCGGCCGAGGGGTTGTCTACTCCTGTGGAAATATCAGAGGCATTATACGATGACGAGGCCCACTCCGACTCTTTGTAGGAGGTTCCTTCTGGGTTGGAGTCCGTGTCATCTAAACCTCCGGAGGATCTTGACTTTAGGTTTAGGATGGAGAATTTGCGCTTTTTGCTGAAGCAAGTGCTGACTACTCTGGAAGTTCCGAAACAGAAGGTTCCGGAGGAACCTGCGATTCCTAATCTTGATAAGATATGAGGACAGGGTGGTGCCTTTGAAATAGCCCTAAAGGGCGAAACATGTCAGTGTGTTAGGATGCCTTTTAATTTAGCAAAGTAAAGTAAAGATCCTATCCATGCCTTTGGTATAAGAATTGTAAAACTATTTTCAGGTACCGCATTAGCGGCATATATATAGGGAGACCTATTCTCACTACGATATAAAGTTGGCTGAATAGCAGCAATATAATTCTGATAATTTGGCAATTAAATACAGAGCTAAACATCCTGCACAGTTTTGCTATGAATTACTGATTAACAACATGACAATACGATCAACATAACCTAGACAAGCACTACGCTAGTAGCACATTACTTAATCAGTTTGTTTACTCAGGGCCAGCAGACATAAAGGAATGGTTCCTGATTAACGTTTTAGTAGTGCTCTAAGCTGATTTATAAATATATATAGATCTGATAGACAGTCTGATGATAATCAGTATATAGAACATCAGACCATAATTACAGAATCAGCTGAACTACACAGCACCCCTCATACAAGAGGATAAACCGCAATGTGCGGTTATATAAGCAAACTTTCTGTTTACAAGATAATAAAGTGTGCTAGATGTAAAGTGAAAAAAAAACAGTTAAACGGTAGTGACGAACAAATACATTGTATTCTAAAACATAGATGGCTGTGTAATTAACACAGATGAACTATAACAGAGAGTGATAGTCGTAAAGTGGGTTAAAAACAGTTTCACAGTAATGACAAACAGATATATTGTACCCTAAAACACGGAGGGCTGTGTAATTAACACAGATGAACTATAACATACAAGCTATATACAACGTCGTCACTAAGGGACCCTCAAGCAAGCACACAAATTGAGTATCTTACGAGATACTGGAAGCCACTGAAATAAGACAAGCTACTATAACTGAAAGCCACTGAAATAAGACACATCAAAACCCTAAACAATTGATTAAATGATGCAAAAGCACTTGCACTGCTCTGAACTAACATAGAACCAAAGGGAATTGTAAGATGCGGTCATAAGAGAAAAATCCCCATGTTTTGCTAAAATTTTAAAAAGCAACTTTAGAACAGAACATTTGAGAAATCAGGTGTCATGAAGACATAAAGACATAATATCTATATACAGTTATCGCACTTGCAAAATTGCAGTATAATAAGATTGTACAGTGGACTATACTGACATACATGAAGAAGAATATTTACATTTGCACGAAAGTAGTAAACCATGCAGACAAGAACCAACACAGACGTATATCATATGTTTCTATTACCAGTGGAATACGTTAAAACACAAGTAAATAAGAGATACAATATATGATATGGCGATCCATGAACTGTGGTAAAATACACACAAGTAATATACATACAACCTAGTCGTCCACTTGCAGAATATAACAAATAAAAACAGCTATAATATACAAGGCACAGACTTGCATAATATTGAAATATAATCAAATTAACTAATGCAAAAAGCAAGAGTGCCTAATATAAGAGGCACACACGTGCATAATAGAAACAGATAATAACCGGATACTGGCCACTTGAGGATAGTAGCAATATTAACACGTCAGAATCTGACAAGCACAGCAAGATAGCCAGTACTTGTGCACTTCTGTCACACGCACAAGTGAATTCACTGTTAGCTATCATATACGGACACTATAAACTTATATTAATAACAGTGATCTCAATTACTAGCGTCGAGTTCATGGTATGGTAAAGAGATCTTGCTGCTTATGATATAATAGGATTCTATAGAACCAATATCCAAAAGATCAATTTATAGCCACTACACTGAGCCTGAGAGGAGATCCTCTCCCACCCCCCCATATTTTACCTCACAATCCATAGGTATTTGACATATGATTTACTGATGTATATAGTGACACTTAGTACTCCAATACAAGAGGTAGACATTAGTAATCTAGTGTCACTACTATTACATACATCATTAGGGTCTGACTTACTCACTTTGTTCATTTGAACTATAGTGTGTTTTCTTCGTCCATGCCAATATTTTAATCTATACTTAATAAAAGTTATATTTTATAATCCCGTTCTAGCTCTGCCTAGAGTCTTGGCACAGAGTGCTAGACGTTCATGCTTTTTTCCTGTGGACAGTTTCCTTACTTCCACACCCTTTTGTAGAGTGGTGCCTCAGGCCTTCCCGGTTCCTGTTAAGATGGTGAATACTATTAAGAATGAATGGGAGTGATTAGGTTCTTCCTTTTCCCCTTCTTCCTTTTAAGAAACTGTTCCCCGTTCCAGACTCTCAGCTTGAGCTGTGGGGTACTGTCCCTAAGGTGGATGGTGCTATCTCCACGCTCGCAAAGCGGACAACTATTCCCCTTGAGGATAGTTCGCTGTTTAAAGAGCCCATGGATAAAAAGTTGGAAAACATGTTATGGAAAATGTTTCAACACACAGGGTTTGTTTTTCAGCCGGCAGTTGCAGTAGACGCAGTTCCCGGAGCTGCAACATATTGGTGTGAATCCCTGTGTGATATGGTCGAGGGGGAGACTGCCATCAACGAAATACAGGATAAGATTAAGGCTCTGAAGATCGCCAATTCGTTCATCTGTGATGCCAATATGCAAATTATTTGCCTGAATGCTAAGGTGTCAGATTTCTTTTTAAAGATACGATGAGTCCACGGATTCCATCCTTGTGGGATATCGCCTCCTGGTCAGCAGGAGGAGGCAAAGAGTAGCAGAGCTGTATATATAGCTCCTCCCTTCCCTCCCACTCCAGTCATTCTCTTTGCCTGTGTTAGTGATAGGAAGCGGTAAAGTGAGGTGTTAGTTTAGGTTCTTCAATCAAGAGTTTATTATTTTTAAAATGGTATCAGTGTGTGCTATTTTACTCAGGGTGTAGCCGTATTCCTTGTCAGCCTCTAGAGTAGAGCTACAGGTGGCTTTTAAGCAATGGGAACTGGTGGGATTTTCATTCTCTCTGCGGCTCCCATACTATGTGCTGCCCTGCAGATGATGGTCTTAGCAGATATTATCTAAGACCCTGTTTGTTCCTACAGACCTACAGGAGGATAAGAAGGACCTCTTGATCGTGTGGGACAAGTCATGCTGTCGCTCAGCATAGAGGTATGTGCAGTCCTTAATTTCTGGGACATAAATTAACTCAGAACAGACTGTTTTTTTCCTTATCTGACGTGAGGGGTCATACACTTTTCTTACTTCAGATATGACAAGTGTGGGTGAAGGTTCCCCTCATTACTCGGTGACTTTTACTGTTAAGACCGTACTGTTATTATGGGCTTTCCTTACTAATAGCCCTGTTTGGCGGGCAGTGGGAAATACAGGATAGTGTTTATACACGCTACTTTGGAACTGTGGGCTAGACGCTGGGGATTCTGCACTTCGGAGTTGTTTGTCTTATACTCCGGTGTCAGCTGCTTTTAGTTTGCTCAGTTTGTTTGGTCTAAAAGGACAGCATAAGTGCTTCACATTTGTTAGGATGTTTTGACCGGCTTTAGTTGTTTATACATGCTACTTTACTTTAGTTGTTTATACAACGCTACTGGTTCAGACAAGCTTCAGTTTGTACGCCCACGAGGGGCGGGGCTTAGTATTCACGCGCTTGAGAAGCCGCACAGTTGTTATTCCTAGGAGATCCCAGCACCAGAGGAGCAGTACGCTTGTAGACTCCAGTGTTTCATTGGAATGCATGGTTGAGTGTTAAACACAGGCAGTCTTCGGCACTCTGCAGAACGGTGACCATAGTCGGTGTATCGTGGGGGCAGGTAGGCGCTGCAGCAGAGCTGTGGCGAAGAGGTGCACTGTTTTGTTCAATTTCAAAGCAGTAAAATTTAGTGACTTAGATTAATGGCCAGATTGTTATTATTATCATTGCAATCGCAGTTTCTCTTGCTCAGTATTATCGGTCAGAGTGTTGGGGCAGTAAAATTTGAAAAAATAAAGGCTCAGTTCCACTCTGTTTTCTTAGATGTTGACAACAGTCATATTAGGCTGTTTTCATATTCTAAGGGTTTAAATTCATCACATATTTATCAGTGCCACAACCAATATTGTTTTTGTTTGTTTTTTGTCATGGAAGATCTTCAGAGCATTACATGTTCCTTGTGTTTGAATGCCAATGGGGAACCCCCTGTTACTTTTTGTCCCTCATGCACTGAGAGAGGGTATTACAATTTAGAGAGCAAATTTTCTTTAATAAAAGTTTGTCAAAAGCGGATGCTTCTCAGGGTTCTGCTGAGGAGATTCAGAGTATGCTGCAACTTTCTCCCCAAGCGTCACAGCCCTTAACGCCCGCCCCAGCGGCGCCAAGTTCCTCAACAGTTTCTGCTGCGATCACACTGCAGGACATTGCTGCAGTTATGTCATCTACACTTTCAGAAGCGTTATCTGCCTTTCCCGTACTTCAAGGCAAGTGCAGTAGGAAGGATAACCACATGGTCCATACAGCTTCTGATGCTTTGATGGCGATCTCAGATGTACCCTCCCAGGGCTCTGAATTGGAGGGTATGGAGGTCCTATCTGAGGGTGAACTTTCTGACTCAGGAAGTGTCTTACCTTTGACGGATTCAGATGTGGTGTCTTTCAGGTTTAAGCTAGAACACCTCCGCCTGTTAAGGGAGGTTTTGGTGACTCTGGACGACTGTGATTCAATTGTGGTTCCTCCAGAGAAATTGAGTAAGTTGGACAGATATTTAGAGGTCCCTTCTTATTCTGATGTTTTTCCAGTTCCTAAGAGGACTTCAGAAATTATTGCTAAGGAATGGGAGACACCGGGTATTCCATTCTCCCCTTCTCCTGTTTTCAAGAAAATGTACCCTATAGCTGACACCATTAGGGACTCTTGGCAGACAGTTCCTAGGGTGGAGGGAGCTATTTCGACCTTGGCTAAACAAACTACTATCCCTATCGAGGATAGTTATGCTTTCAAAGACCCTATGGATAAGAAATTGGAGGGTCTTCTTAAAAAGATATATGTTCATCAGGGGTTGCTATTGCAACCGGCGGCCTGCATTGTTACGACTACGGCTTCTTATTGGTTTGATGCTTTGGAAGAATCTCTTAAAACAGACGTCTTTGGAAGAAATACAGGATAGGATTAAAGCTCTTAAATTGGCTAATTCATTTATTACAGATGCTTCTTTGCAGATTACCAAATTGGCGGCTAAGAGTTCAGGATTTTCCATCTTAGCGTGCAGAGCCTTATGAAATCTTGGTCTGCAGATGTGTCATCTAAGTCTAAGCTTTTGGCTATTCCTTATAAGGGGAAGACCCTGTTCGGAACTGACTTGAAGGAAATTATTTCTGACATCACGGGACGCAAGGTCATCTCCTCCCTCAGGATAAGAAATTCAAACAGAGAGGTCGACAGAGTAATTTTTGTTCCTTGCAAAACTTCAAGGGAATCCCTCCTTCCTCTTCCTCTAAACAGAAAGGTAACTATTCACAAACCAAGTCTACCTGGAGACCCAATCAGTCTTGGAACAAGGGTAAACAATCCAAGAAGCCTGCTGCTGCTCCCAAGTCAGCATGAAGGGTTGGCCCCCAATTCGGGACCAGATCTGGTAGGGGGCAAACTGTCTTTCTTCATCCAGGCTTGGATGAGAGATGTTCAGGATCCCTGGGCATTAGAGATAGTGTCTCAGGGATACCAGCTGGAATTCAGAAATTCTTCCCCCAGAGGAAGGTTTCTTCTTTCTCGATTGTCTGTAGACCAGATAAAAAGAGAGGCTTTCTTGCTCTGTGTAAGAGACCTCTCCTACATGGGAGTCATCTGTCCCATTCCAATTCAGGATCAGGGACAGGGGCTTTATTCAAATCGGTTTGTAGTTCCCAAAAAGGAGGGAACCTTCAGGCCTATCTTAGATCTCAAGAGTCTAAACAAGTTTCTCAGAATTCCATCTTTCAAGCTGGAAACCATTCGTACCATTCTTCCATTGATCCAGGAAGGTCAATTTATGTCAACGGTGGATCTAAAGGATGCGTACCTTCATGTTTCTATCCACAGAGATCATCACAATTTCCTGAGGTTTGCCTTTCTGTACAAACATTATCAGTTTATGGCTCTCCCTTTCGGTCTGGCCACGGTGCCCAGAATTTTCACAAAGTTCTGGGGTCTTTGTTGGCGGTTCTAAGGCCGCGGGGCATCGCGGTGGCGCCTTATCTGGACGATATACTGATCCAGGCATCATCATTTCAACTGGCAAGGTCCCATACCGACATTGTAGAACCCACAGGTGGAAGGTAAACCTGGAAAAGAGTACATTAGTTCCTCAGACAAGAGTACCCTTTCTGGGAACTCTAATCGACTCTATCTCAATGAAGATTTTTCTGATGGAGGTCAGAAAGTCAAAAATTCTGAATGCATGTCGACTCATTCAGTCCAATCCTCGTCCGTCAGTGGCTCAGTGCATGGAGGTAATTGGATTGATGGTGGCGGCAATGGACATTGTTCCGTTTGCTCGTTTTCATCTCAGGCCTCTGCAATTAAGCATGCTCAGGCAGTGGAATGGAGATAATACGTATTTGTCTCCTCAAATAAATCTGGATCAGGAGACAAGGGACTCTCTTCGATGGTGGTTGTCGCTGGATCATCTATCCCAGATCCTCATGGGTGATAGTGACGACGGATGCCAGCCTGTTAGGATGGGGAGCAGTCTGGGACTCCCTAAGGGCTCAGGGTGTATGGACTCAGGCAGAGTCTCTCCTTCCCATCAATATCCTAGAATTGAGAGCAGTATTGAATGCGCTTCTGGCTTGGCCTCAGTTGGCTTCAGCCCAATTCATCAGGTTCCAGTCGGACAACATAACGATGGTAGCTTACATCAATCATCAGGGAGGAACAAAAGAGTTCCTTTGTGATGACAGAAGTAGCCAAGATAATACAGTGGGCAGAGTCTCACTCTTGCCATCTGTCAGCAATCCACATCCCAGGGGTGGAAAACTGAAGCAGATTTTCTGAACAGACAGAATTTTCATCCGGGAGAATGGGAACTCCATCCGGAGGTATTTTCCAGCCTGATTCTCAGATGGAGCAAGCCGGAGTTGGATCTCATGGCCTCTCGTCAGAATTCCAAGCTTCCGAGATACGGGTCCAGGTCCAGGGATCCTCAGGCCGAGCTGATAGATGCCTTGGCAGTGCCTTGGTTTTCAGCCTAGCTTATGTATTCCCTCCATTTGCTCTCCTTCCCCGGGTGATTGCTCGAGTCAAACAGGAGAGGGCTTCAGTGATCCTCTTCGCCCCTGCGTGGCCTCGCAGGATTTGGTATGCCGATCTGGTGGACATGTCATCTCAGCCACCATGGAAGCTCCCAGTGAGGAAAGACCTTCTCATTCAGGGTCTCTTCCATCATCCGAATATAGTTTCTCTGCAGCTGACTGCTTGGAGATTGAACGCTTCATTTTATCTAAGCGAGGGTTTTCTGATTTGGTCATAGATACCTTGATTCAGGCACGTAAGCCTGTTACTAGGAAAATTTACCATAAGATATGGCGTAAATATCTATTGATGTGAATCCAAGGGCTACTCATGGAGTAGGGTTAGGATTCCCAGGATTTTGTCTTTTCTCCAAGAAGGATTGGAGAAGGGGTTATCAGCAAGTTTTTTAAAAGGACAGATTTCTGCTTTATCCGTTTTGTTACACAAGCGTCTGGCAGATGTTCCAGATGTACAATCTTTTTGTCAGGCTCTGACTAGAATCAGGCCTGTGTTTAGACCAATTGCTCCTCGGAGTTTTAATTTAGTTCTTAACGTTCTTCAAGGGGTTCCATTTGAACCTATGCATTCCATTGATATTAAGTTATCTTGGAAAGTTTTATTTTTGGTTGCTATTTCTTCTGCTCGACGAGTATCTGAGCTTTCGGCTTTACAATGTTATTCTCCTTATCTTGTTTTCCATTCTGATAAGGTGGTGTTACGCACTAAGCCTGGTTTTCTTCCTAAAGTTGTTTCAAATAGAAATATTAATCAGGAAATTGTTGTTCCTTCCTTGTGTCCTAATCCTCCTTCTAAGAAGGAGCGTCTGTTACATAATTTGAACATGGTCCGTGCTTTGAAGTTCTACTTACAGGCGACTAAGGATTTTCGGCAATCGTCTTCCTTGTTTGTAGTTTTTTCTGGTAAACGTAGGGGTCAGAAAGCTGCGGCTACCTCCTTTTTTGGCTGAAGAGTATCATCCGTTTTGCATATGAGACTGCTGGACAGCAGCCTCCTGAACGAATTACGGCTCATTCCACTAGAGATATGGCTTCCTCATGGGCATTCAAAAACGGTACTTCTGTTGAATAGATTTGCAAAGCTGCAACTTGGTCTTCTCTTCACACTTTTTCCAAATTTTCCAAATTTGATACCTTTGCTTCGGCTGAGGCTGTTTTTAGGAGGAAAGTTCTTCAAGCAGTGGTGCCTTCTGTTTAGGTTCCCTGTCTTGTCCCTCCCTTTTCATCCGCGTACTATAGCTTTGGTATTGTATCCCACAAGGATGAAATCCGTGGACTCATCGTATCTTTAAAAAGAAAAGGAAATTTATGCTTACATGATAAATTTGTTTCTTTTTAGATACGATGAGTCCACGGCCCACCCTGTTTTATAGACAGGTCTTTATTTATGTTAATCTTCAGTCACCTCTGCACCTTGGCTTTTCCTTTCTCTTACTAACTTCGGTCGAATGACTGGAGTGGGAGGGAAGAAAGGAGCTATATATACAGCTCTGCTGTGGTGCTCTTTGCCTCCTCCTGCTGACCAGGAGGCGATATCCCACAAGTAAGGATGAAATACGTGGACTCATCATATCTAAAGAGAAACAAATTTATCAGGTAAGCATAAATTTCCTTTTTTCCGTTTTTAGCTTGCAAGGTTCTGTGGCTAAAGTCTTGGTCTGCGGACATGACCTCTAAGTTGAGGCTGTTGTCCCTGCCTTTTCAAGGAAAGATTCTTTTCGGTCCAGGATTGGATTCGATAATATCCACGTTACGGGAGGCAAAGGAGCTATCCTAACCACAGGATAAGAAGGCTAAGCCTAAAGGATCTCTTTCTCTTGTTAAGTGTAGTCAGTCCACGGGTCATCCATTACTTATGGAATATATCTCTTCCTAACAGGAAGCTGCAAGAGGATCACCCAAGCAGAGCTGCTATATAGCTCCTCCCCTCACATGTCATATTCAGTCATTCTCTTGCAGCCTAACTAAAGATAGGTCGCTGTGAGAGGTCTGTGGTGTTTTTTAACTTAGTTTATTTCTTCAATCAAAAGTTTGTTATTTTAAATGGCACCGGAGTGTGCTGTTTGTTCTCAGGCAGCATTAGAAGAAGAATCTGCCTGCGTTTTCTATGATCTTAGCAGAGGTAACTAAGATCCACTGGCTGTTCTCATCTGAGGAGTGAGGTAACTTCAGAAAAGGGGAATAGCATGCAGGGCCCCCCTGCAAACGAGGTATGTGCAGTAAATTATTTTTCTGAGGAATGGAATTGACTGAGAAAATACTGCTGATACCAATGTAAAGTAAGTTCAGCCTTAAATGCAGTGATAGCGACTGGTATTAGGCTGATGAGTGTGTGTACACTGAATGTATTTTTCTAAGGAATGGAATTGACTCTGAAAATACTGTTAATACTGAAATAATGTATGAGCCTTAACTGCAGTAAAAGCGACTGGTAGCAGGCTTATTAATAACACTTCATAACTTTTAAAATGTATGTTCAAAACGTTTAATGGCATGTTATTCGTTTTTTGTGAGGTACTTGGTGATAAAACTTATTGGGGCATGATTTTTACCACATGGCCATCTTTGTTTTCTGCATAGAAACGGTTATCTGAGCTTCCCCACTGTTGTAATATGAGTGGGAGGGGCCTATTTTAGCGCTTTTTTGCGCAGTAAAAATTCAGTCACAATCTGTCTACTTCATCCTCCATGATCCAGATCGTCTCTGGAGAGCTCAGGGGTCTTCAAAATTCATTTTGAGGGAGGTAATCAGTCACAGCAGACCTGTGACAGTGTGTTTTGACTGTGTTAAAAACGTTAATTATAAAATTGTTATCCGTTTTTGAGTATTAAGGGGTTAATCATCCATTTGCTGGTGGGTGCAATCCTTTGCTAACTTAATACATTTACTGTGAAAAATTGGTTGCTATAACTATTTTGGTTCATTGTTATTTCAACTGTGACAGCTTTTTGTGCTTCTTAAAGGCACAGTAGCGTTTTTTATATTGCTTGTAAATTTATTTAGAAAAAGTATTTCCAAGCTTGCTAGTCTCATTGCTAGTCTGTTTAAACATGTCTGACTCAGATGAATCTCTTTGTTCACTATGTTTAAAGGCCAATGTGGAGCCCAATAGAAATTTGTGTACTAATTACATTGATGTTACTTTAAATAAAAGTCAATCTTTACATGTAAAGAAATTATCACCAGACAACGAGGGGGAAGTTATGCCGACTAACTCTCCTCACGTGTCAGTACCTTCGCCTCCCGCTCAGGAGGTGCGTGATTTTGTGGCGCCAAGTACATCAGGGAGGCCCTTACAAATCACTTTGCAAGACATGGCTACTGTTATGACAGAAGTATTATCTAAATTGCCAGAATTAAGAGGCAAGCGCGATAGCTCTGGGTTAAGGACAGAGCGCGCGGATGAGGTGAGAGCCATGTCAGATACTGCGTCACAGTTTTCAGAACATGAAGACGGAGAGCTTCATTCTGTGGGTGACGGATCTGATCCAGGGAGACTGGATTCAGAGATTTCTAATTTTAAATTTAAGCTTGAGAACCTCCGCATATTGCTAGGGGAGGTATTAGCGGCTCTGAATGATTGTAACACGGTTGCAATTCCAGAAAAATTATGTAGGTTGGATAGATACTATGCGGTACCGGTGTGTACTGACGTGTTTCCTATACCTAAAAGACTTACAGAGATTATTAGCAAGGAGTGGGATAGACCTGGTGTGCCTTTTTCCCCTCCTCCCATATTTAGGAAAATGTTTCCTATAGACGCCACCACACGAGACTTATGGCAGACGGTCCCTAAGGTGGAGGGAGCAGTTTCTACTTTAGCTAAGCGTACCACTATCCCGGTGGAGGATAGTTGTGCCTTTTCAGATCCAATGGATAAGAAATTAGAGGGTTACCTTAAGAAAATGTTTGTTCAACAAGGTTTTATCTTACAGCCCCTTGCATGCATTGCGCCTGTCACTGCTGCGGCGGCATTCTGGTTTGAGTCTCTGGAAGAGGCCATTCACACAGCTCCATTGGATGAAATTATGAACAAGCTTAAAGCACTTAAGCTAGCTAACGCATTTGTTTCTGATGCCGTCGTACATTTAACCAAACTTACGGCTAAGAACTCCGGATTCGCCATCCAAGCGCGCAGAGCGCTATGGCTTAAATCCTGGTCAGCTGACGTGACTTCTAAATCTAAATTGCTTAATATTCCTTTCAAAGGGCAGACCTTATTCGGGCCCGGCTTGAAAGAAATTATAGCTGACATTACGGGAGGTAAGGGCCATGCTCTACCTCAGGACAGGGCCAAATCAAAGGCCAAACAGTCTAATTTTTGTGCCTTTCGTAACTTCAAGGCAGGAGCAGCATCAACTTCCTCCGCTCCAAAACAGGAAGGAGCTGTTGCTCGTTACAGACAGGGCTGGAAAGTTAACCAGTCCTGGAACAAGGGCAAGCAGGCCAAGAAATCTTGGGCAAGAGATGTCCAGGATCCCTGGGCGTTGGAGATCATATCTCAGGGATATCTCCTGGACTTCAAAACTTCTCCTCCACGAGGGAGATTTCATCTTTCAAGGTTATCAGCAAACCAAATAAAGAAAGAGGCGTTTTTACGCTGTGTACAAGACCTCTTACTAATGGGGGTGATCCACCCAGTTCCGCGGACGGAACACGGGCAAGGATTCTATTCAAATCTATTTGTGGTTCTCAAGAAAGAGGGAACCTTCAGACCAATCTTGGACTTAAAAATCCTAAACAAATTCCTAAGAGTTCCATCATTCAAAATGGAAACTATTCGAACCATCCTTCCCATGATCCAAGAGGGTCAGTACATGACCACAGTGGACTTAAAGGATGCCTACCTTCACATACCGATTCACAAGGATCATTATCGGTACCTAAGATTTGCTTTCCTAGACAGGCATTACCAGTTTGTAGCTCTTCCCTTCGGATTAGCTACGGCTCCAAGAATTTTTACAAAAGTTCTGGGCTCACTTCTGGCGGTACTAAGACCGCGAGGCATAGCGGTGACTCCGTACCTAGACGACATTCTGATACAAGCGTCAAGTTTTCAAACTGCCAAGTCTCATACAGAGATAGTTCTGGCATTTCTGAGGTCGCATGGGTGGAAGGTGAACGTGGAAAAGAGTTCTCTATTACCACTTACAAGGGTTCCCTTTCTAGGGACTCTTATAAATTCTGTAGAGATGAAAATTTACCTGACGGAGGCCAGGTTATCAAAACTTCTAAATGCTTGCCGTGTCCTTCATTCCATTCCACACCCGTCAGTAGCTCAGTGCATGGAAGTAATCGGCTTAATGGTAGCGGCAATGGACATAGTACCATTTGCGCGCCTGCATCTCAGACCGCTGCAATTGTGCATGCTAAGTCAGTGGAATGGGGATTACTCAGATTTGTCCCCCCTGTTAAATCTGGATCAAGAGACCAGAGATTCTCTTCTATGGTGGCTTTCTCGGCCACATCTGTCCAAGGGGATGACCTTTCGCAGGCCAGATTGGACGATTGTAACAACAGACGCCAGCCTTCTAGGCTGGGGCGCAGTCTGGAACTCCCTGAAGGCTCAGGGACTATGGACTCAGGAGGAGAAACTCCTCCCAATAAATATTCTGGAATTAAGAGCAATATTCAATGCTCTCCTAGCTTGGCCTCAGTTAGCAACTCTGAGGTTCATCAGATTTCAGTCGGACAACATCACGACTGTGGCTTACATCAGCCATCAAGGGGGAACCAGAAGTTCCCTAGCGATGTTGGAAGTCTCAAAGATAATTCGCTGGGCAGAGTCTCACTCTTGCCACCTGTCAGCGATTTACATCCCAGGCGTGGAGAACTGGGAGGTCGCCAGACTTTTCATCCGGGGGAGTGGGAACTTCATCCGGAGGTCTTTGCTCAACTGATTCATCGTTGGGGCAAACCAGATCTGGATCTCATGGCGTCTCGCCAGAACGCCAAGCTTCCTTGTTATGGATCCAGGTCCAGGGACCCGGGAGCGGTGCTGATAGATGCTCTGACAGCCCCTTGGGTCTTCAACATGGCTTATGTGTTTCCACCATTTCCGATGCTTCCTCGTTTGATTGCCAAGATCAAACAGGAGAGAGCTTCAGTGATTCTGATAGCGTCTGCGTGGCCACGCAGGACCTGGTATGCAGACCTAGTGGACATGTCGTCCTGCCCACCGTGGTCTCTGCCTCTGAGACAGGACCTTCTAATTCAGGGTCCTTTCAACCATCCAAATCTAATTTCTCTGAGGCTGACTGCATGGAGATTGAACGCTTGATTCTATCAAAGCGTGGCTTCTCGGAGTCGGTTATTGATACCTTAATACAGGCTAGGAAGCCTGTTACCAGAAGAATTTACCATAAGATATGGCGTAAATATTTATATTGGTGCGAATCCAAGAGTTACTCATGGAGTAAGGTTAGGATTCCTAGGATATTGTCTTTTCTACAAGAGGGTTTAGAAAAGGGCTTATCTGCTAGTTCGTTAAAGGGACAGATTTCTGCTCTGTCTATTCTTCTACACAAACGTCTGGCAGAAGTTCCAGACGTTCAGGCTTTTTGTATAGGCTTTAGCTAGGATTAAGCCTGTGTTTAAGACTGTTGCTCCGCCGTGGAGCTTAAACTTAGTTCTTAACGTTCTTCAAGGCGTTCCATTTGAACCCCTTCATTCCATTGATATCAAGCTGTTATCCTGGAAGGTTCTGTTTTTGATGGCTATTTCCTCGGCTCGAAGAGTCTCTGAGTTATCTGCCTTACATTGTGATTCTCCTTATCTGATTTTTCATTCAGACAAGGTAGTTCTGCGTACTAAACCTGGGTTCTTACCTAAGGTAGTTACTAATAGGAATATCAATCAAGAGATTGTTGTTCCATCACTGTGTCCTAACCCTTCTTCAAAGAAGGAACGACTTTTGCATAATCTGGACGTAGTCCGTGCCCTGAAGTTCTATTTGCAGGCAACTAAAGATTTTCGTCAAACTTCTTCCCTGTTTGTCGTTAACTCTGGACAGAGAAGAGGTCAAAAGGCTTCGGCTACCTCCCTCTCTTTTTGGCTTCGTAGCATAATACGTTTAGCCTATGAGACTGCTGGACAGCAGCCTCCTGAAAGGATTACAGCTCATTCTACTAGAGCTGTGGCTTCCACCTGGGCCTTTAAAAATGAGGCCTCTGTTGAACAGATTTGCAAGGCTGCAACTTGGTCTTCACTTCACACTTTTTCAAAATTTTACAAATTTGACACTTTTGCTTCTTCGGAGGCTATTTTTGGGAGAAAGGTGCTTCAGGCAGTGGTTCCTTCTGTTTAAGGTTCCTGCCTTGTCCCTCCCTTCATCCGTGTACTTTAGCTTTGGTATTGGTATTCCATAAGTAATGGATGACCCGTGGACTGACTACACTTAACAAGAGAAAACATAATTTATGCTTACCTGATAAATTTATTTCTCTTGTAGTGTAGTCAGTCCACGGCCCGCCCTGTCTTTAAGGCAGATCTAAATTTTAATTAAACTCCAGTCACCACTGCACCCTATGGTTTCTCCTTTCTCGTCTGGTTTTGGTCGAATGACTGAATATGACATGTGAGGGGAGGAGCTATATAGCAGCTCTGCTTGGGTGATCCTCTTGCAGCTTCCTGTTAGGAAGAGATATATTCCATAAATAATGGATGACCCGTGGACTGACTACACTACAAGAGAAATACATTTATCAGGTAAGCATAAATTATGTTTTTCGTCCCTTTCGTGCGGACAAGGCCCAGCACCAGCAGCCCGTTGCGAAAGCGGACCAGTCCAAGGGAAATTGGAAGCCGGCTCATTCTTGGAACAAGTCTAAGCAGAGCAAGAAGCCCACCGAGACAAAATCAGCATCAGCAAAATCGGGACCAAGTAGGGGGCAGATTGTCTCTCTTCTTAGAAGCCTGGTTGCAGGATGTTCAGGACCCTTGGGGCAGATTCCTCTTGTCAAACTTGTCTTCAAGACCGGAAAAGAGAGAAGCCTTTCTCCTGTTAAGTGTGATCAGTCCACGGGTCATCATTACTTCTGGGATATTACTCCTCCCCAACAGGAAGTGCAAGAGGATTCACCCAGCAGAGCTGCCATATAGCTCCTCCCCTCTACGTCACCTCCAGTCATTCTCTTGCACCCAACGACTAGATAGGATGTGTGAGAGGACTGTGGTGATTATACTTAGTTTTATACCTTCAATCAAAAGTTTGTTATTTTATAATAGCACCGGAGTGTGTTATTCCTTCTCTGGTAGAATTTGAAGAAGAATCTACCTGAGTTTTTACTATGATTTTAACCGGAGTAGTTAAGATCATATTGCTGTTTCTCGGCCATCTGAGGAGAGGTAAACTTCAGATCAGGGGACAGCGGGCAGATTAATCTGCAAAGAGGTATGTAGCAGCTTATTATTTTCTGACAATGGAATTGATGAGAAAATTCTGCCATACCGATATAATGTAAACTCAGCCTTAAATGCAGTAGCAGCAACTGGTATCAGGCTGTCATGTATGTATATTTTACACTTCAGTATTCTGGGGAATGGCACTTCACTGGAATTATACTGTGTGCATAAGTCTTTAGCCTAATTTGCAGGGACTATCAACAGGCTTTTTAATAACACTTAATTTATGTTAAACGTTTTTTGCTGGCATGTAAAATCGTTTCATTTTCTGAGGTACTGGGTGAATAAAATATTTTGGGCACTATTTTTTTCTACTTGGCAGTTGTTTTATTTAATTTATGACAGTTTACTGATCTCTCTCACTGTTGTGTGTGAGGGGGAGGGGCCTTTTTTGGCGCTTTTACTACGCATCAAAAAATTCAGTCAGAAGCTCATTGTATTTCCTGCATGATCCGGTTCATCTCTACAGAACTCAGGGGTCTTCAAAACTTGTTTTGAGGGAGGTAATCACTCACAGCAGAGCTGTGAGATTGTAGTTGACTGTGATAAAAAACGTTTATTTCTGTAACTTTTTTTCTGCTATCAGGGCTAGTTATCCTTTGCTAATGGGAACAAGCCTTTGCTAAAATTGTGTTTTTTACAAAGATTTGATGCTATAACCTTTCAGTTTATTAACTTTCAACTGTCATAACTCTTTCTGTGCTTCTTATAGGCACAGTACGTTTTCATATTATAGTAAATTACTTGAAAAGTATTTCCAAGTTGCTAGTTTATTTGCTAGTGTGTTAAACATGTCTGATTCAGAGGAAGACATCTGTGCTATATGTGCTAATGCCAAAGTGGAGCCCAATAGAAATTTATGTACTAACTGCATTGATGCTACTTTAAATAAAAGTCAATCTGTACAAATTGAACACATTTCACCAAACAACGAGGGGAGAGTTATGCCGACTAACTCGCCTCACGTGTCAGTACCTGCATCTCCCGCTCGGGAGGTGCGTGATATTGTGGCGCCGAGTACATCTGGGCGGCCATTACAAATCACATTACAGGATATGGCTACTGTTATGACTGAAGTTTTGGCTAAATTACCAGAACTAAGAGGTAAGCGTGATCACTCTGGGGTGAGAACAGAGTGCGCTGATAATGTTAGGGCCATGTCAGATACTGCGTCACAACTTGCAGAACATGAGGACGGAGAGCTTCATTCTGCGGCTGACGGTTCTGATCCAAACAGATTGGATTCAGATATTTCAAATTTTAAATTTAAGCTGGAAAACCTCCGTGTATTACTAGGGGAGGTGTTAGCGGCTCTGAATGATTGTAACACAGTTGCAATACCAGAGAAAATGTGTAGGTTGGATAAATATTTTGCGGTACCGTCGAGTACTGACGTTTTTCCTATACCTAAGAGACTTACTGAAATTGTTACTAAGGAGTGGGATAGACCCGGTGTGCCGTTCTCACCCCCTCCGATATTTAGAAAGATGTTTCCAATAGACACCACCACACGGGACTTATGGCAAACGGTCCCTAGGGTGGAGGGAGCAGTTTCTACTTTAGCTAAGCGTACCACTATCCCGGTGGAGGATAGCTGTGCCTTTTCAGATCCAATGGATAAAAAGTTAGAGGGTTACCTTAAGAAAATGTTTGTTCAACAAGGTTTTATATTGCAACCCCTTGCGTGCATTGCGCCTGTCACGGCTGCAGCAGCGTTTTGGTTTGAGTCTCTGGAAGAGACACTTGAATCAGCTCCGTTAGATGAGATTACACACAAGCTTAAAGCTCTTAAGTTAGCTAACTCATTTATTTCAGATGCCGTAGTACATTTAACTAAGCTTACGGCTAAGAATTCCGGATTCGCCATTCAGGCGCGCAGAGCACTGTGGCTAAAATCCTGGTCAGCTGACGTTACTTCTAAGTCTAAATTACTTAATATACCTTTCAAAGGGCAGACCTTATTCGGGCCCGGATTGAAAGAGATTATCGCTGACATTACAGGAGGTAAAGGCCATGCCCTGCCTCAAACAGAGCAAAACCTAAGGCTAGACAGTCTAATTTTCGTTCCTTTCGGAATTTCAAAGCAGGAGCAGCATCAACTTCCTCTGCTCCAAAACAAGAAGGATCTGTTGCTCGCTACAGACAAGGCTGGAGACCTAACCAGTCCTGGAACAAGGGCAAGCAGGCCAGGAAACCTGCTGCTGCCCCTAAAACAGCATGAATTGAGGGCCCCCGATCCGGGAACGGATCTAGTGGGGGGCAGACTTTCTCTCTTCGCCCAGGCTTGGGCAAGAGATGTCCAGGATCCCTGGGCGCTAGAGATAATATCTCAGGGATACCTTCTGGACTTCAAATACTCTCCCCCAAGAGAGAGATTTCATCTGTCAAGGTTGTCAACAAACCAAATAAAGAAGGAGGCGTTTCTACGCTGCGTACAAGAGCTTTTATTAATGGGAGTAATCCATCCAGTTCCACGGTCGGAACAGGGACAAGGGTTTTACTCAAATCTGTTTGTGGTTCCCAAAAAAGAGGGAACTTTCAGGCCAATTCTGGATTTAAAGATCCTAAACAAATTCCTAAGAGTTCCATCGTTCAAAATGGAGACTATTCGGACAATTTTACCCATGATCCAAAAGGGTCAGTACATGACCACAGTGGATTTAAAAGATGCTTACCTTCACATACCTATCCACAAAGATCATTACCGGTATCTAAGGTTTGCCTTTCTAGACAGGCATTACCAGTTTGTAGCTCTTCCATTCGGATTGGCTACGGCTCCAAGAATCTTCACAAAGGTTCTGGGTGCTCTTCTGGTGGTACTAAGACCGCGAGGAATTTCGGTAGCTCCGTACCTAGACGACATTCTGATACAAGCTTCAAGCTTTCAAACTGCCAAGTCTCATACAGAGTTAGTACTGGCATTTCTAAGGTCGCATGGATGGAAGGTGAACGAAAAGAAGAGTTCTCTCTTTCCACTCACAAGAGTTCCCTTCCTGGGGACTCTTATAGATTCTGTAGAAATGAAAATTTACCTGACAGAAGACAGGTTAACAAAACTTCAAAGTGCATGCCGTGTCCTTCATTCCATTCAACACCCGTCAGTGGCTCAATGCATGGAGGTAATCGGCTTAATGGTAGCGGCAATGGACATAGTACCCTTTGCACGCCTACACCTCAGACCGCTGCAATTGTGCATGCTAAGTCAGTGGAATGGGGATTACTCAGACTTGTCCCCTTCTCTGAATCTGGATCAAGAGACCAGAAATTCTCTTCTATGGTGGCTTTCTCGGCCACATCTGTCCAGGGGGATGCCATTCAGCAGGCCAGACTGGACAATTGTAACAACAGACGCCAGCCTACTAGGTTGGGGCGCCGTCTGGAATTCTCTGAAGGCTCAGGGACAATGGAATCAGGAGGAGAGTCTCCTACCAATAAACATTCTGGAATTGAGAGCAGTTCTCAATGCCCTTCTGGCTTGGCCCCAGTTGACAACTCGGGGGTTCATCAGGTTTCAGTCGGACAACATCACGACTGTAGCTTACATCAACCATCAGGGAGGGACAAGAAGCTCCCTAGCAATGATGGAAGTATCAAAGATAATTCGCTGGACAGAGTCTCACTCTTGCCACCTGTCAGCAATCCACATCCCGGGAGTGGAGAACTGGGAGGCGGATTTTTTAAGTCGTCAGACTTTTCATCCGGGGGAGTGGGAACTTCATCCGGAGGTCTTTGCCCAAATACTTCGACATTGGGGCAAACCAGAGATAGATCTCATGGCGTCTCGACAGAACGCCAAGCTTCCTCGTTACGGGTCCAGATCCAGGGATCCGGGAGCGGTCCTGATAGATGCCTTGACAGCACCTTGGACCTTCAGGATGGCTTATGTGTTTCCACCCTTCCCGATGCTTCCTCGATTGATTGCCAGAATCAAACAGGAGAGAGCATCAGTGATTCTAATAGCGCCTGCATGGCCACGCAGGACTTGGTATGCAGATCTGGTGGACATGTCATCCTGTCCACCTTGGTCTCTACCTCTGAAACAGGACCTTCTGATACAGGGTCCTTTCAAACATCAAAATCTAACTTCTCTGAAGCTGACTGCTTGGAAATTGAACGCTTGATTTTATCAAAACGTGGTTTTTCTGAGTCAGTTATTGATACCTTAATACAGGCTAGGAAGCCTGTTACCAGAAAGATTTACCATAAAATATGGCGTAAATACCTATATTGGTGGGAATCCAAAGGTTACTCTTGGAGTAAGGTTAGGATTCCTAGGATATTGTCTTTTCTACAAGAAGGTTTAGAAAAGGGTTTATCCGCTAGTTCCTTAAAGGGACAGATCTCAGCTCTGTCCATTCTGTTGCACAAACGTCTGTCAGAAGTTCCAGACGTTCAGGCTTTGGCCAGGATTAAGCCTGTGTTTAAAACTGTTGCTCCGCCATGGAGTTTAAACCTTGTTCTTAACGTTTTACAGGGAGTTCCGTTTGAACCCCTTCATTCCATTGATATAAAGTTGTTATCTTGGAAAGTTCTATTTTTAATGGCTATTTCCTCGGCTCGAAGAGTCTCTGAGTTATCAGCCTTACATTGTGATTCTCCTTATTTGATTTTTCACTCGGATAAGGTAGTTCTGCGTACTAAACCTGGGTTCTTACCTAAGGTTGTCACTAACAGGAATATCAATCAAGAGATTGTTGTTCCATCCTTGTGTCCAAATCCTTCTTCAAGGAAGGAACGACTTCTGCACAATCTGGATGTAGTTCGTGCCCTAAAATTTTATTTACAGGCAACTAAAGATTTTCGACAAACGTCTTCCCTGTTTGTCGTTTACTCTGGTCAGAGGAGAGGTCAAAAAGCTTCTGCTACCTCTCCCTCTTTTTGGCTTCGTAGCATAATACGTTTAGCTTATGAGACTGCTGGACAGCAGCCTCCTGAAAGAATTACAGCTCATTCTACTAGAGCTGTGGCTTCCACTTGGGCCTTTAAGAATGAGGCCTCTGTTGAACAGATTTGCAAGGCTGCAACTTGGTCTTCGCTTCATACTTTTTCCAAATTTTACAAATTTGACACTTTTGCTTCTTCGGAGTTTATTTTTGGGAGAAAGGTTCTTCAGGCAGTGGTTCCTTCTGTATAAAGAGCCTGCCTGTCCCTCCCGTCATCCGTGTACTTTTGCTTTGGTATTGGTATCCCAGAAGTAATGATGACCCGTGGACTGATCACACTTAACAGGAGAAAACATAATTTATGCTTACCTGATAAATTCCTTTCTCCTGTAGTGTGATCAGTCCACGGCTCGCCCTGTTTTTTACGGCAGGTAAATATTTTTTAAATTATACTCCAGTCACCACTACACCCTTTGGCTTCTCCTTTCTCGTTGGTCCTTGGTCGAATGACTGGAGGTGACGTAGAGGGGAGGAGCTATATGGCAGCTCTGCTGGGTGAATCCTCTTGCACTTCCTGTTGGGGAGGAGTAATATCCCAGAAGTAATGATGACCCGTGGACTGATCACACTACAGGAGAAAGGAAGGAGGGATCTATCCTCTCTAGGTGTTATCATACCAGTACCCCAAGCAGAAAGGGGTCTAGGGTACTATTCAAATCTTTTTGTGGTTCCAAATAAGGAGGGCATGTTCCGCTCGATTCTGTACCTAAAGTGTTTGAACAAGTTTCTGAGTGTTCCATAGATCAAAATGGAAACGATCAGATCTATTTTGCCCCTCGTTCAAGAGGGACAGTCCATGACAACTATATACTTAAAGGACGCTTACCTTCATGTGTCAATTCACAGGGACCACTTCAAGTTCCTAGGATTTGCGTTTCTGGACCAACACTTCCAGTTTGTGGCCCTTCCCTTTGGTCTGGCGACGGCCCAGAGAGTCTTCACGAAGGTTCTGGGGGCGCTACTTTCAGTGGCCAGATCCAGGGGCATTGCTGTGGCGCCCTATCTGGACGACATCCTATTCCAGGCTCTGTCGCTTAGTCTCGCAGAGGATCATTCGAGGGCGCTTCTTTTGCTCCAATCTCACGATTGAAAGATCAACTCAGGAAAGAGTTCCCTGGTTCCCAGCAACAGGGTGGAATTCCTGGGCACGATAATAGACTCTATGTCCATGAAAATATTTCTCACAGACAATCGATGCAGGAAGATTGCGTCCTCTTGTCTTGCCCTTCAGTCATCCTCAAGCCCCTCGGTGGCTCAGTGTATGAAGGTGATCGGACTCATGGTCTCCAGCATAGACGTCATTCCATTCGCCAGGTTCCATTTTTAGACCTCTTCAATTATGCATGTTGAGACAGTGGAACGGCGATCATTCAGATCTATCACAGCAGATATCCATGGATGCTCAAACTCGGATCTCCCTCTCTTGGTGGATCCGTCAGGAGCAACTGCCCATGGGGACATCCTTCTTGAGACCGTCCTGGGAGATTGTGATCACGGACGCGTGTCTGGCAGGATGGGGAGCTGTTTGGGGTGCCAGGATGGCACAAGGAAAATGGTCCCGGGAGGAGTCCCCCCTACAATGCTCTGAAGGCATGGCCTCCTCTGGGGGCGTTCAGCTTCATGAGATTCCAGACTGACAACATAACCTTGGTGGCTTACATCAACCAGCAGGGGGGTACGAGGAGCTCCCTAGCCATGAGGGAGGTGTCTCGGATATTGGAGTGGGCGGAGTCCCACAGCTGCTCGCTTTCAGCGATTCACATTCCAGGTGTGGACAACTGGGAAGTATACTTTTTCAGCAGACAATCCTTCCATCCGGGGGAATGGTCTCTTCTCCCTGAGGTGTTTGCAGAGATTTGTCTAAGGTGGGGAATGCCGAAAATAGATCTCATAGCATCCAGACTCAATTGCAAGCTACCCCGATACGGGTCGAGGTCCAGGAATCCCCAGGCAGAGCTGAGAAATGCCTTAGCGGTGCCTTGGGGGTTCAGCCTAGCTTACATTTTTCCACCGTTACCACTTCTACCTCGTGTAGTGGCACACATAAAACAGGACTGAGCTTTGGCCATTCTGATTGCTCCATCGTGGCCGCGGAGGACGTGGTTTGCAGGTCTGGTGGGGATGTCATCCTCTCCGCCATGGAGGTTACCGTGTCACAGGGATTTGCTGGAATAGGGCCCCTTTCATCATCAAAATCTCGATTCTCTGAGGGTGACTGTGTGGAGATTGAACGCCTAGTCTTGGCCAAGAGAGGCTTTTCTGAATGTGTGATTGATACTCACATTCAGGCAAGGAAGCCAGTCACTCGTCGCATCTACCATAAGGTGTGGAGGACTTACTTGTCCTGGTGTGAGAAGCATGGATATCCTTGGCATAAGATGAAGGTATCCAGGATTGTGTCCTTTCTCTAGGATGGTTTGGAGAAGGGTCTTGCCGCCAGTTTCTTAAGGGGACAGGTTTTGGCATTATCAGTCTTGTTGCATAGGAGACTCGCTGAGCACCCTGACATCCAATCTTTTGTTCAGGCTCTGCCTAGAATCAGGCCTGTCTTTAGACAGTCTGCTCCCCCATGGAGCTTTAAACTTGGTTCTTAAGGTATTGCAGAAGGTTCTGTTTGAGCCTATGCATTCCGTTGACATTAAGATTCTATCCTGGAAGGTTCTCTTCCTATTGGCCATTGCATCGGCACGCAGAGTATCTGAACTGGCTGCCTTGTAATGTGAGCCTCCTTATCTGGTTTTTCATGTGGAAAAGGCAGTGCTTCGCACTGGTTTGGAGTTTCTTCCCAAGGTGGTGTCCAATTGTAACCTCAATCAGGAAATAGTGGTTCCTTCTATGTGTCCTAACCCTTCTTCTTCTAATGAGAGGTTACTTCATAATCTTGATGTGGTTCGTGTCTTGAAGTTTTATCTTCAGTCTACAAAGGATTTCAGACATTCTACATCCGTTTTTGTGGTGTATTCTGGGAAGCGCAAGAGGCAAAAGGGCCTCTGCTACTTTGTCCTTTTGGTTGAGGAGCTTGATTCGCTTGGCCTATGAGACAGCGGACATAAGCCTCCTCAGAGGATCACGGCTCATTCAACTAGAGCTGTGGCTTCGTCTTGGTTGGGCCTTCAAGAATGAGGCCTCTATGGAGCAAATTTGTAAGGTGGCTACCTGGTCCTCCTTACACACTTTTTTTTACAAAATCTTACAAATTCAACGTTTTTGCTTCTGCGGAAGCTGTTTTTGGGAGAGAGGTTTTGTAGGCTGTGGTGCCCTCAGCTTAGGGTCTTCCTTTTCCCTCCTGGTTTCATTCAGTGTCCTCTAGAGCTTGGGTATATGTTCCCAACAGTATTGAATGAAGCTGTGGACTCTCCTCCCCTTTAGCTGGAAAATATAAATTATGCTTACCTGATAATTTAATTTCCATTGAGGGGAGGAAAATCCACGGATCCCGCCCGTATCTCCGATGGGCGGACCTAAATTTATTTCTTCTTCTGGCAACATTTATACCCTGATATTTCTCCTACTGTTCCTTGTTCTCCTGGTAGAATGACTGGGGGATGAGGGAAGTGGGGGAGGTATTTAAGCCTTTGGCTGGGGTGTCTTTGCCTTCTCCTGGTGGCCAGGTTCATAATTCCCAGCAGTAATGAATGAACCTGTGGACTCTCCTCTCCTCGATGGTAATGAAATTATCAGGTAAGCGTAATTTGTTTTTATTCTGTATTTTATACTGTACTACTGAGGTGTTAAATACAAGCTAAAAAAATTATTGTTAGACTTGAGTAGGGCTTCCTGTGCAGAATAGTCTTAAAAAACTACTAAACACAGTAGAACTGCATAATTGACAAATGCTTAAAAATGGACACATTTCAGTTATTTTTCTTTTCTGTCACCCTGCATCATGTGACAGCCATCAGCCAATCACAAAATGCATATAATTTATATTATTATTATGTTGTTTATTTGTATAGCGCCGCAAATTCTATAGCACTGGTATTGAGGTAGCGGTATACAATGACAATGATGTGTGATGAGATACAAAAAGACACAACAGACTAAATAAATCTAGTACAGGAGGAAGAGGGCCTACTTTCGAATGAATATACTGTGAATTATTGTTCATACTCAGTAGGAGAGGAAAGTGAACATTTAAAAAGATTGTGCACATTTAGATAATTGAGATAAATTGAAAAGTTGTTTAAAATTTGGTGCTCTATCTGAATCATGAAAGTTTACTTTTTACTTTAGTGTACCTTTTAATTTACCTTTAGTGTACCTTTTAGTTTACGTTTCTTTCCCTGTTAATCTGCAGCAAAGTACAGGGACCAACTCCAATTGAAAAAAAGAAGAAAGGGAAGAGGAAAGTGGATTTCTCTGAGGAGAGTTTTGAGACTGAGATGCCAATTATTAACCATGAATCTCAGAGCACAGAAGAGTCCGCAGAATCTCTAGATAGCCAGGTATTGCAATGTCATGCGGAACTGGAATTATTATGTTTCCCTTTTGATATGGAGGATCATTTAAACTAACTTTTCGTTTCTTGGCAGAAGCGGAGGTCAGGGCGACAGGTAAAGCGGCGGAAGTACAATGAAGACCTGGATTTCAAAGTTGTGGATGACGATGGAGAAACTATTGCTGTTCTTGGACCCGGTAGAGCATCTGCTCTGTCTGCATCCACACTAGCATGGCAGGCTGAGGTGGGGGTCTGAGATGCATACTAGACTTTGCACAGTAGAGGAGCTAAGAATGATCAGTAGGACAAATTGCTTTCTGCAACTGATACAGGCATCTGTCCTACAGACACAGGGTTTTTTGTGATACTGTTCAAGGCCTTAAATGGCTTTTCCCAGTCATCATGATTAAAAAACGGTCAGCTTTGCTGCTTTGATAAAATTTAGTTGGTCTTCTAAACTGAGTTGGAGTAATTTACATTGATATCTTTTTCACAAACGGAACCGCAAAAGGGCCCAAATTATGAGGTATTTAGGTAGCATTATTATCATCTGCCAAAAAAAGCTGTTCAGAAGGGCTGCAACGTTTTGCATCTTGATTCCTCTCTAGCAGTTAAGGGGTTACTTTGCGAGGTCCAGCAATAATTCCATAAAACATTGTTAGTCTTTATGTTCTGTCCTGACGTCATTAAGTTTGGCGATCGCAATAATCCAGATATAAGATGATGGAACTCCGTAATGTTAAAATATCTCCTTTTGAGGCTAATCTAAGATTCAGTTGTTTTAGACCTAGATGGATTTATGTGTAGCAAACAATAATTTATAATTATGTGTGATAAAAAAGATTTATGTATATAGTAGTTGTTAATATTTAAAGAGCTCAACTTTTTTAGATCAATAATAATGGGAATGCTGATTTGCATGAAGTAATTTGCAGAACAGATTTATTTTTTGCAAACTGTCATAATTTAAGTATATTTTAATACAAATGCCTTTTTTCTTTCATCAGATGGTGAGAGTCTAAAGGTCCTCATGTTTGAGAATTCCCCTCCTGACCATTAGGAGGAGGCAAAAGACACCCCAACCTACCTGTGCTTTAAATCTTTCCCACTTACCAGAATCTTCAGTCAATGTTTTTGTTTCCTTGATAGATTGAGGTTAAAGTTCATCGTTGAGAGCTGTTCTCTGATTTGAGACCTAATTCCTCCTCACAGTGCCCTGTTGGACAGAGGGATAGACATTTTCACTATATTATTTTTAAGGGCTTTTTTTATTTGTTATGTAACTTTTAAAACTGTATTAAACTGAAAATATGCAAATCTTTTTTCTATTGTACAAGCTAATCTAAAATCCATGGTACAGCTGTCAAATGCCAGCAATGTCAATGATCTGTGAAAGTGCACTGCTTTTATCACAGAATGCAACAATACATGCGTACCAAAATGGGCGCACACAGTATAAAGATGCAGCATTTTACCAAATGGCTTTTATAATGGGTTCAAATAAAATAATTTCTATTAAGAGCGCTGTAGGTGCAGGGGAAAAACCAGTATGATGATTTGCAGTAACTATGCTACTTTAGGTGTAATCTGCAGTTTAATGTCCCTTTAAATCTCCAGAGAACAGCAAATAGCTTTATTTGTGATGCAGCAGTGGAAATTATTTGCATTAATGCTAAAAATCCTGCTTTGGCTAGACAAGCTTTATGGCTTAAATCTTGATCTACTGATATGGTTTCTAAACACAGATTACTTTCTCTTCGTTTTCAATGTTAAACTTTGTTTAGGCCAGGATTGGGTGCTATTACTGTCACTTGGCGTAAGAAAAGCCGTTCTGCCCCAAGATAAAAAGTCTAAAGGTAAACTTAAATCCACAGGATGTTTTTGCTTCTTTCTGCAATTTAAAAAAAGTTAGGAAGCTTCCTCCTCTGCCCAGAGTTCTGGTAACTCCAAATCCTTGTGGATGTCCAGCCCTTCTTGATTTAAAAACAGACTAAGAAATCTACTCCACCTTGTCAGACCAATCTCTGGTGGGGGGCAGATTGAATCTCTTTCGGGAGGCATGAGAGAGATCTGTTAAGGATCCCAGGATGCCGAAAATCATTTCTTATGGGTATCTAATAAACTTTAGTTTAAAGCCTCCTTGAGGAAGATTCTTCCTATCTTGAGTTCCTCTGGATCCTTTAAAGGCCCAAGCCTTTGTAGCTTGTTTAAGAGATATATGGGAGTAATTCAGTTCCAACTTCAGAATTGTACCAGAGGTTTTATTCAAACTTCTTTATAGTATGAAATAAAGTACTTTACAGCCTGTCTTGGATCTCAAAATCTACCTAAAATACCTAAAAGTTCCTACTTAAGATTGACAATCTGCTCTTCCTTTTATGTGTCTTTTCTGGGGTTAATAATTGATTCAGGGACTATCAGTCTCTGACAGATCAGCATAGGCTAAAGTTACAATATTCTCTAAATATGAAGACATCAATGGCACTGCTTTATATATTTCTTTATGCACTGCCTATCTATGTTTATCATATTTTGAATCAATTTAACAGCTTACTTTAGACAATATGGTGCTGTGTATTAAATGTAGTACTTTATTTTAAATCAGCATCTTGGCTAAATAGAATACACTTTTAACACTCAAATGTTCATATATATGTTCAAAAAATGACTTATTTCTGAAGTGCCATAAGAATTTTTATAAAAACAACAACTTTATTACAAAAATAATTAAAAACATGTGTGTGACATGATTGTGCTGCAACAGTTAGTGACAAGTGTTAAAATTTGAATATGTAGGTATGAATATATTGTCCCTATGGGGGTAAAATCGTATCCTATAAATATATATTTTGTTATGTTTTCCATTTCAATATGAATATACCCTTGCTTGCCTTAATGTTTTATAAATGTGGTAAATTTTGTACACATTAAATCTAGCTTCCTGCTTTGGTTTGTATTTTCATAGAAAATAAACCTAGGATATACTCATACATATACTCATACATATATATATATATTAGGGCTGCAACTAACGATTATTTTCATAATCGATTAATCGGCCGATTATTTTTTCGATTAATCGACTAATCGGATAAAAAGAGAATCAATAATAGTTTTCTATGTTTTAAATAAAATCCACATGATGAGTGTTACAAATATAAACTTCAGACTAAAACTTTACATTAACACAACTGTTTCTTCAATTTTTAAGCAGCAGAGCACAGTTTTATAATCAAACAAAACCAAACCACAAACTGTTTGAAAAGAGGTAGAACTAGAAAGAGTTAGACTATCACTGTTAATAACATTCTGTTATTCACTCTTTCAGAAACTTTGCATTGAAATGCAAACATCTCAACCTGTCCACATGCTTCTGGCTAAGGCTGGTTCTCTGTTTGCAGCTATATTTCCTGCAGCAGAGAAAAGGCTGTTGAGGTGTATAAGTAGGGTTTTGCCAATTTCACCAAAGTGGGATATTTC